>NC_000069.6:21586523-22328190 GCF_000001635.26 Mus musculus
AAGGGTTCATTGTTTTAAACCTAAAATGTATCCTTCAGCCTCCTATTGACAGAAGTAAGTCAACCTATCTTTGCTTTTACTACTGGGCATACTCATAATATGATCTATATAGAGAGGGCTTCTCATCCCCTACAAAATACTGTACTCCACTGCCAGGCTGCTGACATGGCTGCCCATCAAACAACCCTAAGACCAGTGGGGTCTATTGAGTCTGGGGACATCTCATGACCCACTGCTGTCTGAGACTGCACGGTAGAAAAGAAACAACTGGTAGGACTCTAGTAACTGACCTTCTCCAGCCTACTCATCTGGGGCCCACAAAATGTTGAGGTGTTCAGACCAAGGTGTGTAATCCCTAGACTGGATAACTAGCATAGGATGTCTCAGCCAGATGCCATGTTTGTGCTCAAGTAAATCCAAACAGAGAGAGAAAACCTTTACCCATGAAGGGCTTCAAATGAGAGACCAACACCTTGGGTATTCTGGAGAAAACTGGCTTCAAACAAGATCTGGGTAGTTGGAGGGGGATAAAAGAACTTGGTAGTTTTTACAGATACTGTTTCTGGTGGGTTAAAAGCATTCCCAAAGTAGACTGAAACTGCTCAAAAAGTAGGTAAAAAGAGCTCCTCCATGAACTGGATCCCTGGTGTCCTGGCTTTTATAGCAAAAATCTTTCAATTAATAGCTAAAGCTTTAGACAAAGATTGAAAACTTCATTGTGCATATAGACCTCAGATTTCTGACCAGGTAAAAGAATAAATAGGACATTAACAGAAACTCTAATAAAACTCTGATTAGAGTCTACCAAAGGATGGATAAACCTCCTTCCTTTGCTTTGCTTTTGCCCCACTAACCCCATAGAGAGGGATTTACCCCACTATGAGATTAATTTTGGAAAACCTCCCTCGCTGCTTCTCAGGCTCAGAGACAAACAGTTTAAGAGAACTCTCTGACAATTCCTTTCTAAAGTCAATACAGGTCCATACAAGCATTCACAGAACTGTCCAAGAGACCTAGCTGACCTCTGAGTCTATCACTAATTTCCCTTCATTTGACTCCAGTGATTGTGTCTAGTTCAAGCAAGTAGCAAAAGGGGTGCTGGAAGCAAGCTGTGAAGGTTCTTAGGACATTACTTTCTCTACTCCTGCAGCAGTAAAGGCAGCTGGCATTACACTATGGATCCACCACACTCAGGTCAAGAAAGTGGAAGCCACAGATGCTATTACATAATAGACTGTCTTTGAACTATGTACCCATTAAATTAAGGTTTCCCTGGGCCTCAAGCCCTTACATTCCCTGCCCCTCTAACTCCTCATGAGTCTTGTATTTTGCACTGGGGTATAAATACAGGGTCATGTTCCAAGCCCCACAGACATCAGGCCTGAACTGCAAACTGAGGAAGTCAGGTAAAGAGAAGCCTAATGGTTAGGGTGACTACAGACAAGTGATCCATATTCCAACTTGGCCTTTCCTCGTTGATGCCCACTTTAATGTCTGATTTTATGGAGAAAGGGGAAGATATAGGATTTCCATTCTGAAATAGGAATATAGAGTTTATAATTCTAAGCATGCCCTGCTGCTGGGCCTCCTTGTTGCTAGAAACAAGAGTTTCTATAGCAAAAATTGGGGTTGTAAAACTGAAGCCTCCTGAAATGTTCCTTTTAAGAGATTCTGGCCTTTGGAAAACAGCAAAACCCTAGGGAAGCAGAGTCTGCCACAGGAAGGAACCTTAATGCTAGAGTTACTCTTTCACAGCCAAAAATCAGCCAAGATTTTTGCTGGTTATGCTTAGATTCTTGGCCCCTATGCTATATAGGTATAAGAACTATCCAGAATGTCATCCCATTTACTTACAAAACTCACTGTGAGGAGCCCAAATTAACATTGGAGAACTTACAAGAGGCTAAGGCTTATCTAATATATACAACCTTTAACCTAGGCACTCCCCCTTATTCTGAGGGCTGCTATTCTGCCTTATGAGTTAATTCATCTATATAACATCAATATTACCAAGTATCTGAGAATGCTTGTTGGACATGTGCCCACCAAGTATGTACCTAAGAGCTTGAAAAACTATGCCTCTTCTGATTCTTTGCAAACTAAATAGAAAGGTTGACCAGGACCTTGCAAAAATGATATTACAAAATGGAGAGTCTTAGAATTACATCTCATAGGATCAAGAAAATTATGTCTAGCTTTGGTGGAAACCTGTTATTTCTATTCTAATTGATCAGAAATTTAAAAAAAGATCTTGCCATGGTTGGAAAAAAATATCAAACAGAAAAAGAGACAAATGCATAAACAGATAATTGATACCTGTCTCTGTTCTCTTGGTCCCCTTGGATAACTACTCTACTATCAATACTGATTGAACCCTTAATTCTCATTTTGATTGGATCAAAAGTAGGCTTCTGCATCTTGAACTATATGGCCAATGGTATATAAGTTCAGTAAAATTAATGGTCCTTAGAACCAACTTTAACTCTGTAGAGCAGGATGAGTCTCCAGTTTGAACTCTTTATAAAGACCAGTGGAGAATGTAACAGGGCCCCAGACATTAGCAGGCCCCAAGATCTTTGTACAACTGACTCCATGACAAAAAAAGCCATTCAAGCCATAAAACTCAGCTTAGAGACAGTACCACAAGCCAAAACAAAACCAAAGGCCTAACTCATCAAAGTCTGTTGTTCTGGGACACTGTCTAATGTCCCAAACTTGGATGTTATATACTCTCATTATCTTTTTCACTTAGCTTAATCTAGAATGTCTTATTCTTTATATCTTAGCTTCTTCTAAGATTGATTTTTTTTCCAGAGTGGTTGTACAAGCTTGCAATCCCACCAACAATGAAGGAGTGTTCCTCTTTCTCTACATCCTCACCAGCATCTGCTTTCACCTGAATTTTTTATCTTAGCCATAATGGCTGGTGTGAGGTGGAATCTAAAGGTTGTTTTGATTTGCATTTCCCTGATAATTAAGGATGTTGAACATTTTTTCAGGTGCTTCTCAGCCCTTTGGTATTCCTTAGTTGAGAATTCTTTGTTTAGCTCTGAGCCCCATTGGTCTTTATATTTTTATTAGGTATTTTCCTCATTTAAATTTCCAATGCTATCCCAAAGTTCCCCATACCCTCCCCCCCCCACTCCCCTACCCACCCATTCCCACTTTTTGGCCCTGGCATTCCCCTGTACTGGGCATATAAAGTTTGCAAGTCCAATGGGCCTCTCTTTCCAGTGATGGCCTACTAGGCCATCTTTTGATTCATATGCAGCTAGAGTCAAGAGCTCCGGGGTACTAGTTAGTTCATAATGTTGTTCCACCTATAGGGTTGCAGATCCCTTTAGCTCCTTCAGTACTTTCTCTAGCTCCTCCATTGGGGGCCCTGTGATCCATCCAATAGCTGACTGTGAGCATCCACTTCTGTGTTTGCTAGGCCCTGGCATAGTCTCACAAGAGACAGCTATATCTGGGTCCTTTCAGCAAAATCTTGCTAGTGTATGCAATGGTGTCAGCGTTTGGAAGCTGATTATGGGATGGATCCCCGGATATGGCAGTCTCTAGATGGTCCATCCTTTTGTCTCAGCTCCAAACATTGTCTCTGTAACTCCTTCCATGGGTGTTTTGTTCCCAATTCTAAGAAGGGGCAAAGTGTCCACACTTCGTTCTTCGTTCTTCTTGAGTTTCATACGTTTAGCAAATTGTATCTTATATCTTGGGTATCCTAAGTTTCTGGGCTAATATCACACTTATCAGTGAGTTTTTATTATCCCCTTTCCTAGTTTCCCTTCCAAAAACCCCCTATCCCTTTCCCCCACCTCTGCTCACCAATCTGCCCACTCCCTCTTTCTGGTCCTGGCAGTCCCCTATACTGGGGCATATAACCTTCACAGGAACAAGGGACTCTCCTCCCATTTGATGACCAACTAGGCCATCCACTGCTACGTATACAGCTGGAGCTACAAGTTCCACTATGTGTTTTCTTTGATTGGTGGTTTAGTCCCAGGGAGCCCTGGAGATACTGGGTTAGTTCATATTGTTGTTCCTCCTAGGGGGCTGCAAATCCCTTCAGCTACTTGGGTATTTTCTCTAACTCCTTCATTGGGGACCCTGTGCTCAGTTCAATGGTTAGCTGTGAGCATCCACTTCTGTATTTGTCAGGCACTGGCACAGCCTCTCAGGAGATAGCTATATCAGGCTTCTGTCAGTAAGCTCTTGTTGGCATCTGCAATAGTGTTGGGGTTTGGTGGTGGTTTATGGAATGGATCCTCAGATGGGCCAGTCTCTGGATGGTTGTTCCTTCAGTCTCTGCTCTACACTTTGTCTCTGCAACTCCTGCTATGGGTATTTGGTTCCCCCTGCTAAAAAGGACCGAAGTATCTACACTTTGGCCTTCTTCTTGAGTTTCATGTGTTTAGTGAATTGTATCTTGGTTATTCCAAGCTTCTGGGCTAATATCCATTTATCAGTGAGTGCATATCATGAGTTTTCTTTTGTGATTGGGTTACCTCACTCAGGATGATATCCAGATCCATCCATTTGTCTAAGAATTTCATAAATTCATTGTTTTAATAGCTGAGTAGTATTCCATTGTATAAATGTGCCACATTTTCTATATCCATTCCTCTGTTGAGGGACATCTGGGTTGTTTCAAGCTTCTGGTTATTATAAATAAGGCTGCTATGAACATAGGGGAGCATGTGTCCTTATTACATGTTAGAACATCTTCTGGGTATATGCACAGGAGTGGTATTGCTGGATCCTCTGGTAGTACTATGTTTAATTTTCTGAGGAACCGCCAAGCTGATTTCCAGAGTGGTTGTACAAGCTTGCAATCCCACCAGCAATGGAGGAGTGTTCCTCTTCCTCCACATCCTTGTCAGCACCATTCTTATTTATTTGAGTTCACAAAGTAGAGATAGAAGGAAATTTACTGGCTTGCCCAGGGTCATAAAGTCAGACTGTGCTGAGCCTGCTTGAGTTCAGAATTTGGACATTTGCGATTATACAACCCAAGTTACATAAGGACCTGCTGAAAAACTGTTCCTCACACATTTCCTTATTAAACTCAATGTAGCTCCACTGTTAATCTAACAAGGAAAAAAAATTATGTACAAAATGAAAAAACATTAAAGGCAATGTTCTTTCTTATCAATACTATATTCTGAATAGCTCCTTAGCTGACAGCCTCTGAATATTTTCAGTAGTAAGATACTCAGGGCATGGCCTTCTAACATTGAAGAGAACTATATTAAACTACCTTGCTTACCATTTTTTCTTCATGGGTCTTACTTGTGTGGTTTTTCCTATATTTTTTTCCATTTTTTCCTTTTAGATCAAAAGTAGCTATCTCACCAAGGGCCAATATTCCATAAACAGTCTGCTCCCTGCAAAATTTTTATTCAAATGTTTTTTTCTCCATTAATTTATTGATTTATTAACTTTACATACCAATCACAGCACCCCTTCCCCCATTTCTCCTGAGATTTCTCCTCTCATGGCCCCTTCTCGTTTACCTTTAAGAAAAAGGAGGTCCTCCTGGATACTGATCCACCCTGGCACCTCAAGTCACTGCAGGACTATGCACATCCTCTCCCACTAAGGCCAAACAACGCAGCCCAGTTAGGGGAACAAGATCCAGTTAGGGCAGCAGAGTCAAGGTAGCCCCGCTCCAGTTGTTGAGGAGCCACATGAAGACCAAGCTGCACATCTGCTACACATGTGAAGAGGCCTAGGCCCAGCCCTTGTATACACTTTGGTTGGTGGTTTAGTCTCTGGGAACTCCCAAGGGTCCAGGTTAATTGACTTTGTTGGTCTTCTTCTGCAGTCACCATCCCCTCCTGGTTCCTTAATCATTCCACTAATTCTTCTACAAGACTTCCCAAGCTCTGTTTAATGTTTGGCTGTGGGTATCTCCATGTTTTGTTCAGTTGCTGGGTGAAGCCTCTCTGAGGACAATTATGCTAAGATTTTCTCTGGAACCATATCTGAGTACCATTAATAGTGTCATAGATTGGTTCTCTGGTCCATCTTTGTCCCTGCACTTTTTATAAGCAGGACAGATTTTTGGGTCAAAGAATTTTGTGGATGAGTTAATGTCCTTATCCTTTCACAGGAAGTGGCTACTTCATATCCTGCACTGCTAGGAGTCTCATCTAGAGTCACTCTCATAGACTTCCCAAGCCTCTGGTCCAATATAGATGTCCCACTCCCCACCGATTTCTTTTCAATCTCCCAAACCTCTCTCCTCAGTTCTCCCTACACCTGACCTGCCCCTTGCCCATCCCCCTCTCCATTCTCTTTCCCACCCAGTTCCTTCCATTTACCTCAGATGACAACTTCATTTTCCCTCTGAGTGAGAGTCAGGCATCTTTGCTTGGGCAGTCCTTGTTATTTAACTTTTTTGGGCCTGTCAATTGTAGCATGGGTATCCTGTACTTTATGGCTAATACTGACTTAAAAGTGAGTACATACCATGCATGTTCTTTTGGATCTGGGCTACCTCAGTAAGGATATTTAGTCTAAATGTTTATTGTCAAAGGAGAAAGTTACTAGAGGCTTGCACCAAGCTCAAGAATAGCCTTGGTTACCTTGAATTTTAGACGAGTCATAGATATACAACAAGACGTTTTCTCAAGAAAAAATAAAATATTTTAAAAGAATTGCATTTTCATAAAATAAGTTGTTAGAGAAAATGCAAAAACAAATAAAGAAGACTTAACAGATGATTAAATGACGAATTTGGGATTTCTCTGCTGATTATAAAGAGTTGTTTAGTCATGTAAAGAGGACAAAGAACCACCTAACTTTCTAAATTAGCTTGGTACAAACTTAGGACATAGGATCTTTCTGTTTTGTTTTGTTTTGTTTTAGATATTTTCTTTATTTACATTTTAAATGTTCTCCCCTTTCAAGGTCTCATGTTTGGAAACCCTCTATACCATTCCCCCTCCCCCTGCCTCTATGAAGGTGCTCCCTACACACACACACACACACACACACACACACACACACACACACACACACACCCTCCTGCCTTCCCTGTATTAGGGAATCAAAAACCCTCATGCCCAAGGGCTTATCTGCCCAAAGATGTCCAACAAGACCATCTTCTGCCACATATGTGGCCAGTGTCATGGGTCCTTCCATGTGTATTATTTGGCTGGTGATCCAGTTCCATGGAACACCGATGGGTCTGGCCTGTGAACACTGTTGCTCCCTCAATGGGGCTGCAAACCTCCTCAGCTCCTTCAATCTCTTCTCTAACTCCACCATCAGGGACTTCTGCCCTTAGTCCAATTGCTGGATTCAAGCATCCTCCTCTGTATTTGTCAGGCTCTGGAAGAGCATCTCAGGAGACAGCCATATCATGCTTATATCAGCAAGCACTTCCCAGCATCAACAATAGCATCAAAGTTTTGTGGCTGTATATGGGATAGATCTCCAGGTGGGGAACTCTCTGGATGGCCTTTCCTTCAGTCTCTGCTTCACACTTAGTCTCCATATTCCCTCCTGTGAGTATTTAGTTTACCCTTCTAAGAAGCTCTGAAGCATCCAGATTTTGGTCTTCCTTCACATGGACTGCAAATTGAATCTTAGGTATTCTGAACTTTTGGGCTAATATCCATTTATCAGTGAGTGCATATCGTGTGTGTCCTTTTCTGACTGAGTTATCTCACTCAGGATGATATTTTCAAGTTCCATCCATTTGCATGTGAATTTCATGAAGTCATTGTTTTTAATAGCTGAGTAGTATTTCATTGTGTAAATGCACCACATTTTCTGTATCCCTCTGTTGAGGTACATCTGGGTTGTTTCCAGCTTCTATTATAAATGTGGCTGCTATGAACATAGTGGTGCATGTATCCTTATTACATGTTGGAACACCTTCTGGGTATATGCCCAGGAGTGGTATAGCTGGATCCTCAGGTAGTACTATGTCCAATTTTCTGAGGAACTGCCAAACTGATTTCCAGAGTGGTTGTACCAGCTTGCAATCCCACCAGCAATGGAGGAGTGTTCCTCTTTCTCCACATCCTTGCCAGCATCTGCTGCCCCCTGAGTTTTTGATCATAGTCATTCTTATTGGTATGAAGTGGAATCTCAGGGTAGTTTTGATTTGTATTTCCCTGATGACTAAGAATGTTGAACATTTTCTTAGATGCTTTTCAACCATTCCATATTACTCTGCTGAGAATTCCTTGTTTAGCTCTGTATCACATTTTTATTAGGGTTTTTTGGTTCCCTGGAGTCTAACTTCTTGAGTTCTTTGTATATATTGGATTTAGAATTGATAAAAATCTTTTCCCAATCTGTTCGATGCTTTTTTATGTTATTGACAGCATTCTTTGCCTTACAGAAGCTTTGCAATATTGTGAGGTCCCATTTGTTGATTCTTGAATTCTTACAGCACAAGCCATTGGTGTTGTTTAGGAACTTTTTCCCTGTTCCCAAGTGTTCAAGGCTCTTCCCCACTTTCTCCTCTATCAGTTTCAGTATATCTGATTTTATGTGGAGGTCCTTGATCCACTTGAACATGAGATTTATCCAAGGAATTAAGAATGGATTGATTTGCATTCTTCTACATGATAACCTCTACTTGTGCCAGCACCATTTGTTGAAAAAGCTGTCTTTTTTCCACTGGATGATTTTAGCTCCTTTGTCAAAGATCAAGTAACCATAGGTGTATGGATTCATTTCTGGGCCCTCAATTCTATACCATTGATCTACCTGTCTGTCACGACATCAATACCATGCAGTTTTTATCAAAATTGCTCTGTAGTACAGCTTGAGGTCAGGCATGGTGATTCCCCCAGAAGCTCTTTTATTGCTGAGAACAGTTTTTGCTGTTCTAGGTTTTTTGTTATTCCAGATGAATTTGCAAATGGCTCTTTATAACTCTGTGAAGAATTGAGTTGGAATGTTGATGGGTGTTACATTGAATCTGTAGATTGCTTTTGGCAAGATGGCCATTTTTACTATATTAATCCTGCCAGACTGTGAGTATGGGAGATCTTTCCATCTTCTGAGATCTTCTACAATTTCTTTCTTCAGAGACTTGAAGTTCTTATACAGTTCTTTCAGTTGCTTAGTTAGAGTCACACCAAGGTATTTTATATTATTTGTGACTATTGTGACAGGTATTGTTTCCCTGATATCTTTCTCAGCCTATTTATCTTTTGTGTAGAGGAAGGCCACTGATTTGTTTGAGTTAATTTTATATCCGACTACTTTGCTAAAGTTGCTTATCAGGTTTAGGAGTTCTCTGGTGGAATTTTCAGGGTCACTTATATATACTATCTTATCATCTGCAAATAGTGATATTTTGACTTCTTCCTTTCCAATTTATATCCCCTTGATCTCCTTTTGTTTTCTAATTGTTCTGGCTAGGAATTCAAGTACTATATTGAATAGGCAGGGAGAGAGTGGGCAGCCTTATCGAGTCCCTGATTTTAGTGGGATTGCTTCAACTTTCTCTCCATAAAGTTTGATGTTGGCTACTGGTTTGCTGTGTATTGCTTTAGTATATTTAGGTATGGGCCTTGCAGTCCTGATCTTCCCAAGATGTTTATCATGAAGGGGTGCTGGGTTTTGTCAAATGCTTTCTCAGCATACAAAAAGATGACAATATGGTTTTATTTCTTTGAGTTTTATTATAAAGTGTATTATGTTGATGGATTTCCATATATTGTACCATCCCTGCATCCCTGTTATGAAGCCTATTTGATCATGATGGATGAGCGTTTTGATGTGTTCTTTTTTTTTCAGTTTTTTATTAGATATTTTCTTCATTTACAATCCCACTAAAATCAGGGAATAGACAAGGCTGCCAACTTTCTCCCTACCTATTCAATATAGTACTTGAAGTCCTAGCCAGAGCAATTCGACAACAAAAGGAGATCAGGGGGATGCAAATTGGAAAGGAATAAGTCAAAATTTCACTATTTGCAGATGATATGATAGTATATATAAGTGACCCTAAAAATTCTACCAGAGAACTCCTAAACCTGAAAACCAGCTTCAGTGCAGTAGGTGGATATGAAATTAACTCAAACAAATCAGTGGTCTTTCTCTACACAAAGGATAGACAGGATGAGAAAGAAATTAGGGCAACAACATCCTTCACAATAGTCACAAAAAATATAAAACACGTTAGTGTGACTCTAACTAAAGAAGTGAAAAATCTATATGACAAGAACTTCAAGTCTCTGAAGAAAGAAATTGTAGAAGATCTCAGAAGATGGAAAGATCTCCCATGCTCATGGATTGGCAGGATTGATGTGTTCTTGAATTTAGTTTGTGAGAATTTTATTGAGTATTTTTACATCAATATTCATAAGGGAAATTGGCCTGAAATTCTCTATCTTTATTGGGTCTTTCTGTGGTTTAGGTATCAGAGTAATTGTGGCTTCATAGAACGAATTGGGTAGAATGCCTTCGGTATCTATTTTGTGAAATAGTTTGAGGAGAATTGAAACTAGATCTTCTTTGAAGGTCTGATAGAACTCTGCACTAAACCCATCTGTTCCTTTGCTTTTTTGGTTGGGAGACTTTTAATGACTGCTTCTATTTCTTTAGGGGTGATGGGACTATTTAGATTGTTAATCTGATGCTGATTTAACTTGGGTACCTGGTATCTCTCAGGAAAATGTTTTATTTAATCCAGGTTTTCCAGTTTTGTTGAGTATAGGCTTTTGTATTAGGATCTGATGATTTTTTTTTATTTCCTCAGTTTCTGTTGTCATGTCTCCCATTTTGTTTCTGCTTTTGTTAATTAGGATACTGTCTCTGTGCCCTCTAGTTAGTCTGACTAAGGGTTTATTTATTTTTTGTTTTTCTCAAAGAACCAACTCCTGGTTTTGTTGATTGTTTGTATAGTTTTTTTGTTGTTGTTGTTGTTGTTGTTGTTTCCTCTTGGTTGATTTCAGCCCTGAGTTTGACTATTTCCTGTCATTTACTCCTCCTGGGTGAATTTTCTTCTTTTTGTTCTAGAGCTTTCAGATGTGCTATCAAGCTGCTAATGTATGCTCTCTCCACTTTCTTTTTGGAGACACTCAGAGCTATGAGTTTTCCTCTTCGGACTGCTTTCATTGTGTCTCATAAGTCTGGGTATGTTGTGCCTTCATTTTCATTAAATTTTTAAGTCTTTAATTTTGTTCTTTATTTCTTCCTTTACCAAGTTATCATAGGCCAAACTCATCAGATAATTCTTTAAGATGCTTTTCCTAGGGGACTTGAGCGATTTCTCAGCAGTTAAGAGCATTTGCTGCTTTTGCAAGAACCAACTGTCAGTTGCAAGGACCCACATTTAGTTGACTGGGTAACAGTTCTGTTCTCAGAACCCAAGTCCTGTGGCTTGCAATCACCTCAAAATTCCAGCTCAAAGAGGATCTCGTCTTTATGGGCACTTGGACTCACATCCACATCATCCTCACTCAAACATACACATGCACACATAAGAAAAGAAAATAAATCTTAAAACAATGTTAAGACTCTCTTCTCAGAGGTTTCATGTTGTGACAGGTTGACAGTAGAAACACATGGAAACCAGTAAGAAAGGGAAATGGGAACATTGTGTCAAAGAGTCTCAAGGCCTTGGTATCCGGTGGAGAGACATTATATATTATTATACATAGAACCTATCACCTAGAAAGTAAATTGTCACACCTCTCAGACTGTTGATTTTCCCCCCATACACACAAAAGGTTTTTATTCCTTAACCACCACATAAAAGATGCAGACAGGAAATGAGCAAGTCTAGTTCAGTACCATCAGGCCAATTCACAGTTCCACTGCTCATTTTATCTACTGCCATTTAGAATCATTCGGTTTTCTTGCAGCGTTTGCTGGCTTTGTGAAGCTTCTTAAAGAAGAGAATGTTGGTTCTAATATACGCATTGGAGATATTTGGGTTACTCACAGATGTTTCATCTCTTTATGCTTGAAATACTTCCTATTTCAAAACCAGCCATCCAGTAAGTATCGTGCTGTTCTTTCTCTGGCTCCTGTAAGACCTGACAACCCCAAGAGCTGCCATCAGGTTCAGGACAACAAAGACTGTTGTCCTTGAGCATGAAGTATTCTGAGACTACTATCAATACTGCTAGGCGAGAGTTTTGTATTACATTTGTTTCTGAACAGATTTCTGACAGGAGCTGCCAAATCAGAGAATACCCAACACCTGCAGACAAAGCCCTGGCAGCTGCTTGGTCTCCTCTTCCTAATGTGCCCATGTAAACTAAATCGCTGTTCTTTATTATTACTTATTGGTTTCATTCTAGTGAGAATAGGTAACCAAACCTGGATTGTTTGGGCAGCTAGGGCCTATGCTGTGACTCTGCACAAATTCACCAACACCCATGTGACAATGTCTGGGTTTGGGGAGAAGCTTGTATTCTTGACATGGGCATAGGTTTGTCAAGGACCAATACATCAGACTCCTATAAGTTTAACAAAGCCTTCCCTAGGGTTTAGGTTCCCAGGGATAGCTTTGCTCTGGTCTGAGTGTGAATGTTGCTGCTGTGTGTGAGTACCAGTGTTTAGAAATGACAGACCAGTATATGCAAAGACTGGCAACTGCAGTTTCCTCCTCCAGGATGTCTATACCCTGAGGCTGCTCACCTACAGAGATTTACTGTAAGACTAGCTAACTCTTTCTGCTAGGATAAACATAATAATGAATAATAAACATAGTGAAGATTTAGACTTGCTGTGTGGTTAGTATCACTCCATCAGAATGCTCACAACCCACTTGACCCCAGCTTTTCTGTACATATCTCCATATGTCTCTTCTTTCTTCATTCTCTCACCACCTCATTCAGGTCAAGTCCAAAGAAATGCTGGTCAAGGTACCCAGGGTGGAGTCTGGAGCCATCCTATACTAGTATTCAGTAAATAAGAGGTCTGGTAGTCCATAGAGGACATGTGCTTTCAGATAAGCACTTGAAAAATCAGAATTTTTATCTATGCAGGCTTATTTCTTCATGAAAGAAATTGACAGCTGTTTTCCCTCCAGATGACTGTGAATGGGTGTGTTAATATCCAGTAATCTTTGCTATTCTGCACAGACAGCCCTCATTGGAAGACCCCAGAACCCTGAACATTCTCAAATAGAACCCATCATCTTTGTGCTTATTACAAATACTCCCTCCCTAGACCCTTATCTTGAGCAGCTTCTCAGTTAATAGAACCAGTTCTTGTGGGAAGAGTCGCAGGTGCTTTGGTAAAGGCATGATGAACTTTACAGGGCAGATTTAATGTAGCCACACCTTAAGTTTTGTTGTGATAATTTCTAGGATGAAACTTTCCCCCGAAGTTTTACTATATTTAAATATATAAAGAGTACATTTCTTGGTGTCAGACTCCAGAAGTTTTCACCCAAAAACCCATGACTGACTAAGTCATGCTGACCCAAGGTTCATGTTTAACCTAACCCAGATCATCTTGCTGCCAGCCATTACAGTAGTCATTTGAATAGTGAGCAGTAGTCTTCTTTCGTGGTTTTGTTAAGCCCCATGTCCAAAGCAACTGACAAAAGCATGCAGCTCTTATGACAGTGTACCAAAGGTCCTAACAAGTGCCCTGCAAACTCTTTACCTTTGCTTCCTGCTTCCAGGGAAGTTGTTTGTTTGTGTATTTGTTTGGTAGCTTCCATAGTGAATCAAGATCACATAGGTCCCACAAGCACCCTAGCAAGGACAACCATACAGGAAAGTACAATCAAGGAAATTCAATGAGCCTTTTCCAGGACTGAATGGTAACAGAACCACAAAAGGGGGAACTGAAATTAGGAGTAGAAATATCCCTTACAAAGGCTTCTTCCAATTCAGTGATGGAAGCTGCAGACCTTTTTCTTTTCAGAGCATTGACAGTCATCAAACAAGAGGAGAGAGTTTAGGAACATAGGCAACACATACATTCAGAAGACACTTGCTGAAGAGATTAGTAAAAATATTTAGAGAACAGAGGTGCAATGCACATTTGGGTGGTAATTGAATCAGACTATAGCATGTCTAGGAGAGCAGTAGGAAAGGGCTATTATGAAGTCAAAGAGAAAGGGACCAATTATTTCTAAACATTTATGTGAGCTAGCTACTCAGAATATATACAAACACAGATAAACACAAGGCATGGTTTATGTATTTAAGGAATCCCCTATGTAGTGGAAATGCTTTTAACTTGAAGGGTCATTATATAGTCAGCATTGTGATAAAGATTGCAATGAGTTTCATTTGAAAATAGTTAAGTAACATTTTCTGAGAAGACATGAACAAATGTCCATCAGCTACATATAGGATAACTAGGACAGACCAGAAGAAACTATGGCACTCATGTCTAATTTACCGAATCAGTAAATTGCTCATAGGTATTACTTATAGGAACATGGGTGACTCAGAGTCACTATAGAGGATGAATGATGAAAGCTGCATCCCTTAAGTTCCCTGCTCAACCTGTAGGCAGTTCCACAAGAGCTTCTTCTTCCCTGGCAAGGCTTTACTGCCTTGGTAATCTTCTGGTACAGCCTTGTGGATCTTGTAACTCTTTGAAATTGTCAATTTCTGTAGCTTGAAATTGAGTTTATTAATCCCTCTCTTTAGGAAGAAGCCAGATTTTACTCATAGGCTAAATGTATTCATTCTTTGATTGAAACAGTTTTATATACATCCAATTATGTGAATGTTAAGAATGTTAAGAATTGGGCTGGTGAGATGGCTCAGTGGGTAAGGGCACCCGACTGCTCTTCCAAAGGTCCGGAGTTCAAATCCCAGCAACCACATGGTGGCTCACAACCATCCGTAAAGAGATCTGACTCCCTCTTCTGGAGTATCTGAAGACAGCTACAGTGTACTTACATATAATGAATAAATAAAATCTTTAAAAAAAAAAAAAAAAGAATGTTAAGAATTTACAAAGTTCAGATCTTCTTAGTAAGGAAATAAACAAACAAACAAACAAACAAACAAAAAAACCCAAGAACTAGATCAGCTACATAAACAAGGTTGGTCTTCAAAGTTCACTCATTCTTTTCTTCAGACACGTGTTGTTATTGTTGTTGTTGTTTTCTTCTTCTTCTTCTTCTTCTTCTTCTTCTTCTTCCTCTTGTTTGGTTGGATTTAGTGGGGTGGAAGGAAGATTGGTTGTAGTTGCTGTTGTTGGTGTGTGTGTGTGTGTGTGTGTGTGTGTGTGTGTGTGTTTGCTGTTGTTAAAATAGGATCTCACATTTGCCTAAGTGGTACTGAATTTATTCCCTATATAGCCAAGGATGATCTGAACTTCTGATGCTCCTACCTCTAACAACCCTACCAAGTGCGAGGATTACAGGTAATAACCACTATACCCAGGTTATGCTGTGTTAGATATTTGGCCCAGGACATCATGCATGATAGGAATCATGCATACAACCAACTGAGTTATGTCTTCAGCCCATATATTTTGCCATAGATTCATCAGCTCTCTCTCTCTCTCTCTCTCTCTCTCTCTCTCTCTCTCTCTCTCTCTCTGCTTTTGATCTAACCCCCTGTTCCTGTCTTATTTCCATTCTCTACTCCTTTTTTGTAGGATACACTGTGTGAGATAGATGCATGAATGCACAGGAGTTAGATACCTGAAGGCACAACATGGCCAGTGGTTTACAAGACAAGTCTAACCCCACTATTGTAGAAGATTATTTTAATAACAGATTCAGGAATAAAGCTGGTATGGACTTTTAGTTTAGATGTTTGTATTAGTCACTTTTCTGTTGCTGGGATAAAAATTACTGTAACCAACACAATGTATAAAAGGAAAGTACAAGCTCACATCTGGAAGCACACACTAGAAGCAGAGTGGGCAAATTGGAGTAGGCATAAGTCTCTAAACTCTCAAAGCCTGCCTCCAGTATCATACCTACTCCAACAAGGCTCCCTAATCAGCATCACAAACTGGAGACCAAGTATTCAGCTACACGAGCCCATGGGAGACAGCCGAATTCAAACTACCCAAAATCTTAATTCTAAAGGTACTCTATCATTTGGAACACTCAAACATGTCCCTAACTAACTCAGGTCTCAAAAGAGAGACTGTACCACCTTGCTGAGGGATCCAATCTACCCTATCCATATATTGGACTTGATTCTAACACCAAGGGACTGTGGCAACCTACAAGAGCCACCATATTATGGACTGAAATTCTAATTCAATGAGTCTTAGGTCACTCTGATAACATGTTTTAGAAACTATTTTTATTTCAACATATCTCATAAAGCTTTCAATATCAAAATATTTTCAGTTCTCTGGTAGTAGTCAATTCTAGGATAGACAAGAGTATCTCCTGTAGTGCCAGCAAAGATGTCACAGAACTTCATCTTCAAGGAATGGTTTGTAGAGGGCTACAGAAAACTATGTAGGAAAGATGGCTAGGAATGAAAGCTTAGAGATATTCCTCATCACAAAAACAACATCCCATGTAAAATCTCCAGCTTTGGCCATTTCCTTACCTCTTTCTGTCCCTTACTCTTCTTATCCCCAGTCCTTCATCCATCACCACTGGAAGCACATGTTCTCTCTGTGTGATTACTACAGGCAGGAGAACCAAAAGTCCTCTGTTCTTTCCAACTGTACCCTCCCAGTCTACCCGAGTAAACCAATGGCATCGTCACTGGGACAGCATATTTATTTCATTATTTTAGCTAGGGTACTCAGAACCATTTGATCTTAAAGTTTCATATTTTCCACCAAGAGGTCCCTAATCTATTCTCCACAGAAATAGATGTTTTTCTATCTATATATTCTGAGCTTAAAGTACAACACTTATCACAGACTGTCCTTACATACAATGGGCTTTTGTTTGTCTCCTCTACATGCTAAAAGTTTCTTTAGCAGCAGAAAAAATGTGCCTGCTTGTTTTCAACTAAACTGAATTGGCCTTTTGAAGTAAGATTTTTTTTTTTATGACAAAGTGGAAAGGTAGGCATGAAAGTATTTGCAGTTATTAGTAAGTGATAACATGGAGGGAAAATGGCTTGAAAACTAATTGATAAGGTTAGAGAGATAGCTCAGAGGTTTAAAACACAGGTTGCACTTGGAGAAGACATAAATCTAGTTCGCAGCACCCATGTGAGGTGACTCACAATCAACGATAACTCCAGCTTCACAGCATCTGATGTCTGCTTCTGTCTTTTGAGGGAACCTGTACTCCAGCATACATGCACACATGCACACACACACACACACACACACACACACACACACACACACCTAAAAGTAAAATAATTAAGGGCTCAGTGGGGATAGTGACAGAAATTTTGTATAAATAAGATTACAATTCATGTCTTTCCAACACATTGGGGGTTATCACCTTAGACCCCAATCTCAAAAGCTTGTTTCTTGTTTGTTCATTATGCATATTCTCACCCACATCTCAAGGGGCAGGAGTTTTGCATTATGCATAGTCATGAAAGAAGAATATACCCCTTATTCTATCCATGAACAATGGGAAAAGATACCCCAGTATCTCCAAAGCCAGAGAAGAAATTCAAGGAATCTTTCTGTACTAAGCATGACTTAGCTCTTTATGCTCAAATGAAGAGGAGCTAAGGACTTGTGAGTGAAACACTTTTAGGCTGATTGAATACATATGTTAAGACATAGATGGCCTCTCAAACCCCAGAAAGTAATCACAGTAAAGAAGCCAAATTCTAGATGAAGAAAGCTAGAGTCATGAGGACCATGAATTTATTACTCTGGATTAGACGTAGGGAAGTGACCTGACAGTAAAGCTTTTAGCATAAGAAGTGATCAAGAAGATTTCTTAAGATATCCTGGTGTCTACATAACTGAAGAAGTGGCTCTTGGTATGGCAAGAAGATATTCTCTTTGCAGTCTCTGTACATGGAACATCTGCTTGAAGGGAAGCTTTATGCATTCCATAGTCAAAAAGTGGGTCTATATCTTGGTTACTGTTGTTGTGTAGAAACACCATGGCCAATGCAGTTCTTATAAAAGAAAACATATAATTGGGCAGTTGCTGACATTCTTCGAGGATTAATCCATTATTATCATGGCAGAAAGCATGGCAGAAGGTTGGCAGGCAGAAGCTGAGAGCTTACATCCTGATACACAAGCATCAGGTAGAAAGAGAGAGAGAGAGAGAGACTAGGCCTGGTATGGGCCATTGCATTCTCAAAGCGCACCCCCCAGCAACACTTTCTTCAACAAGGCAACATTCCTAATCTTTCTAATCCTCTCAAACAGTTCTCATACATGATGACTAAGAATTCAAATATATGAGCCTATGGGAAAAAATCTTATTCAAACCACAGGCAGAAAGTTCTAGGAAACATTCTCATAGATGCCCAGAAGAATTATAGCAATTTTTAGTGTCTTTGATGATATGACTAGTAATATGGAATAAAACTTTTACTACACAGCAGGTGAAGGAAAGCAGAATGCTGGCCATAGATGGGGCTACTTAACAGAAGTATACCACTTATTTCAGCCAAAGGTGCTGACCCTTTGTGGATGATGTTAGTTGCTCTAGTCCATCTCTCCCAGTGAACAGAAACTGCCTTACCTGCATTTGACAGCATAAAATTCAGCTTCTCCACAAAGGTTGACAAGGATCTGAAACAGTACCATAGAACAAACCAGTTCCCATGAGCCTCTTTGAGACTCCCTCTAACCATTGCATTTCAGAGTCTAAAAGTAGGCCCTATGGATCTGCATTTGAATGTTGCCAACCTAAACTTACTGAGGGTTTATCATTGTAGTTCAGGGATATCTTGAATGTTGTGGACGATAATGTGCTGGATACTCCAATCACCTTTTCCTTTCTTCCTCCACTAAGCCTTGAACTTCATGGAGTCAAATTGATGATGGCCCAGTCCAGATGCAGATGGCTAGAGATGAG
This sequence comes from Mus musculus, assembly GCF_000001635.26. Taxonomy (NCBI): domain Eukaryota; kingdom Metazoa; phylum Chordata; class Mammalia; order Rodentia; family Muridae; genus Mus; species Mus musculus. The sequence goes on from NC_000069.6 coordinate 21,605,407, forward strand.
TGCAAATCTCAGGGACCGCAAAATTTGGAGAAAACCTGTGTACCAGACCCTCAAAGTGGATTGGCTATTACAAGTTGGAAAACAGAATGCAACAACTTGATTCTGGAAATTAAACAGTTTCACAATTAACTGATCATAAATTCAAATGACTTTGAACTCCTTATTCTTCTGACACAAATATCTCTGATAAATTTTTTCTCTCTAAACAAAGACAATCCAGATTATATTGATTTTCTTCTGGCCTATGGAGTGCTATAGACAAATATAAAATCAAATTTGCATGAAATGAACCATTAATTTCCAAAAATTGTGAAATTGTTTTTACAAGTCAGAGAGAGTAGAATAATCCTGACTCTGGGACTGAATGAAAATCTGAGACTCTGCTAGGTAAAAAGGCATCTTTGTAATAGGATTATCTAAATTATGGACTGAAATTCACAGTGATGATTGGCTTGGACCATGTTTAGGAACAGTGTTCTTGAGGTACTGCTTGACCCAACATCTAGTTATCTACATTATCAGGCCTACATCTTAGCCTTTCCTCAGCTTCACATAATTAAACAATGTAAACCATATTCCTAGTGAACTATAATTGGAATAAAAGTAACTCACAGATCTGGGCTGAATCTAGCCATCCCTCTTTATGTATGTAAAATTTTCTGGTGACACTTATGTAAAATTATTGTATATAGTTTCTGCCAAAGGTTATAAAAACAGTAAAAACCTAGACAACAGATTTTTAAACTTTGCATTGATCATGTTGTAAAGAGTCTTCATTTTCATTTTCAAAGATGTGTCTGACTAAAATGGGTTTCTGTACTGTGTTAGACACAGAGCCAGTTCAAAGGATATGGCTCCACTTACCACACCTCCTGAATTTCTAAGTTATTTTATTATTGGAAAAAGTTGACAGGATTATTGCTGAAAAAAAATCTAAGCACACCTGTAGACATTAAGTATCTTTACTTTGTAGCATGGAATTGTTTATACACAAGCCAATTTAGAGTGCATGAGTTAATTTTCCTTTAAAGTTAATAAGGGTCTGAAGAGAAGGCTCATCAGGTAAAAGAATGTGTTGCCAAGCCTGACCTCAGTTTTTTGTTTGTTTGTTTGTTTTGTTTTTGTTTTGTTTTTTGTTTTTTCTGAAATCCACATGGTGGAAACAAGAATAAAATTCCTGGAAGTTGTCCTCTGACCTTCACAGATGTACTCTGTCATGCGTATGGACAAACGTATATTCACAAGCACAAAATAAATGTGAATAATAAGAAGAAAGCATATAAGTTTTGAAGTATTAGGTCCTATATAATTGTATTATGATTTCCTACTGAAAACAAGGTAGCCAGACCAAAAGAACTTTAGCATGCTCTATGAAAAATCAGATTCACTAAGTCATATAACTTTTACCTAATATTTTTGTGTGTGTGTGTGTGTGCCCGCGTGCGCATGCACATGCAAGTGTGTGCAGTGTGCATACATGAATATTGATTGTACTTCTCTATCACACTTCATTCTATTCCCTTGAGGCAGGATTTCTCACTGAACACAAGGGCCACTGTTTTGGCTAGGATGACTCCCAGCATCCACCTGGCTTTGCCTCCCTACACTGGAGATATAGATATAATCAGCTATGCCTTGGGGAAAACAAAACAAAACAGAAACAAGAACCATGAGATTGAGAAATTCAAACTCAGACCTTTAAGCCATCTTCTCATCCTTTAAAAATAGTTTTCAGAGAAGAAGCTCTGCTCACAGGTGCTCTAACATGCCCAGGATCATAGGATCAGAGGTGAGGAGGACACAATATCTGTTGCAACACCAGGAGGAACTGGGACCAGTGGGATCCGGGGACACAGTAACCATGCCCAACCAGTGGCATGGGTTCCTTCCATTCTGGGCCAGTGCCCTGAGCAGACCTTGGGCATGAACTCCATAGTCAGTCCCACAACACCCAGAGGAAGTGTCACTCCCAGGCACTCTAACAAGCCTAGGAGCCCAGGAGCCCAGGATACAAGGAGCTTACGCACACCAGGATCTCAGGGTCCCAGAAGCAGCTTGACTCCCAGGAGCTTTGACACACCTAGGATCTCAGGATCCCAGGATCCCAGAATAACAGGACAAAACAGAAAGCTGGACTTTGAAGAGTACTGACACAAGCAGGATTACAGGAAGGACAGGTTCCAGTCAGATATAGAGAGGGCACGTAAGACTATAGATAACCAGATGGTGGTAGGCAAGTGTAAGAACACAAGCAATAGAAACCAAGGTTACTTGGCATCTTCAAAACCCAATTCTCCCACTATAGCAAGTCCTGGATACACCATTACATCAGAAAAGCAAGATTCAGATCAAAAATCATGATGATGATAGAGGATTTTAAGAAGGACAAAAACAACTCCCTTAAAGAAATACAGGAGAACACATGTAAACAGCTAGAAGCCCTTAAAAAGGAGACACAAAAATCCCTTAAAGAATTACAGGAAAACACAATCAAACAGGCAAAGGAAAGAACCAAAACTATCCAGGGTCTAAAAATGGAAATAGAAACAATAAAGAAATCACAAACGAAGACAACACTGGAGGAAGAAAACCTAGGAAAGAGATCAGGAGTCATAGATGCAAGCATTACCAACAGAATACAAGAGATAGAAGAGAGTAGCTCAGGTGCAGAAGATACCATAGAAAACATTGACACAACAGTCAAGAAAATGCAAAATTCAAAAACATCCAGGAAATCCAGGACACAATGAAAAGACCAAACCTAAAGATGATAGTTATAGAAGAGAGTGAAGATTTCCAACTTAAAGGGCCAGTAAATATCTTCAACAAAATTATAGAAGGAAACTTCCCTAACCTAAAGAAAGAGATGCCCATGAACAAATAAGAAGCCTACAGAACTCCAAATAGACTGGACCAGAAAAGAAATTCCTCCTGACACATAATAATCAGAACAACAAATGCACTAAATAAAGACAGAATATTAAAGCAGTAAGGAAAATGATCAAATAACATATAAAGGTAGACCAATCAGAATTACGCCAAACTTCTCACTGGAGACTACGTAAGCTAGAAGATCCTGGACAGACCCTAAGAAAACACAAATGCCAGACCAGGCTACTATACCCAACAAAACTCCCAATTAACATATATGGAGAAACAAAGATATTCCATGACAAAACCAAATTTACACATTATCTCCCCACAAATATAGCCCTACAATGAATAATAGAACTCACAAACAGAAGGAGGGAAACTACACCCTAGAAAAAGCAAAATAGTAGTCTTTCAAGAAACCCAAAAGAAGATAGCCACACAAACATAATTCTACCTCTAACATCAAAAATAAGAAGAAGTAACAATCACTGTTCCTTAATATCTCTTAACATCAATGGACTCAATTACAACAAAAAGACATATACTAGCAGACTGAATATGTAAACAGGTGCCAGCATTTTGCCACATATAGGAAACACACTTCAGTAACAAAGATAGACACTACCTCAGAGTGAAAGGCTGGAAAACAATTTTCCAAGCAAATGGTCCCAAGAAACAAGCTAGAGTAGCCATTCTATTTGTCGAATAAAATGAACTTTCAACCAAAAGTTATCAAAAAGGATAAGGAAGGACACTTCATACCGATCAAAGGAAAAATTGACCAAGATGAACTCTAAATTCTGAACATCTCTGCTCAAAATGCAAGGGCACACATTCATAAAAGAAACTTTACTAAAGCTCAAAGCACACATCTCATCCTACACAATAGTAGTGGGATATTTTAATACTCAACTCTCAGCAATGAACAGATCATGGAAACATAAACTAAACAGAGACAAGGTGAAACTAACAGAAGTTATGAACCAAAAGGATCTAACAGATATTTATAAAACATTTTATCCTAAAACTAAAGAATATACCTTCTTCTCAGCACCTCAAGGTATCTTCTCCAAAACTGACCTTAGAATTGATCAGAAAACAGCCCTCAACAGAATCAAGAAGATTGAAATAATCCCATGCATCCTATCAGGTCACCAAAGACTAAGACTGGTCTTAAATACAAACAAAAACAATTAAAAGCACACATACACATGGAAGCTGAACAATGCTCTACTCAGTTAGAAAGAAGAAAGAAAGAAAGAAAGAAAGAAAGAAAGAAAGAAAGAAAGAAAGAAAGAAAGGAAGGAAGGAAGGAAGGAAGGAAGGAAGGAAGGAAGAAAGAAAGAAAGAAAGAAAGAAAGAAAGAAAGAAAGAAAGAAAGAAAGAAAGAAAGAAAGAAAGAAGGAAGAAAGAAGGGAAGAAATTAAAGACATTTTAAATTTAATGAAAATGAAGTAGCATCATACCAAAACCTATGGGACAAAAATGAAAGCAGTACTAAGAGGAAAACTCATAGCTCTAAGTGTCTCCAAAAGGAAACTGGAGAGAGCTTACACTAGCAGCTTGACAGTCCACCTGAAAGCTCTAGAACAATAAGAAGCAAATACACCCAAGGGGAATAGATGGCAGAAAATAATCAAACTCAGGGCTGAAATCAACCAAATAGAAACAAAAGGAACTATACAAAGAATCAACAAAACCAGGAACTGGTTTCTTGAGAAAATCAACAAGATAGATAAACCCTTAGTCAGACTAACTAAATGGCAGAGACAGCATCCAAATTAATAAAATCACAAACGAAAAGGGAGACATAACAATGGAAACCTTGGAAATTAAAAAAAAAATCATCAGATCCTACTAGAAAAGCTTATACTCAATAACATTGGAAAATCTGTATGAAATGAACAATTTTCTAGACAGGACTGTAGCCTCTTGTAGCTACATGAACTGGTTTCCTCAGTGGGAGGCTGGAGCTGTATGGGAGGAAAATGGAGGGAGAAATAATGAGACCAAGACAAATTCTGATCAAGGCCCAAGAGCTTACTAAGAGTCTGAGCTTATAAAGGGGAAAGGCCCATCCCCCACTATGCCAGGCTCTTGATGCTTTGTTGCCAATCTTTCAGCACTTGGTCCAGGCTGTTGCTTATCTCAGGAAGACAGGTTCAGCCTGTCATCCGGTAGCTGCTTCTTGAAGAAGAGCGCAGGTGGCAGAACAATAGACCTATCTAGGTCAGAAGACTCCACCCTAGGTGGTCTTGTTCAGAGTGGCAGAACAGGTCTAAGCCAGCCTGCTCAAGGCTGGGGGAGGCTACAAGATACCAGTTGCCAAAGTTAAAACAGGAGCAGATAAACCATCTAAATAGTCCCATAACTCCTAAAAATGTAGAAGCAGTCATTAATAGTTTCCAAACCAATAAAACCCCATGACTGGATGGGTTTTGTTGGAGAATTCAATCAGACCTTCAAAGAAGACCTAGTACCAATACTCTTCAAACTATTCCACTAAATAGAAACAGAAGGAACACTACCCAATTTGATCCATGAAGCCACAATTATGCTTATACTTATATCTCCTGAAGACTCAATAAAGAAAGAGAACTTCAGACCAATTTTCCTTATGAATATTGATGCAAAAATACTCAATAAAGTTCTCACAAACAGAATGCAAGAACACCTCAAACAATCATTCATCCAAGGGATACAGGCATGGTTCAATACACTGAAATCCATCAATGTGCCCCACTATATAAACAAACTCAAAGAAGAAAATCACATGATCATTTCGTTAGTTGCTGAAAAAGCACTTGACAAAACTAAACATCCTTTCATGTTAAAAGTCTTAGAGAGATCATGAATTCAAGACCCATACCTAAACATAGTAAAAGCAATATACAGCAAACCAGTAGTCACCATCAAACTAGATAGAAACTGGAAGCAATCCCGCTAAAATCAGGGACTAGACAAGATTGCCCACTCTCTCCCTATCTATTCAATATAGTAATTGATGCTCCAACTAGGACCATTAGACAACAAAAGGAGGTCAAAGGAATACAAATGGGAAAGGAAGAAGTCAAAATATCACTATTTGTAGATGATATGATTGTGACCCAAAAATTGAACCAGAGAATTCCGAAAGCTGATCAACACCTTCAGCATTGTGGCTGGATATAAAATTAACTCAAACAAATCAGTAGCCTTCCTCTACTCAAAAGATAAAGAGGCTGAGAAAGGAATTGGGAAAACAACACCCTTCACAATAATCACAAATAATATTACATACCTTGGTGTGACTCTATCCAAACAAGTGAAAGATGTATATGGAAAGAACTTCAAGTCTCTGAAGAAAGAAATTGAAGAAGATATCAGAAGACAGAAAGTTCTCCCATGCTCATGGATTGGCAGGATTAATATAGTAAAAATGGCCATCTTCCCAAAAACAATTTAGAGATACACTGCAATCCCCATCAAAATTCCAAATCAATTTCTTCATAGAGATAGAAAGAGCCATTTGCAAATTCATTTGGGATAACAAAAAACCAAGGATAGAGAAAACTATTCTCAACAATAAAAGAACTTCTGTGGGAATCACCATCCCTGACCTCAAGCTGTACTACAGAGAAATTGTGACAAAAACTGCATAGTATTGGTACAATGACAGGCTGGTAGATCAATAAAATAGAATTGAAGACCCAGAAATGAAGCCACCCTGCTATGGTCACTTGATCTTTGACAAAGGAGCTAAAATCATCCAGTGGAATAAAGACAGCCAACAAATGGTGCTGGTTCAACTGGTGATCAACATATAGAAGAATGCAAATTGTTCCATTCTTATCTCCCTGTGCAAAGCTCAAGTACAAGTGGATCAAGGACCTCCACATAAAACCAGATACACTGAATCTAATAGAAGAGAAAGTATGGAAAGTCTCGAACACTCAAACACATGGGCACAGGAAAAAAGTTCCTTAGCAGAAAATCAATGACTTGTGCTCTAAGATCAAGAATTAACAAATGGGGCATCAAAAAATTGCAACACTTCTGTAAGGCAAAGGACACTGTCAATAGGACAAACTGGCAACTAACAGACTGAGAAAATATCTTTACCAATCCTATATCTAATAGAAGGTAAATATCCAATATATACAATGAACTCAAGAAGTTAAACCCCAGAGAAACAAATAACCCTATTTAAAAATGGGGAACAAAGCTAAACAGAGAACTCTCAACTGAGGAAAACCAAAGTGCTTAGAAGCACCTAAAGAAATGTTCAACATACTTAGTCGTCAGAGAAATACAAATCAAAACAATCCTGAGATTCCACCTCACACCAGTCAGATTGGCTAAGATCAAAAAATAAAAAAAAAGTCAGGTGACAGCAGATGCTTTCGAGGATGTGGAAAAACAGGAACTCATCTCCATTGTTGGTGGTATTGCAAGCTTGTACAACTACTCTGGACATCAGTCTGGAGATTCCTCAGAAAATTGGACATAGTATTACCTGAGGACCCAGCTATACCCCTCCTGGGCATTTATCCAAAAAATACTCTCACATATAACAAAGATACATGCTCCACTATGTTCATAGCAGCCTTATTTATAATAGCCAGAAGCTGGAAAAAAATCAAGATCTTCAACAGAGAAATGGATACTGAAAATGTGGTACATTTATACAATGGAATACTATTCAGCTATTAAAAATGATGAATTCATGAAATTCTTAGGCAAATTATGGAACTAGAAAACATCATCCTGAGTGTGGTAAGCCAATCACAAAAGAACACGCATTGTATGCACTCACTGATAAGTGGATATTAGCTCAAAAGTTCTAAATACTTAAGATACAATTCACAGACCACATGAAGCTTAAGAAAAAGGAAGAACAAAGTGTGGTGCTTCAGTCCTTCTTAGAAAGGGGAACAAAATACTCAACAGGAGCAAATATGGAGACCAGATTCAGAGCAGAGACTGAAGGAAAGGCCATCCAAACACTGTCCTACCTGGGGATTTATCCCATGTACAGTCACCAAACTCTGACACTATGGTGTATGCTAAGAAATGCTTGCTGAAAGGAACTTGATATAGTTGTCTCCTGAGGGGCCCTGCCAGAGCCTTAAAAATACAGAGTCAGATGCTCACACAACCTTTGCACTGAGTGTAGTGTCCCCAATAGGGAAGTTAGAGAAAGGACTAAAGGAGACAAGGGGTTTTGTAATCCCATAGGAAGAACAATATCAACCAGTCAGACCCCCCCAGAGCTTCCAGGGACTAAGCCACCAACCAAGGAGTACACATGGCTCCAGCTGCATGTGTAGCAAAGGATGGCCTTTTCAGGTATCAATAGAAGGAGCAGTGCTTAGTCCTATGAAGGCTCGATAGATGGCCCAGTGTTGGAGAATTGGGCAGAGAGGCAGGAGTGGGTGGATAGGTGAAGGAACATCCTCATAGAAGCAGGGGATGGGAAAGGTATTTTCCAGGAGGGGGAATCAAGGTAAGGGGATAACACTTGAAATGTAAATAAATTAAATACATAAGTAAATAGATAAATAATTAAATAAAAAATCAAAGAAGATCTCAGAAGATGGAGAGATCTCCCATGCTCACGGATTAGCAGGGTTAATATAGTAAAAATGGCCATCTTGCCGAAAGCAATCTGCAAACTTAAAGCAATCCCTATCAAAATTCCAAATCAAAACATTATGAACTAACCAGTACCCCGGAGCTCTTGACTCTAGCTGCATATGTATCAAAAGATGGCCTAGTCGGTCATCACTGGAAAGAGAGGCCCATTGGACACGCAAACTTTATATGCCCCAGTACAGGGGAACGCCAGGGCCAAAAAGGGGGAGTGGGTGGGTAGGGGAGTGGGGGGGGGGTGGCTATGGGGGACTTTTGGTATAGCATTGGAAATGTAAATGAGCTAAATACCTAATAAAAAATGGAAAAGAAAAAAAAAAGAAAAATCAATAAAGATTGTAGCTTGGCTGGTAAAAAACAAAACAAAACAAAAACAAAAAACAAAAAACAAAAAAACAAAAACAAAACAAAACAAAATTCCAAATCAATTCTTCATAGAGTTAGGAAGTGCAATTTGCAAATTCATTCTTAATAAAAAAAAAAAAAAAAACAAAAAAAAACAGGATGGGGGTTTCTGGGAGCGGGGAAACCGAGAAAGTAGATAACATTTGAAATGTAAATAAAGCAAATATTTAATTTAAAAAAAAAAGAAAAGAAAAGAAATAGTTTTCTCCATCTTTGGTAGCAAAATTAGTTGATTATTAACTCCATTATGTCACCCAACAAACTGGTAGTAGGTGCTTTTGTTATGGCCTTATTAGACATTATACATCAGCCTTTGTATCTTCACCCTAAAAAGGGTGAATCAGTCTCTCTTGCTAAAATCCACTTTTTCAACTCCTTAAACATTGATCTTATTTTTCAGTCAACCGCATCTCCACATTTACACATAGCATTACATATAGTTAGAATATAGCATTGCTAAAGACTGATTCCAGAAAAGTGTCACGATTCTTCTTCCTTTCCAGTAAAGTCAGCCTGTAAGACTAGGAACTCCCTCAGAATCGATGATGTCTCTCAAAATTTTATGGTGTCTCCTCCAAGAAAACTGTAGCTGTAGTTGATTAATCCACTCGTATCTCCCTGGTGGCGGCAGCAGCTCTGGATCCTCGAATGAAAGACATACGCAGCCTTATATTTCATATGCCTTAATGAGCTCAATGGCTGGGCCATTCCCCGACTTCCCCGTTGCTAATTCCTCTCTCATACTCCTCAGTTATTACTTCCTAAAATTCATATTCCATTTTTCTTACCCTAGACCCATTTGTATGGGGGTTGTGGGATAGACTGAGGCCACTCCTCCCTGGCTCATATATAACTGTATGCTTTCTCTTCTGCAGCCTCAAGCCTGAATTTTATTTCTTTTCTGGCATGACAATTCTCCTTTTTCCCCCCTCCTGTGTTTCTTGCCCGGGAATCCTAAAAGTCCTGCCTCTGTCTACCTGCCCAGCCACTGGCTGCTGGCAACTTTTTTTTCACCAATCAAAGCTAACTGGGGACAGGGACTCTCAGTACCTTACATGCAGACATGTGAATTCCCATGAAATTTTGGGAACCCAGTTAACATAATACAAGCAATAAACCAAATCCACAACAGAAAAAAAACCTATAAATTACTAACTTTTATTAATCTAGACCAAAGTAGCACAATAAATTCTGGCTCTGGCAAATTTGGAGGAATTCTGGTGATCACATTCAGTTCATAGTTGGAGGTCACAATAATTGATGAAGAGACATTGGATATTGAGAACCGAAAAATGTATATCTGTCTCATATGTAAAATTAACCTGAAAGTTTTTATTACAAGTCTCCATCAGATTTTACCAGGGTGGATCTTGGCTGTACTTACAAGTTACATGTGCTCTCACTGGACTATTATAATCTAATTATTTGGAGGGAATTAGAAAAAGGTAGATTGCTTCATTTAGTGAATAAGGATAAAATTATTCAAGTGTTATTTCATACATAATTTATTCATATAATTGCATACATCAAGCCTCTTTCTCAGGAGGATTTCAGTTTGTCCTCTGAGATATATAAGCTTTAAAGCATTTTTAAATGGTAAATCGGTATTTTAAAAAAATGAGGATGTTAAACTGAGATGAAATCAGAGGCAGGCTGAATGTGGAGTTTAGCTTCTCAGTAGTAACAGTAGGTGTGCACAGGGAGAAATCACTCACAGTGTGAAGGAGGAAGCAATGGACGTATAGAGACCACAGCCTTGCTGGATACTACAGCCTGAAAGAAAATCCTCTATGATTGTAGTGGGATCAAAGAGACCCTACCTGAGCATGTGGGTACTGCCTCTAGGAACATGTCTACCTCCCTAAACCACACAGAAGCTGAGACAGTGAGGGACTTTGGGTTCATTGGGGAGTTTGAGAATGTTCTCTCTGCCTCTCTGGTATTCTGAATTTCCCATCTTAGTGGGAGGGACAGAGAACTTGCATGCTTTGGTCCAGACAACCTACGGAGCAGCAGCTGAACTTGCCACATGGTAAAATTGATAGTTGATGATAGACTTTTTTTTTTAAAGCAAGAACCTGTTTATCTTCTTACTTTAAAGGGAATCGGAACCAAAAGCCTGACTGGATAAGAAATTATCAAGGGAAGGATGAACATTTTAAAAATACACAGGTGTTTCAAGCCCTCCTCTGCCGGAAGCTTATCTTTCAAGCTCTTCCAAGTCACACTATAAGGGCTCCTGGCCCTTCCTTTGTCTCTGAATTCTGGAGGCTATTTTGTGAAGCTGGAAACCACTTGTATCCACCTTGGTTCACTGTGGCTGCCACATGGCCAAGAATGTGTCCAGAAAAATACTCTTAAAGCTTCTTGACAGAGTGTCCAAGAGAAACTCAGATACATGAAACTCACTTCCTTGGAAGGAATCTTCTGTATTTCTCTTAAAAGAAAATCCTGAGAAACATTGTTTCCTTTCACATTTTTCTCTTCTTTACACAAATAGGTCTGCTGTGGAATTTGACAATCTCTAACACTCTGTAAGAACACACTTTAAATATATTTACATAGCTGTTGCCTAATTAAATAAAGTTTGACAATTTACACAGAGCAAAGAGATTGAGCCTAGAACACCCACTGAATATTTATAAAGTACTAAGATTGCTATATGAAAATGTTCCACTTATTGCTAGCTAGAGCAATAAGACAACAAAAGGAGATCAAGGGGATAAAAATTGGCAAAGAAGAAATAAAGGTATCACTACTTGCAGATGATATGATAGTATACATAAAAGACCCCAAAAATTCTGCCAGAGAATTTCTCCAGCTGATAAACAACTTCAGCAAAGTGGCCAGATATAAAAATTAATCCAAATAAATCAATAGCCTTCCTTTATACAAATGATAAACAGGCTGAAAAAGCAACTAAGGAAACAACTCTTTACAGTAGCCACAAATAATATAAAATATCTTGGGGTAACTCTAACCAAACAAGTGAAAGTGACAAGAATCTCAGGTCTCTCAAGAGAAATCAAAGAAGATCTCAGAAAATGGAGAGATCTCCTATGCTCACAAATTGGCAGAATTAACATAGTAAAAATGGCCGTCCTACCAAAGGCAATCTATAGATTCAATGCAATCCCCATCAAAATCCCAACACAATTCTTCAAAGACATAGAAAGAACAATTCTCAAATTCATCTGGAAAGGCAAAAAACCCAGAATAGTGAAAACAATTATTAACAATAAAAGAACTTATGGGGGGAATCACAATCCCTGACCTCAATAGAGGTCAGAGCAATAGTGGGAAAAACAAAAAAACAAAACAAAACTGCTCTGTATTGGTACAGAGACAGACACACGTTGATCAACGGAATAGAATTCAAGACCCAGAAATAAAACCACACATTTACGGACACTTGATCTTTGACAAAGAAGCCAAACATACACAATGAAAAAAGAAAGCATCTTCAATAAATGGTGCTGGTCTAACTGGCTCTATGTATGTAGAAAAATGAAAATAGACCCATATTTGTCACCTTGCACAAACCTAAAGTCCAGGTAGATCAAGGACCTCAACATAAAATGAAATACACTGAATCTAATAGAAGAGAAAGTAGGAAAGAGCCTTGAACTCATTGGCACAGGGGGAAATTTTCTAAAAAGAACTCCAATGGCTCATGCTCTAAGATCAAGAATTGATAAATGGGACCTAATGAAACTGGAAAGCTTCTGTAAGACAAAGGACATACTCAATGAGACAAATCAGCAACCTACAGATTGGGAAAAAACTCTTTACTAACCCCACATCCAATAGAGGGCTTATATCCAAAATTATAAAGATCTCAAGAAGCTAATCACCAAAAAACCAAACAACCCAATCAAAAAATGGGGTATGGAACTAAACCGAGAATTCACAAAAGGAATATCATATGGCTGAAAAGCACCTAAAGAAATGTTCAAAGTCCTTAGTGATCAGAGGAATGCAAATCAAACGACCTTGAGATTCCACCTCATACCAATCAGAATGGCTAAGATCAAAACCTCAGGTGACAGCACAGGTTGGAGAGGATGTTGAGAAAGAGGAACACTCCTTCATTGCTGGTGGGATTGCAAACTGGTACAACCACTCTGGAAATCAATCTGGAGGTTCCTCAGAAAATTGGAAATAGATCTACCTGAAGACCCAACTATACCACTCTTGGGAATATACCCAAAAGATGCCCCACCATGCCTCAGGAGCACCTGTTCCACTATGTTCATAGTGGCCTTGTTTGTGATAGCCAGAAGCTGGAAACAACCAAGATGTCCCACGACAGAAGAATGGATACAGAAAATGTGGTTCATTTACACATTGGAATCCTACTCAGCTACTAAAAACAAGGGCATCCTGAGTTTTGCAGGCAAATAAATAGAACTAGAAAATATCATCCTGAGTGAGGTAACAGACCCAAAAAGATATTCATGGTATGTACTCACTAATAAGTGGGTTTTAGAAAAAAAAAAAGTACAGTATACCCAAGTTACAGTCCACAGAACTCAAAAACAAGCTGAAGTGCCCAAGTGAGGATGCCTCAGTCCCACTTGGGAGGGATAAGAAAGCAATCACAAGTGGGGAGGGAGGGAGAGACCTTGGAGGGAAAGTGGACAGGGTGGGGGGATAGGGGAAAGAGGCGAACCTGAACTGTTATTGGGTAAAGGAAAAGGGCTGAAGCCCTGAGGGCCAGCAGGAAGAATGGAAACAGGCAACCTCCAGAGACAGGGGGTTGGGAGGGACAGGGGTGGGACCTCCAGAATGCACTAGAGACCTGGGAGGTGAGATACTCTGAGGACTCAAAGAAAGGGGGAACCTTAGATGAAAAATACCTGACAGTAGGGAGAGGGAACTTACAGAGCCCACCTCCAGGAGGAAGACAGAGCATCAAATGAGAAAGAGGGGGGCCATCCCACAGTCTAAACTCTGACTCATAATTGTTCCTGCCTGAAAGAATTACAGGGATGGAAATGGAGAGGAACCTGAGGAAAAGAAGGTCCAGTGACAGGCTCAAAGTGGGATCCAGCTCAAGGAGAGGTCCCAAGGCCTAACATTATTACTGAGCCTATGGAATGCTCAAAAAGGGATTTAGCATGACCACACTCTGGAAGACCCAACAATCAGCTGAAAGAGATGCAGATATTTGCACCCAACCAATGGACAGAAGCACCTGACCACTGTTGTTGAATTAGGGAATGCAGAAAGAAGCTGAGGAGAAGGGCAACCCTGTATGAGGACCAGCAGTCTCAATTTAATCTGGATCCCCGAGATCTCTCAAACACTGGACCACCAAACAGGCAGCATACAGCAGCTGATATGAGGCTCCCAACACACATACAGTAGAGTACCACCAGGTCTGTAGCCATTCAGAGATGATGCACCTAACCCTCAAGAGACTGGAGGCCCCAGGGAGTTTACAGGTTATGTGATGTGTAGAGTGAGGGCATCCATGTGAAAAAAGGGGTTGAGGAGGAGGTATGGGATGTGGAACAGTCGAACAGTGGACAGGCAGGGGCAATAAAATGTGGAGTGTAAATTAACTAATTACTTAATTAATTAGAATGAAAATGTTCCACTCATGTCCACTTATGTCCACTTATGATAGACAGGTGTAAAATAGTATTCTGGTCAATGTTTTTAAATTTACCTTTAGCAAAATATGTTCACATTATTTTTTTTTTATATCCCCAAATATTTTGAAATGAAAAAATGTACACCAGTCTGAACAGCCTCATGATCATGACAGGTAATCCTTAAACTAACCTCTCACCTCCACTCCTTTTAATGGATACTTTATAATCATACCACTACATACACACACAGACACACACACATACCCAGGAGTGCTGTTACCAAGCTCAACTTATAATTGATTATCCCTATCATGGTATAAAAGTGACACATATTCGGGAAACAGTTTCTTTCTGATCTTCAGTCTGGATCTTTTCAGAGACAGCAGTATATAGTAGTATACTCTCTTGTGTACCAGAGTACACCAGAGTGAACAGCTGAAACTAAAAACAGTTCATGTGACTAAGTCATGATGCTGTGTAAGCTTAAAGCATGACCTGTATTTTAAACCTATGATATTTTCAACCTAGGATAACTAAAGGAGTGGAAATATCTGTCTCATTTTGATTTGAGAAGCCTCTGTCTGTAGTTCTCTGTCAACAAGCAAGCATGTAAACAATAACATTATCAGACCATGATTTAGCCTAGGCATGAATAGACAGTACCATGTGCGTCTGTGTAAAGTGTTCTCCATGATGCTCTCAGAATGATGGGATCACTGAATAGCACATTTCTCAGAGGTAGCCCCACCTTTTAGCAGCACTCAGCTTTATGTAAAAGTGCATGCACACACACGTGCCAGTGCCCTCTTGGCTTTATTTTTCTTGAACTCTCTAAATATTACACATATCTTAGGGGTTTAGATCAAGATTGTGAAATAAAAGGGAATTTGAGAACCAGAGAGAAGGATCACAAGTCAAAGTGCTGGTGACACTAACCTGGCAACTTGCATCTGATACCCAGAACCCACATAAAGGTGTAAGGAGAAAACTGACTCTACAGAGAAGTCCCTTGACCTCCCAGCACACAGACATTCCCCCAGTGCACACAGATCTTCATGCATACACAACAAAAATAAGTTTTAAAATTTTAAAATAAATTTACATATGATAACCTAAGAGAGTGGGAAAAGAACTGTGTTCAATAATTTAAATTATACCTAAATAACATGAACATAACCCAAAATTTCTGAGCTAATTGGTGAACGGGGAATGGCAGGGACATGATTTTACAGTCAGATTCAGAATCATTATTTTTGTTGGTTTGTTTCTGACTTTGTTTGGTTTTATCTTTGGCTTTGTTCTATCAACTTACTGTGTTTATGAAGTACAGTACACTACCAGCTATCGCATGTATCAAACCTTACTCCCTAGCCAGGAAATCCTTATACACGCTTTCTGAATACATCCCTTTTCCTCACTATTCTCTTCTGACAAAGAAGCATGAAAAAGAACGAAGAACTTTGAAGTAAATAAGATGTAGTTTAAAGTTGAGCCTGAAGTGAACATGAGTTGTGTGACCTTCTCAAGTTACTTAATCTCTCTGATCTTCAAAGAGTGAGTATACAAGAAAAATGGGGTCATGAAGTCTTGACCAAACTGTTTATAAAGGACAGACTAGCTTATATGAGATGGATCAACCACCAGTAAACAAGAAAATGTGCATCTTTATGTAGTTTCCTTGTCTCCTCCCTTCAAAGTTTCCTATAATAAAACATTGAGAAATGTGTAGTTTAGCAACTAATACCTCTGCCAACCAAAATGGCAGAAAATTGTGTCAAAGGACAATATTCTTCAAATCAATATCACATGTTTAACAAATAACCTGCAAACTGTGGGTTAGCACAGGAAATTCCATTTCTTGTTCACTGATCCAGGCATCTTTGAATCATGACTCTGCTCTTGTCTTGGTCTGAGAGTTCCAAAATAAGGACTCTGGCTTCTTATATATGAACAAATGCCTAGACCAAGAACTTTGGCTCATTGCCACTAGCCCATAAGCCAGTTACTCTAGATAAACTAAGTTAAGTCATACCATGTGGTTACTTACTTCCCCTCAGGTTCAACCATCTGTCTGTTTCAGTGTTTGGGGCAAATCCTCTGTACCTGAATATTTCTCAGAGTATTGTCTCTCTGTGCCACATATGCCACTTTCTAATCCTGACTCGGCTCATTGGCCGTAGGCTTTTTATTGACAGATGAATACTTTTACACAGTGCATAAGAGATTATCCCTACAACCATCTTCTGCATTGACATTACCTCATAAGGCCATTCAATGCCCGATTCTCTGAGCTTTATTTTATTGTATGCCTATGAGCCTTTTGCTTACAAGTCTGTCCATGCATCATGTGTGTACAGTGGCAGCAGAGAGCAGAAAGTGTGTGAGATCACCTGGAACTAGAGTTATCGACAGTCGTGATCACCATGTGGGTGTTGGGAACCAAACCCAGGTCCTCAGCAAGAGTAGTGTGGCTCTTAACTCATGAGTCATCTCTCCAGCCCCATTCAAAGCTTTTTAAGTCCTATACTAAAAAACACCATTGCCAGTCAGAGCCAACAGAACACTGAGAACACTGAGGAAAAATGGCGGCAAACAGCAGTAGCTGATGATATCGTCAGGGGAAAAGAAGTCTTTCTCTTTTAGTGACTGGGTCAAATCTCACACAGACCACACATGGTAACTTGGGCCTGTCATTCCAGTTCCTCTGGAGACTGAGACAGGAAGATGACATCTGCTAGGAGTTTTAAGAGAAAGCTAGTCAGTAGAGTAAGACTGTCTCAGAAGCAAAACAAACACAATAAAAAGAAAAATATAAATAGCCTCCCTCGCACACCATTTCTCCTGCCGTTTCTTCTTGGCCTTCCTCATTCTAAGTGGTCTTCTCCCAGACCTTCCTGTGTCTGCAGTCCACCACCATGCACTCACCAAATGCAACCACCCACTTGCATGGTATCTCCAGGTAGGTGAAGTCTATGACACTTTCTTAATCAGAGCATAACAAGACTCACAGCTATCCACTGACTGCATAGTTATGAAAATGGGAAATGCACATTAACCAGCCACCAAGTCAGACAGGTCAGCCATTAGGCTTAGCAAACGTTGTGATACACAGGAATAATGTGGTCACTGTTTATACCTGTTTGCATGCCAATAATGAGAATCCTAATGCCAAGTCAGCACCAGGGAAGGAAGAGGTAGGAGGTGAAGAGTAACAGAAAGAGGTGAAGAATAAGGAGGGAATGAAAGGGGAGGGGAGGGGAAGGGGGAGGGAAGGGGGAGAGAAGGGGGAGGGGAGGGAAGGGGGAGGAGAGCAGGAGGGGAGGGAGGGGAGGGGAGGGGAGGGAGGGGAGGGGAGGGGAGGGGAGGGGAGGGGAGGGGAGGGGAGGGGAGGGGGAGGGAAGACCAGGGGAGGCAAGGGAAGAAGAGAGTAACATATATTACAGAAAGGTTCTTACCCATAACCTGGAGGTCTTGGAAGTGCTAGGCACCCCAGCTGAGTTCAAGAAGGACGGCAGGAGAATGACAGTCCCTCAGAGAAAATAACAAACAAAACTATTTTTGACTTGCCTTGCAGATTTTCCAGGGCCTACTATGTTCTAAGATGTTCAGAAAAAATAAAACACAGTGAGGAACTGTATCTGTCAGTGGGGACTCGCTAGGGGTCATTTGTAGGCATCAGGTGGCTTGCCCACCTGTCCAACTAGCCCATGGTCAAGTCTGGTTCATGACTGTTTCATTCACATGAGCTTACATGCAATGGGACAAGCTCAATGACACTGCAAAAGGACAAACACTAAAAATATCCCTTTTCCTCCAGAAAAATCATACACAGAAATGATCAGTGTGAATGTACACCTGCAAGTTTATGTTTGTATGCATACATATGTGGTTGTGGGTTTCAGTATGTCTTCAAGTGCCTTTGTATGTGTGGATTAGTCAATTATAAACCTCAGGCATTGTTCCTGGGGGATAGTCCACCTTGTTTTTGAAACAAGATTTCTCACTGCCCTGGAGCTTACCAAGTAGGCTAGGTTGGCTGGCCTTTGGACCTTATAAATTTGACTCCCTGGAGTTTTGATTTCCTTTGACACAGAATTGTAAGCTTGCACCACCACATCCTTTTTCCTAGCTTCATTTCAGTCACTGTGATTAAATCTCCTGACAACAAGCAACTTCTGGAAGAAAGGGTTTGTTTTACTGCACAATTCCAGGTTACAGCCTATCACTGCTGGATGTCACAGCGCTGGGAGCTTATTGGGCACATCACATGCACAGTGAAGAGCAGAAAGAAGTGACGTGTGCATGTGCTTACTTGCTTGCACAGTTGTGCTCTGCTTGAATTTTAAAATTCTAAGTCAGTTCAAAACTTCCTATCTAGAAAATGGTGCCACCAACACCAACTAATTTTATTAAGACCAGTCCTAACAGAAACCACCATAGAACAATCCAACATAGACAAGCCCTCATTGAAATTCTCTTGCCAGATGAGTCTCGGTAATGTCTTTCTTGTTTTTTTGTTTTGTTTTTCTGGGGTTTGTTTGTTTGTTGTTGTTGTTGTTATTGTTGTTGTTTTTTCGAGACAGGGTTTCCCTGTGTAGCCCTGGCTGTCCTGGAACTCACACTGTAGACTAGGCTGGTCTTGAACTCAGAAATTTGCCTGCCTCTGCCTCCCAAGTGGTAGGATTAAAGTCGGACGCCACCACGCCCGGCCCGGGTCTCTGTTATGTCAAGTGGACGTTTAAAGTTAATTATTTTATGTGGATTTTAGGGACATAACTCAGATCTTCATGTTTGCTTGGTAAACCCTTTATTTAAAAGCTACTTTGCATGCCCCCGAAGTGAAATTTTAAAGTAAAAATAAGATCCAAAACTTTAATGGTATGAGAAAAATTATTTAAATCTTACTATATTGCATTATACCCCAGGAACCATTACTCTCTTTTCTTCAAACTGACACTAAAGGTAAATAAACTTTACTGTGTCTGAAACATTGAAGAAAATCTTGAAATTGACACAGTCTTACTGAAGGGCACATCATATACAGGACTATATTCATATTGTAAGTTTTGGGTAAACATCGAAGAAAGAAGTTAGTAGTGGTACCTGTCTATCTCTACTCTTTGGAATACATTGGAGATTACCCCAGCCTCCAAAGACGTGAGCAATACAGCACTAGATACAAAAGAATTCTATAGCCATTTGCTTTTCTGAGCATTCCTGCAAGTATGAACACCTGTGGTATATGTTACTTTGCTCTGTGCTAATTTAAAAAGACAGCTGAAGGAAACACAGGCTTACTTTGGCTTAGACTCTGAGGCTATAGACCACCATGATGTTGGCAACCATGACATCAGCAGTGAAAGGCAGCTACTCACATTGCATCTGCGATTAGGAAACCAAGGTGAAAGTTGGTACTCAGCTCAAATTCTCCTTTAGAGTCATTCTCAAATTCTAGCTTATGAAACAATAGTGCCACATTTTGGGAGCATAGTCCCACCTCAATCAACATAATCTAGAAACTTCCTCTGGTTAGATTCGGCAATGTACCTGTTAAGTGATAATAGATCCATTCAATCAACATTAGCCACTACATATGTTTTGTATGTGTGATCATGTGTAGATTTGTCTATGTGTGTGTTCATGAGATGATTGTAGGAAGTTCTTCTCTTTATCTTCTCTTTAATTAAAATAAAACTATGTCCCCTCAGAACTCTCCAGGAACCGGCTGAACTGTTTAGAGGTGACAGAAGATGGATGAAGGGAGTACACATCCTCAGAGGTGACATGCTTACAAAGTCATCGTCATCGTTAATGCTTGATTTTGTCTTTAATCATTCCTGGGACAAGCACACCTTGGTAGGATGCTGAAGGACTTAAAAAACAAAAAAAAAAACAAAAAAAAACAAACCTTGGGCTCCCAGATAAGAAAGCAAAACAAAGCTGAGTATGTCCTGTATAACAAAGAGCCATTCAGAATCTTGCTTCCAGTGGGATCAAAGCAGCAAGAGACACTTTCTTCTTCCTCCCCTAAATCAAATTCAGAGAAACCATTCTGGAATCTCCACACACAGGTCAGTCACTATGAAGACACATGAAGTTTGAAAACACTCTCATTTTGTTCTTCAGAGCCACGGCCATTAATAACCTCTGAGAAATCCATTAATTTTCTTCTTTCTGCTTGACTGGTATTTCTGGACCAAAATACTCAGAAAGCAAGGCAGGAGGGAAATGAAAGCCCGACAGCTCAACATTCAGAAAGTTTGTACTGGAACTCATTTATTTATATTTCAGAATTCCAAAGCAGATTAGCTGGAAGGTGTCCAAACCTCAGAAGCCAAACCCTCTGCCAAACATTTTTTCGGGCTTGGCAATCAGCAGTAGAATATGGCCAGATCATTAAAGAAATCCTGTTCTGTATTCCCTTCAAGTTCCTAAGGCAGAGTTTAAACAAAAATTATTTCCTTCAGAGACTCATCTGCATGATAAGTTTCCATCTGTGCATCAGAAAACAGCACAATGGATTAGCCACCTCACTCGGGAAAAATAAAAATAAAATAAACCCACATTTTTTTCTCTCTCTCTCTAGAATTTTATGACAATGTGTCCTTAAATGGAGAATCTGCCTGCCACCAATCACTTAGGAAGGAGTTGTCTGTGACCTTTCTGTCTTGTCTTTCATTTTGCAATAGTCTTGGAATGAGAGCCCATGGGGAAGATGGGGAAAATGGGCTTTGCCAAATACCATTGGTAAATATACCATTGGATGAAATAAAAAGCAGGGAGAAGACACCAAGATGAGATAGTTAATTTCAATTGTCAAGGTGACAGAATCTGAAATCAGCTTGGAAAGGAGTTAGTAGAAGGTTGTCTAGAGTAGGCTGGCCTAGGACTAAGCTTGAAGGAATTATCTTGACTATATTGATTGATTTGGGAAGACCTATCTTTTTTTTTTTTCCTTTTAAAAATATTTTTATTAGGTATTTTCCTTATTTACATTTCCAATGCTATCCCAAAAGTCCCCCATACCTTAATGATGGTCTGTATATATAAGTGGAAAGGGCAAGCATGTTGTAAGCCGGCCCACGGCTTACAAGGACCGGGTATACCTGGGAGGCAGGCTGGGGCTGAAAGAGACTTAGATGGTGAGAAATTAATGGAGCCAAGACATAATTCTGTTCAAGGCCCTCCAGTTTACTAAGAGAGACTACTTATAAAAGGGGAAGGCCCATCCCCCGCCAGTCCATTCTTGGTGTCTGGAGCCAGCCTGTAGGCGATGTGCAGAATAAGATGTTCCTCAGGGGCTTCTCAGCAGGTAGCAGTATCTTGGAGAGAGCAGCAGAGGTGGCAGAACAAAAGAGTCATCTAGGTAGGAAGGCTCCACCTTAGGTAATTTCCTTCTCAGTGGCAGCAAGGTCAAAGTCTGGATCAGCCTACTTCAGGGCTGAGGGGGGCTACACAAGCAGAGCACTAGCATTAATGCATTGCTCTCTTCTACCATGGACTGAAGAGAAATAGCTGCTTCAAGCCACCTTGATGTCTTTACCAGGATAGGCTGTAACATGGAACTTTGAGTAGAAACACTTTGCCCTTAAGTTGGCTTTCATCAGGGTATTACAGCAACAAGAAAGAAACTAAGCAAGATAGACAATGGTATATCTGAGGAAAAGGTGAATGAGAAAAGGTCCTCTCTGGGCATCTGGAGATGTATAGGAACATAAATGTACATGACACCAGCGTAATCAACATAGCCTTTATGAAATACATTAAGGTGAGTATCCTGGAAAGGCAGACTGGCTTGTGGAAAGGTCTAAATATTAACTGATAAAAAAGGACACAGGCCACTGTGGACAATACCACCCCTAGGTAGGTGGTCTTATGCCATAAAAGAAAGCTCTGAGTTACAGAGAGTTAGTCCTTGATCATCAGGGGAAGAAACAGGCAAGCATGGCACTGAGCAATAGTTCAGTGTCTTGGAACATGCTTCAAAAGTGAAGTCATGTGAGAATTCTAAGTAATTGTGAGAAAATTCCTACAAAACAAGACTCTCGTGACATCAATTTCTTCAAAACATGGAATTGCTCTTGGGATATGTTGTTGTATTTTTCCCAGGTGTAACAGATAGGAGTAAATTTACCTCAGATTATTTGTATATTGTTATTTGTTTATATGCCTCAATGGAAAACCATGTTTTGCCACATGTGACTTTTCTGCCATGTGCAATTTGTCCTGGTGATTGTACACTTTACTCAGATGACCCTTCTGAACCCTCAGAGTATAAACTGTCTGATGCTCTGAATAAAGTGGACTATTGCATGAGATGATAGTTCACCTCATTCATTGGCTCCATTCTCCCAGATCCTACTTCATGAGTGGTAAACAGCTGAGTGTTTTACCTCCTGATCCTCAGGCAGCAGGCAAAGAGAGAGAGACAGAGACAGAGAAAGACAGAGACAGAGAGACAGAGACATAGAAACCGAGGCAGAAATGAGGACAAAGACAAAGACAGAAACCTCAATACTCAAATCCAGTGAAACACCTCCTCCAACAAGACCATACGTTTTAATCCTTCTCAAATACTTCCACCAACTATTTGAGACCACATGTTCAAACATAAGTACCTGTAAGGACCAATCTCATTCAAACCACCACACAAGGCAAGCAGCTTACAGACAGCTATTCCTATAGCCCTGTGAAGGGTGCTCTTTTATGTGACATTATTCCATTGTGTCAAATTATGGAAATAGCAAAAGTTAGTTATTTAAATAAGCATGTATTAGGAGGTTACTACTAAAAGGCACTGTTTCGCTTCCTAAGAACTAGGGCAGCTGTCTGTAGGAATCTCGAAGCCCGGAGGGGAGCCCAGAGACACCCACATGCACAATCAGAAAACAAACCTTTGTTCACAGCCTCCTGAAATCACAAGAGACTCATATGCCTGATACTTAGGTCCTACATTTTATGATGAAGCTCATTTTCCACTCATGTGTATATGGTATAGCATATCCCAGTTATTTTGGCTTCTGTTTATAAAATAGGGTCAAACTGTTTTTTAAGCTTTCTTTTTTTTTTTTTTCCTTCCTCCCCTCCCCCCACTCCCACTTCTTGGCCCTGGCATTCCCCTGTACTTAGGCATAAAAAGTTTGCACGACCAATGGGCCTTTCTTTCCACTGATGGCCAACTAGGCCATCTTCTGATACATATGCAGCTAGAGACACGAGCTCTGGGGGGTACTGGTTAGTTCATATTGTTGTTGAACCTATAGGGTTGCAATTCCCTTTAGCTTTTTGGGTACTTTCTCTAGCTCCTCCACTGGGGGCCCTGTGTTCCATCCAATAGCTGACTGTGAGCATCCACTTCTGTGTTTGCTAGGCCCAAGAATAGCCTCACAAGAGACAGCTATATCAGGGTCATTTCAGCAAAATCTTGCTAGTGTATGCAATGGTGTCAGCGTTTGGAGGCTGATTATGGGATGGATCCCCGGGTACGGCAGTCTCTAGATGGTCCATCCTTTTGTCTCAGCTCCAAACTTTGTCTGTGTAACTCCTTCCATAAGCTTTCTTTTTAATGCTGACCTCAGAGCTTATTTACACTTATATTTACATAACATTTGACACACACACAAACACACACACATATGACACACACAATAGTATTTTTAAGTCTTATGCTAATACTGACAAAATTACTGGTGTTATTTGCCAAACTTGAATCTAACTGATAATTCAGATTTTTTCAACCTTCAGACATACTTTCAAATCTGAATGTTTGTCACAGTTGAAGATACTGTTGTCAATGTGCCATATTATTTTGGAAGTAATGTTGACTGTAACTAGTAGAGAGAAATCCAAATGTGGTTTAACTGACAGCAACATGTTAGCTTTCTAGACAGGGATTAGGAGTCTTCCCCTGAGCAGAGATCCCTCCTTCTTGATGTGTTGAACCCCACCTTCTGTTTCCTTGGTAATGCTAGAAAAGAAAATATTATAACTACCCTCTCTTAGTTCTAGTAAAAAGAATAGAGTACTTCTAGCCCCTTAGGGAAACATGGCATTCTGATATGTTCCCGTGGTTAGAGTATTACATACTACAGTCTCCTCTAATAAGAGTTAATCCAAGGGCTAGAGAGATGGTTTAGTGCATAAGAGCACCAGTTACTCTTACAGAAGATCCAGATTTTGTTCCTAGTACCCAGTAAATTGTGGCTTACAACCATTTTTAACTCCAGTTTTAGAGGACTTCTTCTGATCTCCACATGGGCCAGGCATAGATGTGTTATACATACATGCATGCGGGAGAATACTCATATGTACACAATAAATAAATCTAAAAAACAAAACAAAACAAAAAACTTTGCAGTTCATCCACCTGGGTCTATCTTTCATTTTACCAGGACACAATGTCACAGAGAGGCCGATTCACCTGAAAACATGCTCATGAGATAGAAGGAATAATTATCACCTCCATGACCTCATGGACTTGTCCTCATAGAAGCTATTGACACACTTTCTTCATGGCCTTCTTCACAAGGCCTCTTCTGTGAAGAACTGAACTTCACTCCATACCCCCAATGTCCTATTGATGCT
Source organism: Mus musculus (assembly GCF_000001635.26). Taxonomy (NCBI): domain Eukaryota; kingdom Metazoa; phylum Chordata; class Mammalia; order Rodentia; family Muridae; genus Mus; species Mus musculus. The sequence goes on from NC_000069.6 coordinate 21,630,501, forward strand.
TAGATTGCTACCTCCAGGTCTAAGATAACATTAAACTGTGCATCGGTTGCCTAGCTGGAATGGAATAACAGCAGGCAGTATTTTGAAAGGTTAATAAGTGAATATCATATGCAAACAGTTTATGGGCTGTGACTAGGATGTTACTCTGGCATTCTCAGCTCCTCCACACTGGATAAATTCAAATGAGCCCCACACAGCTTAGTGTAGGAAACAAATTGCATCAGAAACAAAGTAGTGTACCCCAAGATGTGAAAGGGGACTATGGCAAAAATAGCCATAGTACCAACTACATGTTGGAGGAGGCAGTATATTATTTCTTAACCTTCTAAAATAGACAGGTTTCCTGAGGCATGGTTTTCTGTCCAGGTGTCTGACAAGACAGTTTGGACTAACTTATAAGAAAAGAAACAATAGTCTTTCTTTTTCTTTATCAAAAAGCGACTTACCACCCAGTCTAGAAATATAACTCAGATACCATTTTTAGATTTGAAAGAATTAAAGATAAAATAAATCAATAAAAATGACCATATTTCCCCAGCAGAAATCAGGCTCCCCTTAGCAGGCTTCAGCAAAGCCTTTTGCACTCGCCTTTTCCTCTTTCATACAGTATTTTAAATCTTTTTTTTTTCAAACATAGTATGTATTTATTTTTTGAAAAATGTCAAACATGTGTGCAATGTATTTTGATATCTTTGCCCCATTTAACTTCCTCTAGATCTCTCCCATACATACCCTTTTCAACCTTATGTCCTCTGTAGTTTCCACCAATATCCCACTGAGTCCATGTGGTGCTATGCATGTCTGAATAGGTTTAGGGTCATCTACTGGAGCATAAGCAACCTACATATAGTAGCCACCCATGAAAGAAAAATGACTTTCCCTTCCCCAGCAGCCGTCAACTTCAAATACCTCCTCAGTTAGAGGTGAACACTCTTAGATTCCTCCCCCAGCCCTGTAAGAGAGTCAACCAGTTTGATCTGGTGTGGTTATTATTAAGGTAACCACAAATGTTGTGCCTTTGTGTGTGTACCAGCCATCTCACAACCAGAAGACAAACTCGCATACCTTCTCCTCCAACACCCTACAGCTTTCTCACATTTCTGTTAGGTTTCCAGAGACTTGGGTAAAGGAAGGTGATACAGATAGCTCATCTCTGGCTAAATACTCACAGTCACTTATTCCCAGCACTTTGTGATAAGTTATTTTCTGCTGAAGAAATGAGCCAATTCAAGTCTAATTAAAGTATATAAAGGCAAGTTTACTGGAAAGTTGCTCTCAGGTGGGTTCACTGGTCCTAAGGAGGCCAGGGAAATTGCCCTGAGGAGGAAGATAAAGGGGAGAGGGGGAAAAAAAAAAGCAAGAAAGAGCATGTTCATGCAGGGAGAGAGAGAGAGAAAGGGAGAGAGGAGACCAAAATCTCTGGACTATATAGGAAAAAAACTCCTGGGGGAAGGGAAACCCAGCCCCTGGGCTGGAAAGTTAGTTCAGAGCAGAGTGCAAGAATAGCCAGCCATGCAGGTTACAGGTAGGGACTATGGGATGCTGGAAGAACCTGGCAGCCAGGTCCACTTTGGTATGTTAAATATCCACCTCAGCTCCTTGTCTAGGCTCTGAATCCTAACACCAGTTGTGAGTCTGCTTGCATAAACCACTACCCATTGTAAGAAAAGAGAAGGAAAAGGAAAGGAAAGAAAAGGAAAGAAAAGGAAAGGAAAGGAAAGGAAAGGAAAGGAAAGGAAAGGAAAGGAAAGGAAAGGAAAGGAAAGGAAAGGAAGAGAAGAGAAGAGAAGAGAAAAGAAAAGAAAAGAAAGCAAAAGAAAAGAAAAAGATAATCTCTCATGAAGGCTAAGAACAACAAAAATTTATAGGTACGTACATAAAAATTTTGAAGGTAGTTTAATAATATTGCCATTCAGCAAAAATATTAATAATATGTTCCTCTCCCTGAATAGCCTATTACCTTCCCAGCTCTGTGCTTCTAACCAGATTTACAGTAAAAAAATATGAAATCTCTCCTTAAGAAGAGCTATCAAATCCAAACAGAAAGTAGTTTGTTGTACCTATAACAACTATGCCACTATTATACCAGTGTGCCCATCTTGTCTAGCTGGTTGTTATTGTAAGATACAGTGTTTAAGGTTGGGCAGGACAACTGATAATCTTTTTTTTCCCCTCGAAGCCTACATAGCACCTTTTGGTATTATGAAAGCTAGCCAGAAAAGGAAGAATCTCCAAGTCATTTAGAGATTGATTCATCTACATCTTGCAAGCAAAGTATCTTATATCTTCAGCTATAATATCCTACCATCTAGTTATGATGGGCAAGATAGAATAATGGCAATAATCTGTGCTGTTTTGAGTGCCACTGAGGTCTCCCTGACCATAAGGAGTTATCCCAGAGCACTAAGATTTTCAATTGCTAACCCATGATTTCTGGGAGCAGCATTGTCCACCCATTCTGTTTAAGCTCCTTTTCATGTTTCAATTATGTTTTTTAATTCACTTAAAAACAAGTGGGTTTCCATAAATCTCAGTTACATCCGTGGTTGAATTAGTCTACTCCCCTCCTGTCTTATCTATTCTACCCTTGTTCAAATCTTTAAAGCCTCCTTCCCAGTTTTCCATGTCACATGTATTTTACTATCACCCTCACATTAATATTTTAATTCTTAAAGAGAGCAATGTAATATTTTCTTCTCCCTTAAAATTAGTGTACTAGGAGGAACAAAAGAAGAAGGTGTTTAAAACTGGTTGTGAGGAAGGCATCTATCCTTAATAATTTTCAAGCATGCTAATTTCAGCCTACCAACATAACAAACCATGGAATTATGAATATCACTAATATAAAATTATTTCACAAAACATACACCTGGTTAAACAGATAAGCTAGAAATGATACATCCCCTGAGTATGTCAATTTCATAAAATTAATTACAACTCTACTTTATGAGTTAATAATAAATATTCATCAAGTCTAAGACATAGCTTTGAGCATTAGAAATAGCACCAATTTATTTACATAGCACTTTATAATTTCACAGAGCACATTTAGAGAGAAAGAATTATTTGATTTCTATTCACACTATGGAAGTAAGTTTCAATGCCAGCCACAACCAGTGCTTAATGTATCCATCTCTCTCTCTCTCTCTCACTCTCTCTCTCAAACACACACACACACACATAAACATCTAAATGTCTGAGCTATAATTGAAATCTGCAGTGGCCGATTAATCAGTCAGCTCCTAATAGCCTCTTTATTATGATTAGCAAATGCAAACATTGCTTAGTTTTAGCCTCCTCCCCCACCTCCAAGACTGCTGCTCTCAGAAAAGGGCAGCTGTGTCTTAGAATTCACTATCCACATCAGGTCCAAAAGCTCCAGGGAGAGAGGACAGAAATAAACACACATATTACTGCCTTTCCTGCCTACCAACTAATTTCTTTTCCTGGCCAACATCCTCAAAATTATGATAATGAAGTGGTTCATGAGACTGTGAAAGAGAAGTTGCTAGGCTTAAGCCACAGTGGAGGAGGGGAGGTTAGTTCCCTATACAGCTGCAGGGCCTTTCCTTGCCAGGCAGAGCAGCCTTATCTACAGAAAGTCAAAGAAAAGACAGAAAAGACTTGGTTGGTTGGCTCTGTGCTCATCCTGAGAGTGGGCTTGAAGCCCACTGTACTACAAGCCCTCTCTCTTTGGCAGCAAATGCAAAAGAAATATCACAAAGAACCAGTCAAAGACCGGTATCGCGGACTCCCTGGCATTTGTTTAATCTCTTAGCACTTTTAATAGAGTTAAGCAGAGTTGACTTAGCTAACAAGGAAGGGCGAGAAATCGAATCTGGATTGGCATTTGTGTTAAACTAAGGTAGGTTAGAGTTTTACCTAATTGCAGATGGGGAAAGACATAAAAATAAAAACATAAAATAAAATAAAATAAAAAATTTGTGTAAGTCTTAACTAACTCTATGAACTACATATCCAATAGCTTGTTCCAGTGCTGACATTTCTGCTCTAAAATTGTAGAACCATAGAAGTTTAAAGTTTTTTTTAAAAGAAATTAAAGTAGGTCCCCTAATAGAACCCTTTTACTAAGGGGAGACTAATTTGGTGGCACACACTTAAAACCTCAGCAGTTAGGAGACAAACAGGAGAATCTGGGTTCTAGGCCAACCTAGGTTACAGAGCAAGATCATCTATGCCCCATCCCAAATGCAGGGATAGGAAAAAGAGGAAAGACGGGGTGAAGGGTAGAGATGAAGGAAAGATGGAGGTAGCAGATTGGCAAACTAACTTAGAATACTTTCTCCAACTTAAGGGGACCCACTTTAGGCTCTGATCTTCAATGGAATGTTCTAGTGTTCTTTCTGGGAACAAAGCCTGGCACAACGTTTACTGAACAAGTTTACTTATGTCCATTTCCTTTAAGTAGTTACTTCAAAAATAAAAGAAAATGAGGTAGTCAGTCATAGAAAGGCAGCTTGGCATTGTTTGCATAATCTGGAACTTTCGAACAGGATGATCCAAATAAGGAAGTTACTCATGTTTTAATCAATCAGATCACGACAATCCTGCTCAGTCACATTGTAAGGTCTAAAACTAAAAACTCCTTGAAGTTTGAAACTATGACCAATTATGAGGCCTTTTACTAATATTCCTGACAGTCAATGTATTAAAACTCAGACTTGAGTTCTTCTCATTTGCAAATAGGAATAAAGAAGCCAAGACAAGGTTCATCAAAGCTCTCAAGCTAGAGACTGCCTCAGAGCAGGCAAATGGATGAAACACTCAGCCCTAAATGGGATTTCTCCATCACCTTTCTCCCATCAGCAATCAGGGAACCCTGCAGAAGAGGTGGTGGAAAAAGTGTAAGAGCCAGAGGGCAAAGAAGGCCCTCTAAATCATCAGCAATGACACACATGTGAGCTCACAAGAGACTGAGACAACATCCACAGAGCCTATGCAGGACTGTACCAGATTGGGTTCTTAGAATTGAAATGAGTGGACACATGAACCCGTTCCTAAACCAGAAGCAATCTCCAATTGATAATTACTTGCAAATGAGAATTGACTTTCCTCCAAGAAAGCCTCATTGGGGAAATAAACTACTTTAGGAATAAGCTGTATGCCCAGCTGTAGACACCCAAAAGAAATGAACTCTGCTGCAACTTTGCAAGTTCTTTATCTCACAATGTCAAGTTAAGCAAGGCCTTTCTTTTCTTTTCTCTTCTTTTCTTTTCTTTTCTTTTCTTTCTTTTCTTCCTTCCTTCCTTCCTTTCTTTCTTTCTTTCTTTCTCTCTTCCTTCCTTCCTCCCTCCCTCCCTCCCTCCCTTCCTCTTTCTCTCTTTCTCTCTCTTTCTCTTTCTCTCTCTCTTTCTTTCTTTCTTTCTTTCTTTTTCCTTCTCTTATTTTTTACTTTAAGTTTATTTTATTTATATTTTTTCTTCTTTCTTTTTACTCTACAGGTACTTTGGATATATTCTATGGCTTCCTGGGTTTTTTCTGTTTGTTTGGTTGGTTTTGGTGTGTGTGTGTGTGTGTGTGTGTGTGTGTGTGTGTGTGTGTGTGTGTGTGTGTTGGGTGCAGAGCAGCTAAAAGTTTCTAAGAACCAGGGAATCAGGGAATCTATTTTGAGATTGTATCTTGTACAAATGTCAAAAGCTATACCAAAAATGTCACATCAACATGACTATCTAAACAGGAGCTGAGCAAGCATAACAATGAACATGCTAACGTGGACGGAGGAAAGACCCAGAAGTCTTTTTTTATTGTCTAGTTGGAGTTTTCATTGCTGTGAAGAGACACCATGATCAAGGCAACTATTATAAGGGGCTGGCTTACAGTTTCAGAGGTTCAGTCCATTATCATCATGGTGGAAAGCAAAATAGTATCCAGGCAGACATGGTACTAAAAGAATAGAGTTCTACATTTTGATCTGAAGGCAGACAGAGGATGCTATCTTCCAGAGACACCAGGAGGAGCATCTGTATCACACTGGCCAGACTTGAGCATATATATATGTGATCTCAAAGCCCTGCCTCCACAGTGACACACTTCCTCTAACAAGGCTACACCTTCTCCAGTAAGGATACCTCCTAAATGCCACTTCCCATGGGGCAAGTATATTCAAATTACCAGTTATCCAATACCAAATTATCAGTTCTAAAAACTATAAACAAGTAACATTATATAGACTGAGCAGGTTGCATTTGTATATTTAGGAATATATGCAACAATAATCAAAATGGAAGCCATGAATTTGAAAGAAATCAAAGAGGGTGACATGGGAAGGTTTGAAGGGAGAAAAAGGAGAAAGAAACTAATGCAGTTCTATTATATAAAAGGAATAATTTTACAAAGACAAAATTTATCTGGACAGTTATTTTAAAATCATATATAATTTCTATTAAATCTTTGAGATTTTCATGCAATGTATCTTGATCATATTCATCAACAATTCCTCCAAGACCCATTCCTTCCTACCATTCCCTTCCAAAATTTGTGTTCTCTCTCCCTCCCTCCATCCTTCCCTTCCACTCTTCATCCCTCTTCAGGAAAGATTATTTTTCAGTAGATGTTCTGGACTTGTGGCTCTTATGATCATTCCGCTTCCATCCTGGGTCTTAAGTGTAAAAATTATGGAAATTAATCAGTTAATGCTGATCGCTTGTGGGTTATGGGATGATACATATGTCCTTGCTGCTTTCTGAAATGTTTAGTACAATGGGTGAATGTACAATACCTCATAGTTGAAAAACAAAACAAAAGTAACAGACATACACACACACACACACACACACACACACACGAAAGGGTTCTGAGCGCATAAGAAGCATGGTTATATGACTAAGTCATACTGTATGCATGTATAAAAATATCAGAACCAATCCCATTAATATGTATAAGGAATTATGCTGGGAAATTTAATTGCAAAAAAAATGATTAAGAACAATGCATTTAAGGGATTAGGCATATATCTAAGCAGCTGCTGTGCAGTGTGTTGTGATGAGGACATCAGCTCTGTACTCTTGGCTGGAAGATACTTTCACCTATGATAGCCTGTGAACAATTTGAATCTAAGTTTGGCCCAAGGATCAGCCTCACAGAATTCCAGTGAGCAGCCATAAATTGACAAAATAAATACCATGCCCACTTAGACTCATAAAAAAACTTAAAGCTTTTGTTCTGTTTTTTTGCAAATAGATAGGAAATTTGAAAAAGAAAGGAAGAGAGAAAGAAGGAAGTTGTACTTCCACAATGACATCGCCCCACATTCCTTCAGACAGGTAGGCCTGCAGGGACAAGTATATGAAAGGAGGCGGGACGTGGAGTGCAGGAAGCAGCAGTGTAGAAACAGTTCCAGGAACAGAGGAATAAAAAGGCACTAAGTTAGAGGGTAGGGTGTACAGTCTTCCTGAAAGGCGTGGGAAGAGAAGCCAGCCTTACCATAAGGAAAGCAAAGCTGGAACTTTAATTCCATACTGGATCTTTAGCCAGTTGTTCTAACAACAGGACCCTCCAAAGTTATATGTTTGTCTGTGTGACCAAAGCTTAGCCTCAACCTCAAGGATCACTCCACATGTGACATTTGTCATGTTTCTTGAAGCCAGGGTCTCTCATTTGGTCAAGGACCCATCAATTCAGTCCGGGGAGACATGTCCGCCTCTGCCTCCAGGTGCTGAGATGACAAACATGCTGCTGAACAAGACTTTCTCATATAGGTTCTGAGGACCAAGCTCAAATCATCATGCTTACAGGACAAGCTCTTTACCCTAGAGCCATCTCCCTGGCCCAGAAAGTTTGATTGCAAAATAACACAATTTAATAGAGGTGAAGGATGCTCAGATGCTATTTGCTACTGGGGTACAAACTCAAACATACTCTTAGGTCAGGCAGGCCAGAGTTCAGGAAAGTAACGTGAGGTCATCTAGTTAGTTCTGCCCTCATCCAGTTGGGCCTTATCTCCCAAGTCTAACCAATCATTTTTATTGGAAGATATACACTTCTAGTTTTTTCAACAGGAGCTGAAAAGCTGGATTTAGAGCAACCCCCAAATTTGAAATGTTACCAAGGGCAAACGCATTCTTTAAGGATAATATTGTAGAGAGGCCACATGAAATAGGAAAAGTTATAGCTGTCACCACAGCCCCTTTAATTTATATACCTTCAACACATTAAAAAAAAAAAAAAAGAACCTGTTTAACCTGTCAGTGAGAGACAGAACTTGCTGTACCCCAGTCACCAAGGCTTAATATATATTCAAATATAATACCTACATATGCATATATGGTATGATTATATTTCATAAAATTGTATCATATACACATGCAGAAGTCTGTTCACATGTGTGTTTGTGAGTTCAGTAGAGTGTTTGCCACAGTGTATACATCACAGTGCATGTGTCAGAAGACAACCTTTGTATCAGTCTTCATCTGCCACCTGGTTTGAGACAAGGGTGAATGACAGGCAAACTGCCAACTGTCTCCACCTTGCACTTGCCCACAGCGGCTTGCAGGACTGTGTCTGGCTTTTTGCATTGGTTCCAGGAAACCTTATTCAGGTTATCAAGCTATACCCACTGAGCCGCTCCCCAGCCCACGAGATATATTTTTAATGCTCAAGCTGTGACAAGCAAGCCTAAAGCCATCTTGCATTTGTCAAGCATGACTGCTGATGTTGCCAGCTATTGGTAACGTGCCCAAACATGCTGCATGAGGTTCTTTCTCATTTTACTTCAGAGGTAAAGATTATGTGTAATGATGCCACCTGTCCAGTTCCTGTCATTGCGGTCACCATTCAGGGGAAGGCAATATGTGAATCTCAGTGTCTTCATGACACTTTTATAATCTCTGGGTTGAACCTGGACAGCGGCATCCATTTTCAGCCACTAACTCTGCCTTTTCTCTAGAGAGTTTTTGCAACGAATATTGCCTGGGCTTGATTTCAGTTGTGGACAAAGAGTTATCAGGATAATGCTGGCAGCTTCATCAGGGTGTATCCAAATAATAGAAGAGTCATATGGAAAGGGAAAAGGTTTGTTCCTACAGGTTTCCAAAAAATAGGGGGAGGGGGAAGAAAAGGCTGGACAAGGAAGAAAGAAGAGACAGAAATAAAAAGTATCAGTGAGACTCCCCAGCTGCCTTTCTCACAGCCCACATGAAGGCTCTTCATCCTTTTGATCAAAGTGCAGCACGCATGCCCTTTCTGTCTGTGTGCAGATCGGCTTAAAGGGAGCTCTGCTATTTTAAGGTGGGATTGTTTGAATTTGACTTTAAAAGATTAAATATTTCAGTTTCCTTTTGCACCGTGCCCCAGAAGGGAAGCAGCAACTTAAACCTGAAGAAACAATACTCAGGAAGTGGCGCCTCACGCTCAGAAAGGTTTTCTAAAGGGAAGAGGTCTACAGCTCTCTTCACCAGGGAGAGGGAAGCAAGGGTCCTGACCTTCAAAGAACAAAAGAACAAAGTCTAAGGAAAGTCACATCACAAATGCCACAATAAAATTATTTTTCAATTCCCCAAAGCTCTGATTTATTTCGCTTAGGTAGATATTGTTTCCATCCATTCAATATTATAAATGTATCCATTCATAAATTCATTTAACTTCTCAAACTCAGAATAGTTTCCAAAGAGAAAAGACCATTTTGGATCGCTGGCTAAGGTGTTGTGTTTCGTTTTGTTCTGAAATTGGTCATTTTAATATATTTCCAAGTTTTCTGGTAAAATAGAGTGGTCTTTTCACTTAAAAACCTTTTAACCACAACTCACTGTATGTGTGAGGATAACTTAGACTCCCTTTTCATTCTAGAATATTCTATTCTCTATTCTTGTGGTGAGCTAAACACATCTCTACTTGACCAAGAAATATGTACCTGGGTCACACGAATTGTACCATTGCCTCTTAATCAACCCATTCGACCATTTCTGTGTGTCAATATCAAATTCACAAAACAAAACCTCTGATTAAATTCCTGTTGCCCTTGTGGGTCCAGAATTTGAGAAGATTTTCATATGATTTTTGATCACCTATTTAAGAAGACTGCTTCTCCCAAATATGAAACAAGAATTTGATGTTTCTATACCCATTCTTTTCTAATTTCTACTTTGTTAAATAACAGCAGTTTGGGGCTGGGAAAGTGATCAATAATTAAGACAAGTTCAGTTCTCAGCACCAGCCCTCATCTGCCTGTAGCTCCAGCTGTAAAGGAATCCACTGCCCTCCTATGCTCTCTAAAAACACTTGCATGCATGTTTACTCATGTCAAAACACATACAAATAATTAAGATAATTAGATTTATAGAGCTTAATAATTTAAAATCGTATTTGAAGTTTTTCCATTATGCTATATGATAATGAATGGCAATCAATGTACCTCTGGTGTGAAATTATGAGGTAATCAGTGTATCACTGTGCAGAATGATGATTCTTTTGCCAGGCGCAGAATGATTTACTTGTCAAGCAGTATAAAGAACATGACATCACACTTGGAGTCAATGCAATTCAGAGCAGCTATGAGAGGTGAGAGGTAATCGAGGGCTCTTCCTTGCCCCGATTCAAGGCTTTTCCTATTTCCACTTATTTTTAATTTGTTCTATTAGTTCTTTGAAAATTTTGTGCAAATGTCTAGAGTCTGGAATGGCCATCTTTTGAAGTCAAGCAAGATTTCCAGTGGTAGGACTGGATTGCATTTGGTTAAGTTGTTAGGCGAAGGGGTCCCATGGAGATGTCTAACAACCCAGACTGGAGCTAGGACAAAGAATCACTCTCTGAAAACTGACAATGGGACTCCACTGCTGAAGACACCATCTACACAGCTCACTGAACATAGAGAGGTTGAGTTGGTGCCTGCATTAAGCCTTTATTACTACTGTCTAGTGTCATTGGTATGTAAAGGGACTCTTCACATTAGGGAAAGAGAAACCTGGATACCAACCCAGTTATAAAACCCTCAATCTACAATTTGTCCTGCCAGCAAGATATATACTGGGGCAATGGTGATGCAGAATTTATTACAGTGGTCAACCGATGTCTGGTTTAACTTGAGGTCTATGCTTAGGGAGGGAGCCCATGCCTTAGACTGCCTGGATGGTCCAGAAGCTGGATGGCCCACAGACCTAACACAACTGGTTAAAAACAAACAAACAAACACAATGTAACGATTTCCAATGATGTTCTGCTATACTCATTGATCAGAGCCTTGTCCAGTCATCATCAGAAAGGCTTCCTGTGGCATGAGATAGGAGCAAGTACAGAGATCCACAGCCAGTAATTATGCAGAGTCTGAATCAGGAAATAGGAAATACTGTGGAAGAAGGGCAGGAGGGGGGAGATTCTAGGAGTCGGAAGGGATGGAGGACACAAAGAGAACATGACCCACTGCTTTGATTAAGCAGGGCTCATATGATCTCCCAGAGACTGAAACATCAAGCACAGGGCCCACCTGCGTCTGTGCCACATCCACTGTGTATATGTTATGGTTTCGAGCTTTTTCCTTTTTTTTTTAATTTTTGTGGAAATCCTAATAGTAAGAACATGGGTGTCTCACTCTATTGCCTGCTTTTGGGACTCTTTTCCTCCTATTGGAACCTTATCCAGCCTCCATATTAGGGCTTTTGCCTTGTCTTATTGTATTTTGTTTTGTCATGTTTGGTTGTTGTTTTTTTGGAGGCCCGCTCTTTTCTGAAAGGAAATAGAAGGTGAATGGAAGGTAGGTTGAGGGAGGCTGTAACTGGGGTTGAGATGTATTGTAGGAGAAAAGAATCTGTTTTCCATACAAAAAAAGAAAGGAAGGGAAGAGAGAGAGACAGGAGAGAGAGGAAGAGAGAGAGATTAGCTCCTTTAATATATGATGTTGGGAGAACTGGTTATCCATATGCAAAAGAATGAAGATGAGGCACCATGTTTGAAAATCAACACCAAATGGACTAGAGACTAAAATGTAAGCCCTGAAATCTTGATACTCCTGGAAAAACAACAATGGATAAGTGCATTATGACTTTAATCTGAAAGAGAACTTCTATTTCTTTCTCTTTTTTTTTTAGATTAAAAATCTCAGCAGCAGCAGCAACAAAATCAAAATAGGACAAATGAGATTATGTCAACCTAAAGAGATTTTTATGAAGCAAAGGAAACAATCAGCCAAGTGTGTAGACAAGCCACTCTGCAGAATAGAAAAAAAAAATATGTGCAGATGTATACTGCAAAGCTTCAGAATTGGCGTGACTAAGTCAGACACACAGGCATGCTCAGAAAGACTGAGGTTTGGTGAGCTGTGCTTGTTCCAATGCACCAACTATAAGAGCAACCTGGAAATGTAAAATTTATTTTACACATCTGTATCAAAAAATAAACATTTGCAGACTATAGATCTAAGAAGGGGATAATTAATATCCAGAATGTATAAATATCTGGAAAAAACTATAATAAGAAATAAGTGAAAATGAAAAGAAATTGTATTTTGACTATACTCACTAGCCTCTCCTAATTATTTCCATATCCACCCCATACTCAAATCCAGTTCATGCTCCTCATGTACTCTTAGTAAGTTGCCATCCACTGAAGCATGATCTACCTACGAAAGTCTAAGCTTTCAAATAAATCTGACTCTCCATCCCCCAAAATGCTATAACTCACTGATGTCTCCTCGTCTAGGGAGAAGACTTCATTCCTAACCCCCTCTCCATGGTAAGATATTGTCTGAGTTGAGCATTTGCAGGTTATGTGGATGCTCTCACAACCACTATGAGTTCATATGTTCAACTGCCCTGTTGGGTCCAGAAAAACCCATTTTGTTTTAGCCTCCACCACCTCTGGCTCCTATAATCTTTCCACCACAAGTCTTTCCACAATAGTCTCTGAACCGTGAGAGGGAGAAGTATAATATAGATGTTCCACTTAGTAGGATGGCACATTCCACAGTCTCTTATTCTCTGCACCTTGACCTATTGTGGATTTCTGTATTAATCTTCATTTGCTGCAAAATGAAGCTTCTCTGGTGAGCACCTGCTATATTTCTCCATGTTCTGTAACTCAAATACATACAGTCTTCAGCAATGAGGCCTTATTGTCAAGGTAAGTCTGAAGAACAACCAAGAACATTAGCAACAACTTATGAAATTGGGGAATCTAAGGGTTCACACTAGTCAACAGATCCCAAAGAAGTAAACCATTTCTGGCATTGGGATTTTTATTTGTTAATCTGTTCTGTTGAGAAAGGGCATTGTTGCCCTTCCATAGGGTACTCCCAATTTAGTTGTTTTTCCAATGTGGTTCTGTTTCTTCTTTCAAATCTTAAGCTTCCTTTGGAAAAATATTACTTGTTTAGTTAATAAAAGTACACGTTGAGATACCCAGGGGATGCTGGTGTGTAACTGTTCAGACTCTCACAAAAGAATATGATCTATCTCAGTACAGACATGAAGAGTCACTGATGGGTTAAATAGACATTCCTGTGTGGGAAAGGGTCAACTCGAGTATGGCCTCGGTTTTGGAACACACCTGATGTCAGTAGTTATTAAAGTTCTATGTCAACTTCACTTTAAGAAAAATAATTAACTACTTAAAAACAAAATAAACATAAAACCCCTCAGGGTTTTCTTCTATACAACTATACAATGCCCACATCTTATTTTCAATGTCCTTTCCTGGACTCACAGTTTTTAGGCTCAAGCATTTTTAGAGCTAGATTCATGCAAAGCAACCTCATACTCTCATTCACTCTGTCAAAAAGCCAATTTATTCATGTAAAACTGGAAGCATGCTTGGTCCAGGAGCTAGGCCAACTGTCAGCACATCCCTTCTGGTAGGTAGAACTACACAGGAAATCAAATTCCGGATCAGAAGGCTTCCTGAGGATTTTAGAAATAGAACAAAGGGGAAGATGTTATCAAGTCTTAGCAACCTGATCAACTTCCCTTCTCCAGTCTAAGGATAATTATGTCCACCTTCCCATTTTTAGGCACATCGTTTTGTTTAGTATGTCACAGCATGCAAAGGAAAGTAGGTTCAAAGGAAATAGAAGTCTGTCACCCATATAATATTACTTAATCTGAACCAATTAAGTGCAGCAGAAAACACTACAGGTCTCTCTTATTTCTAACATACACTCCTGTTAGGATTCTCATACTTTTTGAAGATTAGAGAATAGTTTTTTTAGCAATGATTATGCAAATTTGCTTCTGAAGTTGATTATGACATAATTTCAATGCTTCTGGCTTAATTTCAAAGACAGACATTTCCTTTGTCTCCATGCTCTGTGAGTTCATCCTGATTGGGAATTCCCAGAGATCTCACATCAGTCATGACATTCTTTCTACATAGAGGCTCATTTATATTTGACAGGCTAGTTATACTACATAACATGGCATATAAAACAAGTGATTAAATAAATGTATGTGCAATGGCATCAACAAAATTCCTTTGCTTGGGATCTTCTTTGATTATTTCATTGTGTTTGCCTTCTTAGAGTAAGACATCAAAGCACAGAAACACCTTCAGCTAGCAAGGGTATAATATTTTCTTTGGTGATTCACATGAAATGTCCCCCATAAACTCACATGTTTGGACAGCTGGGTCTTCAGCTGGTGGTGCTATTTGGGAAAAACAGAACCTTTAGGAGGAAGAGCCTTGTTGGTGCAAGTAAGCCTTGAGGTTTTTTTGTCTTGGCTCTATTTCCTGCTTGCTCTCAGCTCCTGAAGGTAAATCCAATGTAACCAGCCACCTTCTGGTCGGCCTGCCATGCCTTTACCAATTGAGTAGACTGTATGCCTTCTGGCTATATGCCAAAATAAACAAATAAACTCTTTCTTTAAGTTTCCACTTATCAGATGTTTGGTCACAATGGAGTCGAAAATTCTCTTTCCCTTTTCCTCTCTCTGACTTCCATTCTCACTTAGAATCCTATTCAAAGCTGAGAATCATGAATTCCCCACAGTATGTAGTTGGCACAGTGACCACAGAAGAAATCTCACCCTCTATTGGCAAGTTTTCTACCACTAAAGCTATTTTCACAGTGATGTTAACAGTAAGGGAGACTGGAAAGGAGGGAGGATGCAGGAATGAGGAAGTAGATGGAAGGAGGGAACTATGTCCTCCACTTTTGTTTTGTAGGAGCCAGGTGAGGTACAGTTTTTCTAAGGGTTGAATACAAGATGTCAAATGTTAGGACTGGGTCCGAGGCACAAGTTTGTGCAGACCTAAGAAGGAAGTCCCCAAGCAGGCTGTCAGTGCCCCACAGCTTAGCAACAGAGATGCACAGAAGCAGATAGAATCTAAAATCAGAGTAGGCAAAAAGATGACAGAAAAAGTACACTGCCCCACTGGGAGCAGGGGACAGAGGGCAGTCAATACATTTAATGAATTTTGGGTTCCTTTTTAAGAAGAGCGGAGATGTGGGGGGAAAAAGTTAATCTAGGGTTTGGGACACCCGTGTAAAGCAATGTGAGGGCTAATTGGGACTAAGCGCACAGCTAAAGTCTGACTCCCTTTTCAACCATTTGCCTTGGAAGAGACTTCACAAAACTTAGCATGAGGGACCTGGGCTATTTGTTATCCTCAGAGTTCTTGAACAATTATATCTCCTTGGGAGTGGTGAACAGGAAATAGGATGTATAAGAGTCTGAGATTTGCAAAAACTTCACCTAGGCTTGGCAGAACTCCCGAGCGGTAGAATCTCCCCAGATTCTGCTTTGCTTTACCACTAAATGGAAGCCTCCAACAGACTATGTTCTGTATTTTAAATACAGGCTGGAGTTTGCCAAGAGTTTAATTTATATTTTGGACAAAATGGTATCATCAAAATTGATGGGTTTTTTTTTTTGTTTTTTGTTTTTTTTTTTTTTTTTTTTTAGTAAATACTAATTAAAGATGTACATGAGAGAAGATTGGAATTTCTATGATACCAAAGGAAATTGCCTTCTGAGGACAAACATAAATGTTATAAGGGATCTTTCCCATTACATTGTTAGGATCCTTATGCTGAGGCTGTTTGACTTAGCTCAGTATTTCTGCATCAGAACCCCAAAGTGGATGGAGGCAGTGTTTATTACAACTACAAAATGAGGTGTACCAGCTAAACAACACTGGGGCCTGAGTCATATGATTTCTCCACCAAATATGACAGAGGAAAAGTTTCCCTCTTTTCCCATTTAACAAAATTTCAAAGAGAGCTAATATAGTTGCATTAACAGATATCCACTCACCCAAGTGATCTTTAACACTGGTTAATGTAAAGCACCCAACCTACTCTGTTTCTGAAGAAACGCCATTTTTGGTAGACCAGAGGCTATATTCCAATTCCAGAAAGAAAACTGCAAAGTTCACTTGAGCAAACATCCTATGACAACCCCCTTAGCAACAGCAAGTCAGGCTACAATAGTAGTATCAAGGTATGTAGAAATACCCTAAGACATCCTAGAGAGAATAGATAACCTGACCATGCAGTTTGTCAGGTGGTTTGGCCCTCATATTTGGCCTGCAGATTATTCCAGTAATACAGTTTTTAAAATACTAACTTGCTGGACTATACGGAAATTCTCTAAGCTTGCGGTAACCACAATAAATACAGTGCACCCCTAGACTCAGGGCTCTTACTTTGACCCACTGCAATGGGGATGGTGAGACATTTATGTATTTACATTGGAATTGGCTCCTTGGTGGTCTTTGTGTTCTAGAGAGTTGGGCATAACAGTTAACATCTCAACACAAAAGCTGTGTTGAAGCCTTAAGTGATTTTGTTTATCTGTTTAATTGGTTGTTTTGGGGTTTGGTTTGGTTTTTCCTGTACTTCTACAACACTGAATCAGCAGTACAGCTCTGGAAAAAGTCACCCTTTCATCTATTTTCTTATGCAAAGCCAGTGACTCCAAATAAAACTCGGAATTCCTACCAGTTAACTCCTATTCATTTAAGGCCTCAGACAGTTGTCATTTATGTCAGTGGACTCAGGCTGCTATTACAAAATAATCGAAATACACCCTTCATAAACAACATATATTCACTTCTCACAGTGCTAGAGACTGGCAAGTTCAAGTTCCAAGTGATTACAGATTTGGTGTCTATTGATAACCTGTTCATCATTAATGACAATCAATTTCTTTACTTAGTAGAAAGTGTGAACAAACTCCCTCAGGCCTCTCTTCCAAGGGCTGAAGTCCATGTTTCATTGTGACCTCATTAAGTTTCAGATGTCAAATTTCCCAACACTACTGTATGGGGAATGAAGTCCAATGTATATCAGAAATTGGGGACATAAAGATAGACCATACCCAGTATTACTGACCCATACTTTTAAATCAAAATTCTGAATTAACCCTGATTTTCAGATCAACAAATAGCCCAAGTAATAAGCAACCAATCCACATAGCCCTTTGGATAAAACAGAGCATCAAGTTGTAGGGGGAATGTCTGATGCTTTGATCGGCAATGAATGATGAAGGTCCTGTTCCCCAATTGGTTCTTGATCAATTAATAAAGATTTTAGAGGCAAATGGCTGGGAGGAAGAGGCAGGACTTCCAATTTCCTTGAAAGCAGGCTAGCAGAAAAAGAAGGAGGAAAAGGACCATGCTTTGGAGAAGCCACCAGCCATGTGAGATCTCAAGTGGAGTGGCCATCGGCTGCTTCCCTGACTGGGACTGGGGTAGCAGGTAGGAGATTAGAAACACAAATAAGCTGAGGGCAGAATTAGAGATGTTGAGCTGGGAGTGAAGATACGGGCACATTAGCTGCAGGAGGCTTAAAAACGTTCGTACTTTGAGCCAAAAAGTATATAAAAATAAGCGTGTGTGTGTGTGTGTGTGTGTGTTTCATCAGTGGATTCCAGGTTACCTAGGTGTGTGTCTTTCATCTGTGGATGAGAGGGAACATTACCACAAGTCATAACCATCATGACAACACTTCAACAAGAGTCCTTCCTACCAACTCTCTGCCGAGGTCAAGAACAAGATTGCATAACAAGTGTGATCATCAGGGTGATATCTGCTCACCTGGATAGAAGAGATGACAATCCTGGGCATTTGCACAAGCTTCCAGCCTTGCCTGAAACAACAACAACAAAAGGCCAGGCTCTGTAAAGTCAACAAATCCTTACTAAACTGGCCTTAGTTGGAGAGTATCTGCAACTTTATTAAAACTATGCAGGCTTATGGTATGAAGTCCCATGACATATTTGAAGAAAATGGAGTTTTTGATCCAGGTTCAGACTACACTAGTGGCTCTAGAAGGTCTGGTGTAAACAAAAGGATTCCATACACCCATTGGCACTGGCATCACAATTGCAGAAAAACAAAACAAGACATTTTTGATGAAGGGAAATTAAAGACTGTCTAAAATGTGATTATTTACAAATGACAAGCAACAAGTGTTCTGGATGCTAGCACCAGGTACTAGAAGAGACATCTACAACAAGAAGCTAACATTATAGCCAGTGGATAACTCAACCATTTCTCTACAGACAGATACCAACAAAGTTGCTTCCCCAAAAGGAATAAGCATGTATGGGCTTGGGTGACAACTGTATGACCCCAACTTCTGTGCCTTCCCCACAAAACCTGTCATTCACCATGAAATCCAGGGCACAGGAACAAATGGGTTGGAGATAAATGGTAGTGATTATCAGGCAAAGTATCCCTATGAATATCATGGTGAGTACCTGGATAACTATCCTCAAACAATGACCAGGGCATTGATTATTAGAGTAACACACAGAAGGGCAGTATTTAAGTCCATTGTTTTTATCCAGTGAGACCCAACCTAGCCTTGGGCAATTCTTTTCTTGTGTACCTAAAACACTACTATGCTTATTATACCTTTAAAAAATGCCTTACATATATTCCTTTTCATCCTCCTCCATAAATAGTTGCATTTTAGTCTGGAGCAGTTAAATCCCATAGCATAATCAATATCTTGTCTATGAGGTAAGGGGATGCTATGAAAGGGCAGACAGTTCTTTGAAGATCTATGTGTTATTTTACAATCGTATACTTAAGCTAATATTTCAAACAATAAGAAACTATGTTTATGTTTTACAGTTTTGTCTGTATCTGTCATGTACACAGAAGACTAAAATCTTGGTTTGCTAAATGTGGTCTTTGCTAGCCAAATCTAAGATGCAGAGTTTAGAACCTGACACACTGATGTTTTTCTGTAGTATTGTCTGCTACATTTTAAATGAAGTCACAATCAGTGTGTGTCTGTGATTATATGTGTACTCATTCTCTTCCGTAAGCTGACAAGACCATTTCCAAGTTGCACTTCTAAAGGTGTGTATGCAAAAATGGTCTCAGACATGTAGGTTTGGGTGGTGTGCCTGCAGACTTCATTTGTAACAATGTATCACTGTTGAGTTGCTCTGTTTCCTTCAAGTGTATTTATTGCTGCATTTCTCAGCATAAACTTATATCATTGTATTTTTTATAAATAAATATTTTTGAAAAAATAGAAAAGATAGGTTTCTGCTTATGTAGTCCAATGTTTCATTTAGTTGAGTCTCTTTTAAACAGGGTCTCTGGCACAGATGTCTGATAGTCTTGTATTTATCCATTTCAAACATTTGAAATGGCACCTGCAGACTAAAATAACCTTATCCTGCTCTGCACACAGACTCTGAGACTGTTTATCAGACCTGTGTCGAAACTGGGAAATGATAAAGACAGCGGCGGTCCAGGAAATGCAGCCTGTGAAAGTTCAGGTAAATCGAGATGAGTACAAATTATAGAAGAGAAAAGTTGCTGACTACCAAGGAAACAACTACGTAAAATCTGTCACTTCCTGGCTTCCATTGAGAAATCTGAGTACATCTAACACCGGGAGAAGTGTGTAGTGATCCAGCTATTTAGGGCTATTCTGAGCAAGAGCAGCTGTGCTCTCGCTTCTGAAACACATGGCTCAACATTCATAAAGGACAGGACCGGGATAACTTTTGAGATTCCTTAAAAGTTCTATTATGCAAAACTAATTGCTGATAACAAGTGTGACAAATATTTGCCATTGAGGAATAGCTTTCCAACTAGCATATGAACTGGAATAGGTGGGTAAAGTTTCCTCACAACAGCCTGGTTCTCCTCACTTTCCTCAGCAGAGCAACTCCCTGGAATTATTAATCCTGATGGTCATGTTTGGAGGAATAGATCAGGGTGGGGGCTGATCACAATCAATGTACAACATGGGTTCCTTCTTATAGCATGAATGAGATACCTGGGGAAATGCGAATTTCTTTGGAGTTCATTTTTCAAGTATGATATTCAGCTGTAAAGACAGTGTCTCTTTAGACAGTCTTTCTTTCTGCCAGACTAGGAGCTTTGGAAATAGACAAACTTGACCTTTGGCCTCATGGAGTTTACAGAATTGTATTCTGAAAATAACCAAGGCACATGAAGTAACTATAACGCTGACACTAAAATCTGTAAAAAACATGTCAAGAAAATTCTCTCAATGGGAACAGTTCTGACCACCTAACCCCAAGCCTCTCTGAAGAATTCTGCTGTGTCCCCAGAAGTGGTTCAATTTGTTGCTTTCAGAAAGCACTTGCTCTTTCATTCCCAAGATACTGGTTTTCAAGGATTCAACACAAGCTTGTTTCATGTCCTCCTTCCTCCTCATTTCTCCCTGATACAAGATTTGCCTTCCCTGGAGTGCCCATCATCTGGACCAGACCTTCTACCTTCCTGGACCTAATTATTTCCCTATTCTCTAGAGTTCTATATTAGTCAGTGTTCTCTAACTTATTCTGTTCATCACTAAACGCCCATACATTATACATTATATACATATACAATAATATATATATATATATATATATATATATATATATGTATATATATATATATATATATATGTGTGTGCATGTGGGTGTACATGTTTATATGTATCTGATATATGGGTATTTAACATATGTTAATATATTATATCATATATTTAATATATAAAGGTATTGCCGTGTCCTGGACACTTTCTGCCAAACACTAACTGCTCTTGTTGGTTAGGGGTAAGATGGTGCAAAGTCAACGACACAGATTCCAGGAGCAGGTGAGAAACGCCACAGCAAGTTCATCTGAACACTGCTGCAAGCCCCTTTAATACCCTTCACCCTCACCCCCATTGGTTCCAAGAAAGCATCTCTTCTAAACAGCAATTCCTGATTGGCTGGCATTGTTTGCACCAGGAATGCTTCGTCTCTTAGACAGTCCTCAATTAGGTCCTCCAGGAGGAGATGCTTTTGCAGCTGCACAGCCTCCAGTGCTTACATAGAGGTGACCCTACCGTTCCTGCTACATAGAGGGATATATTATATGGAGATAAAATACATAAATGAGGATTTACTACAATGACTAACAGGTTCAGCTACTCCAACAATGTGTGGATAAGATTGGTGAGATCAATGGAGTGCTCAAGAATCCCATAGATGTTCATTCAGTCCACAAGGCTGATGTTTTAGCTGATCTTCAGTTGTTGCATGTAGTTTTATAAAACCATGCTCCAAGCTATGCTCAAAGATCAGCTTCCACTAAAGGCTGTCTCACTTAGCCTCCACAGCTAGCTTTACCAAGCCACTCCAGGCTCACTTAGCTCTGCCAAGCTGCCAGCTCATGTTTGTCCCAAGAATGCTGCCTGTTCCTTCATGCCCATTCCTCCAGCTGCCCTCTTTCTCCTCCTGCCCACCTTAGCTGCAGAGGTTAACATCAGACAGCCTTAATATTTTAAAACTAGACAGTCAGAGCTAAGAATCTATTTCTCTAAACTCATCAGCTATCTTATATCAGAATTCCACTAGCGGTGGAGGCCACCACCAGTTCTAATTACCTCCCAGGCCTTACATGGTTCATGCTTCTCTCTCCAAAGCCTGGTCAAAAAGCCCCCCCCACCCCCACCCCCTCTTGCCCTCTCCTCTTCCTTCTGAGACCCGGAAATCCCACATTTTTCTCTTTGCCCAAAGATTGGCTTTGCCTTCTTTATTAACACAATCAAGAACCAACTAGGAAAATGGCACCTTCACCCACATTCAGTATATGCCAGAATCTCAAAGAGGTAACTCTAATGCTAGTGAAGGAATAGATTTCACAGTGACAGCAAGAGCAAACAGGCAGAGAGCTAGCAGGAGATGCAGCTCAGATTAAAGGTGAATCTTCCTATCTCAAAAGATCTGAGTTAAAGGTGAATCTTTCTACCTAAAGAGATTCAAATTCAAATGGGTCTTCCCCTTCAAATAATTTAGAAAAAAAAAATCCCTCACCAATGTACCCAGGCACTGAGGCATTAATTCCAAATGTAGAAAAATTGACAAATAAGAATAACCATCATAAATCCACCCCTTGTCAACTTGGCACCCAATCATATCTCCTTAAGCCATGCCTAATTTACATATGAAAACAATAACCAAGTCATAATTATGCCCATAGTTATACCCTTATATGAACATGGCATAACTATCCCTCATACAAATACAAACACATTATAAATTCTAGAGTAGGGGGCAATGTCCCTTGAGGGACATTCTTTTAGTGTCTCAAACTTAAATCTGATAAACATTGATAGTCTCTTAATGTTATATTATATGACAAAGAAACCAAAATTTGAAAACACAAATATCTGTATAAACATTCTTAACAAAGTACAATAGAAACACTCACACTGATTATAATACTTGTTTCTGAAACTGGTGAGCTATCCTTAGCCAGTATTTACAACTACCTTCCTCTGTATTTCTAAAGAAATATCCATTCTGCATTTCCTTCACTCTTAGCAAGCAAGGTCCTTTTTTCCTGACATAGTTCATTTTGATGGGTCTGTGCCCTTTTGTTATCCTTTGTTATTCTGGATTATATTGTTATAATTTCCCATTGACTTTAATCACAAGACATGGGAGCACCAAGAGGTACCCCACATGATCTCCTGATCTTCAGACATAATCTTTTCTATCTCCATTGCAACATAATCTTCCTTAGCTCGGTTACAGAGAATCGATCTCACTTCTGCACTGTAATCTATATCTGTCACCCTTCTAATGCTCTTATTCCTGTTTCAGCCTGGTGGCTTAAGGTCATCAGAAGCCCAAAGTGACCATGGGTAAGTCTGAGCTTCCAGTTTTATGGACTGTTTGTTGTATCCCTAGCAGGAGTGCTTCTACCTCTAAAAGCAAAACTTCTAGGCTAGTAGAAATTAAGGTAGTGGAAATAGGAAGCAAAAAAAGAAAAAAAATTAGTGGGTTGCTAGGCCTGATAATGAGTGAAACTATTCCCTTTTTCACCCTTGATTTCTGGACCTATGGATCCTGGCTACAGGAAAAAAAATACTATCTATTACACGCTGATTCAAAGCATATACTGCCTTCTGGAAGACCCTACTCTAGTCTTTGAGGATGCTGTTCCCTATTTGGCTCTGTAACTGTGAATTCAAAAGGCTACTACATTTTTAATCAAGCCAGCTGCTTCAGAGTGGTGGGGGGAAATAGAAAAGCCAGTGGATTCCATGATTATGTGCCCACTGTTGTACTTCTTTGACTGTGAAGAGAGTTCTTTGGTCAGAAGCAATACGGTGTATGTACCATTATGGTGAATACGGCATTTTGTAAGTTCATTCATAACAATTTTGGCAGAACCAGCAGGAAAGGCAAATCCATAGCCAGAATAATTATCTACTTCTATAAGGACAAAGAATTGTCTTTTCCATGAAGGAAATGGCTTACTACAGTCCATCTGTCACTAGTTGGTTGTCTGGTCATCATGAGGAATGGTACCATATCTGGGATTCAATGGTAGTCTCTGATGTTAGCAAATCTGGCCCTCAGCAGCAGCAGCAGCTGAACAACACTGAACTCCTCAGAACTTCACTGAGGTACAAGACTCTTGAATCAAAAAAAAAAAAAAAAAATATTTCCCATCCTCTGATGTGCACATGTATTACTAGTAAGTCATAGTTTGATAAGATCTTGATCACCTGTCTGTTCTACAAAGTATTGCATTGGTCCACTATATTGATGAAGCAGAAGAGAGATTAAAATGAAAGTAATGATGTAACAAGACATGGCTGTCCTGGAACTCACTCTGTAGACTAAGCTGACCTCGAATTTAGAAATCCACCTGCCTCTGCCTCCCAAGTGCTGGGATTAAAGGCGTGTGCCACCACGTCTGGCTGAGGAGAGTCTTTTGGTTTTGTTTTGTTTTGTTTTCGGGGGGGGGGGGGGAGGTTTGGTTGGTTGGTTGGTTTGTTTGTTTGTTTGTTTTTTCGAGACAGGGTTTCTCTGTATAGCCCTGGCTGTCCTGGAACTCATTTTGTAGACCAGGCTGACCTCGAACTCAGAAATCTGCCTGCCTCTGCCTCCCAAGTGCTGGTATTAAAAGTGTGCACCACCACGCCCGGCTGAGGAGAGTCTTAAAAGAAGCCCATTGCGGATCTTTTTCCAGATCCAGCTCATCATTCTACACAAGTTCTGCTATGGCTAGAAAGTAAAATGTCCTACACGCTCATCTGACTGAACAGTTGGTCCCCTGATGGTGGTGGTTCGGATTGACAAGGCAACAGAAAGTTTGAAACAAGTGCCTAACTGGTAAATAAATGCCCATGGGTCAGGGATTATGCATTTTAGCCCATTCCCAGTCCTGGCTTGGGGCTGCTTGTGATCTGCCTGTAAGGGAATGCCCTACCACCAGCAATGAAGCTATAGCCATCATGCCTTCCTCACTACGAAACTAGGAGGAAAAGAAAGCCTTCCTTCCTGCAGAGACATCTATTCAGGTATTTGGTCTTGTGATGGGAACAGTAACTAAGTCAGGAAACACAGGATACCTGATAGTGGTGTTATGACAGGCAGCTAGCAGTGGCTCTATTTTGAAAAAGCCCTGTATCCTCTCTTGGTGCCACAAGGTTAACTACCTGCGGTGCTTAAAGCCTGGCACCTCTGTCTTTATTTATGTGCCTCCTTTACTTTGGCTCTGACTCCTACAGGACTTGACAGAGGCATGTTAATCTCTAGGGAGTGTCTGTCTACCTAACCATTCTTAGTACCTTTCAAAGGCAAAGGCACAAAGATAAGTCATTGTCCAAAAGAGACAGCCAGTTTCCTTGGATTCCTGGAACAAGTTCTGAAGTACAGATACTTTCCAGGTGAAAACAATTATCTATGACTGCGCCCTGAACAGATCCACCCATAGGAACCAGACTGAAATCCCTCAGGGATGGCAGAGATTAGCAATTTAATAGCACATTGCAGGGCGGGATGGCATTTAAACCAACACAGTTTTATTGGGCAGCACCTCTTTCTCCACACTACTTCTTCCTCTGTTTAAACCTAAAGCTGATTATAACTGGATCACTTGGCACCCCTCTAACTCCATTACATCACAATGACCCAATCTCCTCTACTTTTCTCGGTTTCCTCTTTAGTTGTCTTATTGGGTAGAATAGTCTGCCTGGGTTGCCAACCAGGAACTCTACTCTTCAGCTGGTGTTAAGAATTCTTTTTGAGCTGGCTCTCCATCAACTGGTAGAACCTACAGTCAAGTCATTTGATCTCTTATTGTCTTAGTTACTGTTCTATTACTGTGAAGAGATACCATGACCATGGCAACTCTTAGAAGGAAAAATTGGGGTTTGCTTGCAGTTTCAGAGGTTCAGTCCATTATCATGGTAGGGAGCAAGGTGACACACAAGCAGACTTGTTGAAGTAGTTGAAAGTTCTATATCCGAGATCTACATGAAAAAGAAAGAGAAAGCCTCTGGACATAGCTTGCATTTCTTGAAACCCTAAAGCCCACTCACAGTGACAAGTTTCATCCAAGAAGTCCACACCTCCTAGTCTTTTCAAATACTGCCACTCTCTGGTGACCAAACATTCAAATCTGTGAGCTTATGACGGTCATTATTACACAAGCTGCCACACTCATTCAACCTCATTTTCAGTATCTATAAAACTTTGTTGGAATTTTAAACTATGGCCCATGTGTAATCCAAGGAGTCTATAATTTTACATTAGGAGGTTTAGATTACTAATTTAGGCTTTATCTCTTGTGGTTGGTATTGTCAGAAAAAAAAATGTTCTGAGTATTTGGCTCCTGTGGGAAGTAAGAAATAGGGAGACTAGTTGGAATTAAGGGGAGCTATTGCTTAAACTGAGACTTCTAAAGAAATACTCCGCAAAGGTAGGTATTGGATATTAGGTCACGGGGTGCATCTCCTAGGCTACTGATAAAAGATTCTGTCTGACTTGGAAGCTCTGTGGTGAATTTTCCTGAATTCCCTGTCTCCTAAATAGGGTCACTCTGAAAAGCAGCATGATGGGAGCAGGTGTATGCTGACTGCCCCAGAGGACAGTGACTGCTAATTATCCAGAGGATTCAACACAAGAAACAACATGTCCTTGGGACCCAAACCTTGCCTGACTGCTTAGATAGGCAGGGTTCTTTCTCTTCTTTCTTTGACAGACCTGAAAATGTTTTAATTGACATAAAAGCGTTACAAATGCTCTCCACAATGAGGTGGCTAACCTTTCCTAAAGAACGGTGTAACTTGGGGAATTTTCCTTCAAACTTCACCAACACAGGGTTTTGTTTTGTTTTTTTCTTTCAATTTTTGTATATAAAACACTTCTTCCATATACTATAGTCTGATCATAGTTTTTCCCTTCTCACAACTCCTCTCAGATCCTCCAGCCTTCCCAACTCCCCATTTCCCAACATTATGTTCTTTTTCTCCCCTCTCACCAAAACAGGAAAAACAAAAGCATACACATACCACAATGGAGTCTGTTTTGTATTGGCCAATACTCCTGGGTGTAGTACCTACCCTGGCATAGAGTTGACACACCCAGTGAGGTTCCATTGGAAAAAACTTGAGTTTCCCTTTCCCAACAGGTGTCAGTTATAACGACCTTCTTGGTTAGGGGTTAGACTTTATGTCTATTTTCCTTTCCCTGTGTTTGGATTTTGTATGGTTTCAACCTGTATGGATCCTGTGTGTGCTGTCATTGTCTTTAAGAGTTCATATGTTTATCAATCCTGTTGTGTCTGAAAGACACTGTTTCCTTTGAGTTGTCCACTACCTATGACTCTAACAATATTTCTCCCTCTTCTACATAAATCCCTGAACAAAGAGGAAAGGGTTTTATTTAAAATATCCCACTTGGGACTGAGTACGCCAAAGTCTCTCAATCTCTGTCCATTACCCAGTTGTGGATCTTTATATTAGTTCACATCTATTCCAAGAAGCTTCTCTGATGAGGGTGCAGTGATGCTGTGAGCTATAGTTATATCAATATGTTCCTTTAGCAAAATAATAGTACTAGGTTTCCCCTTAGCCCTAAGGCCTATCTAGTCTCAGATTCCTTGCTATTCAGCAGTGGCAAACACAGCTTCAATCTCATAGCGTAGCTATAAATTCAATCCTAATATGGTGGGTTTTTTTCCATAATATGTGTGCTACTGCTAAACCAGTGTATCTGGCAGGTAGGTCTCCATGATAAGTTTCAGGGTTTGTACCTGGCTGATATTAATTATTTCTTTTCTCCTCCAGTGTCATGCAAAGTACTTTCCAGCACCAAGAATGCTATTCATAGAGGTGAAGGTTCTAGTTGGGTACTAGCTTAATTTTGTTCCAGGCTCGCTAACAAAAGAAAGTTGTGTCTTCAGTGGAGGGGCTTTGCCCTTAGGTTATAAAGAGCAAGCAATAGGGAAGGGCAGTCTATAAGACCCCTTTTACCAATGAACCAACAAAATATAGCCCATTCCTTAAACTGGAGGTTTTCTTTGGTGGAAAAAAAAAAAAAGTATAGTTAGGCCATTATGTCTCTATTATGTATTAACTGCATTTAAATCTCTTTTATATATGTATATATTTTAAGTCTCTACATTAGAAAGTTTCTTTATGGCTTTCCATTCTTTCTTTTTTTTATTAGATAATTTCTTTACTTACATTTCAAATGTTATCCCCTTTCCTAGTCCCCCCTCCCCCCAAGAATCCCCTATCCTCTCCCCTCTCTCCCTGCTCCGTAACCCACCCACTCCCACTTCCTGGCCCAGGCCTTCCCCAATATTGAGGCATAGAACCTTCACAGGACCAAAAGCCTCTCCTCCCATTGATGACCAACTAGGGCAATCTTCAGCTACATATGCAGCTAGAGCCATGAGTTTCTCCATGTGTTTTCTTTGATTGGTGGTTTAGTCCCAGGGAGCTCTGGGATTACTGGTTAGTTCATATTGTTCCTCCTAGGGGGCTGCAGGAGTTGAGGATTTATCTGTTTTGGGTGGCTGAGGAAGAAAATACCATGTTAGTTATGTATTTGGAAAAAGCAGTAATAGCTTGTCTTTAAAAGGACACTAGTTGTAAATTAAGAATTAAATAGTGATTATCAGCATAGTTGGTTTGACCTATGAGAGTAGATTAAATATGATTTTTGAAACTAAAAAGAAAGTTTAAACAAACTGAAATTTTTTAGGACAATTTTAGGTTAGAAGGTATGAATGCTAGGGGAAAAAATAAATATTTAAATAAAGAAGCATGAAATTTGGGAGGATAAGGTTTTTTTTCAAATTCTCAGCAGCAAGATTTTATCTATTGCCCTGTCTTGGCTGGCTCTTTTTGACTAGGTGAATCGGGGAGAGGCCTGCTCTGACATTCCATGCTGGTGTGCTCTAGCAGGCATGTTCTCTTCCCCTTCCCCACCACCACACTTGTTTTTTTCTTGGCTGGTATTGCTAGAAGGCAGGTGGGCAGTATGAGAGAGGTAGCATGCTCCTGCAGTAGGGCTGCAGGGCTGGGGGAGGGGAGGAAAGCAGAGACCAAGTTGAGTCGGAAGATCTGGAGAGTGCTATTAAAAGTCAAATTGGTGAGAACTCAGGATCAGAGAGCAAAGGAATAAAGCATGGGGTGTAAGGGGAGTAGTGGGAAATTTAGAGAGAGGGAGAAAGAGGGTCAGGGAGAGAAGAGAGTCAGAAAGAGAGAGAGAGTCACAGGGAGAGAGAGAGTCACAGGGAGAGAGAGAGTCACAGGGAGAGAGAGAGAGAGAGACAGTGAGAGAAAGAGTCACAGGGAGAGAGAGAGAGAGAGTCACAGTGAGAGAGAGAAAGAGAGAGAGAAGTGGAGGGGAAGTCTGAGTCTTAAATTAGAGTTAGGAGTTATGGACCTTGTTTAATCTGGAGTTTTGGTATGGGTCTGCATGGGTCAATAGCAGGGATATGTATTGTAAGACGCCAACTCAATGTATTTCTTAGATTCCTAGAAACGAAGCCCACCCTGGAGTTCTTTGTTCTTTTGCCTTCAGCCTGAGAAATGAGCTGTAATTCACCATTTTCATTCTTACAATATTTACTCAGCTTCCCCATTCTTTGTGGTCTTATCCTCCCCTCACTTTGCTGTTTATTCTTTAAAAGCCCTCGACTGCAACTGCTGGGCGTTGATCTCCTCTGCCCCTGTGCGGGTTATGAGCTCAGCCTCAGCATGCTGACTCCCGAATAAACCTCATGCGATATTGCATCAAGAACGGTTCCTCTGGAGTTATTGGGGCATCGGCTCATCCCTGGACTTGAGCGAGGGTCTCCCCGAAACAGGGGTCTTTCAGTATCAACTGCGTTTGCCCCGTTGTAGGAGCCAGTTGTGGGTCCATGTTTTGCCCCTTTGCTGGGCTGCTGGACACAGCCACTTGGGCAGGTGGAACACGGGAAGGGCTAGACTGCATTTACCCAGTGCTGCTGCTGCTCATGCATCTGACAATTAACATAGTAAAAATGGCCCTCCTACCAAAAGCAATCTACAGATTCAATGCAGTCTCCATTAACATTCATTCAGAATTCTTCACAGATACTGAAAGGACATTCTCAACTTCCTATGGAAAAACAAAAAACCCAGCATAACTAATTCTTGAATAATAAAAGAACTGCTGAATATCCCACAATCCTTGACTTCAAGTTTTACTACAGAGTTATAGTCAAACAAACAAACAAACAAACAAAACATTTGGTATTGGAACAAAAACAGACATGCTGATAATTGGAATCAAATTGAAGACACAGACATAAATCCACACACTTATGAACACCTGGTTTCTGATAAAGAAGCCAGAAAGACACACATGAAAAGGACAGAGTCTACAATAAATGGTATGAATCAAACTGGAAGGTTATATCTTGAATAATACAAGTAGATTTATACCTGTCACTCTGCACAAAACTCTACTCCAAAAGGTTTAAAGACCTCAATATAAATCCAAGAATACTGAACCTATAGAAGAGAAAGTGGGAATAGCCTTAAATGCATTGGCCTAGAAGAACACTTTCTGAACAGAACACTAATATCACAGGTAGCTAAAGTCAACAATTAACAAATGGGACCTCATAAAACTGAAAAGATTTTGCATTGCAAAAGACACTGCCATTCGAAGAAAACAGCAGCCTACAAAATAGCAAAGCATTTTTTAACCACAGCCAATAGAGGACTAATACACAAAATACATAAAGAACTCAAGAAATTTGATATTAAAAAAGACGGATAACCCAATTAAAAATAGGGTGCAGATCTAAATGGAGAATTCTCGACACAGGAATTTCAAGCATCTGAGAAACACTTAAAGAAATGCTCAACATCCTTAGCCATGAGGGAAATGCAAATCAAAATGACTCTCAGATTCCATCTTATACCTATCAGAATGGCTAAGATAAAAAAATGTGGCAGTGCATGATGGTAAGGATGTGGAACATTCTTCTTCTGTTGGAAGAAATACAAACTTGAACAGTCACTAGGGCAATCAGGGTGAATGGTCCTCACAAAGATGGGAATTGATCTACTTCAAGAACCAGATATTATACTCTAGGGCATATACCCAAAGGATACTTCATCCTATCTTAAGGGCATTTGCTCAAACATGTTCATTGCTGCTGTATTCATAAGAGCCAGAAATTGGAAAAAACTTAGATATCCCTCAACAGAAGAATAAATAAACATAGTGTGGTACATTTATACAATGGAATATTAATTATTTTTAAAATACATCATGAAATTTGCAAGCATTTCCTTTAATGTTTGGCTATGGGTCTCTGCATCTGTTTCAGTCAGCTGCTGGATGGAGCGTCTCAGAGGACAGTTACAATAGGTTCCTGTCTATAAGCATAACAGAGTATCATTAATTGTGTCAGGGATTGGTTCTTGTCCGTGGAATGGGTCTCAAGTTGTGTCATTAATTGGTTGGCCATTTCCTTAGTCTCTGCTTCAACTTTGTCCCTGTACTTGAAGGCAGGACAAATTTGGGTTTGAAGTTTTCATGGGTGGGTTGGTGTTTTTTTTTTTTCCATTTTTTATTAGGTATTTAGCTCATTTACATTTCCAATGCTATGCCAAAAGTCCCCCATACCCACCCACCCCAACTCCGCTACCCACCCACTCCTCCTTTTTGGCCCTGGCGTTCCCCTGTACTGGGGCATATAAAGTTTGTGTCCAATGGGCCTCTCTTTCCAGTGATGGCCGACTAGGCCATCTTTTGATACATATGCAGCTAGAGTCAAGAGCTCAGGGGTACTGGTTAGTTCATAATGTTGTTCCACCTATAGGGTTGCAGATCCCTTTAGCTCCTTGGGTACTTTCTCTAGCTCCTCCATTGGGAGCCCTGTGATCCATCCATTAGCTGACTGTGAGCATCCACTTCTGTGTTTGCTAGGCCCCGGCATAGTCTCACAAGAGACAGCTACATCTGGGTCCTTTCGATAAAATCTTGCTAGTGTATGCAATGGTGTCAGCGTTTGGATGCTGATTATGGGGTGGATCCCTGGATATGGCAGTCTCTACATGGTCCATCCTTTCATCTCAGCTCCAAACTTTGTCTCTGTAACTCCTTCCATGGGTGTTTTGTTCCCACTTCTAAGGAGGGGCATAGTGTCCACACTTCAGTCTTCATTTTTCTTGAGTTTCATGTGTTTAGGAAATTGTATCTTATATCTTGGGTATCCTAGGTTTGGGGCTAATATCCACTTATCAGTGAGTACATATTGTGTGAGTTCCTTTGTGAATGTGTTACCTCACTCAGGATGATGCCCTCCAGGTCCATCCATTTGGCTAGGAATTTCATAAATTCATTCTTTTTAATAGCTGAGTAGTACTCCATTGTGTAGATGTAACACATTTTCTGTATCCATTCCTCTGTTGAGGGGCATCTAGATTCTTTCCAGCTTCTGGCTATTATAAATAAGGCTGCTATGAACATAGTGGAGCATGTGTCCTTCTTACCAGTTGGGGCATCTTCTGGATATATGCCCAGGAGAGGTATTGCAGGATCCTCCGGTAGTACTATGTCCAATTTTCTGAGGAACCGCCAGACTGATTTCCAGAGGGGTTGTACAAGCCTGCAATCCCACCAACAATGGAGGAGTGTTCCTCTTTCTCCACATCCACGCCAGCATCTGCTGTCACCTGAATTTTTGCTCTTAGCCATTCTGACTGGTGTGAGGTGGAATCTCAGGGTTGTTTTGATTTGCATTTCCCTGATGATTAAGGATGTTGAACATTTTTTCAGGTGCTTCTCTGCCATTCGGTATTCCTCAGGTGAGAATTCTTTGTTCAGTTCTGAGCCCCATTTTTTAATGGGGTTATTTGATTTTCTGAAGTCCACCTTCTTGAGTTCTTTATATATGTTGGATATTAGTCCCCTATCTGATTTAGGATAGGTAAAGATCCTTTCCCAATCTGTTGGTGGTCTTTTTGTCTTATTGACGGTGTCTTTTGCCTTGCAGAAACTTTGGAGTTTCATTAGGTCCCATTTGTCAATTCCCGATCTTACAGCACAAGCCATTGCTGTTCTGTTCAGGAATTTTTCCCCTGTGCCCATATCTTCAAGGCTTTTCCCTACTTTCTCCTCTATAAGTTTCAATGTCTCTGGTTTTATGTGAAGTTCCTTGATCCACTTAGATTTGACCTTAGTACAAGGAGATAAGTATGGATTGATTCGCATTCTTCTACATGATAACAACCAGTTGTGCCAGCACCAATTGTTGAAAATGCTGTCTTTCTTCCACTGGATGGTTTTAGCTCCCTTGTCAAAGATCAAGTGACCATAGGTGTGTGGGTTCATTTCTGGGTCTTCAATTGGGTTGGTGTTTTTATTCTTTCACTAGGAGTCCTGCCTCGCTACAGGAGGTGATCACTTCAGGCTCCATATCCCCCAGTACTAGGAGTCTCAGCTAGTATCACCTTCATAGATATGCTGGATCCTCTCTCCTCTCAAATTTTTAGTATGACTTAGAGATCCCCCCCACTCACTCTGTGATGATTTCTGTTCACTCTCCCAGATCTTTCTTTCTGTCTTTCCCTATACCTGATCTTCCACTCCCACCCCCATCTTGGAAAAGAGTTTAAGGGAGGATTGAGTAACACAGAGAGGATAGGGACTCCACAAGAAGACCAGCTGAGTTGACTAATCTGGACGGGGGGGTGGGGTGGGGGTCACAGATACTGACCCACCAACCAAATAGTGTACAAGGGCTGGACCTAGGTCCCACACATATATGTAGCAGATACTCAGCTTGGTCTTCATACAGGTCCCCCAACAACTGGAACAGAGCTAACTCTGACTCTGTTGCCTGGCTGTGAATCCTGTTTCCCTAACTGGGCTGCCTTATCTGGCCTCAGTGGGAGAGGATGTGCCTAGTCCTACAGTGAACTGAGGTGCCAGGGTGGGGTGATAACCAGGGGGGGACTTCCCCTTTCTCTGAGGTGAAGGGAAGATGGGATAAGGAGAGATGCCATGTGAGAAGAGGACTGAGAAGGAGGACTGTGATTGAGATGTAAAGTGAATAAATAAATAAAGACAAAAAAATCATATTGAGTGAGGTAACCCAGACCCAGAAAGATAAATATGATACATTCAATTATATCTGTATATTAGATAACTAGCTATGATTTAAAAAATGATAACCAAGCTATGATTCATAGACCCAGAGAAGTTAGGCATAGAGGAAGGGGTTAAGAGATCTCTCTAAGAGAAATAAGCGAATAGATTTTATGGTTTGGTTAGATCGGGGTTTTGGAGGTAAAGAGAATGTGAGGATTTGGTGGGAAAAGTGAGGGGAGATGGAATCTAGGTAGGGGAATGAGCAGGAAGATAGCAAGATTTGAAGGGGACTTGAACGTTGGTATGGAAACCTAATGAAGTGAAAATTCCTATAATATATGAAGGTGAACCTAATGAAATCTCCAAATAATGAGGGATGGTGAACTCCTACTGACCATCTCTTGTCACCAAACCAAGCTTCCAGTGCTGGGACTGGGTTTCATACAATTGAGTTGTTGGCCAAAAGCAATTCATGGAAATCCTCAAATAACTCTGGCTGTTGCAAAGACAATGAATAGTTCTCTAAAACCTGACAACAAGACCCCATTGCTGAAGACAATATCCATACAACTCCTTGAATGTGGAGAGATTAAGCAGGATCACACAATGAACCTTCACCCCCATTTTCTAATGTCTATGACATGGAAAGTTCCTCTGAAGGCTTCCAAAAGAGAAAAGTAAACACTGAGTCAAACAAAAAATTGTTGATCTATAATCTGTCCTGCCTATAAAATATGATATGGCAATGGTGGCACAAACCTTGCCGGGGTAACCAACTGATGTCTGATTTGACTTAAAGCCTGCTGCATGAGATGGAACCCATATCTAACACTGCTTGGGTGACTAAGAACCAGGCTCTTGATACTCCAAAGATCAAGGGCAAAACCAAATACTATTTTTTAAAAAACAGTAACAATAAAATGACTCCTAATAATATTCTGCTATGCTTAGTAATACTTATAGATCAGTGCCTTATTCAGCCATCATCAGAAAAGCTTTCTCCTGTAGCATTGGGATCAACCACAGAGACCCATAGCCAGAAACGATGCAGAGAAAGTGATCTTGGAGCACATGAAAGTATAACAACGTAAAAACAGAATTCTAGGCCTTTAGGCCCAGGCTTGGGAATGTGGCCTTTGTAAAGGTATGCTAATCATAAAAGAGATAGCAACATTCCTCTACCCACCCGCTTCCTGGGTTCAAAGAGTGCTCATTCAAAGAAAGTCACCCTGGCCATTACCAGAACCTGCAATGCAAATGTGCTATTGTTAGGGGCTCTTAGAAGCTGTCTTGAGAGTTAACAATTACCAGGTATTCCTTGTGACTCTTGTAACTTTACACTTCCTTGTGACTCTTAACTGGTATCTTTGGTATCTTCCAACAACGCCCTCCCCACTTCCTTGAGTTTCGGTTTCTTCCTTTAAATACCCCCTTACCCAGCTACTCGGGGCGCCACGGTCCTCTATCCCTGCGTGGTGTATGACCATGGGCCCGAGAGCGCTCTTCAATAAAAATCCTCTTGCAATTTGCAGCAAGACCCGTTTCTTGTGGGTGATTTTGGGGTGTCGCCTCTTTTGAGTCAGAACGTGGGGGAGCCCTCACATTGTGGGTCTTTCACACACAGCTCTAAACAAGGTATCTCCATCATCAAATCCTTTCTCTCAGAGCTCAGGAAACCTCAAAGAAGAGAAGGCAGAAGCAGTTGGGAGACAGAGGGAACAAATGACTTCAGGAGAACAATGTCCTCTAAAACAGTGGAGCAAAGCTCATGTGGACTAACAAAGACTGGAGCAGCAGTTACAGGGTCTACACAAGTCTGTCCCAGTCTTCTCAATATATCTATAGATTTCAGTTACTACTTTTATGAGTCTTTTGAATGTGTAAATTAGTTGGTCTCTGATTCTCATGCATTCTCTTGGGGCTCTTATTTTTCTGTTGGTTTGTCTTGTCTTCAATACAATGGCTTTTTTTTATCGCATTATATCTTATTTTGTTATGTATTGTTCTTATCTCTTAAGAAACCTATTCTTTTCTAATGAGAGACAGAAAAGGAGTACATACTGATTAGAAATGGGGCAGAGAGAAACTGGGAGGAGTAGAGGGAAGGGAAGCTGTATTTAGATTATATTGTATGTGAAAAATAGCTATAGTTAATAAGGTCCAGGTGGTGAAAAAGAACTGATT
The DNA here is from genome assembly GCF_000001635.26 of Mus musculus. NCBI lineage: Eukaryota > Metazoa > Chordata > Mammalia > Rodentia > Muridae > Mus > Mus musculus. Next base: position 21,666,479 of record NC_000069.6, read on the forward strand.
TTAAAATAGGTGACATGTAAACAATTAATAATTCATAATAGAATGTTTAAAAATATATATCCGATTGGGGATGGCTCAGTCATCTTGATTTGTCTGGGACCATTTAGTTCCCTGATTTATGGAGAAGAGCTCCCTCCAGTAGTACTTGGGGGTCAATCAATCCTGGAAAGATTAACTCCTTCGTGAGGAGACAAAGTTGCTGGAAAGGGAGGCTTCCCAGGAGCCAGATTATCCTTGATTAGGAGACTCAATCTTCTCGGTCTTCAAAGCTTTTACAAATTGTTGAGTGTTCTTTATAGTGTAGCTCCACAAAGATTTTGTTTGTATCTCCCCGCCCTCCTCCTGCCACCGCCAGTCCCTCTCTGTTTCACTTATCATTGATGTTTTGCTTCTCCCAGAAAATAAAGAGAGCTAAAATTATGTTAAATTTTAATTATTGTGCTTAAGAGATCTCTAAGACAAAAATGCCTTTAACCTGTAAACCTTATTTGCCCAAGGACAGATAATTTCCTGGAATGTTGGAGGTTGTTGATGTAAGATAACAAACCTCTTTTTCATTTCTGTAAAAAAATGTTTTTATTTCTGTGAAGTTGTCCCAACGTCACAGGATGTGCGTGTTTGTCAGGATATATGTTTGTCCCTGGTTGGACGAAGGCAGGATGTTTGTAGCCTTGTGGGGTTTACAGTATTCAGTGTCAAAGAGTTGAACACCCCTGTAAGCTGCTTATGGGGTTGTTGTTCCTTAGCTCCTGCCTTCCTTTGAACAGGCTATTCATGAGCCTCACCCCCAATCTTTCAGCCCTGAGGCATGGGGCTGGAGAAAAACTCTTGTTTTCAGCACAAAAAATATCCATTTCCTATGAAGCCAGAGAGTCAATTAAGGGCAAAACAAAAGCTAGTTTCAGGATTGTCAATTTTGTAAACAGGAATCAACAAAGCAAGAAAGGAGGAGGAGGAGGAGGAGGAGGAGGAGGAGGAGGAGGAGGAGGAGGAAGAGGAGGGCTACAGTGACAGCAGCAGCAGAAGCCTGTCTGGACAAGGGTCAATCTGAGAAGTGAGTCATCGTGGGTCACTCATTGTGTAGAGTATGTTCTGAAGTCATTCACATGCAAGGCAAGGGAAAACAAGGTGTGGAACTTCACAAGGCTTCATTCTTCCCAGGCTGCAGGGCTGAAAAGCTGCTGGGTGAGCCAGAGTAAAACTTGAAAATTTGCCTAGGCAACACCAAAGCCTCTTAGATTGTAAATCCTTATTGACAAACCCCTGAAGAACTACATAAATCCTGGCCTTCCTGTCTCTTGTCAGAACAGAGATGGATAAAGTCGCTTCCACCTTTGGGAAGCGCCTAGTGACCCCAGATAGCAGGAAACACACTCTGAAATACAGAGACCACAAATGCCTAATTTACCCGCTGGATGAGTCCATCCGGTTTCTATCTGAACTGTGCCTTGAGGCAATGCCAACATACAAAGCAGTCCTGCTGGCATACTTGGTGTGGGGAGTGGATGTGATTAAGCCTAATGGAGGTACATGGGAGAGATGCCTGTTGTGGGTGGAGGAGGTGTGGCATTAGATATGGACTACTTAGACCTATCCTTACTTGCAAAAGGAAAAATTCTAAAGAATAGACTACAGAAAATATAATTTTGGATATTCCTGCAAAGGTCTTAGGAAAACTGGAAGGAGATTCTATACAACAGAGCTTAGCACTGAATGTCAGAAGTTGGAAGAAAACACTATGCTCACTAGTACATAGGGAACTTCTGGGAAAGCCCATTCCATTGCAGAACTGTCTTCATTGTGCCCTTGCTGTGGAAAGCTGGGGCTTTTTCAGAGCACTGGGTCCTGGCCCCTTCTCCTGGCGTGGTACCTTGCTCTGTGTGCTGTGTGTCCATCCATGCATCAGTGCCTAATAAGCACACACTTTAATTCTGAGTCTCCTATTGAGAAGGTCAGGGCAGTCAGAGTGATAGTGCCATGGTTTTAAGACAAAGGAGAATGTTCTATCCCTGGAAAGCCTTAGGCAGTTCACACTCCAGAGCTTCAGTGAATAGACCAAGCTCTAAATCAGAGCCTGTTCTCTGTATAGATGACTAGACCCCTAAAGCACCTGAATGACTTTTCTGCAGTTTCCTTTGGCTATGGAACGGCTCTCATCTGAAGTAAGTTGCTGGCTCAAGTCAGCAAGTCTGACCTGTGGGCACCCAAATGTTCATCTTGGTGTGAAAGCCTAGACAAAGTAGGGAAGAAAACCCTGGGAGGCAATAACAGCAGGGTTTACATAAAGACCAATGTGACAGCATTAAACCCACACTGGTTGTGAGTGAGCATGAACATAACTAGTCTTTATCTCTAATGATAAAAACTCAGCCAGGGATAGAGGGGCAACTCAAATAGGTATCCATAGGATAATAATAAAAACAAACAAAAAAAAGGGTATGAAGCTGGGAAGTGGGGACGTGGGCATAGATATGGAGGATCTAGGAGGAAGTGTTGGAGCTGAATATGATAAAAATATACTGTATGAAGATTTCACATAATTAATAAATGAAATTAAAAATCAAATGCAGGAGGGAGACACCCTGCTTCAAGGCAATAATGGAGAGTAATACTGGATGACACCTGACCTCCATCTGTTTCATTGTTCAGTCACAAAGTTTCAGATATAGGAGCATGTATACCTGCATACTCAGATGCATACACACACATACACACATATCATATGTACACACCTGCATATCACATGAACAGGAAAGAAAAGAAACTTTTCATAAAAAAAGCAAAATAATATCCTGCTTCTCATATCCCAGCAAATTAATCAGTGTACATCCATGTAAAACACAGGGCAATATTGTTTAACAAGAACTCCTCACTGTCAACATCCAATCCCCCTCAACATCTGACTAGATTCCTCACTCATTGTGTGCTATGTGATAGCTCCCTGGCTTGTGTGCAGTATGAATCCTGTCAGGTTCATGGGTGGCCAACCTTTTGACATTGTAACACAATATTGTCTTACAACACTCATACCCAAGAGCCATGAAATTGAGAAACAAGGAGAAAAATCACAGACAACCCTATATTTTAAGTATGTTCATGATTTTTTTGTTGGGCTGCATTCATATCTGTCTGGGGCTGCCCGGAGCCCATGGACCATGGATTAGACATACTCTAAACATAGACTCACCCTTAACCCTGATTTTTATCTCTCAGGAATTTTCCATCTGCCTGCTTCTACCCTGCCTGGTCCTTAATTATAAATATTCTCTTCAAAATAAAGTCTGGTCTTTCCCACTTCACTGAAAACATACCAGTGTAGTGGTTCTTGGACCATTCTCAATTGTCCTGAACCAGAACAACAAGTATCCTTGAACAATGTTTTTAAACAGATGGAAACATTTTCTGTTCATTCTGTCCCACTTAGTAGTCACATACTTGAGCAAAGGTTTGTGCCAGTGAGCTCTAATAATATTTAATTATTTATTCTTTAATTTGGTTTAAAAAGCCAAATGAGGTTGCTGGCCATACAGGACATCTCATAACTAAAAATGGTGAGTTTCCCTGACAGAAGAGCTCTTTTTGCAACCTCTTCTTCAGTGGAAACTACCCAGGACCCTGGGATGGACTCACAGTATGACATGAACAAGAAGCAAATATTGCTCTGAAACCTAAGAGTAAGTTGTTTTATTGCTGTGACTTATACCAATAGATCATTTGTAGGTGAGAAAACTGGGGCACAGATGTAAGTTGTAAAATAAAAATGTTCTTTTTTTCCAATACCAAAGGTGCCTTTTACAAATTTATGTTTACCAGATCACAAATGAGGAGGAGGGACAGAGCCCATACCCTAGCACCTGCTTACCTAAGTGCTTTTAGTTTATCTTATGGGAGAAAAACTATAGACAGTCTGCTATGTGACAAAGCCTATAAACAAGGAATTAGGAAGGGACCTTGACCTTGGGAAAAAACATTTGATAAGGCTTTGCATCCTGGAAGTGTAAAACTAAAACTAAGTGAAAATCGAGTATAGGAGGCTATACTAGGCAGGAAGATTATGCCTCCACAACCACTGAGCCAACAAGAGATAGGGGATAGAATTTTGCAACTATAAAAACATTTTATGCCTATTGGGCAAGTCAGCCATTTTGCCTTTTTGTGGGGACTAGCAGCAAGTTCTTCAGAAATGAAAATAAACTTCTGCACTATTGTGACATAACAAGACAGTGCAGAGGTTCCTCCATTGTGTATTCTTACTGAGAGCAGTTTTAGACTTAACCTTGATGGAGAATCCCGCAGAAAATTATCCAATTCTATTCTGGAAACCTACGGTCAAATGCCCCAGGTCATCTTAGCTTCTGTTAAACTGCTTCCTTGCACAAAACCTCCCCATATAGCTGCCAAGCAAGATAACAGGATGTGCTGCTGCTGCTGCTGCTGCTGCTGCTGCTGCTGCTGCTGCTGCTGCTGCTGCTGCTGCTGCTGCTGCTGCTGTTGCTGCTGCTGGTTGTTTTTCCCCTTCCCTTCAAAAGTCTTTGCTTTAAATGTTTAGGGCTACAGTTGGATCTCAAATCCCTAAGTGTAGTCCCAGCTGTCTGGACTTAAAGGCTTTCAGTGGCTATAAACTGTATCTAAATGATCACACCTGGTGGGCTTCCCATAACACTTTTAATACTTGGTGTCTCTTGAATTCGTTATTAAGGAATAAGGGTTTTGCTTCTCACACAGAAAGAACAGTTAACATGCCCAAAGCTACATAGTTACTAAGCAATAATACAAGCACTGATCTAGCCAGCCAGCCTTGAGAGCTCACCAAAACTCTTAAAACCTTCATTAGACTGCACAAGCAACGTAAAATAGTGTTAGCAGAAGAAATGGGAGAGTTGAAAGATCAAATAACATTGCTTTACATTTTGAATAACATTCACTATTAAAATTATATAATGTGAGTCACAAGTAAGCAATCCTTAGACAGTCTTTCCAAGTCTAAAGGCAGCACATACACTTTGCATGCACACTTCCTCTGTCTGGTTTCTCTGGAGGTGAAAAGACTCTCTGCCACAGGCATACAATGAAAAACAAGTCAGTTGTGCCTGGACCAAAGGAACATGGAGTTCTAAAAGTATAAAACAAACTTCTGGAACCATTTTTCTGCACTTGATCAGGTTCTAAGTAAACTAGTGTTTTTTTTTAATATTAAACACACACACACTTCAAAGTTGATTAGAACTGATGAGATAAATTCAAACTGTGAACTGTTGGAGTCTCAAGTGGTCGTTAGCCTTCCTGACCCATACCTCACTCCATAAGTCTGACCAGGTGCCTAACTTATACATTGACCTTTCACAGTTCTGATATCTGTGGTTTTTCTTTCCCCATGGTCTTTTCATCCTCCTGAGTACAGTTTCTCTGCGGTAATGCACACCCATGTCAGTAAGGCCTGCAAGCATTCCTACTTATTCAGCACACAAAGAAGATAAAGGAGGCATTGTTTACTGAGCATCAACTTTGTTCCAGGTAACAGCTCTGTATCATCTCACAGAAATCTTGGCAAAAGACTAATATCAGCAGGCAAACATACATCAGAGCCAAGATTTCAAAGCCTGGGGTGTTCTGGCTCCAGAGTGTACAGCCTTCAACTCTTCACTAACCGCCAGCTAGAAAACACTTGGTCAAAACAACAAAGCTAAGTCAGGACAGAGTTTGTTTCAGAATCTGGGTTCCCATGACTCCAGCTTCTTTTTGTCCATAGAGTCACCCTAAAGGTCCCTTGTCCCAAGAATCCCTTGCATAGCTTGCTACAAGAAAGCCCAAGACAGGTCAGTTTCTCTGCCGAAGAACTGCATGGCTTGTAAAAGGTACATCTAACCCAAACAATCACTACCACCCCCCCACCCCCCCACCCCCCCACCCCCCCGTCTTTCCCTTAGACTCCAGGGTCTTCTTCAGGTTGGTAGACCTCTGATCATTCAGTGTCTTCATTGCAAAGCTTGCTAACTTCAAGTCCTGGGAATAGCATCATCTTTGATGACTCTCACCCCTCCCAGTGTATATGAATGTGAATGTGTTGGGACAAGCCACTGGGAGTAAAATCTCTCCATTTCCTGCCCAGCCACTCCTGTCCTGTTGAGGCAGGAGAATAGGGTGGAGAGTGAGGTCCAAAAGGCCTTATGCAAGGCCTGTAAATTAGCATATGAAAGAAACCAGTTGCCAGAAAGGAAGAACGGAACCATCAAGCATGCCAAGACTACTGTGTAACAGAGTCTGCCCAAAAGCTTACCAAATCCCTCTTTATGCAAATGCTTGAGAAAGTCTATGCTATGCAAATGACCTACAAAAGTTTCAATCGTTTGTGTACAGGGCCTTTGAGCTCCTAATCTTCCCCACTGCTATGGCCTGCTGCCTTCCTTGAAAGAGTATTTTTTCTTAATAAACTCAGCTTCAGCTACTATTCACATGTATCTGCCAAATTTCTTGTTCTGAGACCTGAAAATTGTTATAGAAGCCTATCCAATCCTAATATTCAGTATTATTCATTTTATCTTTCCTGCTAGGTGACTGATCTATTCCCCATTTGGCCTCTGTCTTGTTCATTACCTTGTTTAATGTTAAGGACTTGTAACAAACCAACCAAGTCCAACAGTTTCTAGTCAGTTCCTGCTAGGCCCTGAGGGATCAAAGGGGACGTGCAGTCAGAGTCTTCAAAATGACAAACTTTCAGGCTCCAGGTGCCCACATGGATAGAGCAAAGAGTCAGTTGGCCCCAACTCTGAACCACCCCAAAGTAGAGTTCAGATGTTAAAATCCATCACTATTTCAACTAGAGAGTAAAAGTATGGGTGTATTGGTGTAAATCCTGTTGCTTCCAGAACTTTGCTGCTATTTCTGTCCCTGTACTTTTCCTCCTCCCCATTGTTTTTAGTTGAGCACTTTGGGATCATTTCATGAGGCTCATGTTCCATATGTGTATATTAGGAATAACATCACTTTTTTGTAAATGTCAGATGTTGGACTCCAAAGAAGAACATCGGAGGAGTCAAAGGCAACTATATCTACAGGAATCATTGTGCAGAATGATAGTGGGAAAGTATTTCACCCAGCAGCAAAGTTAGCTCTCAGATGCAGGACAAATGGGTAACCAAGGTGCCTATTTAACATATCAAAGAGGACCTGGTTGTCAGGAACTCCCAGCAACCATCAATTCCTACCTGTTTAGAATATGACTGACATATCACACCTCCACCCTGAGCTACTGGGCTACTTCCCGCAGTTGCCCTTCCCTGTATAACCCAGTTACTTTGATTCCTAATTCTGAAAGTCTATCCTTTTCTTTCCTGGATTTTCCCTCTCTGCTCTCTCCTCTCTGCCTTCCCCTCCTTACATGTTCCTGCTCAAGGTTAGGTTCATTCTGGACTCTCCCAGGTGACCTGGACTCTCCCAGGTGTCCCAGCCTCTGGCTATGTTCTTCCTTTTATCTACAATAAACCTTCTTCTCCACCATACCTAGCAACAGTCATGCCCCTTCTTTTTTATTTCTTTTTTGTTTGTTTGTTTTCATTTAAGTAGAAAATGGGGGCTTAGCATTGATGTGGAATGCATATTTTACAGATGAGGAAATTAATGGAGCCCCCAGAAATGAACACAATATGCCATCACACTAAGCCTTAGTAACATGACCTTATCACATACTAATTCTGGAACCTTCTCCAATCTGTAGCCTTGATGCATCTTTGGTATTGTCCTTATAAAATGTAGAAAACTCCGAATTCCTGAAGCACAACAACGATTACTTCTACCATATTATTCTCATCATAAAATGTTCCCTTTGTAAAAATCTCTTGAGTCTGATGCAAAACCCACCAACCAGTCAGAATGCAGTAGCTATTTTAATTCTCTATAGGAGATGAGGAGACAGGGGCAAAGATCAACAGCCAGGAAATTACAGAGCCACGACTTGAATAGAAGTTCAAATCCCTTATTCTTTTTCTTTCCCATGGCTCCTAGTGCCAAACTGAATTGCCTAATAGATCAAAAGGTCAACATACAGCTACTATATGCTATCTGCCCAAACCAGGTGTTTTCTGTCCACCCCACGGGAAACAATCAGTTTCTGAATATTCTGAGCATCAACCCTATTATTACCAGGCCTCACAGCGGGTGGGTAAGTAAATGAGTCCCCACCCACTGAGCTTCAGACAGCTAAAATCCCAGACATCTAGAAATCTACTGCCTATTAGGATGTTCTGTATGGAGGATGGCTGAGTGTCAGTTTTGTATTTTGAAGCTAAAGCATTTGGTAGTGTCAGTTCAAAAGAAACTCCATTTACCAAACTTCCAAAGTTTAAATATCTAGAAATGGGCTCAACTTGGACTATAGAAGAACTTTTGGCAGGTAGATAAAAGCCAACATTCTCCAGGAACTTATGAAGAAGTTCCTCTATCCTTCCCACTACTAAAAGGAGTTATTTCCTTTATCACAGGCATAAGAGACAAATAACTACCTGTAGTGCCTGTTAGCGTGGATACATTTCAATGCTCAAGCTAACTTCCTCGGCCTTCTCACCTTCCCTACCCTAAATTCCCTGCAGCTCATGAGCTCCTGGCCAGGTCCAGTCTACTGTCTATGTCCATGTTCAGTCTACTTCTACATCTATCTCTCTGTGTTCAGGGCCCTTCCAGACACCCCTGACTGTTCTCTCTTTCATATCTAAAATAAAAACCTTCCCCTTAGCCATACCATGGAGAGATCACATACTTAATATATACGACAGGGTGACAGTTAACCCAAGATTCCTGTAGAACAGAAGCAGAATTGCAGAAAAATGGATAAAGCAAGGAAGCAGGGAACCTAGAGAGCAGAGCTTCCAGGGAAGACACAAACCTTCCCTGGATTGCTTTTAGCTATCAACCTTGGCTCTTTATTGTCATCACAATCCTATAACAGTAATACTAATTGCACACCACAAAGAAGTAAACTGAGTCTTATATCCACTCTCCTATTTGACACTTCACCCACACATCAATGCTTCAGTTTTTACTTGATTAAAACGAGTCTTTAATTTCTTAAAAATTTATTGTATGCATAGTCATATGGATAGGGCACATGGTACAACTCACTTGTAGTGGTCAGAGGACAATTTTGTGGAGCCAGTTCTTTTATTCTGTCTGAGTTCTGTGGGTTAAATTCAGATTGCCAGGCATGTGTGACAGATGTCTTTACCCTTTGAATCATCATCTTTGGTCCAAAAGTATTATTCTGAAAGTATTAAGGGCCAGTTATAGTGTCACACACATTTAACTCCACAACTCAGGAGGCAGAGGCAAGTGAGTCTCTCTGCAAATTCAAGGCCAATCTGATCTACATAGCACATTTAAAACCAATCAAAGCTAAAGAGAACGCTGACTCAAAAACAAAAACAAACAAGCAAACAAACAAACAAACAAAAACTGTTCATTAATCCTACATAAAACCACTACTATGGAACACAGTGAATACATTTAGTAATGTCTTGCTTTAGGTAAAAGTGAGACTCTGTTAGACTAAGTAAGTAAGGAATACCATCATGCATTCCAAAAGTCAGGCATCACCTTGTTAAAATGTTAGCTTTTCTGAAAGATACCTGTGGGCACAGTCACATGCTAGGCTATCATTGCCAATGGTGTGTGTGGTGTATGTGATGATGGTGGTGGTAGTAGTGGTGGTGTGTGTGTGTGTTAGGGTTTCCATAGCTGTGAAGAGGTACCATGACCAAGGACAACGTTTAACTTGGTCTGGCTTACAGGTTCAGAGGTTCAGTCCACTATCATCAAGGAGGGAGCATGGCACCTTCCAGGCAGGCATAGTGCAAGAAGAGCTGAGAGTTACGCATTTGTTCCAAAGACAAAAAAAAAAGACTGTTCCCACAGCTAGGAGGAGGGTCTCAAGGCCCACCCCTCCAGTGACACGTTTCTTCCAACAAGGTCACACCTACTCCAATAAGGCCATACCTCTTAATAGTGCTACCCTGGGTTAAGCATATTCAAATGACCAGTGTGTGTGTGTGTGTGTGTGTGCGCGCTCTAAGTTCTAGTGCTAACTGGTGAAAGAAAGAGATGGAAATGTAAGACAGTACAAGGGTAACTGGTGTTTCAGGACATTATGAGCCATCCCATGGGTGCTAAAAACGCAACCCAGGTCTTCTGCAGGAGCAGCAAGTGCTCTTAACCACTGAGAAGTCTTTCCAGCTCTCTGTTTTATAATTTGCAAAGAATAATCTTAGGCAAGCATGCTAGTGCAAGCCTGTACTTCTACATGCCTGGGAAGCTGAGGCAGAATATAACTGCCTCAATTCAAAGTCTTCCTGGACTACATAATAAATGTAAGACCAACCTGGAAAATTTAGTAAGAATTTATCTCAAAATAACAACTAAAAAGTGGGTTGATAGAATTTAGTGGTAGAAAGTTTTCTTTGCTTATGTGAAGTCCTAGGTTTAATTCTCAGTGCTAGAAAAGAGGGGGAGGAAGAGGGGCAGAAGAGAGGAAGAGAGGAGGAAAGGATGTGCTTAAAGAAAATGGCTTCATATGTGGATATTTCTGAGTTAATCTTACTGTGTAATCAAGGAATAGGACCTTATTAACACGTGTCATTTGCTTTGAACTCAGTTCTGGCCTGATCTCATCCTCAGAGGACATTACCCCAAGAACTATTCAACTTTCTATGAGGCAGAGGAGGGGAATTAACTCCTGTCTCTCTTATCTCTTCTTTTCTCATTTTGATTAGTTCTTTGAGAATTTTGTACAGTGCAGATTGATCATATTTACATTCTCACCTTCCACTATTTCCAGATCCATCCTCCCTTCAAAAGCCACCCAATGTATAAGATTCTTCTTAAAAACAAACAAACAAACAAACAAACCCATCAAGTTCAATTTGTGCTGCCATATATGTTTGGAAGTAGCCTTCATTAAGCTACTTCCAATAATCAGGGGTAGCTCCTGGTCAGCCCACCAGGAGCTACTACTCCTTTAAAGAAACCTGATTCTTTGTCACCCACCCCTCAGGTAATAATTGCCAATAGCTCCTTAGCTAGGGGTAAAACTTCATGCCCATTTTTCCTCTTTATGATGAAATTTTGTCTGACGAGCTTATGCGGATTCTGTGAACAACCACCTCAACTGATACAATTTATTACAAATTGAGCCTGCCATTGTTGTTGTTGAGGCCAAGAACATGTTACTAGCAGGTTATATGTCATTAGGAAAACTTACATTATTACTCTGCTAAATGGACATAGTATTAAATCATTAAAGTAAGTATGTAGCTTACTTTCTTAGTCACAGATTAACACATCTGCTAACCGTCATCAGAGAAGCTTCACTTTTCAATTTACATAGAGGCTCACAACTGGTCAAGGTACAGAATAATAGACTTTGGGTATCAATACAATGGGAACATCAGTATCATATATCCACCTCCCACTACCCAGGGCTAATCATGTAAGAGGGGAAGGAAAGATGCTTTGAGTGAGGGCCAGTGAATGACTACAAGAAAATAGTGTTTTCTAGATACAGCGGGGCATTTGAGCATATGAATTCCTCTCATTTATCTTATGAAACACTACTCCCATGCATAAAAATCCCTCTAGTGACAAGCAAGGCATATTTCTGACTCTTAAAGACTACTGAGAAAATAACTAATGGGATATACTGTGCAAAGCAAAAGCTAAAAACAAAGATGAATTTATGAAACAAAGCAAGACAAAAAAATGGTGACAGAGAGCCACCTTGCTTTATGACTATATTGTACCTCCTTCCCATGGTTTGAGATTATCTCACTAAATTAAAATCCATTAGAACACAAAGTTTCCCTTGATTATCAGTTCACTATGAAAGATAAGGAGGGAGAGTCAATTCCTAGTACTCAGATGACTATAAGGAAATAAAAGATCATAGAAGGTTTCTTGTTTCCCTGTGGTCATATATTTCTGAGTTCAACTTGGGTCAATATCTATTTTTTTCCTCAGGAATGCACACCTGGAAATTTGTCACAATCTTATTTACAGTAGGATGTCTCCAATCTACATAGTTGTGTAATATGTGAGTGGCTTTTGAGCATGCCCTCAGCCAGGTAATCAAATACTATGGGTTTAGAAAAGGTTTGGCAAACACACATTGAAGTAAGTACAATCATTGACATGGTCAGGGTAGCATGGGAGGACACAGGACATCAGCAAGCCAAGAAAAGCAGCTAGAAGAAAGGAAAAGAATTAATAGCTTGATTTCAAACTTCTAGCCTCCAGTGTTGCTACTCATGTTTAGTATTTTGTTATTGTAGTTCTGGGAAATTGTTGCATATAGATTCATCATAAAACCATTCAAGGCTCTGTTGGTAGACAATTGATTGCTTCCAGTTTGGCACTATTACAGAAGAAGCTGCTAAGATAATCCATGAGTGAATCTTGTGTGTGTATATAAGCTATCATTATATTTACATAAGCATGTATTTAAACTCTGTGGCTCAATCATACAGTGAGTGTTCTATCATAAGAAACATCAGCTTTTAGAAACATCATATGATTTTCCTATTCTGACCAGCAGTGAGTTTATGAGAGTTCTAGTTGCTCCATATTCTCAACAAACCTTAATGTAGACAGTGTCATATGTCTTACCTGTGGAGACAGGAAAGAAATTTTGGTTCACCCAAAGTATGGAAGGAGATGACTCATAAAAAGAAAGGTTCTCTCAAGTCAGATTGGCAAACAATTTATGGAGGTTAATTACAGGATTCGAGATGACTGGCAGATAGCTGCACAACCAGAAAGTCAGCATTCTGCATACTATATGCAAAGGGAGTAAAAGCAGAAAGAAATGGTGACAAGAATCTTAGGTGAGGGTTTTGTGAGGCACCCCTTACTTCTACAAGAGAATGCTAACAGCTTCACTCCAGCAGCCATAGTCTACTGATGGTTGATCTTCATTGTCAGACTTTTACTGATGAGTAGAATTCAATTACAGACTGAGTAACGTGTTTCAGTAGCATGTTAAAATTCATTACTCTCGTCTTCTGACCAGAGCAGTAATGTGATTGTATGCTTCTAACTCCTGATGAATTAACCTCAAGCAATATAGGCTATATCTTGGAGTTGTGTGTAAAAATAATTCTTTCCTCCCTTGGATTGCTTTTGTTAAAATATTTTACCACAGAAACAGGAAACAAAACCAAAACAAGAAGGAATGGTTTACTGTGGCTTACAGTTTAAGAGGAAGAATTCCATCAGTATATAGAAGACATGGGAATGTGAGCTCTATTTTCCACTAATACAGCTTGAGTCTCACCCACTATTAAGACTGGTCTTTCCACATCAGTTAACATAATCAAGACAATCTCCCACAAGCATGCCCAAAGGCCCATCTCTCTAGATTGTGTCAAGTTGGCAATTAATTAGTCACTTTTATGAGCATCAAGAGAAGAAACTAATACAGAAAATTGGCACTAGGAGTGAGTGGGGTCATGACTGACATGTCATTCATCATTCAAAGATCTTCAAAACTGGTTTGGAATGTCTGGAGTTGCAGTGTAGAGAAGTCCTAAATGTTGTAATTAGAGGTTCATGAGCCATTCTGGTGGGTGATTACATGACCAGAGTGGAAGGAAAGCAAACAGCAAAGTCTGGGACCATGACATTTATAGGAGAACACAGACTTTGTCAGAAATTAGGCTAGAAGCCACTCATATTATATTGTGGCAAAGAACCTGGCTGCATTCTGCTCATATCCTGGGAATTTAAGTGAGGCTAAATTCAAAAGTGCAGTGATAAAGTGATAATTTGTTTGCTAGAGGAAATTTCAAGACAACATAGCCTTCGGCTGTGGCATAGCTGATACTCACTGCTATTTTATCAAATAGTTACTGATAGATAGCAAGCAGAAATAAAAAATATGCTTTTTGATAAGAAAAGAAATATGAGATGATAAATTTACAAAGAAAATGTTTAAGAAAGCAACTCTGATTCTTAAAGAGATCAGCACCATTAAAATGAGACATTATGCTCTGCATTCATGAGTACAGAGGAACCTGCCTCAAATTGGGCAAGGCCCAATTTGTGAAAATGCGAATTCATTTTAAAGAGGAGAGAGACTGAGCTGATAACATTGCTAAAAAAACACCTAAGGAAATATTTTCCCATGTTTAGTCACCAGGGCACACAATGGCCATAAGAGCTGTGCCAGAAAGAGCCAAACTATATCTTAGTCTGGCACATGTTTTGAGAGGAATTTAAATTGCAAGAGTTACAGGATCATGGAGGCTCCCACCAAGGTTCCAGAAATCTAATTAAATTAGGCAATGAGTGCCAGGGTCAGATTCCCTATGAGGAAGCCCTGAGAAATTCTTGCATAAAGCTGGCAAGGTGAGGTCTAAGCTGGAATAAAGAATTCAGAATGTTAAAAATGCTGGACAATGGATCATCCACCAACAAAAGATGCAGATGGAATAGAGTTGGCCCAACAAAATAAGGCAATAGGTGTGGAGAGGCGGGATTTCTCAAGGTTAATGTAACCCAAATGATTTTTTTACAAGCACCAGATGCCAAAATTCGATGTTTAGAATTTTCCCCGTTGAATTTTGGTCTTTTTTTTTTTTTATCAAGTCTTTCCTTCCCAGTCTCCTTTTTGGAATAATAAATAGACTGGAAGTACATAACTTTGGTTGGTTGGATGGTCGGTCGGTTGGTTTTAGATTTTAGTTGTTTTGCTTTGTAGTATATCATATTTAAGAAATAGGTTTGAGTTTTAGGAAAGACTTGGACCTTTCGGGTTTTGAACACTAGAGCTATGAAAATTTGGGTACTCTTAAAGATAAACTATATGCATTTTCATTATGAGATGGCAATGAGCCTTTAAAGACAATGGAAAATGTTGTGGCTTGCAGGTGATATGTTTGGGTATCTGGTTTCCCAGAGTAGACTTGTTATGGATACTTGTCTTAATAAACTTAACTAGATTTGGAATCACTAAGGAGACATACCTTTTGTATGTATCTAAAAGAGTGACCCAAGGCATTGATCTGAATGGGAAAAACTCACCCTGAATGGGATGAGTCCCAGGTTGAATAAGATGACAAAAACATATAACAATGATCATCGCTCTTAGAAATTTGGATAGCCCTGCACAGTACAATGTGAATAGTCTTCCACGTTTCTAACATCATCCATCCTTTCTATGACGAACTTTATTTATTCTCTAAAATATAAGCCAAAATATTTCTTAAGTTGGTTTGTTAGGCATTTTGTTAAAGCAATGAGAAAACTAATTACTCAGTGCTACGTACATCTGTTTATTTTATTGACATAATTGTGAGCCAAAATGTTTCACAGGACACTATTACTTCTCTGCTTCAAGATAACCATGAGTGCAACTTTAAATCTGGAGGGAAAAAAAGTCCTAACATGTACACAATGACTTAAAACATGCTTTCATATGTTTACTCTCTCTACCCATGTTTTTCATTTGTGTGATAAATTTTTAATTAAATGACTGACATATTTTCTGGTGGTGGTGGTTTGGTTTGAGTATTTTCTTTTGTTGTTTTTGTTGTTGCTCTTCCTCCTCCTCCTTCTCCTCCTCTTCCACCTCTCCCTCCTCTTCATCCTCCTCCTCCTCCTCTCCCTCCTCCTCCTCTGTTCTTATTGTTTGTTTGTGGGTTTTGGTTTTGGTTTTGGTTTCTGAGGGGATCTTGTTGGGGGTGCCTAAGGAAAGCTAGGATGAGTCTTATTCTAATTATTGAGTCCCTGTTGGCATTGAAGTCATAAGAAACCTGCTTCAATTTCCTGAATACTCTACTTATGTGTTCATTCTTCTGTTTTATTTTATTTCTTGAACTTTTCTTGATTTTTGGCCTGAAAATCAGGTCGTTATATGTAAAGTATCAAATCCTTTTATACCTTACATTTAAATGTATTCCAGGTGCGACTTGAGCAGCATTCAGTCTAGAGCCATTATATGTATAGTTAAGGCAAATCCTCTCATGTATTCCATGAGAGGATCATATCCTCTAAGTCTCCTAAATTATTCTTTCTTCAGATTAATGAAGCCAGTTTTCAACATTGGTGAATAAGATCTCTGTATTTCTCCCAAATTCTGTAACATTTTTGTGACATTCTCTCCTCATTGGCTACCTTATACACATCTCTGGTTCCTTAACTTAAGATGGCTTCCAGGAGAGAGCTCAGTCATTGGCACCTCCTCATGTGTGCGCATGTGAATGTGCATTTGAACTCACACACACACACGGACTGAAAGTTTTCTCTGTACAATGGACTAGAGCTTATTATCATATAGCTTACCCCATTTGTTTCTGATCTCCCAGAAATCACTGTTCTTCACTAAATTATACTGAATGTCTTGGTAAACATATATTTGGTAGAAAGATGTTCTTTTTCTTTTTTTTATTAGATATTTTCTTTATATACATTTCAGATGCTATTCCAGAAGTTCCCTATACACTCCCTCCCCCTCACTCCTCTACCCACCCACTCCCGCTTCTTGCCCCTGGCATTCCCCTGTACTGGAGCATATAAAGTTTGCAATACCAAGGAGCCTCTCTTCCCAGTGATGGCCAACTAGGCCATCTTCTGCTACATATGCAGCTAGAGATACAAGCTCTGGGGGTACTTGTTAGTTCATATTGTTGTTCCTCCTATAGGGTTGCAGACCCCTTCAGCTCCTTGGGTGCTTTCTCTAGTTTCTCCATTGGGGGGCCCTGTGTTCCATCTTATAGATGATGACTGTGAGCATCCACTTCTGTATTTGCCAGGCACTGGCATAGCCTCATACAAGACAACTATACCAGGGTCCCTTCAGCAAAATCTTGCTGTCATATGCAATAGTGTCTGGGTTTGGTGGCTGATTATGGGATGGATCCCCGGGTGGGGTAGTCTCTGGATAGTCCATCCTTTCATCTTAGCTCCAAACTTTGTCTCTATAACTCCTTTCATGGGTATTTTATTCCCTATTCTAAGGAGGAATGAAGTATCCACATATTGATTTTCTTCTTGATTTTCTTGTGATTTGCAAATTGTATCTTGGGTGTTCTATGTTTCTGGGCTAATATACACTTATTAGTGAGTGCATATCTAATGACTTCTTTTGTGATTGGGTTACCTCACTAAGGATGATATCCTCCAGATACATCCATTTATCCAAGAATTTCATAAATCCATTGTTTTTAATAGCTGAGTAGTACTCCATTGTGTAAATGTACCACATTTTCTGTATCCATTCCTCTGTTGAGGGACATCTGGGTTCTTTCCAGCTTCTGGCTGTTATAAATAGGGCTTCTATGAACATAGTGGAACGTGTGTCCTTCTTACCGGTTGGAACATCTTCTGGGTATATGCCCAGGAGACGTATTGTTAGATCTTCCTGTAGTACTATGTCCAATTTTCTGAGGAACTGCCAGACTAACTTGAAACTTGATAGCACAATAGCGAGAATAAGGTTAAGATTTTGAAACAGTCGCCCGGCTGTGGTGGCACATGACTTTAATCCCAGCACTTGGGAGGCAGAGGCAGGTGGATTTCTGAGTTCGAGGCCAGCCTGGTCTACAAAGTGAGTTCCAGGACAGCCAGGACCATACAGAGAAACCCTGTCTCGAAAAAACAAAACAAAACAAACCGAAAAAAAAAAAAGATTTTGAAACAGTCATGAATCTTGGTATTCAAATAATAATACTGCTTCTTAATTTATCAAAAAAACACATATTTTCTTTCAATTTAAGGTCCAGTGAGACTATATACATAAGTATATATTGACTTTCTATTATGTCTATACAGTATTGATATACATGTATAACACAGGATTAATATAAACTCACTTAAAATCTTCCTGAGGTCATTCGCATTGCTAGCAATGGTACATGATTTATTCCTGATGTAAGTCTGCTGCTTTGCTTGGGAAAGTCCTTTAAAGAAGGCTCAGCCAGGGTTTCCTCATAAGTTCAAAAAGACAGATTGAGAGGTAAAGCAAGCAGACGAAGATTCCCAGTGGAGTGGGTTGTATTTCTTGCCGGGCTAAGTGCAGGGATAGATGCAGGCTAAACTATAGTCAGGGATTCAGATCCCCGCGGACTTCAGAGGAAGTGTTTAGCAAGGCAGCCTGCACTTGAAAAATGAGTAGGTCCCAACTGCATAGCTTTAGCTAGGGATTAAGGAGGAGTGAATTATAATGTCCATAAATAGCATTATAGACCTGTGGAGCAGTGGCATCCAGTGCGCATGCTGTGTGACCTACAACAGGGTAAGAGTGCTTTTGGTGTCCCTGATTATCATAAACAAGGACAGACCCCCCCCCCCAAAAAAAAGGAACATTTTTTTATGAGCTGCCAAGAAGTAATGAAAATCAAGAGTCTTCTGGAGATATAGATCAGAATCCCTATGGGGCTGGAATGTTGGTTCTCCTTGAAAAGTTTTCTCCTATACCAGAGTGTGGTACCTCAGCAATAGGAACCTACAGAATTAAAGGCTGGGATATAGATCAATTTGTAGATTGCTTT
The DNA here is from genome assembly GCF_000001635.26 of Mus musculus. NCBI lineage: Eukaryota > Metazoa > Chordata > Mammalia > Rodentia > Muridae > Mus > Mus musculus. The sequence goes on from NC_000069.6 coordinate 21,685,006, forward strand.
CGTAGCATGCATAAATACCCAGGCTCAGTCCCTAGTGCTATATGAACCAGGCATTGTGGCACCCACTGCAATCTCAGAAAAAATTAACAATTTCTTCTCTCAGAGCTTGGGCAGCTTACATAGATACATTTAATGTTTATTTGTTCAGCATAACTAAGAGCCAAATAAAGCTAAATAAATTTCTTTTGCAGCAGTTTTTTTCTTACCTTTAATATGCTAATATGCCTTGTGAAATGCTAAGGGAAAGAAATAACACAGTGTTTCCTAAGCATTCAATTGCATAGCTTATTATAAACACTAATTCTTCCCTCCTCCCTTGGTGTGTGTGTGTGTTCCAATAAAGTTTTATTGACAAAGTCTTAATAGCGTTCTCACGCCCGGCCAGGAAGAACACAACAGACCAGAATCTTCTGCGGCAAAACTTTATTGCTTACATCTTCAGGAGCTAGGAGCGCAAAACCCCCAGCCCCAAAAGCGAAAGCCCCTTCTATATCGAAACCGAAACCCCTTTCCTATTTAGGAGAGTTATATTTCGCCTAGGACGCATCACTCCCTGATTGGCTGCAGCCCATGGCCGAGCTGACGTTCACGGGAAAGGCAGAGTACAAGTAGTCGTAAAATACCCTTGGCACATGCGCAGATTATTTGTTTACCACTTAGAACACAGGATGTCAGCGCCATCTTGTGACGGCGAATGTGGGGGCGGCTCCCAACATCTCCCCCTTTCCTTTTAATAAGAGCAATAGGCCACCCATATTAATGAGAGTGGAGATAGAGGTCAAATCCCCAGTGTGCAGGTAAAGGAGCCATGTACAGGATTAGCTCTTAGGCTCACAGGCTTTTACCCAGAGCAACCCTGACCTGCTCCCGTGTCGTTTTGCCTGGAGAGAAGGACACTTGGACACTCAACCTTCTTGAAAGATGACATGTCTCCCTAGAATAGGCTCATATATGCCGCAGAGCCTTTCTACTGCAGTGCTTAGCCGTGCAACTCTCTCGGGCTGCTGAAGCACACTCACTCTATCCCGTGCAATGAGACTAGCCTCATGGGATATAAGAGCTGAGTGGCCAGCGACCTATTGCCTAAGCATAGATATATCAGGGGAAGCTCCATGTTCTAGTCCTGCAAGCGCCTGGGCAATAACCACCTTGTCTCTCCTAGTTTGGGCCTTAAGCTTACAGACCAACCAGAGAAGCAACACTAATCCACAGCAAAGTGTATCTCCAAATAATATCAATCCCACCCATTCTTTAAAGAAGGAAAATGTTGAGGAGATCCAATTGGGTAATCCTTTGGTCAGGGACAGGTCCAAGCGCGTGGAGTTGACCTGAAGTCTCAATTCCCGAAGGATCTGTTCAAATTCAGCTGTCCAATTTTGTAACATATACTGAAAAAGACTTTTTGACAAATTTGCTGCCCTAGTAAATTTCTCATACTGAATGGAAGTAACACACAATCCCGGAAACTTTTGTTTACACCCCAGCTGAGCTATTTGCCATAATACATCTAGTTGTTCCTAGACAAGATCTATGAGTTGATTAACCAGCATGAGACCTCTCTGTATCTTGACATTAGCTGAGGCCTGTTTATCTATGACTGTAGTCACTGAGGCTGACAAAGTGTTAATGGTGTCAGTCGTCTGGACCTGTCCAGACAGAGCCAAGGCTGTCTGAATCAAGGCTAAACCCAGTTCCTAGTTAGTGGTAAAAAAGCAGGAGAATACTTGAGCATTATACATCACCGTCATTGGGAGTGGAAATGTCGACATTATCCCCCAACGCTGCTCTCTCTTTATTATTGACGCCCTGGACATCACCAAGACGAGGGACATCAGTATTCCCTTGGTCAGTCTGGATTTTTCGGGTGAGTCTTTCTGGTATCCAAAATGGGTTGTCTTCATTCTGTGGGAAAACACAGATAGCTCCCCTGGATCTTATCAAAATAGGATCCGGGCCATACCATTTATTATCAAGGACATTTTTCCATTTAACCATCTCATTGGGCCTATCTGGCTCTGTACAATGACGTTCAGCCGCAGTATGGCCATGAGCATCAATATTTAAAAAATTGAGTGTAAAGAGTGCCATAGACACAGACACTCTTGGTGCTCGGGGTAAAATCTCTTCAAAAGTTCCCCTCTTCTGTTTTATAAGATAGGCTTTGAGGGTGCGATGCGCACGCTCAACAATACCCTGTCCTTGAGGGTTGTATGGAAGTCCAGTCAGGTGGGTTACGTCCATCTGACGGCAGAACTGCTGAAATTTTTGAGACGTATAAGCTGGTCCATTATCAGTCTTAAGGAGTTTGGGTTTCCCCCAAGCACTCCATGCCTCAAGACAATGTTGAATCACATGTGAGGCTTTTTCTCCGGTTAACGGAGAAGCAAACATGATGCCAGAACATGTGTCAATGGACACATGGAGATATTGAAGTTTTCCAAAGGAAGAAACATGTGTAACATCCATTTGCCAGACCTGTAGAGGTCGAATACCGCGTGGGTTAATTCCCACATGAGGAACTGGCAAGAACTCACAGCAGCTTTGACATTGAGTAACAATGTCACGGGCTTCTTTTCTTGTTAAGGAGAAACGACTGCGTAATGTTTCAGCCGTCACATGAAAATTGTTATGAAAATTTTTTGCAGCCTCTACCGGGGATGATAGGGCAGCAGCCACCACTTTAGTGGCCTTATCTGCCAAATCATTTCCCAGAGCCATGGGGCCAGGTAGGCCTGAATGGGCTCTAACATGAGTAATATAAACAGGAGATCTTCTAGATAACAAAACTAATTGTATCTGCTGAAAAATATTGGCAACTCTACTGGAAGGCTTAATCACTCCAGCCACTTCTAAAAGATTTACTGCATTAACCACATAACAGGAAACTGACACAATATTAAGGGGTTCTAAAAAGGTTTTTAAAACTTCTAAGACCACTAAACATTCTACCACTTGAGGTGAATTTTCATTATATTGTTTGGATACCACTTTACCATTAGCCACATAGGCACCTATGCCAGTTTTTGATCCATCAGTATATACCACAATCCCATTTTTAAGTGGGTTTCTTACTGTTATTTGTGGAAAAACAACAGATTGATTTTGGGCAAACTGTAAAATTGGATGTTTTGGATAATGGTTATCTATTTGTCCTGAAAAGGAGGTAACTAAAACTGCCCAATCATTAGATGTGGCTGCCAAGGTTTGAACCTGTGCAGCGGTATAAGGTACAATTAAAAGATATGGACTTCGCCCAAAGTGGGTGATTGCTGCTTTTAGGCCTTTAAGGGCAAGCTGTGCAATTGCATCAGGATACCAATCTATTATTTTAGCTGGGGATACGTTTGGATGGATCCACAACAATGGCCCATTCTGCCACAAAACTGCGGTTGGCAATTGTGCTGTCTTAAAGACACACAAACTGAAAGGCTGCGAATCCTCAATACGTTGTAATTGTGCATTCTGTAAGGCTTTTTCCACCTTTTGTAAGGCCTGGTTAGCAGCTAGAGTAAGAGTCCTAGGGGAGGAGATATGAGGATCTCCTTCTAAAATACCAAACAAAGGCCTTAACTCAGCGGAAGGAATCTTTAAAAAAGGTCTGAGCCAATTAATATCTCCCAACAGCTTTTGAAAATCATTTAAGGTATGGAGGTGATCTCTTCTTATCTCTACCTTTTGGGGCACAATCTTATCTGGGGACACCACAGAGCCCAAGAATTGTCCTGTATCAGAAATTTGGACCTTTTCTGTGGCTATCTGTAAACCCCACTGACTTAAAGTTTTAAGTAGAAAAGGATATGCCTTTTGTAGCATGGTAAGGTCTTTATGGCACAGGAGGATGTCATCCATGTAAAGGAGCAAAATTAAAGAGGGGAATTGTTCCCTCACTGGCAAAAGAGCTTCTTGCACGTAAAGTTGACACATAGTAGGACTATTGGACATTCCCTGTTCTTGATGTCCTAACCCTTTTCCTTCTTTATAACCCATCTTTTTCATGATATTTTTTGCTTTAGCTGAATACCCTCCCGATGGGGCGTTTTCATTGGACAAAATAAGGCCCAAATGCTGCATAATATCCCTTCCCCAGAGGTTAACCGGGAGTGGGAGCACATAAGGTATGAATTTCCTTTGCTGCCCTTCAGAGGATTCCCACGTCAAGGCAATGGAGCTTATAGTGGGACATGATTGATAACCTAGGCCCTGTAATGAATGAGATGACTCTGTGGTGGGCCATGCTTTGGGCCACCAATGTGTAGAAATTATACTTTTATCTGCTCCAGTATCAAGGATGCCTTTAAACTCTTTTCCGTTGATCTTAAGGCGGAGCTTAGGTCTATCATTCAAAGATACAACCAAATAGGCAGAATCATTTCCTGAGGAGCCCATTTTCTTTATCTCAGGTCCTGCAAATTTCTCCCTGGTATTATCAGGGAGGAGCAGCAGCTGAGCTATCCTATCTCCTTTACTAATAGAAAAAACGCCTTTAGGGCTTGAGCACAGGACCTGTATTTCAGGGGAATGTTGACAATCCATAACTCCAGGGTGGACTACTAAGCCCTGTAAGGTGAGTGAACCCCGGCCGAGAATAAGGCCCATGGTTCCCGGGGGCAAGGATGGTATAGGCTCCACTGGCACCGGCTGAATACTCATTTGAGGCATTAATAGGAAGTCGGAGGCGGCACGCAGGTCCACCCTTGTGGGTCTTCCTGGGTCGCCTCTCTGACTGCTTCCTGGGTCCTGACAAACCGGTTCCCATATCTTTGAGGGCCCTGGGACCGAGGGCCCGATGACCCGTTTTTTGGCACATAAGCTGATTGACTATCAGGTGGGGGAAGAATTCTGCCCTTTATATCCCTCACAGAGCGACACTGGTCGGCTCTATGATAACCCTTGCCACACTTAGAGCAAAGAGTGAGAGTCCCTCCCTGTTTATCTGGAGCTCTGCAATCTTTCTTAAAATGCCCAGGCTTTCCGCAGTTAAAACATGTCCTCTGATTATTTCTGCCCATGGAGCGGTTTTGGGATTGAAGGATGGCAGCCGCTAAACCTGCATTGCTGAGAGGTCCCCCAAGCTCTCGACAAACCCTGAGCCAGTCTTGTAAGCCTTTGTTCTTTCTTGGGGCTATGGCCGCTCGGCACTCCTTTGTGGCTTGCTCATAGATGAGCTGTTCTACCAGAGGCGCAGCTTGCTCTGACTCTCCAAAAATACGCTCTGCTGCCTCTGTCATTCTGGCCACAAAATCTGAGAAGGATTCCTGAGGTCCCTGGATTATCTTTGTTAATTGCCCAGTGGCTTCCCCTGCTCGGGAGAGCGCCTTCCAGGCCCTAATAGCCGTGGAGGAAATTTGGGCATAAGCTCCCCAATGGTAGTTTGTCTGATCAGCAGAATAAGCTCCCTGACCCGTTAACAAGTCAAAAGTCCAATCTCTCTGCTCTGGAGTCAAAGCAGCTGCGTTTGTTCGGGCCTGCGCTTGTGCAGCTTCGTGCCAAAGCGCTCTCCATTCCATATATTTGCCCATACTAGGGAGAGCGGCTTTTACAATCGTTTGCCAGTCAGCAGGAGTTAGTGCCATGCCGGCGAGCCTGTCTAACTGCACCAAGGTAAAATTAGCATTGGTTCCGTATTTACGGACCGACTCGGCAAGTTCTTTAATTTGTAAGTATTCTACCGGAGCGTGGACACGCCCACCCTCGGCTCCTTCAAAGACCGGAAATGCCTGTTGTATTTTCCTTTGTTCCTCTCTGGGAATGAATGAGTCTGCGCACTGCCTCTCTGCGCACTGCCTCTCTGCGCACTGCCTCTCTGCGCACTGCCTCTCTGCGCACTGCCTCTCTGCGCATTGCTGACGCACTACGCAGGGCGGGGGCTCCGCATAGGGCGGACCTTGAAACCGACTGCCCGGAGGTTGAACAGTACGCTGGCTTTCGCCAGCCGCTTTTGGCTTTTTTCTTGACCAATTAGCTGGCTGGTAATGGGCTGCTTCTTCCTCCCAGTCTGTTTCCTCAGAGGAGAATTCTTCATCTGCTTCAGAGCTACTAAGAGCTGGCTTCCTGAGCTCATCTAGTGACGAGTATCTCCTAGAGACCTCCGCTAATCGATCTTTTTTCTTTTCTTTTTTCTTTTCCTTCCTTCTAATCTCTCCCCAGGTATTCTTACCTGACCTAAACTTTTCCTCGGGTTCAAGACCCTTGGAAAGGCCTGTATACTTATTTTGTGTACCATATTTTCTCTTTGCTCCTACTCTCTCTCCCCGCTTTACTTCTGATAGATTGTCCTGAATTTCATCTAGAATCCTCCCTGCCTTAACCACTTGATAACATGTGAAAAGGAACAAAAGGGCTTCTAACACTAGAAAAAATTCAAGGCCAAACATTTTCCACTTTACTTCTGATAGACTGTCTTGAATTTCCTTAGAAAGTTCAAGACCAGACTTACCTCGTAAAACTGTACTCACTGGTACTCTCGTTCCCCAGCTGAAAAGTTCTGAATTCATGCAGTTGAATCCTTCTTAACAGTCTGCTTTACGGGAACCTTTATTACCGCGACCCGCAGTTCTGGTTCTGGAATGAGGGATCTTCCTTGCGCCGGTGAAACTCCCGTCCCGAGTTTCCTCCCGGGTTTTTTCTTCCCGGATTTTTTCTCGTCCCGGATTTCAGCACCAATTCTTAATAGCGTTCTCACGCCCAGCCAGGAAGAACACAACAGACCAGAATCTTCTGCGGCAAAACTTTATTGCTTACATCTTCAGGAGCTAGGAGCGCAAAACCCCCAGCCCCAAAAGCGAAAGCCCCTTCTATATCGAAACCGAAACCCCTTTCCTATTTAGGAGAGTTATATTTCGCCTAGGACGCATCACTCCCTGATTGGCTGCAGCCCATGGCCGAGCTGACGTTCACGGGAAAGGCAGAGTACAAGTAGTCGTAAAATACCCTTGGCACATGCGCAGATTATTTGTTTACCACTTAGAACACAGGATGTCAGCGCCATCTTGTGACGGCGAATGTGGGGGCGGCTCCCAACAACAAAGCATACAGCTGGCAGCATTTGGCATGTGGGCTATAGCTCACTGAACCCCAATGGTTCAACAAATTCAAGTAAACACTAATGTTTAAGAAGACCATTGACTTCTAAATTGGCCTACGCTGAGTTCCATATTTAACCATTCACTTTCTGTGTGACTTTGGGGATATTCCTTAACCTTCAGAACACACAAGATTCCTCTTTCAAAGTTGTAGTAGTGCTGTCTGGCTCATGTTGTTGTTGGGGAACAGAGTGAGATAAGTAAGAAACATGTGTGATTTGATACACAGCTCAGAGTGAGCAGCAACTATTACATTTCTATATGCTCAAACAAATGCTACTTCCCAAACTTTGGATCCTATAGAACAATTGGCTACAGATATAGCTCAATTGGTAGAGTGTTGCCTAACATACAGACAGTCCTGAGTTCAATTTCCAGCACTGCACAGTTCAGGCACATTGGTACACACCTGTAATCTAAGCATTCTGGAAGTCAAAGTAGGAGTTCAAGGTCATCCTTAGCTAGAAATTGAGTTAAAGGTCAACTTGTCTCAAGAAAAATAATTAATCTGGAGTGTTTGCATTGTATTCTTGCTTTTTCCTCCTTTCAAGGAAACATTCAAAGTCAATAAGATAAAGGTCTTAGAAAAGGGAAGCACAGAGGGCTCTTGGATGACTTGTATCAGAACAGGGGTGATCAGATAGGCGCTTCCTTGACTTTAGGATCTACTAGATGGAATGAAAGAGCAAAAAGGAGAAACTGATCAAATTTTATAAGAATGCATATGGACCTCCCAACTTAGCTTTGAAAATTACTGTAATATTTTAAAGTAGATCCAATAGTGTTTACGGAATCTGGGGAAAGAGTAAAGTCAGAACTAGTAGCATGTAAAACTGCTGGATCACCTTCTGTAAAGACGAAATTACTGTAGTATCTACTGCAATAGGTAAATGAATCAATATTCAGGTGTCATAAAATAAAGAACCCAGCCTTGTGACCATAATCATGATCAAAGTAGAGGATAAGGATCCCACAAGGTATAGAAAGATAGAGCTCTGAGCCTGCACTGTGGTTAGAAGAATAAACCCTAGCTAAGTGCTAGCTCCTGCCCACCTCCTGTACCACACTAACCTGCCACTACCCAGCTGGGTAATTCTAACAGAGCTGAATCTATGAGGTCCTGAACTTTCTCCAGTGAAAGGTCTTTACTGTGCTTCTGAACAGGTTCCTTATGACCTCAAACCCATCTATAACCAGGTACTTAGTGTGAAAGGCAATGCCTGTTGTGCTTGGTACCAGGGAGGGAAAGGCTGATGGCAAAGAACCTAGATTGAGGGGGGAAGACAGATTTTTGGAAAAGACCAGCCAGAGGCAAAATACCCACATGACGGACTGTCTTCCAAGGCAGTCCAAGATCACATGCTGTCTCCAGCTGTGGGTGTGATTTTGCTCTTGGTAAAATGAGGCCTAGCATCAGACAAGGTAGCAAAGACAAGCACACACACATCTTTGTCAGAACATAGTCCTACAGGTCTGCCAGAGGAAAGCCCAGGCACCCTCTTAAATCTGAATTTCAAATAACTTGAAATCCTTTTTTACATTAGTATATCCAACCAAATAGTTCATAGGACATTCTTGTATTAAAATTTTTTCATTGCTTATTTAAATTTCAAGTCTAAGTTAGAACTTTATAATTTTATTTGGTAAATTTAGCAGCCCTACTGTAAAGCTAATACTCACAAATACAACAGATAGAGCTGTCTTTTGCATTAAGTAGAAGATGGCCCTCATTGTTCCATGTATGCACACTTCTAAGAGTACCAACATTATTTGATAACATATCAAGGTCAGAGTGTTCCTGGAAAAGACATCTGAGAAAGATACAGATGAAAATTATTTATCTTCACTGCTTATGCAGGCAGAATACTAATTGATTAAATGGCTTTGGCATTAACCTGACTAGATCCAAATCTCAGATCTTTGGTGACTCAGTGTGTGTCCTTAGCCAAGATATATTTACTTCATACGCCTTAGATGCTTTGTAAACTGGGGACAGTCTCATCTACCTCACAGGGAACTCCTGTGGATACAAACAAAGTTCTGAATTTGAGACAAGGAAAAGTACAAATCAAGGATCATGAGGATTATTTTGTGGGTTTGTGAATTAACGCAGTCATTTTAGCTAAGTGATTGATGTGGGAGAATAAGATAAATGCATTTGTTCTTACCTCTATGCTTTTCCACAGAGGCTGATATAAGTAAGGGCAAGGCCAGGCATGAGGTGGAGAGAGCATCCCAGACAGGTGGTAATGAGGTCAAGGTGGAGAGAGCATCCCAGACAGGAGGTAATGAGGTCAAGGTGGAGAGAGCATCCCAGACAGGAGGTAATGAGGTCAAGGTGGAGAGAGATTGAGAAGTAGCATTGAGAATCTCCACCTGGGAAACATGCCTCTGCATTTGAAGAAGAATGCGAAAAATAACGAGGCTTCTAAATGAGTATGAGGATTCAAAAACTACTCATCTTTAGGAAGAGAAAGGAGGAGACTGACCACTTCTCTTCTTCATTCTTTCACAGGGAGACTGTCCCTGCTCCTGAACTTTACCATAAAGACAGTTTCTGAAATGAGTCATTGTGCCTTCACTGCCTTGCATTACTTTGGCAACTATCATCAGAACCTTTACACTCAAAACGAAAAGGCAGATGATTTTTCCTTAAATCAGTTTTGCTCCTGAGTCTCCATTCTACTAAGTACCAGAAATTGAATGTCACCACCAGAGACAAGCCCATGCCCTCTGCATTCACATGGACCACATCTGAGTTGTATATAAGTCCTTAAAATATGCCCTAGGGTTGGGAGAGGAGGGGAATGGAGCAAAGGCCACAGCTCTTGCAGGGATATTCTGGGTCCTACTTCTGTCCCTTTAGGCTTTTCTCAGATATCTTTGCTTCTCTGTGATCCCTGCGGACCTCCATTTTGCAGGCGATAAAACCATGGAGCATAGCAAAGAAGCTATTGAATGTTAACTGAATATTGATAAGGGAAGATGAAAAATGTTACTTGCTTAGTTGCTAAGGCAACATCCCACCCCCTTTGGCCTAGCCTAGAGAAAAAGCCATATGCTTATCTTTCCCTTTGAAAAGAAAGAAGGAAAGAAAAGAGGAATGAAGGAAGAGAGGGAGAGGGAGGGAGAGAGGAAGAGAAGGAAAAAGCTTTTATACTTTTTATAATCAGAGCAAAGCTGACAAGACTTGAGTGATCCTGTAGAATGGGTCCCTGAGCACCCTGAGGTCAATCCTGGAGGTTAGCGTGCCTTCTCCTTCAGGGAAGAGAGGCTATTTCCTAATATTGAACTGAAAGCTGATGAAGGAACCTATATAGCCAGACCTCAAGTGAGCCAGAAGTAAATGAATGGCTAGACATGTAAAATTCAGGTGGGGCTGGGGATATAGCTCAATTGATAAAGAGCTTGTCATACAATTACAAAGACCTAATTTAATTCTTAGAAGCCATGTAAAAAAAAAATCAGATATGGTGGCCTGCATTTTTGATCGAAGGACTACAGAGGAGACAAGTAGTTTGGGATTTGCCGGAAAGCCAATCTAGCCTATTTGACATACCTCAAGTCAAAGACCTTATCTTATTTAAAAAAAAAAAAAAAAAAAAAAAAAAAAAAAAAAAAGTAAGTGCTACCTGAGGAACAACTTCCAGTGTTATCTTCTGATCCTCTGGCAGAAGAAAGAAAGGTGCATGGGTTGAGAAGATTCTTGTGGTATTTTTTTCTAGCTTTTAACATCTTTATATGTATCTCATTTTTTGAACTGGAATAAAACAGATCACAGAAATCATGAATTACCCTGCCACCTCATTGAAGCATTGTCTGAAGAAATTAAAACTTGATGAATCAGAGAGCATTTCTGTGCCTTCAGTTAACTTTATCATTCCCAGCACTATAACAAGAATGAAAACAACAACAGCAACAACAACAGCAACAATAGTAATAATAAAGGTCTCGAGGTGTAGTTCAGTAGTATAGCACTTGCCTATTGGCACTGAACTGTAATCTTGCAAAACTAAACAGAGCCGAGGAACTGGCTTAGTGAGCCAAGTGCTGTCACACAAGCACTTCAGATACCCAAAACCAATGTAAATTGAACATAGTAGTGAATATGCATCTTGTACTTTCAGCATTTCTACAGTGAGATATGAGATGAAAAGAGGAGAGTTCACTGAAATTTCACTGGCCAAAAGTCTGGCATACAATGTAGAGAATAGTAAGCAGTCCTGTCTCAAAGTGCAAAGCTAGAACTTTGATCTTCACATACACAGGCATCCCTCCACCTCATCCCACCCCCATATTCTGGGAAGGTGAGTGTTCTCCTCCAGAGCTGAGCCTTCAGAGAGACAATCTTCATCTTACTGCCTCTGACTTGTATGGCAGTCCAAACACGGAAGGTCACACCATATCCAGTGTCTATACATTGGTGGTTATAAGCCCTACATCCAACCCCATAAAATGGTCCTATGTCCTGAAGCCAGGATTCTTCTGGTTCATACAATAGAACATGTAAAATTCTTTTTTTATTAGATATTTTCTTCATTTACATTTCAAATACTATCCCTGCTCCCCTACCTGGCCCTGATGTTTCCCTGTACTGGAGCATATGATCTTCTGAAGACCAAGGGCCTCTCCTCCCATTGATGGCCAACTAAGCAATCCTCTGCTAAATATGCAACTAGAGACACAGCTCTGGGGGTACTGGTTACTTCATATTGTTGTTCCTCTTGTAGGGTTGTAGACCCCTTTAGCTCCATGGGTACTTTCCCTAGCTCCTTCATTAGGGGCTCTGTGATACATCCAATAGATGACTATGAGCATCCAGTTCTGTATTTGCCAGGCACTGGCACAGCCTCACAAGAGAGAGCTATATCAGGGCCCTGCCAGCAAAATCTTGCTGGCATATGCAATAGTGTCTGGGTTTGGTGGTTGTTTATGGGATAGATCCCTGACTGGGGCAGTCTCTGGGTAGTCCTTCCTTCTATCTCAGCTCTGAACTTTGTCTCTGGAACTCCTTCCATGGATATTTTGTTCTCCATTCTAAGAAGTATCCACACTTTGGTCTTCCTTCTTCTTGAGTTTCATGTGTTTTGCAAGTTGTATCTTGGATATTCTAAGTTTCTGGGCTAATATCCACTTATCAGTGAGTGAATATCATGTGTGTTCTTTTTTGATTGGGTTACCTCACTCAAGATGATATCCTCCAGATACATCCATTTGCCTAAAAATTTCATGAAATCAGTTTTTAATTGCTGAGTAGTACTCCATTGTGTAAATCTACCACATTTTCTGTATCCATTCCTCTGTTGAGGGACATCTGAGTTTTTTTTCCAGCTTCTGGCTATTATAAATAAGGCTGCTATGAACATAGTGGAACATGTGTCCTTATTACAAGTTAGAACATCTTCAGCGGATATGCCCAGGAGAGGAATTGCTGGATCCTCCGTTAGTACTATGTCCAATTTTCTGAGGAACTCTGATTTCCAGAGTGGTTGTACAAGCTTGCAATCCCACCAACAATGGAAGAGTGTTCCTCTTTCTCCACATCCTCGCCAGCATCTTTTGTCACCTGAATTTTTGATCTTCACCATTCTAACTGGTGTGAGGTAGAATCTCAGGGTTGTTTTGATTTGCATTTCCCTGATGATTAAGGATATTGAACATTTTTTTTCAGGTGCTTCTCAGCCATTCAGCAGTTATTCATCAGAGAATTCTTTGTTTAGCTCTGTACCCCATTTTTAATAGGGTTATTTGATTTTCTGGAGTCCACCTTCTTGAGTTCTTTATATATATTAGATTTTAGTCCCCTATCTGATTTAGGATAGGTAAAGATCCTTTCCCAATCTGTTGGTGGCCTTTTTGCCTTATTGATGGTGTCTTTTGCCTTGCAGAAGCTTTGCAATTTTCTGAGGTCCTATTTGTTGATTCTCAATCTTACAGCACAAACCATTGCTGTTCTGTTCAGGAATTTTTCCCCTGTGCCCATATCTCCGAGGCTTTTCCCTACTTTCTGCTCTATAACTTTCAGTCTCTGGTTTTATGTGGAGTTCCTTGATCCACTTAGACTTGACCTTTGTACAAGGAGATAAGAATGAATCATTTCACATTCTTTTACAAGCTAACTGCCAGTTGTTCCAGTACCATTTGTTGAAAATGCTCTCTTTTTTTCCACTGGATGGTTTTAGCTCCCTTGTCAAAGATCAAGTGACCATGGGTGTGTGGGTTCATTTCTGGGTCTTCAATTCTATTTCATTGATCTACCTGTCTGTTACTGTACCAGTACCATGCAGTTTTTTTTTATCACAATTGCTCTGTAGTACAGCTTAAGGTCAGGCATGGTGATTTCCCCAGAGGTTCTTTTAGGGTTAGGGTTAGGGTTAGGGTTAGGGTTAGGGTTAGGGTTAGGGTTAGGGTTAGGGTTAGGGTTAGGGTTAGGGTTAGGGTTAGGTTCTTTTATAGTTGAGAATAGTTTTTGCTATCCTAGGTTTTTTATTATTCCAGATGAATTTGCAAATTGCCCTTTCTAACTCAGTGAAGAATTGAGCTGGAATTTTGATGGGGATTGCATTGAATCTGTAGATTGCTTTTGGCAAGATAGCCATTTTTACTATATTGATCCTGCCAATCCATGAGCATGGGAGATTTTTCCATCTTCTGAGATCTTCTTCAATTTCTTTCTTCAGAGACTTGAAGTTCTTACAATACAGATCTTTTACTTCCTTAGTTAGAGTCACACCAAGGTATTTTATATTATTTGTGACTACCGTGAAGGGTGTTGTTTCCCTAGTTTCTTTCTCAGCCTGTTTATCCTTTCTGTAGAGAAAGGCCATTGATTTGTTTGAGTTAATTTTATATCCTGCTACTTCACTGAAGCTGTTTATAAGGTTTAGGAAAAACATGTAAAATTCTATTCAATTTCATGATATAAAGTTTCATAATACAGTGTTTCAAGGTATTTTGCCATCTGTACTAGACTTAATTCTTTGAGTGGATGACTGGATCAAGTGTCCCACTGTTTGTCTGTACTATAGCAAACATATACTTACAAAAATACCTGTGCTTGCCATAGCCTTCAAAGCCAGAAGCACTGCGCTCTTTCACTCTGAAAGAATCACACCATCTCATCAAATTCAATTCTCGGGAAGTCACAACTTTCTTATTCTAATCTGTATTTGAGTTGTTTAGAAAACATTAAAATTTAGATTCAGTTGGAGATGTTTTGGGATGGAACTTGGGGGGAAAAAACCCAATAAATGAGTCTTCAAGGACAGTGTGACACTGTCCACACACACGGACTTCAGACTTCTTATACCCTTCAGAAGGCTGGAAGGATATGTGGCTACTAAATTGGTTCACATAGATTACTGCAATTTTGTTAGTGAAGGAGGGAACATGCGTATCTGCTCAGCACTGGCCTCCCAGCTCTCAACCTTGATACTAATCATCAGGTAGGAGGCCACTAGCATAGTATATGGAAAGTCTTCTGCCTAGCCGGAAAGTCTACCCAGCACCCAGGGCATCTAGCCACAAGTCCATTAAAGATTTTAATAAAAGAAAGACATGCTTCCTCCTCTATGTGTTTTCTCAGGCTATCACCTGAGTCATCTGGGAAACTCCTTTCTCTGAGTTAGCTGGGGAGTTGCACAATTGTCTGCTTCCCTTCAGCTGCCCAAATATCTGGCTTTGCATGAGGGTGTGGTAATGGGGCAACTTCCAAGCAAAACACAAAGTATGAGCCCAAGCCTATAAAAGGGATCACATTTAAGCTGACCCTTAGCCATTTACATTGATACAACAGTACCTAAGGGACAGTTACTGAGAGCTAAGGATGGACTAGAGGAGACTTCTGAGGGCAATCAAAAGTTCAAGGTCACTCTTTGTTGTACATCAAGTTTGAGGATAAACCTGGGCTACATAACACTCTCTGTGTATAATAAATAATATATGTGTGTGGGGTGTGTGTGTGTGTGTGTGTGTGTGTGTGTGTGCTTCTCTGCAAGGGCACAGGGGTCAGCTTAGGATGTGCAAGTTGAGTTCTACTCCCACCAGCTCAGTAAATGAACACATAAATAATAGATTTGGAATCCAAATAGAATTGTATCACCCCACTTGAGAAGTTTACATTTAGCAGGGCTGCTATAGTGCATGGTGTTGAGGTGGATGGTGAGAGTCTAAGACACCTGGTATCTCTGACTGTGAGGAATTAGTCAGACAGAGCCCAGCTTGCAGGTGGCTGGGTTTTAATGATTTATTGAATCTCCCTTGAGGTCAGCAGCTTATGACTTGCCATTTTTAAAATGTACTGTAACAAATGGATGAACATTTAGTTCACAGGAACTGAGTCTTCTTCCAAATGCATTTTTAAGAGGAAAAAAATCAACAGAAAAGCTTGGGTCTGTGAAGCCCTCATGTCACATGATCTCACTTGCTCCAGTCTAGATAAGCAGCTACCAGAATGATTGGGGGAATAGTTTTCAGAGAGGCGGGGACTGCCCTGTCAGACCACATTGTTATCAGCTAGCAACATTATTCCAATTGTATAATTTTACCTCTGGGACCATTATTCACTTTAAGATGACTAGAAACTCAGTTAGCCTTCTCAGTCACCTCACCCAGGAGACTTCAAACACATTTCCCCCTATTTGAAAATATCTATGTAGCATTTATGCTGTAGTTGGAATCACAGGTAGAAAATATGAGAGTTAACAGACAGCTGAGAACAGGTTCCAGAAGCCAACCTCTCTGCCCCAACCCCTGCCTATGGACCATATTCTCTCAATCTGGGGGTATACTAGTTACTTCTCTCACTTGAGAGAAGTATGACCTCTCATTTCATGTGGAAAAGTAAAGTACCACCCTAGATATAAATAATCCTAGCAGCTGGAGAGATGGCCCACTGGCTAAGAGCACTGGATGCTCTTGCAGAAGACCCAGGTTTAACTCCTAGAACCCACATACCAGTTCATGACTGTCTATAACTCCAGCTTTGGGAAACCCAACTGCCTCTTCTGACCCCTACCCACAGCAGGTGTGCATATGGTACACAGACAGACACACACACACACAAGCAAACCACCCATATATTTGTAACTTGAAAACAAATAACAAAGATATAAATAAAGAGAGGGAGAGAGAGAAAGGATGGAAGGAAGGAAGTGTTGTGTCTGGCCAGCATATCACAACATGGGTTCTAGCCTGGAAAGGCATTTTGGAAACCTGGAAGAGAAGAGGGGCTAGGCGGCGAGATAAAGAAATGCAGCTAAGACAGGCATTCTGATCAAAGCTCAATTTTACTGTTCCGCATGCAGTTATGAAGGGAGGGGGAGGGGACCCGATTCCCGCCAAATAATTTCAGGGTCCAGTAGCAGGGTGAGCACGTGTGTGGCTCCAAACAGCAAAAAACGGCAAGGTCCAGCAGTGGGCGTGGCAGAACGAATGAGCAGGAAGCTCCACCTCTGAGCAAGCAGGTTTCAGGCTGGGGGAGGAGAGACTACAAGGAAGGAAGGAAGGAAGGAAGGAAGGAAGGAAGGAAGGAAGGAAGGAAGGAAGGAGGGAAGGAAGGAAGGAAGGAAGGAAGGAAGGAAGGAAGGAAGGAAGGAAGAAAGGAAGGAAGGAAGGAAGGTAGGTAGGAAGAAAGGAAGGGAGGAAGGGAGAGAGGGAAGGAGGGAGGAAAGAAAGAGAGAGAGAAAGAAAGAGAGAGAGAGAGAGAGAGAGAGAGAGAGAGCAAGCAAGCAAGCTAGGTTGGGCTGAGGATAAATGCCAGTCAGTAGGGTATCTGCCTATTATAAAAAGAAGCGCTGGGTTCCCTCTGAAGCGTCACATAAGGTGACTGAGATGACACACACCTGTAATCCCAGCACTCAAGAAGCAAAAACATGGATTAGAAGATCTAGGTTATCCTCAGCTGCATAGGAAGTTTGAGGCCAGTCTGGGATCTTGTCTCAAAACAAACAAATAAATAAATTGCAAGGATTAAAATAACAACAAAGCCACACCTCTGAATGCTTTCTCTCCCTGCTGCATTCTAAGACAAATTAATATTTGCTATTTAAATCAATATGAATCTGGTGTAGCAGGTATTGTTCTGAGCTCTTGAACATGAAATTGGGTAGCAGAGACAGATGGTTGCCATGAGTGTCTTGACAGGAAGACAATTTGAGGAGCAGTTGCACTCAGTGTGAAATGCCTGACTGTCATAGTTAGCTTCAGTTGTCAACTTGACACAAACCTTGAATCACCTATCTGGGGGGGGGGGGGGGGGAGGGAAACTTTGAAGAATTTCTTCCATCAGATTATCCTGTAGGCATTTCTATAGAGCTTCTTGTTTTCTAATTGAGGCAGGAGGGCCCTGTCCATGGTACCACCCCTGGGCAGGTGGGCAAGCTGAGCAAGGCACAGCCAGTAAGCAGAAATCTTCCATGGTCTCTGCTTCTTTCAGGTTCTTGCCTAGAGTTCCTCCCCTGACTTTTCTCAGTGACAGATTGTGACCTGAGAGTTGTAAGACAAATTAAACTCTTTTCTAACTTTCTTTTGGTCAGACTGTTTTAGCACAGCAAGAGAAAATCAAATCAGGACAAAGATATTCAGAGGGGACACTGAAGCCTGGCTGGTAATCCCAACAATGTGATATTCAAGTTAGTATACATAGAATGGTATGTGTTTGGTAGAGATCATTGTGAGGTCAGGTCCAGAACACAAAAGTGGAACTGGAGATTAACAGGCCCAAAGTTAGAAAGAACCTGGAGCCCACATAAGAGCAAGACCGTGAGTGTGGATTTAACAAAAAATATGAAAATAAAAATGAGAAATGAGGCTAGATAGATGCTTGGCAGTCCCTGGAATTGTGTTTAAAGAGAAGAAGTCACTAATCAGTTGTGTCAACATTACATGATCCTACATGCATCATTAAGAGGCAAGACTAGGCAGGAGATTAAAACAGTTCATGAGAAATTCAGAGGCATCATTAAGGAATTAATGAGATGGGAATATGTCTTGCTTGCTTTTCCTGTTGATGTGATGAAAATCACCCAACAAAAACAACTTCCAGAAGGAAGGGTTGATTTGGGTTCACAGTTTCATGGCAGAGGCTATAGTGGTGGGGAAGGCACAGTGGCAGGAACTTGAAGTGGCTGGTCAAGTGGCACTTGCAGTCAGGAAGCAAAGAGCTATAGATATTGGTGCTCTGCTTGTTTTTCTCATTTTTATCTTTCCAGGGCCTCAGTCGAGGAAATGGTGCCACACATATTGATGGGTAAGTCTTTCTATCTCAGTGAACCTTTTTTTATGTTTTATGTTTTTATGTTTTATGTTTTTTATTTGTGTTAACATAATACCCAAGCAGGAGGGATTTTAGATCAATTAGGCCAACCTTTTACCATCTGGAAAAAACATAAAGCCTCCTTGGGAAAGAGCCCATTGTTGTTCCTGGAAGAGAAACTTGGTAATGCTGTAAAAATCAAGTATAAAAGACGTGTCTTAAACCCAGGAAAGGAGTATTTAAAAGGTATCCCCCAGAGTCATGGAAAAGCAGCCCTTCACTGCAGCGTGTGAGAAGAGAAACTTGCTTGTTAAACTCAGGAGCCCAGGGACCTCCTCAGAGAAGATTATCTAGCCACTAAGGCGGATTCAAAGTCATAGGAAACACTGAGCACTGGATGCTGTGAGCAAGTATGAATCCAAGAATCCCAGAAGGACGCTCTCCAGGTGCAGGAGACTGTGGCACAACAATTGCATTAGACTGGTGAAGTAAACTCCCAAAATAGCCATCCTCACCATAGTGCTGGACTTACATTGGAAATCACTCCCTCCCAGCTGATGTATTGATGAGTGGTATTCATGTGTAAACTGTAGAGTTGGAGACCAAGATGAGGGAATTTCAAAGGGTCAGAAGCAGCAGGTCTGTCTGTGAGACAGGACAGGACCCTCTTTATGACATCACATTGTAGTTAAAGACAGCAAGAAAGAACTTCTACGGGACTGGGGAGTTAGGTCACATTTTAAAGTGCTTTCTATGCAACCATGGAGACTTGGGTTTAATTCTCCAGATCCATGTAAAAAGATCCTGAGATAATGATGTACATTTGTAATTCTAGCCCTGGGAAGAGGAGACATGTCAGTTCCTGGGGCTATCTGGCCTGCTAACTCAGTCACTTAGTGAGCTCCAAGCCAAAGAGAGACTGTTTCAGAGAATCAGGTGCAGGCTGGGAAGATGGCAAAGTAGGTAAAGTTCTGTTCAAAATAAGAACCCATGGAAAGCTAGACACAGTTGGACTCAGCTGTAATCCCAGCAGTCCTAAGGTGAGATGGACTGTAGAAACCAGAAAAATCTCTGGAAACTTTCAATGCAACAACCCTGGTACAGACAGCATTGAACAAGGAACCCTGTCTCAAAGAAACTGGACAATAAGGACTAACACCCAGGCTTTACAAGAGTAGTGAAGCTTCCTCACATACATTCATAGATGCACACACACAAACACACACACACACACTGAAAATTAAAATTAATTAATTATAAGGTGGCTGTCTCCTGAGGAACAAGTACTCAAGGTCGACTTCCAGTTTCTAAATATATAATCACACAGTGAACCACCCTCCTACCCACACATACATATACACACATACACAAACATGCTTGTATTTTTTTTTATTTTAATTTTTATTTTTCTTTACAAAGAACTGTAGATATCGGGGATTTGCTCTTTTTTGGATAGGGTCAATTTTACAACATTTGGACAAATGAGAGTTAACAGGCATTCTAAAAAAGATAAAGTAGAATTTCTCTTTAGCCAGCAAGGGAGTTTTTGAGTGGTTGAAGAATATACAAGGTTTGACTCCACATCTTATAAGCTGGTGTTAACACAATGGCTCTACTTTTATTGATAGTTAAAGTCTCCTGCAACTGAGAAAGCCAGCAATGCTATTCATATATTTCATATATTTTTACATATTTTTGGTTGTTTTCCACAGTGATATTTTGGGAAACATTTCCTCTTTCTGCCAGCTCATTATCCTATTTCCTTTACTATGACTATAGAACTGATCATTCTAAGCAATTCAGTTGGGGATATTTATGCAGAGGAATGGAACCCTTGCTTCTTTGGGGAAAAGATGGCTATGTGGTCCAAGCCATCTGTTGTGAGCCAATCAGTGGCTCACATGTCCGGGTTCGAGCCTGGGAGGCAACCTGGAGCTGAAAGAAAAGAGAGAACCTAGGCGGGTTGAGAAATAATGGAACCAAGACATGCTAGTCTGTTCAAGGTTCGAATGTTTAATGGCGGACACGCTTTATAAAGAAGAGGGGAGGCCCATTCCCGACAATTCATCCTTGGAGCCTGGAAACAGCTGCAGGTGATGATGTGCAGGACAGGGCCATAGTCTCCAGAATAGCTCCAGGGCCTCTCAGCAGGTAGCAGTATCTTGAAGAGGAACAACAACAGTGGCTGAACAATAGAGTAATCTAGGGAGGAAGGCTCCACTCTAGGTAATCTCCTTAGTGGCAGCAAAGTCAAGGTCTGGCTCAGCCAGCTTCAGGCTTGTGGGAGGTTACATCTCCTCCCTGTTATTAATATTAAAAAAAAAAAGCTGGACTGAGGAACAAAATTTATTTATGCTCCATAGTCCTGCCTAGGAATTATGGTGGTTGGAGGCCATGCCTGTCTTAGGAAATCTTAGATCTTCCCAAACCATTCAATTCCGTCTCGGAGGCTACGTGCAGCTAGTTTGTGTTATATTTCACACAAACATGGTTCTGTGGTGTATTATCAACAGCCATGGCCTTTTGTCATGTACCTCTGTTTTAGATTGGTATGGTTCTGAGATCTGGTTGCCCATCATTGACTAACCGGCCCTCGTAGCACACCTTATTCCCAAATCAGACCAACGCCACAATATGTACTGAGAATGCTTCTTCATGAAGAAGCACCTGCACTGCCACCTTCACTGTTGGAGGTGAGGCTGAACACCTGCTGCAGTCAGGCTGAAGGGTGTTGACTGACCTGCTTGAAAAACAAAGTTGAGACAGTGAAAGGCACAATACAAAAGCTTCTTTTGGGGAAGTCCAGGTACTTCATTCAATTGCAAATTAGCAATGACCAGGCTTAGACTTAGAGCTCCGGTGTTGGGGAGGTGACTTTGAGAATTGCAGAAAGGCTACAGCTTCTCTGGGAGTGGAGGCTGTGCTCCAATTTAACTTTTCAGCTAAAGAGGATTTTTAGCCATAATCAAGGTTAGAGTCATACTTACTAGATGATTTAGGATCTGTGTCCAGTTGATGAACTAATCTCTCAGGCAGCCATTGTGCTCTGTCTTCTTTTTGTGAAAAAACACAGACCGAGCCCCTTCCCCAGATTAGGACTGGGTCTGGACCCTTCCATTCATTAATTACTGGGTCCCGCCACTTTACCATGGCATAAGAACTAGAAGTAACTGAATGCCAGTGGCAATCAACTGCAGACTGACCTTTAACATCAGTTTGCAAAAAATTTAGAACAAATAAAGCAAAAGCAAGATGTGCCTTTGGTGACCTTGGGGGATATAACTGCCCTTGTTTTGTTTTTAAAAGCCATTTTTTTAAAGAGTGATGAGCACGTTCAACTATTCCTTGTCCCATGGGGTTATAAGGAATTCCAGTTTTATGTTTGATGCCAAATTCTTTACAAAATGAAGTAAAATTTTTGCTAGAATAGGATGGCCCAATATCTGTCTTAATAAGTTTAGGCAATCCCGTGGCATTAAAGGCTTGTAGGCAATGATCAACTACATTTTTGGAGGCTTCTCCAGCCATCAGGATGCTTTCTTGTGACTTTCTGAATATGAGTGTTTGTTGGGGCATGGGAATTTCTCTAGAATCAGATCCTCAAAGGACAAAAAAAACCTAGACTCAGCTGCCGTATAGGATGCATGAATAACTGATGGTTGAAAATATGCTATCATTTCTATCTCAAAGTATTGGAAAATTCCAGACCATGCGGTTGTCCACGGTCTGTGTGGCTACCTAAGGCCATGTTGGTGTCTGTAGCCTGTACTGCTGCTGAGAGCTATGATGGTGTCTGTGGTATGTGCTGTGGCATAGGGCCATGTTGACATCGTGACCTGTACTACCACCAGGCACCATGCTGAGGTCTGTGGCACCTGGTGACACAGAAGATCATGTAGATGTCTGCGGTTCCTGCTGTCACCAGACACTATGTTGAACTTCATGGTCCATGGTCCAGCTGACTGTAAAGGGCAAGGAAGCTACTTTTGCTGAGTTGTTGATGAACGCAGACTCACAGTTGTGAAAGAGAGACATAAAAGGCTTCTGTTCAGCCCCTCCCTTTACCCCACTTCACCACCTAAAAAAAGTGATAGTGAAAGAGTCGTAAACTCAGTGCTCCAAGGTATGCTAATCATAAAACAGAGAGCGACATTCCTCCACCCACCCGCTTCCTGGGTTCAAAGAGTGTTAATTCAAAGAAAGTCACCCTGATCCACCCTGACCATTGCTGGAACCCACTATGCAAAGGTGCTATTGCTAGGGGCTCTTAGATTGTTAGGGGCTCTTAGAAACTGTCTTGAGAGATATCCTGACACTTGTGACTTTGTACTTCCTTGTGACTCTTAACTGGTATTTTTGGTATTTTCCAACAACGCCCTTCCCACCTCCTTGAGTTGTGGTTTCTTCCTTTAAATACCCCCTTACTCAGCTACTCGGGGTGCCACAGTCCTCTACCCCTGCATGGCGTATGACCGTGGGCCCGAGAGCACTCTTGAATAAAAATCCTCTTGCAATTTGCAGCAAGTCCGTTTCTCGTTGGTGGTTTTGGGGTGTCGCCTCTCCTGAGTCAGAACGTGGGGGAGTCCTCATGTTGTGGGTCTTTCATTTGGTGCATTGGCCAGGAAACACGACCACCCCTCACACCCGAGAACCGACTTGGAGGTATGGGGATCCCCTCTTGTGTATGTGCCGGCCGGTTTCTCTGTTTTGAGTGTCTGTTTTCTGAAACGAACATTGGAACATGTGCTTGTTGTGTTGGGTTGTTTGTGTCTTGTCCTATGTTTCTGAAGCATGGTGAAGTCTGAGTTTGGATCCATCTGAGTTTATTGAATATGTGTCTTGGTTTCAGGGTTACGAGATAGTGGGTTCGAGTCCCACCTCGTGCCTTGGTTTTACACCTGGCAGAGTGAGGAACAAGTGTGCTTCTCTGGTTTTGGTCGTCTAGGTAGAAGTGGACAACGGTGTTTGTAGACGATGGGGTGATGGGGTTTTCTGAAATGCGCTCGCAGTCGGTATTTGCAGCTGTCCTTTTGGGCCACAAGGAGCGGAGGACTGTGGTCGGCAGACGTGCTAGGAGGACCACAGGCTGTGGCCCTGGGGGACGCCCTGGGAGGTAAGGAGAGCCAGGGATGCCTGGCCGTCTCCGGATCGGTCAGAGGGACAGAGTTCTGTTGAAGTGGAAGCTTCCCCCTCCAAAATCGTCAAATTCTTTTGCCTGCTTGTGGAGGACAAGAAAGGGTCGAATGTGTCTGGATCTGTTGGTTTCTGTTTTATGTGTTTTTGTGTATGTGTTTAGAGCTATGTGAAAATCTAGAGAAACAAAGGTAATTCTCATAGGTGCTTTATACCCTGACTAGAGATAGTTTACACCTGAGATGTGAGAGAATGGGTTTTGAGAAAAGCAGTACTCTCCGACTATCTGGGGATAATTTGGTAAAATAAAATAAAATAAACAGTATCAATTGGTCTTTGGAGCCCTGTACCTGTAGTTAGGAATCTAGTGTGGCTGGAGAAGCCCTGCTAGGAGCTGATTATAGGGACCAGAAGCTTCTCAAGTTCTACAAAAATCTCTGTGCTTGTGATTATTGGATTCATCAGGTAACAAGGTGCTCCTCTCTTGAAATTACAGCTAGAAAAATTAAGAATTTTGTTTGGTTTAAATGGACAAATGTATACGGCCATTTCATTTTTGTTTCTAAATAGTTTCAAAAGTATAAATATGTTTTATATGTCTTGGTTATAGATTAGTGGCTCATAAGTTATTGGTTATGATTAAAAATTTGTAACATTGGTAACAAAAAGTTGTCTTAAAACTGGTAACTCTGGGTTAGAGTAATTAGAACATGTGGCATGAGCCAACCCATGGGAACAGGTCTCTAAAGATACGCCTGAATTGGGTAATTTTCTATGTAATTCTTATCCTAGAAACCCGATTTATAATAGATATATTGGCGGCTACACCTTCTTGTGTTTGTGTGCAGGAACGGACAGCCAAACTTTGTAGCAAGTAATGTTTTTGGAGTTCATTTTTCTTTAGCTGGTGGCTCCAGCTAAATCGGCTCCTCCAAAATCTGTAAAGCCTCCTGAGTGGCCTAGTCCACAACCTTCCCCTTATCCACAGCCTCAGCCCCCACCGATGGGGAACCCTGAACCCCTCAGGGTGGCAGGAGGAGGACCGCTGTGGGTACATGGAGCCACAGAGCACAGAGTCTGGGTGGACTCTGGTGGATCCGCCCAAACTTTAAACCCTTCAGTACTGGTCATTTTCCTCTGCTGGTATTTATAACTGGAAAATTAACCACCCCCTTTCTCAGGATCCCCAAGCCTCACAGGGTTGGTGGAGTCCCTTATGTTCTCTCATCAGCCTACTTGGGATGATTGTCAACAGCGGTTGCAGATGCTCTTAACAACCGAAGAGCGAGAGAGAATTCTGTTAGAGGCTAGAAAAATAGCCCGGAAGCCAACGGCAGTCTACACAGCTACAAAATAAGATTGACATGAGATTCCCTTTGACTCGCCCCAGTTGGGACTGCAACATGGCTAAAGGTAGGGCGAGCTTGAAAATCAATCACCAGGCTCTGGTCTCCAAGGTGCCTCAAGACGGGCCCACTAATTTGGCTAAGATAAGAGGTAATGCTGGGGCGGATCGAACCTCCCTCAATGTTCCTTGAAAGGCTTATAAAAGCCTTCAGGCGGTTCACTCCCTTTGATCTTACCTAGGAAGCCCAGAAGGCCTCAGTGGCCATGGTCTTTCATAAGGCAGTCAGCTCCCGATATTAGAAAGAAACTTCAGAGATTGGAAGGTGTGTTACAAGAGGGAGACAGTTATGTGATCTAGTGAGAGGTAGAGAAAGTGTGTGTGTGAGAGAGAGAGAGGTGGGAGGCAAAAAAAAAAAAGAGAAAACAGGAGGGATCGTAGACAAGAAATTTGCCACAGTGGTAGGAGAAAAACAAAAGACAGGATATAGACAGGAAACCTGGGCAACTGAAGACCGAGCCTCAGCTAAAGAGGCTCAGCTGTGTCAGACTAAAGTTACTTATTTGGGATACACCCATCAAGGTGGAAAGCAGTGGCTAAAAGAAGCCAGAAAAAGACTGTAACTCAGATCCCCACCCCAACTACACCAAGGCAAGTAAGAGAATTCGTGGGTACTGCTGGCTTCTACAGACTCTAGATACCTGGATTGGCGACCTTAGCTGCCCAGTTGTACCCCCTAACCAAGGAAGAGGAGGTGTTTGTGTGGACCCCAGATCACCAGAAAGCCTTTAAAGAGATTAAAAAGGCCCTACTGATGGCCAGCCTATGCCTGACCTAACCAAGCCTTTCACTCTTTATGTGGAAGAGAGAGCAGGGGTCACCAGAGGAGTCCTTTCTCAGACTTTGGGACTTTGAAAAAGGCCAGTGGCTTACCTATCTAAGAAGTTACACCCTGCTGCCAGCTGGTGGTTTTCTTGCCTGATGGATGATGACCAACGCTCCTGTGACACATCAGAACTTTTTGTTGACTGAACGAGTGACCTTCGCTTCATTCCACCTGCTGTCCCACTGCGTGAGACTGCACCTACTCATCACTGCGCTGACATTCTGGCAGAAGAAATGATCTGAAGGATCAGATCAGCCTTGGCCTGAGGGCAGTAGCCTCGCGGTTGAAGGTAAACAGAAGGCGAGGACAGCAGTACGGTGGTGAACAGAAAGCAAGTGATCTAGAACAGCAGCCTCCCTGAAGGGATGTCGGCCCAGAAAGCTGAACTTGTGACTTTGACGGGGCAATATACAAAGAGGGCTGTTCACATCTGCAGAAAAAGACCTAAGATGCTGTGGCTAAAAAAATCAGGTGGCAGATCTAACCGCCAAACAGGTGGCCCAAGGAGCAATGATCTTGGCAGTCAAGGAGCCTAAAGATTATTATGACATCAGAGAGACCAGCTTTAGATACACCGCTGAGCACTATCAAGTTATGGACATTATTTGACCCACCTGGGGGCCAAGAAATTCAAAGGTGTGGTTAGGTCCTTTGACTACTATGTTACAGGACTCTCTGACTTGGCAGAAGAAATAGTCAAAAGCTGCAAGGCCTGTGCTATGATGAGGTAGAATTTCTAAAAGAAATCTTCCCAAGGTAATGGACCTGCCTTTGTTGCCCAGGTAAATCAGGGACTGGCCAAGATATTAGAGATCAGTTAGAAGTTACATTGTGCATGCAGGCCCCAAAGCTCAGGACAGGTAGAGAGAATAAATAGAACCATTAAGAGACCCTTACCAAATTGACAGCGGAGACTGGTGCTAATAATTGGATAGCTCTCCTACCCTTTGTGCTCTTCAGGGATAGAAACACCCCTGGACAGTTTAGACTGACCCCCCTATAAATTACTCTACAGGGGGCCCCCTCCACTGGTAAAAATAGCCTCTGTACATAGTGCTGACATGCTGCTTTCCCAGCCTTTGTTCTCTAGGCTCAAGGTGCTCCAGTGAGTGAGACAGCGAGCAAAAAAGCAGCTCCAGAAGGCCTACTCAAGAGAAGAAGACCTGCTACATTAGACGTCTCCACGCAGAAAACCTTGAGACTCCGGTGGAAAGGCCCTTATCTTGTACTCTTAACCAGCCTACTTTCTACCTTTATGGGACCCCATTTGACTTTGCTTCTGCTTTTAATTATAGGTCCATGTGTGTTAAATAGGCAAGTCACCTTTATTAGAACAAAAATTAGTGCAGTGCAGCTTTTAGTTTTGAGACAACAGTACTATGCCCTAAAGGATCAAGTATGTCAGGGAAAAGATAGTGTCTAGTTCTAAGATTAGAACTACTAACAAGAAGAAGGGGGGAATGAAAGAGTAGTAAACTCAGTGCTCCAAGGTATGCTAATCATAAAACAGAGAGCGACATTCCTCCACCCACCCGCTTCCTGGGTTCAAAGAGTGTTAATTCAAAGAAAGTCACCCTGATCCACCCTGACCATTGCTGGAACCCACTATGCAAAGGTGCTATTGCTAGGGGCTCTTAGATTGTTAGGGGCTCTTAGAAACTGTCTTGAGAGATATCCTGACACTTGTGACTTTGTACTTCCTTGTGACTCTTAACTGGTATTTTTGGTATTTTCCAACAACGCCCTTCCCACCTCCTTGAGTTGTGGTTTCTTCCTTTAAATACCCCCTTACTCAGCTACTCGGGGTGCCACAGTCCTCTACCCCTGCATGGCGTATGACCGTGGGCCCGAGAGCACTCTTGAATAAAAATCCTCTTGCAATTTGCAGCAAGTCCGTTTCTCGTTGGTGGTTTTGGGGTGTCGCCTCTCCTGAGTCAGAACGTGGGGGAGTCCTCACGTTGTGGGTCTTTCAATAGCTTAGATAGAAAGTCCTCAAAAAGAATGATTAAAAATGAAAAGGATGCTGACATGTCACTCTCCACAATTGATGGCTTCTGGAAGGAGTGTGGGTGGGGAAGGACTCATTTTCCATTAAAGAGCCAGCCACCGGGAGTTTGAACATGTTCCAGTGAGCATATGGGGAACACAAATGGGACTTGGGGTTTTTCTTCTTTGTTTGGGGGTCACTATGGTGTGGGGCATACCTGGGAGGACTGGGATATGAGTGTGATAAGGGTTCATGATGTGAATTTCCCAAATAATCAATAAAAATATTATGTAAGAAAGAAAAGAAGAAAATGAATGCTATCATTCCTATCCCAAAGGATTGGAAACATCTAGAAGAGT
The DNA here is from genome assembly GCF_000001635.26 of Mus musculus. Lineage (NCBI taxonomy): Eukaryota > Metazoa > Chordata > Mammalia > Rodentia > Muridae > Mus > Mus musculus. Next base: position 21,713,052 of record NC_000069.6, read on the forward strand.
GGTTCTCAACTTATGTGTCTCGACCACCCACAGGGGTTATATATCATGTATTTACATCACTATTTATAACAGGAGCAAAAGTATACTTGTGAAGCAGCAACAAGATAATTCTACAGATGGAGGTCACTATAACATGAGGAACTATATTAGAGGGCCACAGCATTAAGAACATTGAGAAGCACTGGTCCAGATTAAGAAGAGGAGATAGATTTTTAAAGGGAAGGACAGTGGACAGTCAAGTAGGTATAGACAGGTTCATTTCACTCAAAAGTGTCCAAGTGAGAAGTAAACAGAAGACTGAGGAAGGGACAGCATTCAGAGCCCCATTTAGAAGTAGAGCGTCTCTTCTCAACTTCAAAAGTCAAAGAGAACCCAGAGAAAATTCTCACTCAGAATTTCTGAGTGACTCAGAGCAGAAGACAAAACAGCAATTGAGCAGATTTAGCTTCTGATTTTGTCACATGCTGAAGACGTCTTTTTTTATTATTTTTAAATTTTCATGTACTAAAGCTCATTAAATAAATAGAAATCTGCCTTTAATAAGTATATCTTATTGTGCCGTTCACCACATGCTTTCCAGGATTGTGGTGTTGACCTGCATGTTCACATGGACCCAGACATATAAGAAAGTTTTGTTCTGGAAGGACAAAACTGCCTGGTGACAGGATTTGCATTTTCTCTTGCTGTAGTTGTGTCCTGTCAACTTTCTATCACTGTGACACATCACTTAAAAAAAATAAAGGCTCATTTTAGGTCTATTTCAGAACTGTCAGTCCTGGCCTATGGTAGCACGGAAAGGCATTGTGGAGCAAAGAGAAAGAGAGCGGGTATGTCTCAATGTCTCCTTTGAATTTAACTCCCATTGTTCTAATTTCCCACACCAAGTCCCATACCATATAAGTTCCACCTTTTCCCAATGACATGGAAAGCTATCAAAAAAGACATTAAAACATGACTTTTGGGGGAAACATTTAAAATCCAACCCACAGAAAGCTGTGACAAACATGACTTACATATGATTACACCACCCCCCCAGTTCTACACAAATATTCATGGCATCCATGTATTTGTACATATGAATGTTTTGTACATATATGAATAATGACGACATGTAGGCCAGTCATCCAGTTCATAAGTCCTGGCACATTCCTTTGCTTCATGTTACACATTTTATCAGGTTTGCAGACATGCACCAAATAGCTTTTGGCCCTATTTGTTTTGTTTTGTTTTTAATCTTTTTTCTCTAAGGAGATAAATATGAACTAGAAGAGCTCAGAGGAAAAGGAATTTTAAAGTGTCTAACTTTATCCTTTCCTTCACAATTAATTCAAGTACAAATATTCACATAGCAATTGATCAACAGATGTAGCAGATTATAGATTAGCTATTTCCTGAGAGCAGATCCCACTCGTTCATCTATGAGAGGCTCTCAGTTCTTACATACTGATGCAACACAGGAGAGCTTTACCATTGGTATTTAATTAATTCCATAGGTATTATAAGAAATCTCACTACCTCATCAGTAATCTGAGTGTCTCAGGCTAACTAGGTCTTCTTAACAATCCCCCTTCTCCAACTGTCAATGTCAAATATTAGCAAGAATTACATCTGAGGGGGCCCTTGCGCCCTGTCACCCAGAAGCCTGGTGCCTCAATAGTTTTTGAAATAGCATGCATAATGAACTAAGTATGCCTGTGATCGGTCATTGGCAGAGACGTCTTCTGGATGCCCAATAAAGAAGCAACTAAGCACAAGCTCCTGACATCTCCATTCATTTCTAAGTGGCTAAATTTTATTAACGTCTAGAAAAATTGGAGTTAATTTTATTTAGCACAAATAAGCTTTAAAACAGCCTTCCCAGTTCGCATAGTTCAGCAATTTTATCATCCCATTGTGATTACGAAAAATTACTGTTAGTGACTTTTCCTCTTTTCTTCAATCAAACCTGTCCCGCATATAAAATCAGACTCTGCTAAGGATAGGATCATTGTTGTAGAACAGAGTTGCTCAACCGCTCAGCACAACCAGATTTGCTTTCCTAGTGCTTTAATATGTTGGGCAGCAGCTTGAGACTCAGTCTGCCAGGAAAGAGTCTAGAACTCCACATAAGCTCCAGCTCAGTTCAGTGGATTTGGAGCAACATTAAGAGTGGATATCGCTTTTTGTTTTTCTGTTTGTAGTCACGTGTCCTGTTAAAGAGAAAACAGTCTGAAAATACACCGATCGTTTTCCAAGGCTGGCCTCAAACAAGCCTCACAGCTTCATGTGCACTGAGAATCTTAGCCACTTTTGTGGCTCTGAAAGTCTGTCATGGAAAAGCCAGGTGCACCCCATGATACGTGAATTTCAAGCTAAATTTGCCTTTTCTGTTTCTCGGTTAAATGTCACTCTTTGGCACCGATAGCTGCACATTGCATGCTATACACTAAAAGCCCTTACTCATGCAGTGGGAAGAGATTAACAGCAGTTGGAGAGTGAAACCCTCTATTTACATAATTGTCATTTTCCTCCTGCCATAGTAGAGGTCTTTTGACTCCTGAAGTATCCACAGCTACCACAGTCAGCATGGTCTACGTCCTTCCATTCTGGCTTAAGGGGGTATAGAATCCCTGAAGCAATGAAGCTTGTGCAGATCTCTATAGCTCACCAGGAAGCAAAGATGGTAGAGATGGGACCAAGCTACCATTCTCATGATCTCTCACCTCTTAAATGTTCAGCCTCCCAAATGAATAAGATAAGCTGATCAAGTGCTCAACACATGACCCTTGGAGCACAGTGCCACCTAAACACATTTCTCTCTGTTGAAGTGGTGGCTATTATTTAGTGATTGTTGGTCTGGCCCACAGAGCTTCTGCTGCCATGCTAATGAAGCCCCTTCCTGTAGAATTTTCTCAAAAGGGGATATACTGAAATGTATCATTGACTGCTACTTTTAAAAATACTTTCCGAGCTAGAAGCGGAGGAACTGGTTCAGTGAGTAAAGAGGACCTGTGTGAGATACAAAACACATACCTGAAATCCTAGTTTTGGAGAATTAGAGACAAAGGGTCTAGAGACAAAGTCGTGAATTCTGGGTTCAGTGAGAGACCCTGTCTCAAAGCGTAAGGTGCAAGGTGACTAAAAAAGATACCTAACATAGACCATTGTCTTCCACAAATATGTGAACACATGCAAACAATACAGACATGAACCCTTACACAAATATGAATATATGTGTATATACCATACACATGCACAAAATAAATATTTTCTGAACTAAAGCCAAAGGACACTAAACTTTTTTTAAAATGTAGTTTATTTGCTTGTTTATTAATTTATTTTTTATTTATTCTTTGGATATTTGTACTGACTTGAAATGACAAGCGGTATATTGAATAATTTTAAAATTTCTATTTGTGTAACATAACTGCAGTTTTTTCTTTCCCCATTTCTCTCAAAACAAATAGAAGGCATTTGTTGCCTATTCACACTTAAAGCCATTTAAATTCGTTCACTTTATTTAAGCATGAATTTAAAAGCCAAAGGAATTCTCTTCAGATAGCCCAAAATGCACACCCTTTCCTAGCTGTACCATGTAAATGCTTCTGACTATCTATCTGTGCCCCTGGACAGCCACACTGAGAACTTATGCTATAGTTTTGTACTCTTTCTCTTCCAATGATGATAAAAGGGCCAGATGTTCCTGGACAGTACAGACCTAAAGTGGAGTAATCATTATCAGTTGGGTCCTACTGAGCTGGCTTTCCCGTCCCTCCCCCTCCCCCGTGTCATCATTAGTTGCCCAAAACTGACAAGTTCCCATTGTTGCCTCTGTCTAATGTCCCCCTGCAGATGTGTCATGATCCTATAAAGAGCCATGTTTTCTATCCATTTGCCTGCAAATTTCATGAAATCATTGTTTTTAATAGCTGAGTAGTATTCCATTTTCTGTATCCATTCCACTGTTGAAGGACATCTATCTGTGTTGGACATCAGTGGGAGGAGTGGTGTCAATGCCCCAGAATAGGGGAATGCCAGGGCAGAAAGACAGGAATGGGGGGGAGCACCTTCAAAGAGGCAGGGGAAGGAGGATGGGATGGGGAGGTTCCAAAGGGGAGACCTGGAAAGGGAAAAACATTTGAAATGTGAATAAAGAAAATATCTGAGAGAGAGAGAGAGAGAGAGAGAGAGAGAGAGAGAGAGAGAGAGAGAGAGAGAAGAGCCATGTTTTTCTCACCCTACCCTTTTTTTCTTTTCTCCTTCCAAAGGCAGCCTCTGCATCCCTTTCATTCTTCCTTTTAATAAGCTTCCATATGAGACATGTCTCATGATATGATTTTGTCGGAACCTACCACGTTCATCACTAGTGTCATGACTTGGATTCGCAGATTCCTGGCAGTGCCTCATGCTCCGAAATACATGGGGTGAGCCCATAGGCCTTGATCACATCCCATCAAGTCTACTTGCTACACAGGCTCACTTTCTAGCCATCAGATCAATAGATCTCTGCATTCAGACACCTTCAAATTGGTGAGCTATCCCTCTTGGTCAATGTAAACACCCCACTGGACCAGAGGGATGAATGCTGAACTCTGGTGTACTTCTGGTATCCTTGGGGATAGAGGAATGTCCAATTACAGTCTTCATGCTGACTGTCCACCACAGGACTTCTTCCTTTGGGTGAGATTTCATTCTTTCCAATGCACAGACCGTTCTTTTTCTTCTGAAAATTTCAGGACTGGGTATTATGTGTGTTCTGGGCATCTTCCCTGGTCTCTAGTTATCACATGATGACCTGGTCAGCCAGTTTGTTCCACCATTCTGTTATTATTTTCCAAACCCTCAGGGCAAGTGGTAAAAATAATCTTTTTCCTTACCCATGGGCATTTCGTCTTCATGCAGGCTTCCAGATTCCTCACTGGAATGCCACCTAAAAACCCTCAATTCCTCTAAACTTAGCACTTGGTTTAAAGACTTCTCCAGACTCCTACACTTTTGCAATCAGACTTGTCCCAAACACCCACTAGGTAGCAACTCTAAATGGCTGCCTAATAGCACTTTTGATCCTATTATTATAAGGGATCTCTACAACTATTGTCACTGCCAGAAAGTAGAAGGAAGTTGCCTATAAGCAAACTTTTTTCCTGCCTTTGCTCCAAACCTTCTCTTTGTTATTCCTGTCCCCCAACTGAGCTAACCCTAGCTATAAAGCTTCCAGCCAACCAGATGAAACTTCCACTACCCTTGATCTAGCTAAAAAAAAAATCTTTAGCTTCCCCTGTCTCCTAACTTCTTCAGCTTCCCCTACTCTCCCATCCTCCTCACCCAGCTTCTCTAGACTCCTACCCTCCCTCAACAGCTACAGGGCACTAGAATCATCCCATGCTTACACCTACTTTCACCCTTCTCACAACTTTTAGTCCTCCAACTACCCCCCCCCCTTGCTCTACAGCCAAACCCCTTCCTTCTTCCCCTACCCAGCCTAACTCAGGTTTGGTTCTTTCTTTGCAGGAAGTCACTAAGGTGATGGTCTGTTAGGGTACATGGCCCTTTTCATTAAGTGAACGTTCTCAGATAGGAAAAAGACTAGGATCCTATACCTCTAGCTCCTCTAACCTTATTAAAGAATTTCAACATATCACTCAATCTTATGGTCAGAATTTCCCTGATATATATACATGATTTTCAATAACAATTTCCTTCCTGAGGACTCCAGGGGAGTTTGGGAGCAGGCTAGAATACATGCAGATGAGATATACCAAACCAATGCAGCAAACCTGATCGGGTCTGAGGCAGTGTCCAACCAAGATCCCCAATAGAATTATATCACCTCGGGTGGCATTTTAGCTAGAAACCAACTTGCCTCCTGGTTGGTCTTCATAAGGCTGCCCTTAAACCAGTTAATTATGAAAAACTCCAAGAGGCCATCCAAGACAAACATGAAAACCCATCTCAATACTTACAGTGCTTACAAAGGCCCTTTTACAATATAGTAATCAAGAGGCTGAAACCCCACAAGTTAGACAGCTTCTGTTGATCTATTTCTTTGGCCAATACTGTCCCAACATTAGGACCAAGCTTAAGCACTTGGACAGAGGATCTCTAACTCCACAGACAAAAGTCTTAGCACTTGTCTTTAAGTTGTAATGAAGAGGTTAATTCAGGATCTTTGGAAAATTCCATCAAACCCCTCTCCTCATGGAAGAGAAAAGTCATAGAGCAGATAGGCACCCCTCCACTCTGGAAGGAAAAGGCTAACTACATTCCTCAGACCACAGTGGAGAAGGGGCAACCAACCATTGGCTACCTGTGGGTGGGGGAGGCCCAGAGTATGTAGACATTCTGAGATGACCACTGGCCACCTACAGACAAGGGAAGTCCTTGCTACCTCATTCCCTAAAGACCAATCAGTATAAAAGTCACACTGTTCTGCCAATCATATTGTGCCTTATGGTTGCTGCTCTGAAAACTGTATAAAAACTTGCCGAATAGGCTGCATGTTGTCATTCTCTCTCCCCTTCATGTGCAGGGCAACCCCATCATGCTGGAACAATAAAATTCCTCTTGCTTTTGCATAGATCCCCTTCTCCACATTGTTAACTTGGGGGTTTTCCAGTAAGTTAAGGCTCACCAGAGTCTCACACTACTATGGAATAGATGAAAAGCCCCACAAACAAAAAGTATCTTATAATAGCCAAAATTGTTCAGCCAGCTTCAACAACTTCCCAGGTTCCCTGGTCTCCTAAAACACAGGAACCACCATGTCTCTGCTACAAATGTGTTCAGGAGAGTCACTGGGCATAAGACTGCCCTAATCCCTGCAACACATGGGAACCATGTTCGAAATGTTATCAAGAGATACACTGGGTTGCTGATAGCCTCATGTCATTCATGGCACAGGAATATGTATCTCAGATGGCACCTAGCCAATCTCCCAGTCTTGGCCATAAACAATTGAACGAGTCTGGGCTCCCTTGACCTGACCACTAAACATTTCTAATAGGGATTCCTAAGTGGTTTTCATGGTATCAGTGCAGCACATTTCCCTCCTTTTAGACAACAGGACCACTTACTCAGTCGTGACAGAGTTTTGGTGACTTACCTCTTCTTCTTGCTTCCCTATTATTGGAGTAGGCAGACAGCCTTACGAATCTCACTAGACCTCACCACTTAGGTGCATTTTAGGGGTGTTCCTCTCACCCATACTTTTTTGAAGAAAGAAGTACCAGTGGGTCCTGGCCCATTACGGGGAAGAAATCTAGCCAAAGTGGGAGCCTCTATTTCTTTTGTTTCCCCCATTCTCCTGAACTTAAACTTGACAGCCATCCCTCTCCTCCTACTTCTAGCTACCCAACCTCCTGGCTCTAACACCTTTCCTAGTCTCCCAGGTGGACCCCTCAAGTCTGGAACTTCTAGACTCCCTTTCTTGCTAAACACCATTCCCAAACATCATCATCCAATTACAGGACCCTACCCAGTTCATAATCCAAGCTCAGTACCTTCTCTCCCTCTATAGCCTCAGGGTAATAAGCTTATCATCTCTGACCTTCTAAGAACTACTCTGTTGCTAAACACCATTCCCCTATCATCACTCACTTACAGGACCCTACCTAGTACATCATCCAAGCTGAGTATTCTCTTTCTCTCCAGAGCCTCAGGAGACTTAAGCCTATCTCTGACCTCCTAAAGAAAAAAAAAAAAAAAAAAAAAAAAAAAACAAAAAACAAAAAACCAACCAAACAAAAAAACTTCTCCATTCTACTTCTTCCCCTTTTAACACATCTGGCTCAATATCTCTGGCTCCTTAACTCTGCAATGGATCCTCTCCACATAGTTGTGGCTGACTTTTATATACTTCTTTCTACTGCCCCCTCAGGGATCTCGCATTGCTCAGTCCTAGATCGCAAGGATGCATTCTTCTCTATCCCTCTAGATGCCCCATCAAAAACATCTTTGCTTTTACTTGGCCTGGCCATGACACCCACCTCTCTACCTAACTCAACTGGACTGGTCTTCTCTGGGCTTATAGGACAGCCTAAACCTATTTGGCCAGACCCTGGCTTCTGACCTATTCTCTTTGTCTCTCCCTACAGCTAATATTATCTATTATGTTGATGATATTCTCTTCTGCAGTCCCTCTAGAGATTAGCTAAACTAACACCTCTGCTCTTCTAAATTTCCAGGCCTGCTGAGGTTATAGAGTCCTACCTTCTAAAATGTCCAATTGCCTACCCTTCAGGTCACCTACTTGTGATTAACAATTACTCCAACCCACTCAACCATTATCTTTGACAGAAAGCACCTAATCCCGTCACTAACAGTCCCCTCTACTAAAGAGGAGATTCATTTCTACAATAGCTGACTTTTTACATTCCAGGGTTCATTTTTTTCTCTCCTTTCCCACCCCTTATATGAAGCGCACTTAGGTCCCCTCAGGAACCTCTTCTCAAATCTGTTACTATGCCCATTCAAAGACTCCAACAGCCCCTCCTTTAGGTCCCAGCCTTACAACTCCCAGATCTAACCCGTTCCTTCTTCCCTATGCAAAAAAATGAGGGATGTGCCCTTTGAGTCCTAGTTTACCAACTAAAATTCTCCTTTGCACCCATAGCATACTTGTCCAAAAAAAAAAAAAAGAAAGAAAGAAAAAAAGACCTGATCATCCAATCATCCAGGGATGAGTATACTGCATGTGTGCTTTAGCAGTTTCTGAGCTCCTTATTCGAGAATCCAAAAAAACTAACCTTTGAGGGACCTATTACTGTACCCTTCCCCCAGCCTTGAGTAGGCTTAACAACCACCCCATCCCACCCCTGCCCTCTCTGATAGTTTTACAAGCTTGCTGGAGTCAGCACTTGGCCTCACCACATTTGCAACTTCCTATCGGAGCTTTGAGAAGTTGACTCTCAATCCAGCTGAAATAAAGGATGGGTCTGTGGGTTTTCCCTATATAAATGCAGAGCTGAAAATTAAACTTTGAGCCTTGATCAGAAATCTTTGCCTTGGGTTCATCCTTCTTTTGCTCACCCAATCTTTTTCATTTCCAGTCTCTCTTTGAGGTAAACCCAGTTCATCTGTGGGTGCTGGACAGCTACATATTGCTATCTTCTCTTATAACCTGTCCTAGGTCTTATTCAAAGGCTTAAAAATTCTATTTCCTCTCACCCCTGAAGGACAGGTTCTTTCTCTTCCAGTAGCACTAGCAGAAGACTCTACACTTATTTTCCAATCATAACCACCTCTTAATATTTCAAATTTTCTTCCCTGACCAAATGCTGACCACTCCCTATCTCATTTCTTCACTGAAACCTTAGAGGGACTTTTGCCTCATCGTCACACATATAGGAGGGCACATTGCTTTGGGCCATCTATATCTGGTACATAGAAGGCAGCTCCTTTATACTTCACTATGCTATAGTGTCAGATATGGAGGTAGTTGAGGAATGGGCCCTCCCTGCCCACAACACTAATCTAAAAGGCTGAACTAATAAATCTTGCCCATGCCTTTCAATTGGCACAGGGACAATCCCTAAGCATCTATACAGACTCTAAATATCCCCTGTTCCATATTGCTATCTAGAAAGAGTACAGGCTATTTACAGCAAAAGAAGGATCAATAACCAATGCAGACCAAATTATGTTGAGGCTAAAAGCCTCCCATCTCACTATAGTTATTGGAACTGTTCACTTGTGGTCCAACCAGACAGCCAACTCTATCATCTCTAAGAGAAACAACTGGGTTGATGAGTCAGGTAGAGCTGTGGCTCTTGGAAGCCTAGACTCATTCCACCCACCACAGGACATTCTCACACTACAACCCTCCCCTTCCTGCACCCTCCACCCCCCACCTTCCATCACTTGCTGACTCTCCCTACCTAAACCCTCTTTGGCATGGTGACTGCTTTAAGGCATCTCGCACATATTCTGTAGGAACAATACATTCCCTATAATGTAACAAAAATATAATTCTTGATACCTCATCTCTACCACAGTGCCCTACAATCCAGAACATGTCAATTCTTTGTGATTCTCAGGTATATCAGCATCTACCTGCCAGCTCATCAAGAGTTTGTACACTGGTGATTCTTTACTCTTACCAATCCCAGTTGTAGAGTTAATAGCTGCCCATCATAACAAAACGGCATCCCAGCTCCTGTCCCTCTTGGCTCTTGCAGGAATAACCATGGGTGTTGCCACCAGGAGAGCAGGACTGGCCACCTCTCTATCCTTGTACCATCAGTACTCTTCTCAGTTTATCCAAGATTTTCAACAGGTCCAAACTATATTCACTCTTCCTTGGCAGCAGCAATTCCCTGGTACTTCAAAACCAAATGGGATTAGAACTTCTTACAGTTGAAGAGGGTAGCCTTTCCCTTTTTCTCCAAGAAGAATCCTGCTTCTATATCAACCTGTTCCATATAGTGAAGAACAAAATCCAACAACTCCAAACAGACCTCCAAAAACATAAGGAACAACTCAATACCTCTGATCCCTGGGCCTTTAAAAACCCCATATGGAAACAGATACTGCCTCTCCTGACTTCTTCTCTTCTTATTTTTCTGCTTTTATTATTTGTACCTTACTTCATTAACCTCTTCTCCATGTCCCTACAATGACAAATCCAAAAAATTTCCAACCAAATGATTAATCAGTTCCTCTTACAGGATTACCAACTACTGGCCAATTAGTATCAAATGTGTCCTGATAGTGAGAATCAACTACATACCAAAACTGATGATGCCCTTGGCCTGCAGGATGCAGTTTAAGAGATCCAGTGCCCTATTTCTGCCTCATTATTGCCTCGCCTTTGATCTCCTGTTGTCATCATTAGCAGCCCAGAAGTCACACAATACCTCTATCACAGGTCTCCCTGTACATGTGCCACAGTCTCTACAAAGAAAGACATTTTTCTTCTCTCACCCCTTTTTTCAGTTCTCCCTGTAGAGGCAGCCTCTGCATCCTCCTTGCCCTTCCCTTTTAATAAACCTCCCATATGAGACCTGTCTCACACTGTGATTTTGTTGGAACCTGCCCTGAAATTCAGGTACAAGCATTCATGTGAAGATATGAAAATAGGAGAGGAGGGGGCTTACTGGGGAGAAGAGACTAAGTGGGAGGAAGGAAGAAGAGGAGCGAGGATGATATGATATGAATACATTGTATATATGTATTAAATAAATTATGAAAGAATAAAATGTTTAAACAGTGAAACAAATTCTAGAAAATCATAAAATAGTAACTGGTTCATTTGGAATAAAAATAAAGTAAGGACAGGTAATAAATTTTAAGGGGAGGTTTTTTTTTATTATTATTCTATTTTTGTTGTTGTTGTTTGGTTTTGACTAAATAGAATGTTTAAACATAGATTCAGATGGCCAGATTGCTGGTTGTCTGTCAGCAAAGAGCTAAGCAGGGGCTAGGTGGTTTTTTGGGAGGATACAAAGTATACTCAAACCCAAAAGCCACCCCAAGTTTTAACAAAAAGCCAATTTAGATCAAATTGAGTAGATGGGTCCATTGGCCAATTCAAATTCAAGTTATAAAAGAGAGAGGAGAGAAAGATAGGGAGATGGTGAGGGAGAGGGAGGAAGAGAGGGAGAGAGAAGAGATTTTGTAAACCCACTAGAAGATTCAGTGTTCAAGACTAAAGACTAACAAGGTACTTGTCATTTGCAGCCAGGTCCTGGCTATGCAGACTGGGGACTGTCCCACTGTGCTTCCCTGACCCTATCTTTGCTCCTTGCTAGTAAATGCAGAATAAGATGAAAGTCCAGAGTGAAGCTGAGGACTCTGTGGGTTGAGAAGGGGCGGCCCTCCTACCTTAAAGTAGAGTCTATTACTTGCTGAGATCTGATTGGCACCTTTTTTCTGAACCACCAGCTGAGCCTTTCTCCATTCTTTCCACATTGAAGTCACCAGCTAACCACTGGGTGTGAATGGGGATCTGGCAGCAATAACATTTCTATATGACTCCCACCCCACCCCCATCAGCTCCTTTTCTCTATAAAGGCTCTCTTTGGTAATGGACAGTGGAAAAAAAAAAGCCTTTGAAATCCATTTAGCAGTTCTGAGCATTGCTTCCAAAGGGTTATTTCTGAAGGTATAAGGAGTGTTTGCAAAAGGCAGTCAATTCCTTGACATCAAAAAGTTATTAAATCTGCTGCCATACAAAATGACTCTATGAAACCAGTAACTGTAGAATGCTAGTATGTCTTGTGTAGTTTCATCTAATGTCCGTTGATAATTACTGCAAGCCTGGCCATAATAGTGATTTTTTTATTTAATATATTTTTATCAGAGGATAGGGGAGAATGGTTCAAGGGGTAAACTTACTTGCTAATATAAACATTAGAACCTGAGTTTAGATCCCCAACACACATTAAAAATCACTTGTAACCCCTGGCCCTGGTGGGAAGTTAGGGGTGGGGAGGAAGAAAGATCCTTAGGGCTTGCTGGCAACCAGCCTAGCTGAAAAACAGTAAGCTTAGAGAGAGATTTCTTCTCAGGGGAATATGGTCATAGAGGAGTACTTTAGACTCTTGCATGTGGACACATTCATCTATATACCCAAACAGACACACAAGAACACACAGCAAACACCAAAATACATTGTTTCAATTATTATAACTTCTGGTGTTCTACAGAAAATTCACTACCATCTATTAATAGAAACAAAATAATACTATTTTTCCCTTTTGAAGACACAGGTGCTCTGAAGAAATACCCTATTTTACAGCTTCCTTCTTCAGTCTTCTGACTTGTGAGGCAGGAGGGGTGACCTTGGGCTGCACTTGGCAGAGGTTGTATCTGACTGCCCAGCAGATGCAGTGAGTGATGTCTCAAGATGAGAAGTCCTTATTTGTAAATAGAAAGAGCAATGAACTCAAGCATCCAGCTCTGAACATCTACAGGCAACAAAAGCTGGGACCCAGAAGCCAAACAGGAACATTCTACAAGATGAAAAGAAACCATGGAACAGAAAGGAAAGCCTCACTTAATTCAGATCAACCTTAGACCATCAAAGAGCCATGTTGCAGCATTAATTTACGTGACTAAAGCATAATCATGGGCTTTTTCTTGTCTAGTTAGACTTTAAGTCCCTTGATACGAGGACCAATGTCTTTAATTAAGAATAACATTTTCTGAAAGAAAACCAGGAGGCCAGAGAAATACTTCTTAGAATGGTTCTTGCCGCCCAAGCCTGAGGACCTGAGTTCAGACCTTCATATATGAACCTGTATGAAGCATGGTCTGGTACCTCAGCTGTGACACAGTACAGACACAAGAGGATTGTTGGAGCTTGCAAACCTAACTTCAGCCTAACTCCAGGTTCAGTGAGAGACCCCCATCTCAAGACAATATGGCAGAAGGCAATAAAGTGGGCCACTGGACATCCTCCTCTGGCCTCCATGTGCTCATAGGTCCACATATGTGCAGATACAACAAATACCTTCACATAAAATTTGAAAAAGAAAGAGAAAAACAGGGCACAACTGTCAGCCTGCTGGATGAATGGCTTGACAACAGCATAAATATAAGATACATCAAAAGGAACCAGGTCTCACAGCTCCTGCCCTGAGTGTGTTTCTGTCTATTACAATTCTTTGCCATAAACGTTCCATCTGAGAGGTTTCTGGCCAGAGGCAATAACATTTGGGAAGAAGAATTCTACAAACATCTAAGAACATGTAATAGACATGTGACATGGAGATCCTGAAAGTTTGGCACCGGCTCCTTTATCTCACAGCTGCAGTTCTGAAAGGGAATCCTGCCTTCATACCCCAGGAGTCTCTATAGAATGGGTAAGCTGCTGTGTGATTAGTGACAGAATCTGAATTGATGGCCAAGTTCCCTGATGTTCCTGTTGGAACTCTCCCTCCCCAGCCTGCTGCCTACAGATTCCCTGCTGAGGACCAGTCTGGAGCATCTGGAGGTTAGCCATGAGGCAGCTATAGGGATGGCCTGAAGCCTTGCCATGATGTAGGAGTCACAATCCCAATTTGCCATTCTATTTTGTTAGGACCAAAGGAAAACAGTGGGCCCTGGCTTGGCCACTTGGGTACTTTTCCAGATGAGTTTAACCCAAACACAACAGACTTAAATAAAATCAGGTTTGACAAACTATGGAAACAGATACATTTTCTATTTTCCTGGGATGTGGTCTACTAATTAAAGAAACTATTACAACCACAGCTTTTTCTGCAGGTCACAGCCTGAGGAGGAGAAACCCTGAGATCTCATGCTTAGCCACCGTCTGGACACTGGATTCCATACTGAGCACTGTCTGTATATAAAGCCACTTTTAATTCCTGCCCTCCCCTACCTAAAGTGGATGCTGTGAGGACAAATGAGAAGAGTTAGTGCTATCTTCTTCCCCGTCCATCTGGCTCTCTCGTTTGTAAGGACCATAGTAGGTTCCAGGCCAGAACTGAAAAAAAAAAAAAAAAAAAAGACAGACTGGAGCCAGGCTGAGGCCCTATGAGACAGAGAGGCAAAGATCCAAATTTGAGCTTGGATATGAATGAAGCAGAATTTCACATGATGAGATCAAATCAATCCTATGAACTTGTGGTTCTATAAAATCTTTGGCCAATGATTATGTTATCATTAAATTCTAAAAAGTACAATACAAAAGAGACCATATTCCAATTTAGCCCTAACTTGTGTGGGCCAAGCTTCTTGTCCCTCCTTGAGTGTTTAAAGTACCAAAGGGGAATTCACTACCAACTGTTTCATTTGGGTTCACGGGAGGCATTATTTGCAATGCCCTCTGGCTGTGAAAGATCCAACAGGATGCTAAAGTAGTGCACCAGTCTGAGCACTACAGATCATCCAGTTATTAAGCTTTCAATAAACCAATATGACAATAGTACCACACATGCTCAATATTAAAGTTGATTTTTCTATAAAGCCACTGTCTTATTTAGAGAGAGAAATACTTAGAACATTAGATCTAGTCTTATTCCACCCTTCACTCCAACTCCTTCTCACACATGCTTTTAGTCTCGCTGATCCTGTACTAGTTCCCACAGAGACTTCCCAACCAGGGACACCCACAGAGAAACAAATAGAAGAAGCAGGACCTGGAACAATTCTACTCTTTGTCAGTGCCTTGCTCTTTCTGGTAAAGTTTGCATAATTTACCACTAGAATCCCAAGATTCTCACTTATTGTTTCTGCGGTGACTACTCATTTCACCACTAACTCTGCTCTCCCTTGTTGTGCAAATTAAAAAGCTGCAGCTCAGACTCTCTGGCCTGAAACTGGCAAATGCAGACCCGGGACATCAATGGATAGAACTCCATGGAAAACAATTGCTGCAGACAAGAGACGCCTACCTCTCTGGAGAGACAGAGTGTAATGTTCTGAGACTCTAGTAAAGCCACAACTGTGATCTACAGAGATCTACTTGCTAACAGTCTCAGTGATAATCCAATTAATAGGCTTTCAATAAACCAACACCATAGTAGCATCATTTCTTCTAATTCAAGATGATCTTTGTCCTTAAGAGAAAGGAACATGACATTAAGTGACATTTGTCTTAGAAATATCACCCAGTTCACAAATGTGCAGAGCAAAGTGTTCAAGAGAAAGAATGTAGGCTGTGTTAACTGCAGCTGTGCAATGGGGTGCGCCTGGAGGGCCCTGTAAGCATAAGACGAATGAATGACACAGGCAGCTACAGTGTCCACAATGCACTACTGCACTGA
This sequence comes from Mus musculus, assembly GCF_000001635.26. Taxonomy (NCBI): domain Eukaryota; kingdom Metazoa; phylum Chordata; class Mammalia; order Rodentia; family Muridae; genus Mus; species Mus musculus. The sequence goes on from NC_000069.6 coordinate 21,728,741, forward strand.
AAGCCATGCAGAGAAGCATGCGTGTTCTAGACCTCAGGACTGGGAAGTACACCGTATGTGAAAATAAAAGCAGTGCCCTGACATCTTTGCTGGGGAGGAGGATAAACATTGGTTTTCCTGTTTGTTGCTTAGTGTTGTTTATTTTGATTAGAGGGAAAGCAGGGGAGCCAAGAGAAGAAAGCAAGCACTCTCTGCACCCACGTGGGATGTCGCCCTCACATCACTTGGCTGCTCTGGATGCTGACTCGGAGCAAAGGCAGCAAGGCTCCATGATCAAGGCTTCCTCATGTGTCAAGCATGAGAGCCCCCAAATCCCAGGCTTGGCATAAAGAAAGAAAGGGATGATGCGGCAAAATTTTGTCTTCCTAGAGATTTGGGAGCGCACATTACAGAGCAGTGGTGAGCATGGCAGCAGATAGGATTGTTTACACAAGGGGGCTCAGTTGAATAGAATATGAATCCATCTGTCTCACAAGATCAAGAGTGAATTTTATTTTTGGAGTTTGGGGTTTGAAGAATTTTCCTTACACATGTAAGGCCTTGGTTCTATTGTTTGCATTGCACGTGTGTACACACACAAACACACAAACATGCGTGTGTACAAACACACAACCAAACACACACACATACACAGAGGGGGTACAGAGAGGGAGAGGGAGAGGAGGTCCTTCTTGCAAATGACCAGGATAGCCAAAGCAGTTCATATAGCAAAGAAACAGCTCTTGCATAAAGTAGGGCAGGACTTACAGTGTCACAAATGAGGACTTGTTGGCACACACTGGCTATGTTAGACTCTCTAAGGAATTCCCCAGCTGTTTCAACATTTCTCTCTTTGGATTAGACAAGCATAGGCCTGTGCTGCTCAGAACAGCATATTTAGCCTCCCTAGACATGCCTACTTAGTGGATACCCTAAAATTTAGTCACTAAAACTAACAAATAGTACCCACACATTGTGCCACAGATTTTAGGTGAATAATAATAATAATAAAAACACATTGTTATGTCTCCTTCACATTGAAGAAACTGAGGCATAGAATGACTGGACATAGTTAAAAAAATGGGAAATAAAAACAAATAGCAAATTACTTATGTAGCCTCAAATTATCATTATTAGGGAAAGGGAAGTTACTCAGAAAGCTTTTCTAACTCTACAAGAAGCTCCACAGTTATCCCAGTGAAAAATCTGAGACACAGCAAGTCACTGATAATTAGTAGGCTTTTGTTATATTTTTCAGGACTAAAAGAATGGAAATATAAGGTTGAAAAAGATTCTCTTTCTGTGCACCATCACCAGTTAAAGTGGGCAGGGGGACAAGAGTAGGGAGGCAAGGTCACAGCTTAAAATACCAGCATGCAAGCAAGGATAGTCCCACACTCACCCTTCCAATGCCATTCTATGTATCTGAATATGGTGTCCATTCCCCTGCTTATAACATTTCACATCATGACTCTGGTTTACCCTGTAATCATAGGATACTGGCTGGGTTTGTGTTTCCACTTGACACAAGCTAGAGTCATCAGAAAGGAAGTCATCTGAGAGGAAACGCCTCCATGATATAAGGCATTTTCTCAATTAGTGATGAATAAGGAAGGGCACAGACCATGATGGGTGGTTCTATCCCTGGGCAGGGGATCCTAGGTTTCATAAGAAAGCAGGCTGGGCAAGCCATGTGAAACAAGCCCCTTAGCAGCATCCCTCCATGACCTCTGCATCAGCTCCTGCTTCTGGGTTACTGGCCTGCTTGAGTTCTTGTCCTATCTTCTTTTGGTGATGAGCAGCAATGTAGAAGTATAAGTTAAATAAAACCTTTCTTCCTCAACTTTCTTTCTGTTCATGGTGTTTCATTGCAGTAATAGAAACACTAATTAGGACATATAGCATCCATAACTTGTAATTTTCTTTAAGTGATATCAACATCCAACTTCACTTCTGTCATGAGAAGGTGTTTTACATCATTTAGAAGATGTGGTGGTTTGAATAAAAATGGCCCCTATAGGCTCATACTTGAATGCCTGGCCCGTGGTTGGTGGAACTGCCTCAGGAAAGAGTAGTAGGTGTGGCCATGTTGGAAGAGGTGTGCCACTGGGAGTGGGCTTTGAATTTTCAAAAGCCAAACCAGGCTCAGTTTCCCTTCCTATGTCTGCTGCTTGTAGATAAGATGCAAACTCTCAGCTACTGCCCCAGTGCCATTCCTGCCTTCCTGCTGCCATGCTTCCTACCATGATGGTCATAAACCCACCCACTGAAACTGTATGAAAGCTCTCAATTACCTGATTTCTTTTTTTTTTAAGTTGTCTTGATCATGTTGTCTTTTCAGCGGTAGAAAAATAATTAAGACAGAGATCACTTTTTTATTGGAAGGGATTTTTAAATTATATTGAAAAACATTATGCAGCCAACTCTTCAGGTCTGTACCTCTTTTGAAAAGGAAGGAAGAGCAATATTCAGCTGTGTACCTTCAACTTGGTGTGAAGGGAAGTGCCCAGTAGAATATCAACATGAAGGGGACAATGCTTGTGGAACATGATGTTGATATAACAGGGACAGTAAGTTTGGGCCAGAGGTTTGTTTTTTTTTTTTTTGTTTTTGTTTTTTGTTTTTTGTTTTTGTTTTTATGCCTTTGAATACATTTTTATTTCTAGCTTGAGAGTAAATTGTGACTTCTGCTGTGTTGTGGGCTCAGACTTTCTTTTGTCAAAGTCTTCAGAGCCAAAAGCCAAGTTTGACCTGAAGAGCTCTGAGACTTGCCCCTTTGCTGTGTCCTTTAGATCCAGCATAAAAGAACACTAGGTTTTTAATAACATAAATAGAGGCTTCTGGATTCCTCTCTGTGCCAGAGGAGGCTTAACTTCCATGTGAACACTTCTAAAATTAGGCTAGCTTCTCCAACAATCCCTATTTCAACAATCCTACAACACACACACACACACTGATCATGGTAACAAGAAGAGAGGTGAAGGCCACACATAATTATGTCTGTATTTAATTATGAAACAACGAATGTTTTAGAATCATATACTGATTTTCAAGTAAAGAAAGATTTTATAACATCAGAGACCATGAACCAGTTTCTAGAGAGGTACAAAAGAAGTGGAGTGGAGAAAGGAACTCAGTGGTAGTTAGTTTAGGGTGTATGCCAGGCAAAGTGCCTCCCTACTGTGTATAGAGCCAAGGACATTAGGTTTCCAGGAATATGTGGGATAGTTGAAGAAAAAGAAGGACAAGAGCAGAAGAGACATTGAAAATAAATATGATTCCTTCCTAGAGAACAGTATAGATCATTGAAATGAAAAGCTTCCTTACTCCCTGCTTGGATACATGACCTTGAACAGCCCTTCAGGAACTATTCATGTGTATAAGCAGAGCAAATAATATCTTTTATGAAATAGGAATGTGCAGTCTTGAGAGATGTTTACAGGGTATAAATGCATTTGCCACACAAGAGAGGAAATGCAAAATTGAATCTACATAACCCCAACAAAAGTGGAAATCATAGCTGACTAGTTGTAACCCAGCACTCCTGCAGAGGATGAGGGGAATGCTCCAAAATTCTATGCAGCAGTAAAATGACAAAGAAGCCCTGACTCACACAAGGTAGAAGATGAGGCCCTACGTGCCGACTTTTCCTCTGACCTCTACATACATGCCATGACACACGTGCACACATTTCACACATGCACATAGACACATAAAATGGCAACCTAAAAAGGACTCTATTATAGAAAATCCTATTTCTATCAACAAATTTATAAAACAGTATGGAGGAATATACAGGTGTGGTTGTGTCCATGTGCTCACTGGTAACTAATTATGTAGATGGATAGGCCTTTCACCCTTCACTCCTTGTGAGAGGAAGAAGCACCCCACACTTTACTAGTGACGTCAAAATCATAAGTTGTCAAAGTGAATAGAATGTCATTGGTGTTAAGTTTAACTTTATATTGGATTCAGGAAAAGCACATAGAAAACAGGTGTGTACCTAATTCTCAAGCTAGAGTCCAGCTGAGCCCAGCTCTAACAGACCAAGCCCAGAATCGGTCTACAGAGAAACAACAAAGAGCAATATCGAGCTGTAAGGCACTCAGATTCTGGGGCAGGTTTATGTACCTTTATTATAACAATATCTTACTAGTGTGCTGATTGATGGAATGACTCTGAACTAATAATGATGTTTGCAATATTTATACTGGAGACTTCTGGAGTGACAGCACTCCCAACTCAATGTACTCAGGAGTGTATTTCAAAGCAAATCAGGCATGTTCATCACTCTTGAACCTTCCTCCCTCTGAGAGTGTAACTCCTTGTGCCCACTGGTGCTGTCCATGGCTATTCTCTGCTATACAAGCTTCTCAAGATGCTTCTGGTTGTTCCTGGTGGATCAGATCCTACTCAACATCTTTGTAATGCCCTATTAACATCAACCCTCTATAAGTGTCTTGCTGACCTCAGTTTTTACTGGTTGTTGATAAGATTTATTTACCAGAAGTTGTTAATGACAATAGAATCTTCCAAAAGATGTTTCTAAAAACATGTTCTTTTAATTTAAAAATATTTCCTTCCTTACAGTGTACTATAGAAAAGGGAAGAGAGATAGAGAGATGTTTCTGTGGCTCTCAGTCATCATTGACACCCTTCCATATCCTCTCCCTTGTCCCTTGCTCACTGGAGTAAGACTGGAGCTTATGGGGTGGATGGTCAGACGGCTGTGCTTTCAGTTTCAAAAAAAGTAAGCACATAAAGCAAGCAAAAGTAAAAGCAAAAACAAAACATGATAATAGCCAAATAGCAAGCATGGCAGAGAAAAGTCATAGATCTATAGAAAAGTGTCACCCAATCAGGTGCTTTCGATACAGAGCAGAAACTGACTGGAGAAGCCCTTTCGTCAGCTGAGGAGACCTCCTGCCTGTAAGACCCAAGCAGAAGTGAATAAATGTTCGTTGAATGAGCATCCAGTGTCTTGTTTCCACCACAGGCATATTTTATTCCATGAGATAAACAATAATAACCTTTACTTAGAATAGTTTACCTTTTAGCTGTCTAAAGAATGCCATCTTTGCCAGGCAGTTGTGGCACACGCCTTTAATCCCAGCACTTGGGAGGCACAGTCAGGCGGATGTCTGAGTTCGAGGCCAGCCTGGTCTACAGAGTGAGTTCCAGAACAGCTAGGGCTGTACAGAGAAACCCTGTCTCAAAAAACCAAAACCAAAAAAGTATCCCATCTTTTAAAATACTTTTATCTCTTTGTTCTCCTCTACCTGACACAGAGGCAGGCCCAGCCCAGGTCTTCTCTCAGGGCATTTGAGAGAAATATGCTAGAATATGATTGAATTAAGGAGACCCATCTTGCTCTCAGAGTCAGCTCTAAACAAGGGCAAACAGCGCGTGACAGTTGACCAACATTATTTATCTTACACCAATCCCCATATCAGAAGAATATTTGCAAAAGGGACATTGGTATTTGGTAAATATCTTAGCCATGTTTAACTCTCATTTCTAAATCTCACAAACTTCTAAAGCCACACCTCTCTTTTTTACATTTGTGTGTGTGTGTGCATGTGTGTGTGTGCATGTGTACACTTGCTCAAATGCTTGTGTGGGGGAAAGTGTGCAGATATGTGTACATTAATGTGGAGTCCAGAGGTTGATGGTGAGTATCTTCCTCTTACCTTGAAGCTAGAGCTCACAAGTTCAATTCTACTGTCTGGCCAATAAACCCCAGGGGTCCTCCAATCTCTTCCTATCTAACACTGGAATTACAAGCACATACTACCACACACAACTTTCTACATAAAATCTGGGAATCCCAAGTTAGGTTCCCCTACTCCTACAATGGGCAATTTCCAACTGAGCCATTGCCCTTGACCTGAGTTGACACTATCATCTTATAAAATGCCTTGTAAAGTATCTGAAGAAAAACTTCACATAAGAAAAATGATGCCTCACACATCCAAAGAGGCATATCCACCCCTCTGGCAGTAGAGTTGGGGGCCTCTGGATGATGGATAGGACACTAGTTTTTCCTGCCTGTGTCATTACCAGCTAAACCACTCTAGGCTACAATGATAGTAAGTAACTAACAACAGAACATCATGCTTAAAGTTTGCATCTCAGCTTTTAAAATACAGATATTCTACAAGTGTAACCCTGATGACATCATGCATTCTCTGCTGATACAGATTTGTTCTATACAATTTGTTTTTACACATGTGCTGACTCATAGAAGACATGAATCTAAAAGCTTTGCAGCTGAAGTATTATCTACGAACTGTCCATTCACAGTATTCTGTATTTGAAAGCTACTACTTTGTTCATAAAATTAATAATACTTAAAATTATCAATAAGTACAATATTTTACTCTTGAAATAAACAGCATACATTTGTGTTTTAAGTGGACAGATAATTTCTTTTAAAATATCTTTCTTTTTTAAATTTTTTTTTTTGAGACTGAGTCTACTTATAACCTAACTCACCTCAAATTCACCACATGATGGAAAATAACATCAAATTCTTGTTCCTTCTTCAGCTCCCCACATGCTGGGGTAATATGGGCACTCTCACAGCCTCTTCAGAGGGTGTGTCTTGTTCTTCCTACTGCTTGTAGTATATGTCAGTGAGACATGATGCTATTGAGTGTGACTACTCAGACACTGGCCTTCTCACCTTTCAATAATATGACACAAGTGTTTATTTGATACTTCGGCCATAGCCAAAATCAACAATAGACAATGTGTCCAATCTCCATTCTGGTACTGAAGCAAATTTATTATGTTTCTCTATGAACCAAGTTGAAATAATCAGAATTGAATCACAGGTGACAAAACACATTCTACCCCTGTGGCAGTGCGGACACTCTGGAACATTGTGTGCCTTGTTCTTATGAGTGACCCGTCCAGCAGGTCAGTTATTTGAGGGTCTCGAGGGGACCTTCTCCTAAGAACCAAATGGGGGGATAGAGAGAGACAAGGACCAAGTGCAAGAACGACTCGGAAACATTCTGAGTGGCATCAAGATCCCACTGTATTAGCAAGGCTTAAGGTTTAAATGCACAAGCAAAAGGAGAAGTACTTCTCAGCAGGAGGAATGGGAAATCACCTCAGCAGGAGAGATGGGGCAGTGGAAAAAGAGGAAGTACTTCTCAGCAAGAGGGATGGGGTAGTGGAAAAAGAGGAAGTACTTCTCAGCAGGAGGGATGGGGCAGTGGAAAAAGAGGAAGTACTTCTCAGCAGGAGGGATGGGGCAGTGGATAAAGAGGAAGTACTTCTCAGCAGGAGGGATGGGGCAGCAGAAATTTTTCTTTTGGCAACTACACAGGGAAACAGGAACTTGGTGGTATCAGGGTACATCTTGAGGTCAGGACATCCGGTGCTGACTTTCTCTTAGTGGTGCGTAGGTGACCCGGTTTTGACCCCCTTTTCTTCTCGGGGGGGGGGGGAGGGGGAGAGGCCCAATTCAGAGATTAGGACAATTGTGTTGTCTTAATGGCTCCCAACATATGAGGAAAGAAAAAAATCATCTGTGCAGAGACAGGCCAGGAACTGGCCCTGCAACCATGTGTTCAGATTCTCAGTTCAAGCCCTCCTGGCACTGCCCCTTCCCTCTGCAGGTGTTGGAAGCTGCACATCAGAGATGGCTGCATCCAAATGTGCCTTTACTTTCTGCCAAGAGATCGTTTCTTGAGGGAATCCTTAAGAATCTGCTGAGAATATTCAGCAACGTAGTCCTGTCCTTAAGGCTGGCACTTTTCTGGGCCCCTTGAAACTTTTTAACAGTTGCTTTTAAAACCTATCTTCTTGCTGCCTAGTACCCTCCCAGGCCCTGCTTTGAAGACATTTTCCCCCATTAAATCCAGTTGAAGAAAAAAATCCTAAGTAAAGCTATTTTCTTCATGGTCCTGTCTACAGCTTGCCCCTGGGTCAGCTGCATGACACCAATGTCTCTAACTACAATTACTAGGTGAGGTATTTTCTCCTGAGGCAACACAGCTGTTTCTGTCTTTCAGGAGGTAAAATGTGAGTGTTAATCCATAATTATACAAGGAGGGAAAATGGCTACTTAGCATATGCACAGCTCAGAAAAAAATCCTAGTACCAATTAGTAATGATATGAATTTGAGTCTAAATAGCCAATTTGCCAGCATGAAAGTCCCCATCAGGAAAGTATTCCTTCTTTCCTTCTATAACAACCCTTCATGCTCAAATAATAGAGCACCTGAGAGGTAGGGCCTTCCCATTAATGTCTATAACTGTGGCCATGTAGACCTCTCACCTGATTAAAGGGATACAGAATTATTCCACTGGCTACATAATATAACAATCACTGCAGCATAGGGCCAGCTGGAACAGCCATACAGTGAAGACAGCACTCAGGAAAATGGTTGACAAGCCATTGAGTAGCTGAGACTTCTGAGTATTATTTCCTCATTGTCCAATAGAAATAGCCCCCAGATGTAAGTGAATGGGAACAGGATGTGAGTATTCTCTTTAAACCCTGACGATGTGAATAGAATCTGATGTGATGTCTCGTATTAAATGATGTTTCTAGAAAAAAGGAAACCAAAACAAAATAAACAACTTCTCCCTCCCAAAAAAGCAAAACCATCCTCCCATACGTACAATAAACATCACACAGGCTGACTATCAGAACTTCAATGATTGTGAAGAGTTTAAATGTTTTAATGCCAAATTAATCCTGGGCTATCTTAACACCCTAAAAGTTATTTATTACCTAACTCTACATGTGACTGAACAGTTCTGTGGCTTTTTAGATAAGACCCCCAGCTCCCATCAACCCAAAAGTTAAAACTGTGATAGGCTGGAATCCAGAACCTGTAGCCCTCATTTTACTGTAACCCACCTACCTGATATTTCCCCTAATACATCTGAAAATGATTTATTATTTGCTTTGTTCTGGTACAATATATGCTTTGTGAAACTTTTACCGTGTTGGAATGTAGTTGGAAACTCAATCTGAGTTGCCAAGCCACACAGACTCATATTTATCTACAGAATAAACTCTCTCTCATTCTCTTTGAAGTGCGAGCTGGGTTTCTAGTGGTGACACCTGTCTGCTGTCAAGGTGTGTGGGGTGGGAGTCGGAGTATATAAGCAGACCTTGTATCATGTCTTACTCCATGCTTCAAAGTGTTCCTCCTTCTCTGACCTTTGGCATTGGAAAGGGACTTTCCTAAGGAACACCTGTAATTGCAGAAAGATTTCAGAGGCAGAACATATATCTTGCTTCTTAGATCAAGGCTGTCTTATAAACAATGACTCAAGACTCAGGTTTAAAGCCAATTGGCCCCTATCTTGTATTTGGAGTTAATAAACTGATGGAATTCTGCACAGCAAAGAGGGTTTCTTCTTTTGTTCCTATGAGTATAAGATTCATATTTACATTTTAATTTTTTATTCTGTCTTAGTTAGGGTTTTACTGTTGTGAACAGACACCATGACCAAAGCAAGTCTTATAGAAGAACATTTAGTTGGGGTTGGCTTACTGAAGGTTCAGACTTTAGTCCATTATCAACAAGGTGGGAACATGGAAGCATCAAGGCAGGCATGGTTCAGGAGGAGCTGATAGTTCTACATCTTGATCTGAAGGCTGTTAGTAGAATACTTAGTTTCAGGCATCACAGTGCCACGCCCACTCCAAAAAGGCTACACCTACACCAACAGGGCTACCCCTTCTAATAGTACCACTCCCTGGACTGAGCATATACAAACCATCACATATTCTTTTTAATAAATGCATGGCAACGTATAGTAGAGATATAGACAATCAAGGATGCTTTCAGACATATGCCAGAATTTAAAGAATGAGTGCAAAATATTGACACAAGACAAACGACATACATACATACATAGAGTAAAGATAGTTTGGAAACACTAATCAACAAAAAGAAAGAAAAAACTAAATCTACATGTGAAGAAAATAACATAAATGAAAAAGATCAATGAAAAATGGCTCTGAAAAAGAGGTGTCAAGGATAAATATTTGTGAAGTGAATAATTGTAGAAAAATCAAGATAGTGCTGTTTAATAATTTTTTTAAAGAAGGCATAGAAGTGCCCTAGCAGGTCATTTGGATAGTTTAGGGTTTGGGTTTTGTTTTGTTTTGTTTTGTTTTGTTTTATTTTGTTTTGTTTGCAAGATTGGTTGATTTTGGGTCTTTTGGTTGTTTTGGTTTAATTTTTATTTTTGCAGTGCTGGGAATTGAACCTAAGATCTTGTCCATACCAGACAAGTGCTTTGTCAGCTGAGCTGTATCCACAGTGGCTTGTTAGCACTTGGTATGTACAGAATGCCATGTTAACAGCAGAAGGAACATACCACAGAAGTGGAAGAGAATCTGTGTCTGAGTCCCAGAAATATCATTTCACTTCAGCAACTTCCTCAGAGCACCCAACTTCTCCACTCCTGGTTTTCCCATCCAAGATGCTTGTGTTACTAGATTAAAAATAGAAAATGAGACCTTTCTATCCTGATCTACAGGCAGGGAGTAAAACAAAGAGACTGGAGCCTGGCCTGGACCTTTGAGACCACAAAGCACACTCCTAGTGTCATACTTCTTCCAACAATGCCAAAACTTCTAATCCTTCTATTTCTTTCAAACTTCTATTTCTCTTTGATGACTAAGCATTCAAATATATGAGCCAACCCTGACAATTGAGTTAGCATGCAAAATATTAGGTCTCATCATGGTATCTCCATACATACATGCTATTTATTATGCTTTGTTCTCATTTGTTCCCCTCCTCCATCACTCCTGATAACAGGTTCCCTTCCTTCTTCCAGTTTGCCTCCCTCTCTACCTTCATATTATATATAAACCATTACCTCCCTATTTCCTGCTTTCCCCTTAAGATCTCATTCTCCACTCTCATTATCCTTTCTTGTTTCAATACCTACAAACATACATATCTAATTGCACACCATATATACATACATATTTTAGATCTTAGTTTCGTGTATGAGAGAAAGCCTGTAGTGTATGTCATTCTGGGTCTGGCTCATTTTGTTTAACGTAATGATTTCTAGTTGCATCTTCTTTCCTACAGATGTCCTGATTTCCCTTTTCTTTATGACTGCTTAAAATTCCGTTTGGCTATAGATACCACATTTCCTTTATCTGGGCTGGCCCCATTTCCTGGCTATTGTGAATTGTGAAGCAATAAACATGGTTGTGCATACATCTCTATGATGTGGTGACTTGGAGTCTCTCGGTGTGCTATATGTGGGTCATGAAGTAACTCTATTTTCAGGTTTCTTCTTTTCATTTCCATAGGGGCTGCCTGGTTGACACTCTGAGCAGCTGTGAATAAGGGTTCCTTTTCCCCATATCCTCACCAGCGCTTGTCATTTGCTTAGCCATTCTCCCTGGGTGAGATGGAATCTCAAAGCACTTTTAACTTGCATTTCCTTGATAGCAAACTATGTTGAACATTTGTTGTTCAAATATTTACTGGCTGTTCAAAACTTCCTTTTAGAACTGACTATTCAGCTACTTTTATTGATTGATGAATTAATGGTGTTGAATTTTTGCAGTACTTTATATGCCTCGGATATTAATCCCTTTGTAGTTGGCATGGATTGTTCTCTGTCCTGTAGGCTGTCTCTTCACTTTGCAGGGTTATTAATTTCAAAGCACAGAATTACACTATCTTCCTTTCAACTAAACATGAGAAAAAATGCTCACTTGATGAGAATAATCACTGGATGCCAAAGATGGAATTTCTGAAGCTTTTAATATGGAACTGAAGGTTTTCCTCCAAATGTTGAATCTTTGCCTTTTAGCTCCTTTCAAATTATTTCCATAAAAGAAAATCGATTCTTTCTTGACTAGGATATACACAAGTTGAGGTTACTAGTGTTCATCCTGTAGTCTCAATTCCAAGTGCAGTTTGTTTTCCTGTCACATTTCTTTCAAATGATACACTTCCTAAGAATTTTAGATTGATCAAAATACCTGGAAGCCTTTTTTTCATAGAAAGTGTTAGCTGTCTGCTTGTATGATATTGAATCTAAAAGACTGTGCCATATGCCATCACATCTTTCAGATTGTGTCTAAGAGGTGCTGAACGTCAGATGTGAAGACAGGGAGATTCTGTCATCCCCACGTTATAGTTGCAAGTCACGCCGCAGCTTCCTGATTCAGATGCCCCAGCTGTGGGATGCTATTTGGATAAACATCTGGATGATAAGCTGAGCAAATCATCCTCACCAAGACACTTTATTTTGTCACCTTATAGATGTTACCTGACGTGCATGTTAGATGGGTATGCTTACATATAGACATGGGTTCCTGAAACAACAGCCTTGAACAATTGTTTCAGATGGGAGATGCAGGATTAGCTTGTTCCCCTCATTTCACCTAGACATTTCCAACAATGAGTGATTCTTTTTGGTCTATTCCAAAAATCTTCAGTGTCAGGCCAGAGAAAGGTGGAGGAAGAAGGGCCATGCTTTATCACCTCCTGCAATCCAGGTCCAATAACTGCTGCCCATGATGCTATCTATACATGAGACACAGGCAGGAATGACGATGGGACTGAAAGAATGTCAGAACCCTGCACAGTCTTCTTTTAGGGAGTATACATGATACATCATACTGTGGGCTGAATTTCTTTGCATAGTCTCCTTGGAGCCATACAATTTTATGAGAGAAAAGCTTTCATACCCACCTATTTTATTTAAGTATATAAAAGCCTTCAGAAAAAGAAAGCAACAGGGATTGATGCTTATCTGAAGACAAGAGTTGAAAGCACACTCCTTAATAATAAGTCTACACCAGATTGTTTGGATGGCCTGGCGAGCTTCCTTTAAGTAACTCTGAACATTTGAAATTCGAGCCATTCTAGACTGGAGAGATGCTGCTGCTGATAGTTTCCTCCTGGAAAGCTTATTCATCACAGTAATGGTGGCAGCCATCCCTGTTCTGATCCAAAACTTCATTACTGAATTCTCAGTCAAAGCCTTATATATATTATACATATATAACATATATAAGCCTATATATATAACTTCACCTTTTTGGGTGAAGTTAGGGAATAAAAAATAGCCAAAGTTATTAGTCTTTAAAACTAAAATGTAGGCCATTTGAACTATTCTCACATGCATGAGGTACAATGTCTACCACTAACACTGCATGTCAAGATGACATCTTTCCTTAAATTTCTAGCAAGCTCAGTCTTGAACATAGGTTTTGATGTGGGATTTACACAATTAGTCTCTGGAGTACCAAGGTAGACAGGTGTTACCTGCCATATTTATCTGTTTAAGCTACTAAATTCTGTAGTGCTATGAGCATTTCTATTAAATTTCATTTAAAGGGACATTACTCTGGGGGGGGGGGAGATACATTCTTTATTTTTCTTTTTTCTCCTCTCACCACCCCCACCTCCCCCACACCCCCTACCCCTGCCTTGGAATGTGTTTGGCCATGACATATCACACAATGGTACCAGGAGGCAGACAAATGAAGAAATTGAACACAGAAACTTTTGAATCCAAACAAGCAAACAATTGTCATTGCAATTATTTCATTATGGCTAACAACAGAAAGACAAAAGCAGACTGAAAGTCTCCCATAATGACAGGACGGTCACAAAAGACTCATGAATACAGAGAGTATTTCTAAGAGACAGAAGCATTCTCTCAGCACACAATATACAGTAAATCCTCATTATTCTGATCACAGAGCTTCTTTTCCCCAAATACTATGTAATTCAAAAAACAATTCCCATTCCTTGACTGCCTAGATCATCTTATTGTTATTTTATTAAAATACACGCTCATTTTAACCTAGCTAATTCAAAGTCAAATTTTACCACCCCCTTACATAGTGACTAATGAGGTTTTACTTCAACACTGCTTTGTCTCCTGGGCTCTAGCAACTCCCAAATTGCCCATACAAAAGCGACCGTGCAATGTAAAATGAAATCACCACACTGAATAGTAATAACATATGTGGGAAAAAGCATGTTGAATATCTTTGTAACATTCTGAATTTTCTCTTGGCTTTTAAAATCTCCCTTTACATTTAAATATTAAACTATAATCTGAACACAGTCAAAGTATATGGATTCTTAGTAAGGAGTGAGGTGGGAGGGGGAAATGTTCAGGTTTTCATGGCTAACAAAAGCCCTCATGACACATCACTACCTCAGTCCTCCCACATTGGATCTTGGAACACTGATTTGGGGCAGTGGGGTGGGGGGAAGACATGAGGCAATCAAGAAAGAACAAACACATGTACAGAAAAGTAGAGGTCGTGTGTGTGTGTGTGTGTGTGTGTGTGTGTGCGTGTGTGTGTGTGTTGGGGTTGAACTTGGAGTGGCACCTACTATTACCAGCAACATGGAACCTCTGCATGTTTACTAGGTAAAGCTCAGGGGGAGGGGAGGATGGTTTTCATAGGAGGTCCCCATAGATAAATAGTCTCAGACTGTAAACATCAGGAAGAGGAAACTGAAGATGCTAGTTTTTGTACATACTCGTCACTCATTCTTTTTTTTTAAGACTTATTTATTTTTTTATTCATTTGTTTATTTATTTATTTATTTTATATGTGAGTATTCTGTAGTTGTATAGTGGTGAGCCTTCATGTGGTTGTTGGGAATTGGATTTTTTAGGACCTTAACTCACTCCGGTTAACTCTGCTAGCTCAGTCCCTGCTTGCTCCGGCCCAAAGATTTATTCATTAGTATACATAAGTACACTTTAGTTGACTTCAGATGCACTAGAAGAGGGTGTTAGATCTCATTACAAGTGGTTGTGAGATGCCATGTGCTTGCTGGGATTTGAACTCAGGACCCCCAGAAGAGCAGCCAGTGCTCTTTTCCACTGAGCTATCTTGCCAGCCCCTGGTCACTTACTCTTATTTGGACACTTCCTGCACCACCACCACATCACCACCACCACCATCACCACCACCACATCACCATCATTATCACCACCACCACCACCACCACCACCACATCACCATCACTATCACCACCACCACCACCATCACCACCATCACTACCACTATCACCACCATCACCACCACCACCACCACCACCACCACCACCACCACCACCATCACCAGTACCACTCAGCAATTTCCTCTGAGATTGAAGCATTCCATCCTATAAGGATGAACATTAAGACAGGAAGTAAACTACTCAAAAACCTTCAGGAAGTCAATGAAACTGACAAAATTAGTTAAGTTCTTCCCTCCCCAAGAGCAAACAGTAAAGACTGCTGTGAGTCACTCCCAGATGAAGTCAAGCTATAAAAAAACATTCAGATAAGACCAGCTGAAAGAAGATTCAGAGACGAGCCAAGCAGTCCCAAAGTAGCAGAGACCACCTCAACTAATTAGAAGAAATAAGACCATCTAAGATTCCTGGAAGAGGTTCAGAGCAATTGTGGCAATAGGAAAAGTCACTCTCAACCTGTTGAGCTGCTTGCATGCTATGCAGTGTGCTCCAGGTTCCCAGGTTTTGTGAGCTGTCACTCATGCTAGACTGGGCTTTGCTATACATCACTCTTGCAGTCATTTAGCCTCCTGTAAGTAACCCTTCACCTATATTTCTGTTAGTCACTCATTGGTTCACCAAGTTGGACTTTAGTAGTATCCGTGTTTTTCTCTCTGTCATGGGATCCCTATCTGAGGTAAGTAGATGAGTGTTATAGCTGCCCAGAAAAAGTCTGTCATAATAAGCACTCAGAAAAGCCTGTCCACCCTTCTGTCCATGGCCCATAAGAATAACAGCTTTGCCAATTGCCAATGGCTCTGCTGCAGTTTAGAATCCTTCTTACAACTGGGCTGTGCCACAATAAACATTTCCTCCAGACTTTACTCAGGGCTTTCTCTGTCTACAGCATTCCATATAACAGTATTAGAACTGACTGCATTCAAAAATACCATAGAGCCTTCATCATAACTATAAATTAACTATGACCATTCTCTTCTTGTTTTACTGGTGTAGAAAGGCATAGAAAGGTCATCTAACCTCTACTCAACCCACCATGAGCCCAGTGTGTGGAAAGCCTAGTCTCTAGACAGCCCCTCTACCTTCAGTTTTCCCTCCTCGTACATAACAGTAAATACCCAAATCCCAAAATAACCCTGACCTGGTTAGCAGATCAGCACACCACAGAAGGGTTTTGAGACTATTTGGAGAAAGTGATAGGCCCCCTTGAATCCTATAAGCATGTCAGGTCCTTTATTTCCTATATGTAGCCAGGGCCTGGTTGATTCCAGCTGCTGTTCTGAAGTCTATCTGCTTAGCATGTCAACTGCCTTCCTCCCCCTGCACCCCAACATTTATCCACATCATGTGGGTATGTGCTAATGTGTATGCATATACATGTTTGCATGTGCATGTTTACATATGCATGTGAGTGCAGGTGTATATACATATATTTTGGGACAAAAGGACAACATCAGATTCCATTTCTCAAGTAGAAATGAGACAAGATTTGTTTTTGAATCGAGGTTTCTAATTGGCCTGGAACTCACCAGGCTGGGTTAGCTAGTCAGTATATTGCCCAGAAACAGTCTGACATAATAAGCACTCAGAAAAGCCTGTCTACCCTTCTGTCCATGACTACAGCATTCCATATAACAGTATGAGAACTAACTGCATTCAAAAGACTGGCTACCCAGAAAGCCCCAATGACCCTCTTGCCTCTGCTCTTCCAGCACTGAGATTGCTAGTACAAGCTACAATACTCAGCTTTGTTTGTATTAGTTCTAGGGATTAAATATGGGCCTCCATACTTGTAAGACAAGAATTTTATTTTATTGACTGAACTACCCCCCTATCTACAGTATAATTTTGAAGAGATGGCTACTCAGTACCACACACCTGGATTCTTCTGTTAGTCTTGTAGATACTATATCTATAGGCCTTTCTCCAGGGTGATGTACCTCTTCCCCAGATCCTGTGGCTTTTGATTACAAAAGGCACATAGCAGCACACATAAGCAGAGAATTATCTTCTGTCATGTTGGAAGTGAGGCCAGTGGATGGTCAGTAATGACACAGAAGCTGGCCTGCTGATAGATGGACAGCTGTGTCAATTGTATACTAAGTACCCAGAGCCCTTTGGAAGTCCACACTGCAGCTCTGTCTTAGACAGAACTTCTTGACTGGGTTGTCTGCCCTTCTTCTTGTCTTCTTCTGGAGCTATCACATCCATAGACTGTGGTTTCTAGAATCCCTGCCTTAGTCTATATAAAAATGTCAATGACTGTTTCTTCCTCCCTGGCCTTGCCTTCTACCATCATAATATCCTTCTTCACACAATTCTCAGCACACTCAGGATCCTGTAGTAGCTCCCTCCTGACACTCTGCAAACTTTTTATACAGGTGCTATGGAGTACTTTCAATTTCTGCATGGTTTCCCTACTTTCAGAAAAAGAAAAACATTCATAACAAAAAATAACTTTCCTGAACTAGGTATGCTGAAAATTTATGAGATTTTGTTTCACAGATGTAGCTGCAGGGTGTACACTAGGAAGGATGAATCTATATTGGTTAGGAAGCCTCCTGGAGCATATCCCACGAATGAATACAAGAACAGACTATCCCTCAGTTTAAGACTGGGCCAAGAAAATTTAGCCCTGGTGAGAATTTATTTTAGTTACTTGTCTCATTGTTTTGACAGAATGCCTAGCAAAAGTGGTTTTGGAGATATTTTTTTTTTCAGCTCATAGTTTGAGTGAATGTAGTCCATTCTGACAGGGTGGCATAAAGGCATGGTGGCAGGAATATGGAGGCAACTGGTCCAATTGTGTTTATAGTCAGCAAGCAGCAGGGGATGGATGCTGGTCCTCAACTTATTTTCTTCCTCTTTTTCCAGTCTAGAAACAGCCTATTTGAAATGTCCTTACAACCATGCCCAGAGGTATATTTTCTAGTTGATGCCAAAGTCAAGAGTAGCTCTAACTTAGGAAAGAATAAACGCTTGGCAAAGTCAGGAGGAGAGAACACTTGGGAGCTTTGCACTTTTGTGTATGCAGAAAGGTTAACATCTCCATCTCCGATTTAAGAAAGGCTTGAGTATTCAACTAGTGTGGAGACTGAGAGTTCATGTGAAGCCTACAGGTAAGTTACTGACTCCTGCAGAATGGGAATATGATGGTTTGAATATGCTCGGCCCAGATTGTAGCATGAATAGGAGGTATGTACTGGTTGGAGAAGATTTGTCACTGTGGGTGTGGGTTTTAATACCCTCATCCTAGCTGCCTGGAAGCCAGTCTTTTCCCAGAGGTCTTCAGATGAAGGTGTAGGAGCTGTGAAGTTCTTCCTGCACCATGCCTGCTTGGATGCTTGCCGTACTCCAGCCCTGATGATAATAGACTGAACCTCTGAACCTGTAAGCCAGCCCCTATTAAATGTTCTCCTTATAAGAGTTGCCTTGGTCATGGTGTCTGTTCACAGCAGTAAAACCCTAACTAAGACAGGAAACTCCCCACTGTTACCACTTAAAGACTCCATGTCTAGCCAGAAGAAAACAGTTACCCTTCATAAGACACAAGCCCTTAAATGCTGGAGTTGTTGCTTTCTTTCCTGCCACACCCACTCCAGTGAAGTCTGCAAGATAGGCCTAAAGGCTTAGACACAGTCCTGAGGCAAAGAGTTTCACGGAAACACAGACTCCTGGAACCTTGGCACGAAATGCTCCAATCCTGTTCCTGTGTTAGTTGGTGTATGGATCTGTGTGCTTTCTTTCAGTATTTTTTTTTATTATAGGTGCCTCCAAGAAATGATTTTACTAATAATTAAATCAGGTTGAACTCTACTGCTGGCCTTCACCAATGTCCTAGGCAGTCCTTGAGCTGACCCTGGGCTTGGAATTTCATAAGAGTGTTATTCATCCAAATGAAATGCCCCAGTGTTGACAGTTAATAATCAGGCATATCAGTTTGCTGGATATGAGCTAGTATTCCCAGGGCTAGTCCAAAATAGTAAACTTAAGGTTCTCATTACAGACAGGAATGGCAGCCTACATTACATAAAAGTAGAAAGAAAGTGGGTTGTGGTTTTAGGAGGAGCTGAACTATTGTATTATTCATGAAAGGGTTAGTAGAACAGAATTCTCCTGGTGCATGTTTTTCACTAGGCCCAGAGGAATAGCATAATTAGGTATTTACTAAGGGACCCCTGGTGGTGGGTTTAACAATAGACTAGCATTGCATCAGACCTTTCACCTGGCTCTTGTGATTAGCTGATTATAGATAGGGCTGTTCCTATCTCAGTTGTAAACACTGCCTGGCTCCTGCCAGCTTTTTTATGTACGCATTTTCTTTGTTTTGTGTAAAGAACCATTATGCATCTTGATGTACCGATGTATCTTGGCTGTTGTATCGCCTAGCTTGCTTGTTTTTCTTCTGTATTGTAAGTCTCTTGGTCGCTTTGAGAAATTACATTCAGATACAACACTCCCTTGTGTTCGCATCTGTTTGTCACCTTTTTGCCGACTCCTGCTCACCTGTACTGGAACCCTGGTTCTCCTGTGGATTGATGAGCCAACTGAGGCCAGTCCGAGGCACCTTCCTGATTTTGTTAATTCATTCCAATAGGTACATGTTTCCCACTCATCTATAAGAGTAGGCAGTGATTTCCTATCTCCTTGTTAAAGAGGGTAGAAGTGTAATAAGGACATAAAACCTTGAATGGTGTCTCGGCAAGCCTCTCTCACTCCCATCCTTTCCTGTGAAAACAAGACAAGGAACTATGTTGGTCTAAGGTCACATCTTTTCTGAGATCCCATTGAAACTTCCCTGGAACCAGAAAGCATATATAGTTTTAAGAATGCTAGCAGAAGTGTGTGTGTGTGTGTGTGTATGTGTGTATGGGGAGGTGATATGCATTGATGAAGGTGCAGATGTACAACTTGCCATTTATGTCTTTAAATAAACTCCTTGCTAAGCCTTGGTTTTCTTGAGAATTAGTCTGCCTTATTTGGTTTAGGGATAAACCTAAGAACATGATGATTAGCCTGTGCTGAAATTTGTGACTACATCAAAAGAAGTAATCAATACATGTTAGCCATTGTTATTCATCATCTCTAATATGCCTCAAAAGGACTTATCAAACTGCTTCTAAACAAGAACACATAGAACAGTGGAGGTCCATGGGTTGTTTAAGAAATGACACTAAATACTTCACTTACATTTCATCAATGCCATATGAAGTTGGAGTATTATCCCGTCTTCTATTTCAGAGACAGGGGAACTGATCAAATTGAGGATGAATATTTAATAACCATCTCTCAGGAGGGAAAATGGAGGAATTGTAGTGCTGTGCTATTTTCTGTGGCATATATATGTCCACAGTAGGTCAGCACAAACTACTAATGTGGTGTCCCTGGATAGCATGTTGAGAAGAATTGGGCTCAGTGGGCTCCCCAGACTCACAGTCCTAAACAGAGAGGCGATGTGGGAAATGAATCACCAACTCCAGACAAGTCACTGCACTTCTCCACAGTTGCCCCCTGTCTCCCCTAACTCTCAGCTCCACTTCACAATGCAAAGCAAATAATACATGTTTTACCTCAAAAAGCACTTCATTAAAAATCTCCAAACTCCAAGGCTGGGAAGATGGCTCAGCAGTGAAGACACACACTAATGTTCTTGCAAACGATGAGAGTTCAGTTCTAAGCATCTGCTGCAGGCAGCTCACAACAACCTGTAACTCCAGCTCTATGGGATCTAATACCCTTTTCAGGCTTTCTCAGGGCCTGAACTCACATGTATGAACCCACACACAGATATCCTTTCATATGTGTGTGCCTAAAACATAAAGATAAAAATCTAAAAACAACAAAATAAAATCCCAAACTCTACAACTGGATTCCAGGGTGCAAGCTTTAATAGAAATCTAAAAGCCTGTTTAACTCTGTATTTCTTCTTAATTTGTCAAGAAGAAAACAATCTCTTTACTTCCAAGATGTTGAAATTTGTGTGTTGCAGTCTACTCTGTACTTAAGTTAACAAATTAATTCAGCTGTAAACTATACTAATCACATTGTTTAAAATCAGACTTTACTCTTTATAAATTTAATAAGGTCTTCAAGAATGTGTAGCTTTTCTGATTAGTTGGGTAGCTTTAAAATGTTCAGATTGCACAACTACTTGCTGAAAAATATATACCCTGTATTCTCTTATATTGAGTGTTTTATGCAAATCAGGCTTCTGGGTTGACACAGTTGATTCACTGCTGGGAGCTTATTAATAGCATATGCTCAGATGTGTCTAAATCTCACTGGGCAATTCCAATACATAGCAGAGCCAGATACAGATACAGAACTTCACCCTAAGAGAACTTTCTTCCTGTTCTTAATTTAGAATATGCATTGACTTAGCATTTTAAAATGTACTAGAGGCTAAATAAATAAAAAGATGCTCAATTTCTACTTCTCTGTGGTAGCTAAAGTACCATTTTGTGCATCATAAAGCAGCTATTAGACTTTATTCACAAACAACACAAGTGTACTAAGCAAGCAGTAAACAGAAGCAAGCATCCCCCAAACTGAGGGTTATGCTACCTCTAAGAAGCTACCTGATGCTCAGGGCTTAGTGGGATCCCAGGCTCCCCATTATACAATATTGGCTGGAGGCTGGTAGTACTCCCTAAGTGACTTATCATCAAGAAGGCCAAGGCACAGGAAGCCTGTGGCTCCCTAGCTGTCCTGCTTCACTCCTGCAAGTATAGGTTAAGCAAAAGACACAATTGAGACAGTACAGAACTTGGTCCTTCTCTTTTCTCTGTTGCTTTAACGCCAGTGGCTGCCCCTGAAACCTCCATCTTCTGGGGGGGGGGGGGGGGCGGGAATGGACAAATTAAGAACCAGCACTAATGAGCTGGCAATATGCATCCTTGGTCCCAAGATCCATGACCTCTAGTTAAATGAGAAGCTTCCCCTAAATGGACATAGTTAACCTGAAGAATTTGCTGAACATGGTTTTGCAAAATGATTCCAGAAGACAGGTTTGAATGGAAGGATGTCTGTGCCATCATTGGAAAAACACCATACACACAGTCACGAAAAGCATCACTTTCTCTCATCCTCCACTACCTTGGCCCTCACTTCGTGTAACATTCACGCAGCAGTTCTCCACAGTACTGTTGTCTGCTCCTCACCCATCTTCATTTTTATAATAATGGAGTAGACTATCTCTGCCTAGAAACCTGACATAGTTTCCTTCTGTCTCTGACTCTTAATGGTAGAAACTGCATAAGCAAGAAGCTTGTCTTGTGTGCACAGGACCCAAAACAAGAGGCATTAGTGTCAATCACCAAGTATTTGTCAGCATCCATGTTTTAGAAATCAAATTGGAAAGCGATGTTTCCAGGCTCAGAGTAATTCCAGAACTGACGTGTACTGGAGAGATCTCTGCATTTCTGCATTATTGGTTGTTTCTCTTAGACTGGAGACAAGTCATGGTCTCCTTGAGGCTGAGCTCTCTGACAGACAGAAGCAAATTTTTAGGTGTCTTTTGGAACATCTGCGGAGATGTTGGCAGGTTTTAAGTTCACAGCCTACTCACTCTTTTGCACCTGATTTACTGTTAATATCTCAACACAAGGAGAATGTATGAGGAAAAAAACATTGGAAGCCTTGTCTTAGAACAGCAAAAAAGAAGAAAAGAACACTTTTCCAGATGATGCAGCTTTCAAGTTGGTAAACAGAGATGAACACCAAATTACTCATTTTAGCTTCACCAACAGGCACTTCAAAATGACTTCTGAATGACTTGAGAGACCAATTCATAATCCCATTATTTAAGAAATATATACATACACATATACAAATATATGAATACATATACATATATGCATATATACTCATATACACATATATACAAGTATATATATACATATACACACATATATATATGCATATACATATATAGAGGGGCATGTTAGTGGTATAGAAAGCTAGGTTATGTCCTTGATACCATTCTTGCTGAGCACTTGAAATTCCTACTAATCACAGTGATAACTACTTTTTTATTAGATATTTTATTTATTTACATTTCAAATGTTATCTCCTTTCCTGGTTTCCCCTCCAGAAACCCCCTATCCCATCCTCCTTCTTCCTGCTTCTATGAGGGTGATCTGCCTCCTAGCCACTCCTGCCTCTCCCCCTTGGCATTCCCCTACACTGGGCATCAAGCCTTCCAAAGATCAAGAGGTTGCTCCTCCCATTGATGCCAGATAAGGCCATCCTCTGTTACATATACAGCTGGAGCCAAGGGTCCCTCCATGAATACTCATTGGTTGGTGGTTTACTCCCTGGGAGCTCTGGGGAAGGGGGGTGTTGGGAGCTATTAAGACAACTCTATTGTCTTGATATCTGAATTGGGCCTCTCCGCCCCCCAAGAAGAAAAGGAGGTCAAAAGCGGGCCACTGACGCACCATTCCGAGAACAACCACAGAATGTTCCAGCCCTAAGTCAGCGCCAGATGTCCTGACCTCAAGATGTACCCTGATATCACCAAGTTCCTGCTTCCCGTGTAGTTGCCAAAAGAAGAATTTCTGCTTCCCCATCGCTCCTGCTGAGAAGTACTTCCTCTTTTGCTTGTACATTTCCGATGCCCCATCCCTCCTGCTGAGAAGTACTTTCTCCTTTGCTTGTGTATTTCTGCTGCCCCATTCCTCCTGCTGAGAAGTGCTTCCCCTTTTGCTTGTGCAATTAAACCTTGAGCCTTGCTGAATACAGTGAGACCTTGATGCTACTCAGACTGTTTACGTGTTGTTTCTCACACTTGGTTTCTGTCTCTCCCTCCCCCCATTTGGTTCTTAGGAGAAGGTCCCTTCAAGACCCTCAAATAACTGGTCCTGCTGGACGGGTCGGGGGGGGGGGTCTGATTGGTTAATATTTCTTTTCTTCCTATGGGTTGCAAACCCCTTCATCTCCTTCTGTCCTTTTTCTAACTCCTTCACTGGGGACCCTGTGCTCAGTCCAATGATTGGCTGGAAGCATCCGCCTCTGTATTTGTCAGGCTCTGACAGAGCCTCTCAGAAGGCAGCTATATCAGGCTCTTGTCAGCAAGCACTTCTTGGCATCCACAATAGTGTCTGGGTTTGATGTCTGCATGTGGGATGGATCCCCAGTAGAGCAGTCTCCGGATGGTCTTTCCTTCAGTCTCTGCACCACACTTTGTTTCTGTATTTCCTCCCATGAGTATTTTATTCCCCCTTCTAAGAAGGACTGAAGCATCCACACTTTGGTCTCCCTTCTTCTTGAGCTTCATATGGTCTGTGAATTCTATCTTGGCTACTCTGAGTTTTTTGGACAAATATCCACTTATAAGAAAGTGCATAGCAAACTGCAGACATTACAGAACAGTATGAGAAGTGCTGATACCTCAGGTAAATCTTCTCAAGTGACTAGACATGGATGGCAATGTCTAGTACCCTAAAAAGAGATTAAAGAATAATGGATCTTTGTATTCAATAGTATATCTGGGTGTATGACTAATAGATTTTATTATGCATGTTATATATCAGTCTACTTCTGGTTTTGGTTTTCAGTATGCTGAGTGGTGGAAATAATGTGAGTTTATCTTAAAGCCCATGCATCTATATTTAATCTTGTAATGTACATATTGGTGGAACATGTCTAGTACCGGACACTGTTCTTACTGATCTGAGACAAGGCGCCAAACATCTGTATTTTGAACTGAGTGCTGAAATCATTTTTTCATGGCTTTATCTCTTCCCAGTTTTCATTAGTTTTGTATTATGATGCCAGAATTGGTGAATAATCAGACTCACATCATCCATTAAGAGGCTGTGTAATAGCATGAGTGATAAATTCTGTACAATGGGGCATTTTTGTGACACATTGACTGTTTGAGAGCAAGGCATTTCAGAAGTTATTTATTATCATCTAAAGAGTAACTCGAATGTATAGGAATGTGTAGGTATAGGAAACATACCCAATTTGGAAGGGCTGTTAGAAATAGGACCACCTGGCTTTCTAATATCAGATCAACTGGAACAGTCCTAAATGAGCATTTTACTTGAGCAGCACATCTTTGAGTGAAACTTATTTTCTTCTCCTGTTTCAAATTCAAACTTCTGACTGCAGCCACTGTAGCCTGTCGCCGTCCTCACTCGGATGTGAAATATGTATGTGGTGGCGGACTTGAGGCCCGTGACGATGACGCTTGGGGCCTTGGACCTCGTGGAGGAATAGGTGAGCTGTTCATGCTCCTGGAGACAGAAAACAGAAGAAAGGAAATGAGGCAGTGCGACCCTACCATTTCCTAGAGACGGCCTCAAGGGAAACTAGTATAAGCATGGGTTTCCTCAAGTTAGTACTTAGTTGATCAGCATTGTATATGTGATTGGTTTGATTTGGGAAATTATCAATGGGATGGTTACTTGTCTTTAACTATACATGGACACTGGTGATTTACACTGGACTTTGACTCTAATATGTGAACGTGTTTCAACAGAGTAGCACCTTTGTCTTCATCAAAATGGACACATTGGATTAGACACATTAGCGTTTGTGCTGGGAACCATGAATGTGTTACACAATATTTCTACCCAGTGGTAGCGAATGTCAAATGGCCAGGGCTATCTATGGGTAGACCGACCTGTGGATGAGAGGAAAAAAAAATAGTTTGAAATCTTTAGGTAGCAATTAATTGCTTCTGTTTATAACTTTGATTTCTCAGAAGTTATCATTAATGTGAACTTAAATAAAATGATGAGAATTTTTCCCATGGGGGTGGGGAAGAAAGTACATAGCATGTGTGTTCTTTTGTGACTGGATTACCTCATTCAGAATGATATTTTCTAACTGTATCCATTTGCCTAAGAATTTTATGAATTCATTGTTTTTAATGGCTGAGTAGTACTCCATTGTGTAAATGTACCACATTTTCTCTATCCATTCATCTTTTGAAGGACATCTGGGTTCTTTCCAGCTTCTGACTACTATAAATAAGGCTGCTATGAACAGAGTGGAGCATGTATCATTATTATGTGTTAGAGAATCTTTTGGGATATGCCCACGAGAGTTATAAATGGGTCCTCAGGTGGTACTATGTCCAATTTTCTGAGGAATTGCCAGATTGACTTCCAGAGTGGTTGTACCAGCATACAATCCCAACAACAGTAGAGGAGTGTTCCTCATTCTCTATATCCTGGCCAGCATCTGCTGTCACCTGAGTTTTTCATCTTAGCCATTCTGACTGGTGTGAGGTGGAATATCAGGGTTGTTTTGATTTGCATTTCCCTGGTGATTAAGGATGTTGAACATTTCTTTAAGTACTTCTCAGCCATTCAGTATTCCTCAGCTGAGAATTCTTTGTTTAGCTCTGTATCACATTTTTTAATATGATTATTTGATTCTCTAGAATCTAACTTTTTAAAAAATAATTATTTATTTTATGTATATGAGTACACTGTTCCTGTTTTCAGACACACCAGAAGAGGGCATAAAATCCCCTTACAGATAGTTGTGAGACACAATGCAGTTGCTGGGAATGGAACTAAGGCACTCTGGAAGAGCAGTCAGTGCTCTTAACTGCTGAGCCAGCTCTCCAGCCCAGAATCTAACTTTTGAGTTCTTTATATATATTGGATATTGGCCCTCTATCCGATGTAGGGTTGGTAAAGATCTTTCCCCAATCTGTTGGTTGCTGTTTTGTCCTATTGACAGTGTCCTTTGCCTTATAGAAGCTTTGCAATTTTATGAGGCCCCATTTGTCAATTGTTGATCTTAGAGCATTAGCCATTGGTGTTCTGTTCAGTAATTTTTCCTCTGTGCCCATAACTTTGAAACTCTTCCCCACTTTCTCCTTTGTAAGGTTCAGTGTATCTGGCTTTATGTGGAGGTCCTTGATCCACTTGAACTTGAGCTTTGTACAGGAGATTGATTTACATTCTTCTGCATGCTAACTACCAGTTGAGTCAGCACCATTTGTTGAAAAGGCCGTCTTTTTTCCACTGGATGATTTTAGCTCCCTTGTCAAAAATCATGTGACCATAGGAGGGTATGTTCATTTCTGGGTCTTCACTTCTATTCCATTGATCTACTTGCTTGTCAGTGAACCAATACCATACAGTTTTTATCATTATTGCTTTGTAGTCCAGCTTGAGGTCAGGGATGGTGATTCCCCCAGAAACTATTTTATTGTCAAGAAAAGTTTTTGCTACCCTAGGTTTTTTGTTAATCCAGATGAATTTGCAAATTGCTCTTTCTAACTCTATGAAGAATTGAATTAGAATTTTGCAGGGATTGCACTGAATCTGTAGATTGCTTTTGGCAAGATGGCTATTTTTACTATATTAATCCTGCCAATCCATGAACATGGGAGATATTTGCATCTTCTGAGATCTTCCATTTCTTTCTTCAGAGACTTAAAGTTCTTGTCATACACATCTTTCACTTACTTGGTTAGAGTCACATTAAGGTAATTATATTGAATGTGACTATTGTAAAGGGTGTCGTTTCCCTAATTTCTTTCTCGGCCTGTTATCCTTTGACTAGAGGAAGGCTATTAATTTGTTTGCACTAATTTTATATCTAGGCAATTGGCTTAAATTGTTTATCAGCTTTAGGAGTTCTCTGGCGGAATTTTTTGGGTCACTTAAGTATTCTATCATATCATCTGAAATAGTAATATTTTGACTTCTTCCTTTCCAATTTGTATTTCTTTGACCTCCGTTGTTTAATTGCTCTGGCTAAGACTTCAAGTACTATATTGAATAGGTAGGGACAGACAAGGGCAGCCTTGTCTAGTCCCTGATTTTAGTGGGACCTTTACTCTGAGGTAGTGACTGTCTTTGTCACTGAGCTGTGTTTCCTGTATGCAGCAAAATGCTGGGTCCTGTTAACATATCCAGTCTGTTAGTCTATGTCTTTTTATTGGTCAACTGAGTCCATTGATGCTAACCGATATTAAAGAAAAATGATTGTTGCTTCCTATTATTTTTGTTGTTAGAGAGGGAATTATGTTTGTGTGGCTATCTTCTTTCAGGTTTGTTGAAAGAATATTATTTTCTTGCTTTTTCTAGGGTGTAGTTTCCCTCCTTGTGTTGACGTTTTCCATCTATTATCCTTTGTAGGGCTTAATTTGTGAAAAGATATTGAATAAAGTTGGTTTGACATGGAATATCTTGGTTTCTCCATGTATGGTAATTTAGAGTTTTGCTGGGTATAGTAGTCTGGGCTGGCATTTGTGTTCTCTTAGGGTCTGTATGAGATCCCGCAAGGATCTTCTTGCTTTCATAGGCTGTGTTGAGAAGTCTGGTGCAATTCTGATAGGTCTGCCTTTATATGTTACTTGATCTTTTCCCGTTACTGCTTTTAATATTCTTTCTTTGTTTTATGCATTTGGTGTTTTGATTATTATGTGACAGGAGAAATTTCTTTTCTGGTCCAAACCATTTGGAGTTCTGTAGGCTTCCTGTATGTTTATACGTATCTCTGTCTTTAGGTTACAGAAGTTTTCTTCTATAATTTTGTTGAAGATATTTACTGACACTTTAAGTTGGGAATCTTTTTTCTCTTCTATACCTACTATCCTTAGGTTTGGTCTTCTCATTGTGTCTTGGGTTCCCTGGATGTTTTGGGTTAGGAGCTTTTTGCATTTTGCATTTTCTTTGATTGTTGTGTCAATGTTTTCCATGGTATCTTCTGTTCCTGAGATTCTCTCTTCTATCTCTTGTATTCTGTTGGTGATGTTTGTATCTATTACTCCTGACTTCTTTCCTAGGTTTTCTATCTCCAGGGTTGTTTTTCTTTGTGATTTCTTGATTGTTTCTATTTCCATTTTTAGATCCTGGATGGTTTTGTTCAATTCCTTCACCTGTTTGGTTATGTTTTCCTGTGATTCTTTAAGGGATTTTTGTGTTTTCTCTTTAAGGGCTTCTAAGTGTTTACCTATGTTCTCTTGTATTTTTTTAAGGGAGTTATTTACGTCTTTCTTAAAGTCCTTTAAATCATGAGATGTGATTTTAAACTAGAGTTTTGCTTTTCTGTTGTGTTGGGTTGTCCAGGACTTGCTGTGGTGGGAGAACTGGGTTCTTATGATGCCAAGTAACATTGATTTCTGTTGCTTATGTTCTTGCTCTTGCTTCTTGCTATCTGGTTACCCCTACTGTTAGTTAGTCTTGCTGTCTCTGACTGGAGCTTGTTCCTCCTGTGGGACTGTGATCTTAGATGTGTCAGCACTCCTAGGGAGACCAGCTCTCTCCTGGGTGGGATTTGTATGTGGAGGGCTGTGGGACAGCCTTAGCTCTGAGTAACAGATGGAGACAGCAAGGATACTGTCCACAGCTGCTCTGCTGTTCCTGTGTCCTGTGTGCTTCTGGTGGGTCTCTCTTTAGAGAGTTATTGGAGCAAAATTGGTGATCTCACCTCGGGGCTTAAGTGTGAGAACAATCCTGGGAGATCAGCTCTCTCTTGGTGGAATTTGGGTGCAGAAGGCTATGGGACAGCCTTAGTTCCAGGACACAGATGGAGTCTGGAAAGATCCTGTCCCCAGCTGCTCCACTGTTCCTATGCTCTGTGCTAGTAACTACATTTAACAGAGTATTAATTCTCACTATTAAATTCTAAGATGAGTCCAAATTTAACCCCTGTTTAACAGATATGGAATTGAAGCATATTACTAACCATCCATAGGTCCTGTACATTAGTTAAGTCAAGACTCAGGCCCAGATTTATCTGCCCATAGAGCCCTTTGATGGTTACCTATAGCCTGCATATATTATTCTTTCCTATAATATCCTTCTATGTGAACAGTGTTCCCATAGAACTTTGTTTATTTCCACTGAGGAACGCCTTTGCCTGCACAATTAATGCCATAGACAAAACGTTTCCTCTCCCCTTATCAGTAACGCAGCTTAACAAACTCATTCCTTCCTCATTTGGCCATGAGACCTTCTATATCCCAAGTACATCTGGTGATAGTCATGATGAGAAACATTTCATATGTTCTCCATTGTTTCTCAGTCTCTACTTTGAACTTTGATATAAATAAAAGCTTTGCAGTATTCCAGTAAAGACACCCTTGAGCCTTGAGACTCCTGTTTTTGCTGAATCTTGGATTCAACTTCAATTTCTCAGTAATGGTCACTGGTATGTTGTGGTAATTATCTTTGATCATCAACATGACACAACCTCGCACCATATGGGAAACGACTCAGTGATCAACTTTTTTTCTACATTGAGTTGACCTGTGGAAGTGTCTGTGGAAAATTATCTTAAGTTTTTAATATTTATTTTAACTTTTATGTATATATAAAAATGAGTGCAAGTGCTTATGGAGACCAAAGGTACTAGATCTTCTATGGCTGGGGTTACAAGTGATTGTGAATTCCCCAAGGTGGATACTGAAAACATAATTCACATCTTCTGGAAGACCAGTATGTATTCTTAACTTTCGAGTCATCTTTCTAGTTCCTGTCTGAATTCAATTGATGTGGGAAGACCTTGCCCATTGAGATGGCACCATTCTCTAGGCACAGAGTTCTAAACTGCAAATGGGAGTAGAAATCAAGGTGAGCTCCTGGGCATATACCCAGAAGATGTTCCAACTTGTTATAAGGACACATGCTCCACTATGTTCATAGCAGCCTTATTTATAGTAGCCAGAAGCTGGAAAGATCCCAGATGTCCATCAACAGAGGAATGTATACAGAAAATGTGGTATATTTGCACCATGGAGTCCTACTCAGCAATTAAAAACAGTGAATTTATGAAATTCTTAGGCAAATGGATGGATTTGGAGGATATCATCCTGAGTGAGGTAACCCAATCACAAAAGAACTCACTTGATATGCACTCACTGATAAGTGGATATTAGCCCAGAAACTTAGAATATCCAAGATACAATTTGCAAAACACAAGAACATCAAGAAGAAGGAAGACCAAAGCGTGGATACTTCATTCCTCCTTAGAATATGGAACAAAATACCCATGGAAGGAGTTACAGAGACAAAGTTTGGAGCTGAGATGAAAGGATGGACCATCCAGAGACTGCCCCATCCAAGGATCCATCCCATAATCAGCCACCAAACGCAGACACTATTGCACATGCCAGCAAGATTTTGCTGACAGGACCCTGATATAGCTGTCTCTGGTGAGGCTATGCCAGTGCCTGGCAAATACAGACGTGGATACGCATAGTCTTCTACCGGATGGAATACAGGGCCTCTAATGGAGGAGCTAGAGAAAGTACCCAAGGAGCTGAAGGGGTCTGCAACCCGATAGGTGGAACAATAATATGAACTAACCAGTACACTCGAGAGCTTGTGTCTCTACTTGCATATGTAGCAGAAGATGTCCTAGTCGGCCATCATTGAGAATAGAGGACCCTTGGTCTTGCAAACTTAATATGCCCCAGTACAGGGGAACGCCAGGGCCAAATACTGGGAGTGGGTGGGTAGAGGAGCAGGGCAGGGGTAGGGTATAGGGGACTTTCGGGATAGCATTTGAAATGTAAATGAAGAAAATATCTAATAAAAAAATTGAAAAAAGAACAAGAAAAGAAATCAAGGTGAGCACAAACAAGTGAGCAGATTAACATGAATTCATTAATTCCTCTCCACTCTTGACTATGGATATGATGTGACTCTTTGTTTGAAGCTCCTGTCTTGACTTCTCCACCATAATAGGCACTAATCTAAAATTGTAAGCTGAAATAAATCCTTTTATTTTATCACAGCAACAGAAATGAAACTAGGACCAGTTTTTAAAGCTGAATCTTTAAGCTCATTGTACATTGCTATTCCCCCAAAAGAAGGAAAAGATAGAACTTGAGTCTGTGTATTCAGAAGTGACTACCATGAGAGGTAGAGAACACCCTATCAACCAAGAATAATCTCTTGACCTCATCAGGGGCACAGAACATAAACCACAAGAAGCTTCATGGAAAGTGAGTGCTTAAACTAAGCCCTAAAGTATGTTAACCAGAGCCTGGAAGGAAAAGTCTCCCAGAAAGATAGGATGGTATGTGCTGAGGCCCAAGTAGCTGAAGCCCAGAGGGAATATCC
Organism: Mus musculus; assembly: GCF_000001635.26. Classification (NCBI taxonomy): domain Eukaryota; kingdom Metazoa; phylum Chordata; class Mammalia; order Rodentia; family Muridae; genus Mus; species Mus musculus. The sequence continues at coordinate 21,760,761 of NC_000069.6, forward strand.
GGGAGTTTGAGCTCATGGACCTGACAGAAGCAGTAAGAAACAGGACTGTTTTGCTCACCACTGTTTCTACTACTTACAACAAGTCTCAAAAATATGGGGGAAAAATATAAAGATTTCAGTTGGGAAACACAAATAGAAAACAAGCTTTAAATGTCCTGAAGGGTCTGTGGCTAGTCTTCAGTATAAGATTATGAAATGTGAAGTTATTGAGACAAAGACATGGCCTGAGTTTTACTTTAAGTAGGAAGTTAGTTGAAAGATAAGCTAGCTCATGGAGAGACGAGAACAGAGTTCAGATAAGGACAAGGGTCAAAGGAGGAAAGATGAAGTCAGAGGATTATAAATCACCCAGGCAAGAAGGAATGAAAGTTTAGACATTGAGAAGAGGGAAGAACACAGATATCCAAGAGTTATGACCAGAGGAGAAGCTTCACTGTCTCCTCTTACCCCACCTTTCCTACCTCACCTGCAGACAACAGAAAGTCCTTATAGGGACTCAGATACCCCTGATGTAAATACCAACTTGACAGAAGAATACACAGCTACTTAATCACACTAATACTTCATCTCTATGACTAAGCAGTAGGTAATCCCAGACAGCTGCCTAGAAGTTCCCAAACATGAATTTGTTTGGCAAGAAAGACCAAACATTCTGATTTGGGGTTGAGCTTTTGTTCTTTGGCTAAAGGCATTGTGGTCTGTCATACATAGCCAAGATCTCCATCTTCAAATTATCACCCAAGTAAATTTTTTGCAAGCCAATAGTGATTGTTTCCACTTTCAGCCCTAGCCAGAACTCAACTTACATAGAATCCAAGCCTGGGTATTGCTAATACTCCTTGCATTATGACCTGTGGGGTTAGTACTGTACCCCCATGTTTCAATGGTTAGGAAGGCCTTCACCATATTTAGCTTAAAGGAAAGAATCTCAACAAAATATGGCACATCAATTTTGTCGGTGATAATAGGACTATGACTGAGACCTGGGGCTAGAAGGAACCAAGCACTTAGAGCCTTCTTTCTGTGCTATTTTGGCCAAAGTAGGAAGTCTGGAAGATTTTGGTCTACTTATACTCAGGTCTCTTTTCTGTGGGTTCAGCATTAGTAATGCTCCACCTTATTCGAGGCAAGAAGGAGACTGCATAAGTTCTTCAAAGTTTCCTGCTCCTGAAAGCAAAAGCCATTTGTCTGCAGACCTAGGAGATGAGAATTTCTGGGTAAGAATTAGTGGCCATGTTGCTTTAATTATGATGCAAAATACATTGGCACTGGCACATCTGAGTATATCCCTGGCTCCAAACACAGTGGTTTTCAGGGTGGTGCCACGGCTGATGATGTTGCATCATAGCTGAGGCAGACTGGCAAGCTTCCACTCACCCTAGAGTCTCCACTCTCCGTGCCAACATGCTTCACCACCACCCCCCAGCCCACAAATATGCCACACAGGATCTTCCACAAACACACCATTTTCCCTTCAGGAAACAGTGTGGCTGTCCCATCCTCATTTCTTTTGGGACGTGCATTCTATTTTGCCCAGATTCTCTGAAAATCAGATGAGGCTTACCTCTAACCTAGCAGAACTTTGCCCAGACTTGCTGACCACAGGTGCCACTTCCTCAGCAAAAATACCTGCAGCCCAGCCATTTTTTGCTTTAGCTGAGTTACAGAATTCTTTAGAAGCTAACAGCACGACTATCAATCTGCCTTCCCAGAATTGCTTGGAATGTCTTCCTTTCTCAGTGGCTGCTAGGTACCTGTACAGGACCTAGGTGAGGGAAAGGCCATGGCCTGCCCATATCTAGGCTGCCTTTCTCCTTCCTGAACTCCACTTTTCCAGGAAGCCTCAGAGTAAACTAAGACACTGTGAATCTTTTGTCAGGACTCTGGTGTCCTTTGAAATAAATTAGTCTTAAATGGTATGTACCTCAAATTTAACTGATTAGTGACCCATGTTAGAATGAGATCAGAAAGGGATTTAAAAAAATATATTGTATCACTTTGACCATTTTCATTGCCTTTCTTTTAATCCATTTGTCCATTTAAGAATTTTTTTAAATTGTTCTTGTTAAATACAAAGGATAATGATAAGTTAAATAAAAACAAGATTATTGACCTATGAGAGTGTTTCATAGGAGACTACTTCTAAAAGATATCAGAACAATGTATATATCAAGGAGAAAGAAAGTGTACCACTTACTATTGAAATAGTGCTTTAACAATAAAAGAGACACTGGAAAGATGGCTCAACAATTAAAAGTGCATACTGTTCTTGCAGAGAACCTGAATTCAGTTCCTTGTACCAGTGCCAGGCAGCTCACAACATCCTATAACTCCAGCTGCAGAGGATCTGACACCTCTGGACTCTATAAGTACCTATATCCTCCCACCCACATGCAAACACACAGATACACTGTAAAACAGATAATGAAAATAAGTCTTTAAATGAATACATAAACTAAAAAGAAACCACCACGTGTATGTCCAATAATTCTCCCTTGTATTTTCTCTCCTTGGGAAAACTAAAACAAGAGATACCTCTACCTTAGAGACATGATTAGAAGAAAGAAAGAAAGAAAGAAAGAAAGAAAGAAAGAAAGAAAGAAAGAAAGAAAGAAAGAAAGAAAGAAAGAAAGAAAGAAAGAAAACTCTCACCTAAAAGGAAATGAATGATTATTATGGAGCTAGATATTAATTACTATTATCTGGGAATACGGATTTAGTTTGTCCTGAAAAGGCAAGCTCCACTATGATAGTGATACGTGGGATTTTTAAGTTAGGAAACAAAAAAGTCATATTTGAAGGCATTTATTGAAGGCATTGATAGGCAGGTTACAAAAAAAGCAGAGAAAACTTCTATATATTTCAGAATTATCTAATGACATTCTTAGATTCTGAGTTTATGGAAGCTAGTCTTCTGCTAACATTTTTCAAATATATTTTCAAGACTTTAATAGACAGAATGACACTAGATCAGACACAGGAGTGGATAAGGAATGGTTTTCAAAAGGACCTAAAATAGGCCAGGATAACTTGACCCTTACATTTTAATACTCTACAACCCAAAAGTTGGTCATTTAGCCTAGAATCATTTACACAGATAGACTCATCCTTCCTTTCTGTGTTGTTCATTCTTTCTTTCTTCCTTCCTTTCTTTCTTCCTTCCTTCCTTTCTTCCTTCCTTCCTTCCTTCCTTCCTTCCTTCCTTCCTTTCTTTCTTTCTTTCTTTCTTTCTTTCTTTCTTTCTTTCTTCCTTTCTTCCTTTCTTCCTTCCTTCCTTTCCTTCTTTCTCTCTCTTTCTTTCTTCCTTCCTTCTTTTCTCTTTCTCTCTTTCTTTCCTTCTTTCTCTCTTTCTCTCTTCTTTCTTTCTTCCTTTTCTGAGATCATCAGTTTGCACCTTGATACCACATTCCTAGCGCACCTGGTTCCACCTGATTACAGCTTACTCTGTGTATGTCTGTGGATTTGACTTCAACAATGATGAGAAAATTCATCCTCCTCCCACACACCACTGTCAACTGTAGGTTCATCTTTATCTTTACCACTCGTCAAATGGAAGAAAAACAATCACGAAATGTACACTTCCTGCCATGCTTGCTGGGCAGCACAGTAGTCAATCATCCACCTCACTTGCAATATGCACACACAGGGCATAAGTATTACTTTTTGAATGGGAGAGCCTGGTGCCTCTAAAGACAAATTCCTAGCCCAAAATTGAATGTGTGGACTACTACCTCCTCTGCCTACAGCAGTCCAACAAGCAAGTCAAAAACCACTGGAGTGCAGGAGGTTTGAGAGAGGGAGACACAGCCTCATCAAGACTGTAGGTAACAGAGGTGATATGGGGTCAACCCCATGCTGTCCCAGCTGTGAATTTTTTTCCTTAATTCACAAAACTGTCTTCTTTCAAACTTAGTTGAGGGTGCACATTAAAATAATATGCAGGCTGTTGGGTCACCTGGACAAGTTTAGAACAAACCAGGCCATATTCTGAAAGCAGAGCTGAGGACCTAGAAAGCACCATAAGAACCAAAGACCAGCATGCTATCCCCAAACTTCCCGTGTCTCCTCTGACAGAGTGTATTATTGCGGGCAAGGTTTCCTGAAATATCTCAGGGAGTATTTGGCTATTTGCAGATCGGACCCACAATGGTGAACTATGAACCTGCTGTCCTAATGTGTTCACTCTGCCACTCTTATAGAGGGTACCACTACAACTTTTCCAAAAAAGGGTACATGTAAAACAGTTGGAAATCAACAATTTCCATGCTACAGCAATGATAGATTGCATGTCCCATGGCTTTGACAGTGCCAGGTCTTGGATAGCTATACTCCCTTAGTTAGTATGATGATAATGCAATCATCAATGACAAACCTCCACTTGTTTTCATCTATATAATGGATTATGTCATTCTGCTGTTCCGTGACTTGGGCCATTATTAAAGAGAACATACCACCATTTCCTTCTTATATAACATATAATTCTTAATACTCTAAGCCCTGAACTTATTTGAGCTATAGTCTTACCAGTATAGACGGAGCATAGTGGACATTGGAGAAATATGTCCTTGTTCTCTGTGAATCCCAGTCAGAGTGGGTATCAACCAAATAAATTCTGTATTTAACCAGGTGAGAGCAAGCATGTGTATAAAAAAAAAAAAAAAAAAAAAAAAAACCAACAACAACAACAAAAACCAGATAATTCTAGTGTGGGTATGTAGCAGGTCTTTGGCTGTTTTGTGAGTTCTTCTTTCTTCCACCCTTCTCTACCCTTTTTCTACCCTTCCAAACTCCTAACACTAAAAAAGAAAGAAAATGGATAGAAATGAAAGATAGCAACATTATTGTTATACTGCTTCCTGTTGAGTCCAGGCCTTAGGGCAAGTTGGATCTTCATTGTCAGGATACTTAGTTTCTTCTTCTCTTGTTTCTTCTTTACTCATGACTGTCAAACAAACAGCAGCCAACAGCAACCAAATAACAACCAACAATCCACCATGTCTTTACAGACCCTAGTATTTATATGCCCTCTGGAAAGTCCCCAGAATTCCAAAGGACACATAATCGCAGAACCTATGTGTAGCTGGTGAAATCATGCCCCTGCTAGAACACGGGGCAAATTACAGCCAGCTGCTATGGACAATCTGCAGCAGCCCCATATTCCATACATGTGATTAAAAAGAAAACACATGGGCTGGTGAGGTGGCTCAGTGGGTTAGAGCACCCGACTGCTCTTCCGAAGGTCCAGAGTTCAAATCCCAGCAACCACATGGTGGCTCACAACCATCCTTAACGAGATCTGACTCCCTCTTCTGGAGTGTCTGAAGACTGCTACAATGTACTTACATATAATAAATAAATAAATAAATAAATAAATAAATAAATAAATAAATAAAAAAGAAAACACATTTCCATAATATTCATGTGGTTTTTAAAGAAACCAAAACTCCAAAATGATCACCTCATGGGTGTCCCTAGTTACACCTGAGAGACAGGAAAGAAACATTTGAACAAGACTTTGTGATAGTGGAAGATAGGAATGTATGCCCTCTCTAGAATCCACCATGTGTGGATCCCACTGTCTGGTTACTAAAAGCAATCACTTACACTTTAGTTCTTCTGCTTTAGTTTGCTTCTCAGCTTCCCTTTTAATTTGTTTGTTTTGACTTCATTTTTTCTGAGTAACATCTGAGAAAATTGTAAATTATTTCTCAATAAAACTTACATTGCCCTTGAGTTTAGTTGAGGTCAAATTAAAAACATTTCTCATCTCTTCCCCTAGCTACTAAAGTTTGTAAAAAATGAGATCTTATAAAGTGGTAGATTCATATTTAATTAGAAGCCTAATGCCTAAAATTGCTGAAGTGTTAGAAAAACAGAAAAGGTTTGTGGTAATATGTATCAAATCACACCAAGAATGAAAGACTTCTAACAATAATGGGACTAACTAGAAACCCATCAGAAATTAACTGTAAGCTTATAGATATGGAAATGACAATTGGGTAGAATCAGCAAATATTTATTTATTTGAGACAGGATCTCACTATGCAGCTTGGACTGGTCTGGAACTCACTGTGTAGACCAAGGTGGCTTCAAACTCAGAGAGATCCACTTGCTTCTATTACCCAAGTGCTGAGATTAAATGAGTATGCAACATGCCCTGTTGGAATCTGGAGATTTTTCAAACCAATACATTTCATGTTACTGGACTACATTGTAGGTAGATTGTGGTCATCTGGTGACTATATCAGAGAGCCTGTTTACGTTTTAGGGTACTTTCTAGAGGATGAGGTGTTTTGTATCACAACAAACTAATCTTCAGCTGTATCTGAAATTGCAAAACCATGAGAAAATATCTCCTATGCCTTTGGGATTATCGTGCCACATGCCTTAGAACTAGTTATCATTGGTCATTTAAGTTTATACATGAAAAAAAGATAAAAAATGAAACTAAATCAAATACTTTTAGCAGGAACTATATTCATTTTGTCATGGACAGTTCCATTGTAAGCCTGTGTATAGTAGATCACCCCAAGGAGTTCTGTTCTAAAATGATCTCTAATTTGTATTATGACTCAGCTAATTAGAGAAAAACATTTTCCAGAGGCAAAACCAGAATCACATGAACTTCAGGACTGTTATCGATAAACCTCATGTCAAACTACATATGTCTCAAAAGTCAGAAGAATGAAAGAGATGGTTGGTCAACAAGCCTCATATAGCTAAAGCTGGTTGATGTGTTGTTTTCCGATGATGACTTAATGAGAAATTGTCGTGTGTACACACATCATCATTTCTAGTAATGGTATAACTTAGCCTAGGCTTGCCACCATCATCTAGTGATAGCTTATGACACAGAACTAATATCAAATGGATTACCATATATTCTTAGCAAAAGAGAAGTCGGATTTGTAGGAATAAATTATCCCTGCTCAGAGTTTGATGCCCTGCAAGTGGGTTCACAACCTTCTGTTCTCTTTGGTTGCTTCTAGAAGGGAGAGGTCTAGTGAAGGGTTCATTCTGCCCTGGTTCATTCTGTTATTATTGATTAAATTATGTTGGATAGGGGTTTGGGATAACAGCTCTGTGAGAAAATCCATCACAAACTTGAGGGTTGTGAACAACTTCAATACCCCAGAATCCATGAAAACAAACAAGCAAAACCAAACAGGCACAGTGACATGCAACTCTAATCTTAAAATTGGGGACATGGAAATAAAGCAATCCCCAAGGCTTACTGGACAGTCACCCTAGCCAAATCAGTGAGTTCTAGGTTCAGTGAGAGACTTGTCTCAGAAATAAAATATAGGACAACTGTGGTGGTTTGAATAGGAATGAGCCCCGTAGGCTCATATATTTGAATGCTTGGTCATAGGAAGTGATGCTAATTAACAGCTATTAGAAAGTTTGGCCTTGTTGGAGTAAGTCTGCTCTTGTTGGCAGAAGTGAGTCACTGGGGGTAAGCCTTGAGTTTGCAAATGCTCAACCCTGGGCCCAGTATCTCTCTCTCTCTTCTTGCTGCCTCTGGATTTGAATGTAGAACTCTCAGTTCCTTCTCTGGTACCCTGTTTACCTGTATGCCTTCATGCTCCCTGCCATGAGAATAATGAACTAAGCCTCATAGCCTGTAATCCAGTACAAATGAAATATTTTATTTTATAAGAGTTGCCATGATCATGGTATTTCTTCACAGCAATGAAATACCAACTAAAACAACAATTCAAGAAAATAGGACTTTGAGCTCTGGCCTCCATATATAAAAGTGAACTCACACACACACACACACACACACACCACATTAGAGGAGAAAATAAGCCCCACACATATTCCTTTCCTTTTCCAGACCTTTGACCCCATTCTCTATCATGAGTCCCAGAACATCAGCACACAGGTAAGTTGATATGAAAGGGATGAGGAAGGAGGCTTCTTGAGTCCTGTTATTATTATTTATCCTGTTAGCTGGTAAAGTGAGGATACACTTCATGCTATTGGCAGGCGGGCCCTGTAGGTTAGCACACATGATATACAGTGACTGCTCCCATCAGATGAGTCGGTATTGACTGAAATTTGTCAGGGGCCATTAGTCACCATGATTCGGGAAGAAGGATCCAGGGACACTTGCAGTAAGCTCCATGACAAAAAGGGTTTTATGTGATCTTCCTGGGTCACTGAATCTTTCTACAACCCAATATGCTGACACCTAAGAAGAGGCTGAGAAGATATTTACGTGCTGCGACCTGGAAGGGACATAAAGGGACGTTGGTAACATCCTCCATGTACTATCTTACCTTTCTCCACTTCATCAGTCAGCAAAAATATGGGATTACCAACAAACTACTCATACACATCACAAACTCCTGTCAAAGGAAGAAGAGATCATTTTTATGTAAAAGCCAGGGGACCAGGGCATTTGCTGCAAGATCATACCTTCTATATATGACAGGGAAACTACACCCATGAAATCTCAACAATATGGTTGCCTGATAAAGGCCTGCATAATACCAGTTGACACACTAATCTGATTGGGGTCAAAGAAGGGTGATGACTAATATATAGCATACTGACATATAGAACTATCATGTGGAAGTCTACTCATTTCTATAATTATTAAAACAATTATGTTAATTAAAACAATAACAAAGGAATGAATGTTTTAGTTTTTTAGGCAATATCTTGCTATGCAGCCTAAACTGGCCTCATATCTTTCTACTTCTACCTCTAAAAGGCTGGGATTACAGGTAGGAGCCACCAGCCTAGCCCAGATTCTTATGTTAATGATTATGTGGTGTTAACAACGCATATCAAGAGAAATCTATACAGCAGAAAATCTATTTATTACTGCATATTAACCCTGAAACTGCCTTTTGCAAAGAATGTGCATACTATCAAGTTCCATCTATGCAATTCATATTTCACTAAGGAAATTACCTGGGAGCAGGAAACAAAAGAAGGCAAGAAGAGGAACATCTATAATTCAAATGCTTCAGATTCCTACTAGGCCTGCCTTCCTCTTCACCAGAGTTTTAGCCCCATATACCCTGTACATCTGGTCCAGTGTGTCTCTTACTCGGCACTACTCTGAACAAGCATCACAAACATTTGACTCTAGAATCTCTGACATACTCTTTGCTGTGGTTTACCACCAGCCTTTGTCACTAGTAGATTTTCTCCAGAAACTTTCATGTAAATTCTCACCAAGTTACCATTAAACTCATTCTCTTTGTACACTGAGGATCCACTCTGGGCTGAATAGTCAGGATGCTCTCAACACCCACCTTTCTAAATTGTAGGCAATGTTGCCAAGTAACACAGTGACACACACACCATCCAAAACCCCGAAGCCTCTGTTGCCTTTAAACTATTTCCAGATTAGTGTCAGAGGAACTTAGAGAAATCTGCCTTGACAGATTCCAGACTCAATATCCAGTCCGCTTTGCTGTTGATGCAGGTAAGACACGAGGTCCAAGTTGGAAAGGCTGACCCTTGCCCTTCTCATAACTTAGTTCAGCCCACAGCAGCCCACCTCAGATCTCTGCAGTTGCTTCTGTGCTCTGCTGTGAGGGCCCTGCCTTCATTAGTTGCTTCTTGGCTCCAGTCCTGCCAGCTGTCTTCACTGCAGGACACTGCTGACCTCTTATCCAGCTCGTGTCTGAGCAGCTCTTGCCGTCCGCCGTCCTTCGTCCTTCGCTGCTTGCCTGCCAGCTGCTGAGATCTCTCCCACCTATAAGCCCATTTTGCATCTGCTGGATCTTCTAATTCTCAACTTCTGAAAAAGAGGCTCAGATCCCCTCAGTATAAAAGAGAAAGAAAACAGCAGCAATAAACGTTTTTAAAATGTTCAATGACCAAAACTTAACTCAAAATCAAATGCATAACGCATATGAAATGTTCCTGGGGGCACAAACCTGGGCTTTAGGAAAAGACCTCGCTTCAGCCTAGTTTCTGAACATGCCTGTGCTCATTGAACTGCACAGGATGTCTCGACACTCGGTCCCACCCTGGCTCAGATTCAAGAATTATTGTGTGCTATGAATTTTAGTATTTTTACTGTACATACCAAGCTTTCTGCTCTTACAGAAATATAATGTTTAATTACACAGAGAAAAGACTTTTAATATTTCCCTGAATCTGTCCTCAGTATGTAAGTATATAGTTGGTATAATTTTGAGTTGTATTAATTAGTCTTACAAATTGCCATGTGAGCTGGTGACTTGACTTTCAGTGTAAAAATTGTTAAATTAATTTTGTCTTGAGTCAGGAAAGAAATTCTAAAATGGTCATAAGCATACTTCTGCCATTTTGTATACTGTGTATTTATATGAAGTGATCCTCTCAACACTGATGATTATATGATCAAAATATTGACCAACTGTGAAAAATGCTGAAGATGCTCTGTCCTACAGTGTCTAATTTTCAGCTAATATTTAGTTCCTTCTGTCCATGTTTTCCAAGTTTTTACACCTAATAAAGACAACAATACAAAATCACAATTTCTATTTTTCCAGTTGTTCATGACACTAGATAGTCACAGGATAAATACGTTAAAAATTAAGACACCACTTAGGTATATTCATCTCTTCTTGGACATACACCAAAATGCCAAAAAAAAAAAAAAAATCGGTCTACAGAACTGGGCACTGTTAGGTTCTAGGACTGGAAAGATGGATGAGGAGGAATCAGCAAATTCAGCCAACAATGAGTCAATGGCGGCATCAGTAAGCAGGACATTTGCCTCCTCCAGATCCCTAATTCACAATGGTGGAGTTCTGGGCAGCAGAGAGTGAAGCTGTGTGGTCCAGGACTACCTATGTTTGATCCTCAACATCACAGCAGAAAGGCAAAGGGAAGGAAGGGAAGAAGAAAGGAAGGAGTAAGTGAGAAAGAGAAGGAGAAAGGGGCTTTGCTCGCTGATGCTTCCTCTCCTACAAGTTTGAAATTGTGTGATAACAAAAGAGATGGGCCTCCTATGCACTAGGAGTATTTATTTGTATGCTTGTAACTGCATTCTCCCTGGCAAGGGAAAGGGTGGCTCCCAATATGACTATGTTTAATGATGTGGCCCAGGAACTTGAATCAGGGGCTGCTCTCCAGTGGCTTTCTGTTTGAGACATTCCTCCAAAAGGGCCAGAGCAACTGAGAGGAAGGAAATGAGATGGGTCCCCCTGCACACCTGCCCCAGGCTGTCATCAGGACTGGCAGCAGTGCAGGACCAGCTGGGCCTTTTGAAATGGTTATTGGGACATCTCCCCAGCTCTGCTGCGGCTAGTCCAAAGCTGCTGGCAGCAATGTGCCTTCCTCCTTCTTCCCAATCTCACCCCCCACAATCCATTCCTCAAGGGTGTAGAACACTTCCTTTATGTTTTTTTCCTGTATCCATATGGTGCGGGGTTCGGAAGGGGAGAATTTTGGGCTGCCAGCCCAGCCAGAAGCTGAAGAATGTTCCCCCCCACTTCCTACCTCACATATACACAACCTCTTCCAGAATCTCAAAAGGAAGTCATTCAGGAAGATCTTTTGGAAAGATCTCCGTTTCCCACTAGAATTTCCATTCTCCAGGCTTCATAGGGACTCTCATGAAAATACAGGAACACTGAAACTCAGGGACCCTCTAGATTAAACATTCTACAAGGATAATGGAGTAGCCAAAACACTGGCTGTTGATCTGCTGGGCTGCATCTTCCTAGGAAAGGCCAGACAGAAGGTCTGTCCTAGTACCAGCAGTGTGTGGACATCTATCTGAAGAGCGACACTGGTCAGGCATTACTGGTTACCTGTTCTACCATAGGTTACTCCACTGATACTTGGTCAGTACTCTTCTGGATGTGGCTCTGACCCTACCATGCAGAGCTATTACTCAGGTAGTAGTTTCTGAAGTTGATTTATTTGTTTCTGACAGAAAATTCAAGGCCACTTGGATACATAGGAAGTTTAATAAGACCAGCCTGGGCTACAAGAGAACTTGTGAACTCCCCCAAAAAGTTCATGTCTTCTGTCTTATATAGCAAGTGCTTTTATTAGCTGAGCTATCTCTCTCCTCCCCCAAAAGTCTTAATATCTAATTTATTTCTTCCCTTAGCAATGAGTGCCGTCCAACTCCTGAGAATAGTTTATACTAAGCAGTTGCTTAGTTTCTCTCTCTTTCTCTGGTTGACTACAAATGAAGTTTCTAGTGCGTCTTCTAGATGCTTCATGACTTTTCCTCACCACTCTCTGGTTGTAAATGACAAAGCAAATGCTCACCATAGTGCAAAGTGCAAGCACCATCTAAGCAGATAGACAAAGCTCTACTGTCTCCCCTTCTACTGAACTTTTCTGAGCCTCAGCCTGACTCCTGCTTCTGACTGAATATCTGTAAAGACTGAATACTGTTATCTAGATAGAAAAAAATGATGGCTATAGTATGTTTAAGTATACACACGGTTTCACATACATGGCCTTTTCCACACACTAACCACACCTCACTCTTTAGGACATAATATTTTCAGGATGATCCCTCTTTCTGCCACTCTCACAAAAAGAATTAAGTCCACACTGTCTGGTTTTGACACAGGACCTCACATATTCTATTCTGCCTTGAACTCCTTATAGACTCAAGGATGACCTTGAACTCTAGATTCTCCTCTCTCCTCCTCCCAAGTTCGCAGAGTAAGGTGTGTGCTAACACACCCAGCATACCCAGCACACCCGGCACACCCACCTTCACTTTTTCTTTTCAGTGCCTTCCTAACATTTCATTATGTAGGTTCACTGCGATCTGCTCTGCAGGTTTTCTCTTCTGCTCCAGAGTCTGTGCTTACAATTATTTACTTCTGACTTGTTTTCACATGTTATTGTTTTGTTTTAATAATTAATTTTTTCCTTGTTTTTTTATTTTTTGTACCGATTTTCAATTGATTGGTTGATTGATTTTAAGCCCCGGCTTGCCTTGAACTTGTGGTAATATTATTTCCTGTCACAGGCTTTTGAATGCTGGGATTTAAGGTCATATAGAAGATTGCACAATCCAAGGTTTTCAGCAACTAAAAGGTTTATACTTTTTCAGAAGGGTGCCTGGTGGTGGGTGATTAGCTGAACCAACAAGCACCCTGAGCAGGGTCCAGCTGGGTATGTTATTCAAAGGGGTTTGTTAGCACAAAGGTGTCCTATAACTTACTTTGCGTAGTCAGAGGTTGGCCTCAGATTCTTATAAAAGTGGCTATCTGAAAGCAGTGCTGTTAACAAGCAAGGTGCAACCTTTGAGAACAAGAAGTCCCCTTATGCACAGAGCATAGCCTTAAGCACATACTGAGATCTGGAAGAAAGAAAGAAAGAAAGAAAGAAAGAAAGAAAGAAAGAAAGAAAGAAAGAAAGAAAGAAAGAAAGAAAGAAAGAAAGAAAAAAGTTAAAAAAAAAAAAAAAAACCTCACTGTGGAAGGGAGTTTTGTGAGATGGCATCTTTACAAATTTCATTTTAGATAGAAGCCCCTTTGTCTCATGTAACCCTTTGGTAGAAAGTTCCCACAACTGCATCCCTAGCTTTCTTGAATTCCCTTAAGCTCAGTTTTCCCTGTGGCAAGTGAGCTCTCTGCTTGTTCCCACCTGGGTTGGGTGGAGCTGTTCTCTGACATGGCAGGCTACTCCCACCTTCCCTAACTGTGTCTCTGATGGTCCTGCTTTTCAGACCTCTTTTCACTGGTCTCTGCAGGGCGGGTGCTTTTCAGAGAAGGGCACCATCCACTATCTACTTATGGCACTCTTGGGTTTGATTTTACAAGGTACATGTCACCTTTGACCCTGTGTCCCTCAAGGATGGCTCCCCAGCCTTAGTCTTCCAGTAGAGAACTGTGATCTTGCTAGACAGCTATGTCAGTTACCTCCTAAGCTACAGCCTTCTATCTGTACGCATCCACCTGCTTCTGTCAGCCCAGCCACCACCCTCCTCTCCATATCTTTACTTTCCAGGGATCACCACTTTCTGGGTGAAAGTAATTTGCATTGCTGGGCGTTTCGAAGCATGAAGGAAGAATTTCTAGATGAAAGTCACTAAAGGGATTGTCACCCAGTACTGTTCTTATTTGCACAGAATTACAGATCATATAATTTGAACATTCTCCTTTATACAATAGGGGCAAGAGACAGATTTCGTTACAGTAACAAAGCAAGGGCAGCTCCTCTTCAGATTGTTGCTGTCCACATGGCAAAGTTTCCTTGGAGTCAGTCTTGTTTGGTTTGATTTGATTGTTTGTTTTTGCTTTTGTTTTGTTTTTTTGGACAAGGTCTGGCTATATCACCGTGAACTCACTATCTTCTTGACTCATGTTGCAGATTGCAGGGATGCACCACAACCACTAGCTGAGGAATATTTTCTTCTAGTATTTTTTTTAATTATGTATACAGATGTATGCACGTAAGCGTAGGTGCCTGCAGAGACCAGAGGTGTCAGATAGTGCTGAGCTGGAGCTACAGGTGGTTGTGAAAACTGAGTTTGGCTTCTCTGCAAAGCACCTAAATTTGCCTTAGGATTTTGACACTTGCCAGGACCTCCCTCCCACATGGCCTTTAGAAACACACCAGACCCAAACACAGGAACGAACATTGTTCAATACAGAAAGCAACATGCATAGGATTTCTCATCTCTGTTACTGCTGTACATCAAGTCATGACTTCATCAAAACCATAATACCCCACAAAAGAGATGTCAATTGAGATGTTATCTGTGAAGCTCCTGACTCACAAAGATATCCCTTCCCACTTTCTTAAAGGTCCAACAGGTTTTTTCCTCCTGAATGGGGGCATCTTTGTTCAGACACAGCCTGAAGGCTGCAAGTATCCAGCTGTTTAAATGAAGCTAGCCAGTATCTGTCAGGAAGACTGCCACATGCAGCTCATTTTTTATAGAACTCAATTGAAAGATTATCTTCAAGTGGCACAGATTCCTTCCAATCTGTCTGGGCCAGTGCCCTGAGCAGACCTCGGGCGCAAACTCCACAGCCAGCCCCACAACACCCAGAAGCAGCTCCACTCCCAGGCGCACTAACATACCCAAGATCAGAGGATCCCAGGAGCTTGGTCACACCAGGATCTCAAGGTCCCAAAGGAAGCTTGACTCCTAAGAGCTGAGACACACCCAGGATCTCAGGATCTCAGGACCATAGGATCCCAGAGGCAGCTTGACTCAGAGGAGTTCTGACAACCAGGATCACAGGAAGGACAGGCTCCAGTCAGACATAGCCAGAGCAGATAGCACTACAGGTAACTAGATGGGGGGGAGGGGATGGGGGGACAGGGGGGTTTGCAAATGTAAGAACAACAGAATACAAGGTTACTTGATATCATCAGAACCCAATTCTCCCACCATAGCAAGTCCTGGATACCCCAACACACCGGAAAAGTGAGATTCAGATCTAAAATCACTTCTCATGATGATGATAGAGGACTTTAAGAAGGACATAAAAGGACATTAAAGAAATAGCGAAGAACACAGGTGAACAGGTAGAAGCCCTTAAAGAGTAAACACAAAAATCCATTAAAGAATTACAGGAAAACACAATCAAACAGGCGAAGGAAAGGAACAAAACCATTCAGGATCTAAAAATGGAAATAGAAACAATAAAGAAATCACAAAGAGAAACAACCCTGGAGTTAGAAAACCTAGGAAAGAGATCAGAAGTTATAGATGCAAGCATCACCAACAGAATACAAAAGACAGAAAAGAGAATATCAGTTGCAGAAGATAACACAGAAAACATTGACACAACAGTGAAAGAAAACACAAAAAGCAGAAAGCTCCTAACCCAAAACATCCAGGAAATCTAAGACACAATGAGAAGACCAAACCTAAGGATAATAGGTATAGAAGAGAGTGAAGATTCCCAACTTAAAGAGCCAGTAAATATCTTCAACAAAATTATAGAAGAAAACTTCCCTAACCTAAAGAAAGAGATGCCCATGAACATACAAGAAGCCTACAGAACTCCAAATGGTTTGGACCAGAAAAGAAATTCCTCCCATCACATAATAATCAAAACTCCAAATGCACTAAACAAAGAAAGAATTTTAAAGCAGTAAGGGAAAAAGGTCAAGTAGCATATAAAGGCAGACCTATCAGAATTACACCAGACTTCTCACCAGAGACTATGAAAGCTAGAAGAACCTGGACAAATGTTATACAGACCCTAAGAGAAGACAAATGCCAGCCCAGGCTACTATAGCCAGCAAAACTCTCAATCACCATAGATGGAGAGAACAAGATATTCCATGACAAAAGCAGATTTACACAATATCTTTCCACAAATCCAGCTCTACAAAGGATAATAGATGGAAAACACCAACATAAGGAGTGCAACTCCACCCTAGAAGAAGCAAGAAAGCAATCTTTCAACAAACCCACACAAACATAATTCCACCTCTAACAAGAAAATTAACAGGAAGTAACAATCACTTTTCCTTAATATCTCTTAATATGAAACTTAATATTACCAACATATCCTAATCGATTGAAATTCAAAAAATATGAGGAATTAGAAATTTGTCAGCTGTCATCCTGTGGTCTCTCAAATTTGGTAATGGGAGAAATAGGTCCAATATTGTACAATCCATATACACTTTATGCTTGTTTGTACATGACAGGATCTTGCTGTGTTCCACATAATGGTCTTGAAATCATGTTTCTCCAATCTCAGCCTCTCTTTTAGTAGGATTGTTTATTTGATGTTTTTACACTATACTATGGTTTTCAGAACAACTCACATATTTCAAAATTATTTATACAGACGAAAGAAATGTAGACAATTTGGGAAGTGGCTTATAAAAGAACAACAAGGAGTGAGACTGAAAGCTTTGCTTGATATTTATAATTATTCTATCAATTTGGAAGAAGGGGACTTTATAAGTTATGTTACTCTTATTCTGAGATGAATGCTTTTCAAAATCATCACAGCCAATGAACCAGAATCTTACCCTCACCTAACGTCTGTGCCACCCTCCAAGCAGAACCATGGTTCACTGAAACAGTTGATGAATGACTTCATGGATAGACCATCTTAATACACACACCATTTCTTTTGGGGGGGTTGTTTGTTTGTGGTTTTGTTTTGGGGGGTTGTTGTTTTGTTTTGTTTTTTCGAGACAGGGTTTCGCTGTATAGCCCTGACTGTCCTGGAACACACTCTGTAGACCAGTCTGGCCTCAAATTCAGAAATTCTCTTGCCTCTGCCTCCCAAGTGCTGGGATTAAAGGCGTGTGCCACCACCATTTCTTAAATGAATGTAACCTGTTCCCTGTGGGCCAAGAATGTTGACAATCACTCAAGTCAAATAGCTTTGACTGTAGCAGGAAATCTGTATCAAAAATCATGCCTGCAATTCATTCCTTGGCGCAGCAGAACTGTCAACTCTTAGTTTATCTACTATGGAGGTAAAATTTTTTGGTGATATGAGGGACATTCAAGTACAGCCTTATTACAGTGAACTCCAATGTCCAAAAACTGTCCTTATTTTGTGTTTGTACCACAGTAAGAGCCAAGAATTTAAGCTCTACTAAAAACAAAACAAACAAGAAAAAAGACTTTATTTATGTTTATTAAAAAAACTAATAGTGATATATTATTTTAAAATACCATTCAGTTAATATATTTGGAATCATTTAAAATCTATATTGAGAAAAACATAGGTATTTTCAGTATTTCTGTTGACAAACATCTACATAAGACTGTTCAATTGATTGTTGTTTTATATCAAACAACTTTTAAAATACTCATTTTTATTGTTAGAATATTTTATAAATTTTAAAGAATATGATAAAAAAAATGAAAGATATTGCAGGTTTTGAAGAGGGGGCTCTCCAGAAGGAGTTGGGGTACAAAAGGGAACAAAGAATGTGATGTAAGCCTATTTACTCAAAAGATGTTTTTAAATGTTAAGAAATTCAAATAAATTGGAATTATGTATCTTTTCTCATCATAATGCAATAAATTTTTTTTAAAAAGAAAGACTATCTTCTTCACAAGTGCAGTTTAGTTTAATTGATAAAACATTGCACTGTGTCACATTTAGTATTAAAAATAAATGAAGCACACCAAATATTGGAGAACTGGACTTTTTTTTTTTTGCAGGCATTTTAACTTTCCAGTGCTAAGCTTCCCGGTTGGAAAAGCAAAACGGGAAAGTCCTGGCTGATCCTGATTAAGCTGATTGGCCTTGCCTTTGTTGGGATTTCTTTATCAGACCTTTGGTAGACTCCCAGTCTCCATGCCCCACCCCTACCGCAGTTCAGCCAAAGTTCTCATTAGTGACAAGTCCTATAGAGAAATAAGAAAAAGCACCATTCGCATTATGGAGTTCATATTAGAAGCTGGCCTTGACAGACATCTGGGGTATAAAAGAGATATTAGCTGCTAATTGTGTAGCCAATGTTCATTCAAGCAAATCAGAGCCATTCACTACTCAGCATTTAAAAACACACATACTTGTGGACTTCAGAGCAATGACTTGGTGTTGGCAGTAGCACTCCCAATGCATAAATCTAAGTATTATCTAAACCTATTGTGCTGTGATGAACAGCTACCATCTACTCTCACCTCTCTAAGATTCCTAGACTCCTGAGCTAGGACTGACTTAAATACCCCCTGTATGAGGCTAGCTCTCATGGCACCAGAAGGCACCACATCAGCTTCCAAAGGAAGGAATAGTTATGATATCTAGGAACCATCAATGGGCGGCATGCACTACAACCCTAAGAGTGTAGTGACTGTATAAATACCTTGACAGCAAACAGCTCTCTCTTTGGATTTAAGACCCACTCAACAAGAGGCAAGCCATGTCTGATGCTGGAAACCTAGCTGACTAATCAGTGCTAGCGAAGTTGTGATTATTGGAAGAAATTTAAAACCACTAATTTACTAACCCAGAATAATCCCTAATTGTAATCTATAAACGTTTGTCCTTATACTCACAGATAAATGTAGTCTTCGTCCCTCAACCAGGAATCTTCTTTTTGCAACAGATAAAGACCATTATAGAAAACCACAACCAATCAAAATGCAGAGTTTTGGAACTCAGTCCCAATCGTCACATCTGTAAAATTCTACCACCTCTAAGGCTCAAAGAATTCCCTGTGAGATTCCCATTGTGGAAAATGCACTGGAAAGACTGTACAACCCAGAGGATCAGTTCGTTGTGAGAGTATGTCTCCTAATAATGTCAGAAGCTACACACATAAAATCTCACCAACATCAATGCCCAGTTGAGCTGAACAAGGATAACAACAATGGACATGCCACAATGGATAGAGAAAAAACAAAACAAACAAGCCCACAAGTCCTTAACCATGCACAAAGAACTATAGGCAACTAAAGAAAGATGACAGTAGGAGAGGAGGTCTTCCAGAGGGAAGAGAACATCAGTTGGTTCTCCAATGCCAAATGACACCCCTAAGAAAATACATACAAGTAAAATTATATTGATTGAGCAGGTTACATTATATATATAGATATAGATATACTCATATACACATGAAATAAAAATAAATGAGAAAAGAGGTCATGACAGAGCATAGAGAGGGGTATAGGAGAGGGTTTGAATAGAGAAAAGGGGAGGGAGAAATGTTTTAATTATACTACCATCTCAAAATAAAGTAAAATTAGAGAGTTTATGGCTATAAAGAAAGTTAGAATCTATATCATAAAAAGTATTAGGTCAATGCTCCCATCCCCACTTTTATATAGAATCTTGACTACCCAAGGTTACATTGTATGAGGCTAAACCAAATACTAAAGCAACTTACACTGGTTCTGATAACAAGGCCATGTCTCTTCTCTTATCTTGTAGCCCAGGCTGGACTCAAACTGCTATATCTGAGAAAGATCCTATACTTCTAATCCTCCTGCTTCCATTTCCCAAGTGCTGAGATTACAAATGAAGGGCATCCAATTTTTGTGGTGCTAGGGGCTGGACCTAGCCCCCACTCCCTTGTCTCTAAAACCTCAACATTCTTCCTGCTCATGAATCCTGACCCACCATTTACTCTCAGCTCTTGTGAATTTCTAAAACCTCTTCTCTTAGACCACCATACTCAGTAATTTATGCTTGGCCCTTCTACTGACCTTCTGGAAGCTGGCCTGTAGATCCTCAGTATTGCCTCACCATGCTCCTTGCACCGACATGATTCATTTCTCCCCCTTGCCCCATGCCATTCTCATCCTCACAAAGTCACTCCAGGTCTCCACTTCCTAGGGTGCTCTTCCACCCTCCCCCAAATCTCCCTAAACTTCCAAACGTTAGTACATTATCTAAGCTGGGAAATCTTTCTTCCTCATTAATATATACAGTTTCAGCCTTCAAGTATAAACTTTGATGACAAAACATTTTATTTTGATTTTATGTGGCTTTTTAAGACTTATACATTGATAAATTTTGGCAGTATTTAATATCTATTCATTCAGAGAAATGGGAATTGTCATGTGCTCTGATGAGAATATAAATTATTACAACTCTGTAATGCTATTCAAAGGCCCAAAAGGCATAAAGCCTTTTGTCTGCAATTGTATAGCAGGAATCTATTTCAAGGACATCATCTGGGATGCATGTAGGATGTGTACTGTGGCAGTTTCTATAGACGCAAAATATTAGAAACCATATAAATGTCCACAAATAACAGAGCAGTCTCGTAAATCATGGCACATTCCATCACCATGAAAAGCACTATTGTGGAGAATATGTGTGACATGGAAAATCTTCAGAACATAATGACATTTTAAAAACAGCATATAAGACAGCATGTGTCAAAAAAAAAAAAAAAAAAAAAAGACAGCATGTGTCATCTCTCACCCTTTTTAAATCTAGCGTAACATCCCTGGGGAAGGTTGACTAGAACACTTATCACCATGTTTTCTGGGCTCACTCCAGGAATGACACTCTAAGAGATTTTTTTTTCTTCTTCTTCTTCATTTAAAATTTTATTAAATTTAATTTATTTACTTTGCAAACCAATATCAGCTCTCCCTCTCCTCCCAGTACCTCACACAGGTCCTCCTCCCATTCTACCTTCCCCATCTCTTTTGTGAAGAGTAAGCCCCTTTCTGGGTGTCAGCCTGTCTCCCCCCCTGTATCAAGTCCCAGAAGGACTAGGCACATCCTCTCCCAATGAGGCCAGACAAGGCTGTCCACCTAGGGGCATGGGATACAGAGGAAGGCAGGAAACAGGTTCAGGGACAACCCCTGCTCCAATTGTTTGGGGACCCATATGAAGACCAAGCTGTTTATCTGCTTCATATGTGCATGGGGCCTAGGTCCAGCCCATTCTCTGGGAGCCCCCAACAGTCCAGGTGAGTTGACTCTTCCTGTGGACTCCCAGACCTCTTCAGGTCCTTCAATCTTTCTCCCAACATGTTCCTGTCTGCAAGCACGAAAAAGTATCAGTAAAAGTGTCATGGATTGATTCTTGCCCATGGGATGGGTTTCAATTTACGGCAGTCATTGACTGGCCATTCCCTCAGTTTCTACTCTGTCTTTGTCCTTGCACATCCTCTAGGCAGGACACATTTTGGGTCAAAGGCTTTGTGGGTGGTTGCCGCCCTTATCCTTCCACTGGTTGTCCTGCTTAGCTACAGGAAGTGGCCATTTCAGGATCTATCTTCCCCACTGCTAAGAATCTCAGCTGTAGTAGCCTCCATAGACTGTCTGGGACCTCTCCCTATCCCAGGTCTCTGGCAAGTCCTAGAGATTGCACAGCCTGCCCCCGCCCTATGATCTCCCTCGTTTCTCCTCTGTTCTCACTACATATGATTTCCAGCCCTACCCCTGCCCTTCTCTGCTTAAGATCCCCTCTTCCACCCAGTTCTCTTATTCCATTGATTTCTGTTACCTACTTTGTTTCCCCTTTTGAAAAAGATTCTCAGATAGGGGACTAATATCCAATATATATAAAGAACTCAAGAAGGTGGACTCCAGAAAAATCAAATAACCCCATTAAAAAATGGAGCTCAGAGCTAAACAAAGAATTCTCACCTGAGGAATACCAAATGTCTGAGAAACACCTGAAAAAATGTTCAGCATCCTTAATCATCAGGGAAATGCAAATCAAAACAACCCGAGATTCCATCTCACACTAGTCAGAATGGCTAAGATCAAAAATTCAGGTGACAGCAGATGCTGGTGAGGATGTGGAGAAAGAGGAACACTCCTTCATTGTTGGTGGGATTGCAAGCTTGTGCAACCACTCTGGAAATCAGTCTGGCGGTTCCTCAGAAAATTGGACATAGTACTACCAGAGGATCCCGCAATACCTCTTCTGGGCATATATCCAGAAGATGTTCCAACTAGTAAGAAAGACACATGCTCCACTATGTTCATAGCAGCCTTATTTATAATAGCCAGAAGCTGGAAAGAACCCAGATGCCCCTCAACAGAGGAATGGATACAGAAAATGTGGTACAGTTACACAATGGAGTACTACTCAGCTATTAAAAAGAATTAATTTATGAAATTCCTAGGCAAATGGTTGGACCTGGAGGGCATTATCCTGAGTGAGGTAACCCAATCAGAAAAGAACTCGAATGATATTCACTCACTGATAAGTGGATATTAGCCCAGAAACTTAGGATACCCAAGATATAAGTTACAATTTGCAAAATACATGAAACTCAAGAAGAACAAAGACCAAAGTGTGGACACTTTGCTCCTTCTTAGAATTGGGAACAAAACACCCATGGGAGAAGTTACAGAGACAAAGTTTGGAGCTGAGACAAAAGGATGGACCATCTAGAGACTGCCATATCCAGGGATCCATCCCATAATCAGCCTCCAAACGCTGACACCATTGCATACACTAGCAAGATTTTGCTGAAAGGACCCTGATATAGCTGTCTCTTGTGAGACTATGCCGGGGCCTAGCAAACACAGAAGTGGATGCTCACAGTCAGCTATTGGATGGATCACAGGGCCCCCAATGGAGGAGCTAGAGAAAGTACCCAAGGAGCTAAAGGGATCTGCAACCCTATAGGTAGAACAACATTATGTACTAACCAGTACCCCCAGAGCTCTTGACTCTAGCTGCTTATGTATCTAGCTGCATATGTATCTAGAATGCATATGCCTAGTTGGCCATCACTGGAAAGAGAGGCCCATTGGACATGCAAACGTTATATGCCCCAGTACAGGGGAACGCCAGGGCCAAAAAGTGGGAGTGGGGGGGTAGGGGAGTGGGGGGGAGGGTATGGGGGACTTTTGGGATAGCATTGGAAATGTAAATGAGGAAAATACCTAATAAAAAATATATTAAAAAAAGAAAAGAAAAGAAAAAGATTCAACCATCCTCCTTTGGACCCTCCTTGCTATTTGACTTCTTTGGATCTGTTGATTATAGCATGTTGATTATAGCATGATTACCTATTATGCCTAATATCCAATTATAAGTAAATACATAACATGCATGTCCTTTTGGGGTTTACCTCACGCAGGATGTGATATTCCCAAGTTCTATACATTTGCATGCAAAATTCATGATTACCTTGCTTTTAATACCTGAGCAATATTCCATTGTATAGAAATATCACTTTTTCTGTATCCATTCTTCAGTTAAGAGACATCTGGGTTGCTTCCAGTTTCTGGCTATTATAAATAAGCTGCTATGAACATAATTAAACAAATGGTTCCTGTGGTATAGTGGGGCATCTCTTGGGTAGGAGTAGTATAGCTGGTTCTTGAGGTAGAACTATTCCCAACCTTCTTAAAAACTGCCAAATTGATTTCTAGAGTGGTTGTAGAAGTTTGTACTCCTACCAGCAGTAGAAGAGTGTTCCCCTTGCTCCACAACCTCACCAGCATGCACAGTCCTTTTAGTTTTTAATCTTAGCCATTCTGATGAGTGTAAGGTGGAGTCTCAGACTTGTTCCAATTTGCATTTAGCTTATGACTAAGAATGTTGAACATTGCTTTAGCTGCTTCTCAGCCATTAAAGATTCCTCTGTTGAGAATTCTCTTTAGCCTCTATGCTGTTTTTAATTGGGTTATTTGGGTTGTTGATGTATAACTTCTTGAGTTCTTTATATATTTTGGATATTAGCCCACTTTCAGATATAGGATTAGTGAAGATCTCCCAATCTGTAGGCAGCTGTTGTGTTCTAATGATGGTGTACATTGACTTACAGAAGCTTTACCAGTTTCATGAAGTCCTGTTTACTAATTCTTGGCCTTAGTGCCTGAGCCATTCATATTCTGTTCAGGAAGTTGTATCTTATACCAATGAATTCCAGGCTATTCCTCATTTCCTGTTCTATTAAATTAAGTGTGCCTGATTACATTGAAGTCATTGATCTATTTAGACTTGAGTTTTGCTCAAGGTGATAAATATGGATCTATTTGCATTCTTCTACATACACACATCCAGTTAGGCCAGCATCTTGCATCTTTTTTTTCTTTTTCTTTTTTTTTTTTTTGAAGATGCTCTCCCTTTTTGTATGCTTCTGGCTTTTGTCAAAAATCTAGTGTGAGTAGGTGTGTGGGTTTACTTCTGGGTCTTCAGTTCTATTCTATTGATCAACATGTCTGTTCATATACCAGTACCATGCAGTTTTTATTACTATTGCTCTGTAATACATCTTGAAATCAGGGATAGATATACCTCCAGAAGTTCTTTTTGTTGTTGTTCAGGATCATTTTAGCTACCCTGGGTTTTTTGTTTTTCCATATGAAGTTGAGCATTGTTCTTTCAAGATCTGTGAAGAGTTCTGTTGGAATTGTGATGGTGTTTACATTGAATCTGTAGATTGCTTTTGGTAAGATGATCACTTTTGCTATGTTAATCCTACCACTCCATGAGCAAGGGAGATCTTTCCATTTTTAGATATCTTCCTCAATTTTTTTTTTCTTCAGAGACTTGATGTTCTTGTCATACAGAATTTTCACTTGTTGGCTAGAGTTACACTAAAGTATTTTATATTATATGCGGCTATTGTGAAAGGTACTGTCCACAACTTCTTTCTCAGCCAGTTTATTGCTTGTATAGAGGGGTGCTATTGATTTTTTTTTTTAGTTAATTTTTTTGTCCAGTCACTTCACTGAAAGTGTTTATCAGTTGCAGGAGTTCTCTGGTAGAAGTTTGGGGGTCATTTATGTATATCATAAAAGTGATAGTTTGACTTCTTTCAAATTTGCATCCCTGGGATCTCATTTAATTGTTTTATTGCTCTAGCTAGAATTTCAAGTAGTATATTGAAGAGATATTGAGAGAGTGAACAGCCTTGTCTTGTTCCAGATTTTAGTAGAAATGCTTTAAGTTTCTCTCCATTTAATTTGATGTTGACTATTCTCTGAAGGGCTTTAGATTTGTCAAATGTTTTTTCTGCATCCAGTGAGATGATCATGTGGCTTTTCTCTTTTTATGTTTGATTACATTGACGGATTTTTGTATATTGAGCCACCCTTGTAACTCTGGGAAGAAGCCTACTTGATCATGGTGGATAGCGTCTTTGAACACATCCAAGGTGTTCTTGGATTCAGTTTGCAAATATTTTATTGAGTACTCTTGCATCAATGTTCATAAGGGAGATTGATCTGAAGTTCTCTTCTCTGTTGAATCTTTTTGTGGTTTAAGTCACTTAGGCCTCACAGAATGAGTATGGCAGTGTTCCTTCTGTTTCTATTTTGTGGAATGTTAAGGCCTAGGTAAAATATTAAGGCCTAGATGGAATGCTAAGGCCTAAGTAAAAGGTTAAGGCTTAGGTAAGTTATGTGGCTAGCCTGCCATTATAAGGAAATTTACTCACATGTTTCTGCTCTTACCAGGGAACTTCCTAATGCCAAGATTGATTACATATTCTATTATAGTCTTTACTCTTGGAAACCAATCACAATAAAATCAATAGAACTGTTTTTTATAGTTAACCACAATAAGCTTAGACCTGAACCAACCACCCAACAGTACTTCCTGCACCTGTGTATAAGCTTTTATGGTATAGGCTGCCCCTAGGATAGACCCCAACATAAGAGAGATACCTGCACCAATATAAGAAACTTTTTGGAATAAGACTTCCATTTTGAGAAGTGGTCCAGTAAAGTTTAAGTTTCCAAGATCTCCCAGGAAATAGACATGTGCATGGGTATCTGATACCCCTGTTGACAAATTAAGACATGAATGCTGCACAAGTACCATCCTGACAGACAAGTTAGGACATGAATATTAGAAAAAACAAGTCCCCTGCCACAGGTGAATATCCCAACTAACGGAAGCAGGATCAATGTACAGCAAAGACATGTTCCTAAGGAAATCACCTATCCATAAATCCTAATTGGCAAAATAATTTAGCACAGGATGTTTGTGGATTTCGGGCTTCAAAACCCTGCAGAATTTTAACTCAGTGTCATGGTTAAGTTCCTGAATCTTGGATAGTATAATCAATAAACTATCCCTGTCTGACTTACTTAGATCAGTGCTTGTGTGTCTTGTCAGGCAATTCCTGGACCCTAACAAAATGGTTTCAGGAATATTGTCATTAGCTCTTCTTTGAAAGCCTAGTAGAATTCTGACTAAAAACTTCTGGCCCAGGGCTGTTTTTGATTGGGAGACTTTTAATGTCAGCTTATATTTCCTTAGGGGTTGTAAGACTATTCAGATAGTTTACCTGATCTTGATTTAGCTTTGGTACTGGTATCTGTCTAGAAAATCATCCATTTCATTTAGACTTTCCAATTTTGTGGTGTTCAGGCTTTTGAAGTAAGACCTAATGATTTTGTGAATTTGCTCAGTGTCAGTCGATATGCCTCCATGTTCATTTCGGGTTTTAAATATTTGAATGTTGTCTACTGTCTTTTGGTTAATTTAGCTAAAGGTTTGTCTATGTTGTTGATTTTCTCAAAGAACCAGTTGTAGGTTTCTTTGACTCTTTGTATTGTTTTCTTTATCTCTAATTGATTTTGTCTCTGAGTTTATTTCCTGACATCTCCTCCTCCTGGATGTGTTTGCTTCTTTTTTTTCTAGAGCCTTCAGATATACCTTTAATTCATTAGTATGAGAACTGTCTGATTTTTTATGAGGTCACTTAGTGCTATGAACTGCTTTCATTGTGTCTCATAAGTTTAAGTATGTTATGGCCTCATTTTCACTGAATTCTTTATTTTCTTTATTTCTTCCCTGACCCAGAGGTCATTAAGTAGAGAGTTGTTCAGTTTCCTTGAGTATGTAGGCTTTCTGGTGTTCCTGTTGTTGTTGAAGTCCATGGTGACCTGATAAGATGCATGGGGATATTTCAATCTTCTTGTATCTGTTGAAGTATGTTTTGTGACTGGTTATATGGTCAATTTTGGAGAAGGTTCTAAAAGTACTGAAGAGAAGGTATATTCTTTTGTGTTTGGGTGAAATTCTCTATAACTATCTCTTAGGTCCATTTAAATCATAAACGTTGTTAGTTTTGTTATTTTTCTGCTAAGTTTCTGTCTCAATGATGAGAGTAGGGTGTTAAGGTCTCCTACTATTAATGTGTGATTTAGGCTTTGGTAATGATTCTTTTGTGAATGCCCTTGCAATTTAGACATAGATTTTCAGAATTGAGATGTTCTCTTGGTGGATTTTGATGAGTATGATCCATATCTTTTAAAATTATGTTTAGTTGAAAGTCTACTTCATTATATATTACAATGGATACTACTGTAAATTGTTTCTTGGGTCCATTTACTTAGAAAACCTTTCTTCAGCTCTTCAAAATAAGATAATGACTATCTTTGTTGCTGAGATATGTTTCTTGAATACAGAAGAACAATAGATTCTGTTTACTCATTCATTCTTTTATCTTTTACTGGGGAACTGGGCCCATTGATGTTGAAAAACATTATTGACCAATGATTGTTACTTCCTACTATTTTGATGTTGTCAGTAGTTATGTATGTGTGTTTCTCTTCTATTGTTTTTAATGGTATAAAACTATTTATTTCTTGTGTTTTCTTGAGTTTAGTTAGCCTTGTTCAGTTGGAATTTTCCTCCTAGTACCCTCTGAAGGGCTGGATTAGTGGAAAGGCATTGTTTGAATTTGGGTTTGTTGTGAAATATCTTGGTTTCTCCATCTATGTTGATTGAAAGTTGTGCTGGGTGTCAGTAGGCTGGGCTGACATCTGTGGTCTCTTAGCATCTGCAAGACCTCTGCCCAAGCCATTCTAGCCTTCAGAGTTTCAGATGAGAAATCGGGTGAAATTCTCATAGTCTGCCTTTATATGTTACTTGGCCTTTTTTCCCTTGCTACTTTTAAAATTCTTTCTTTGTTCTATATATTTAGTGTTTTGATTATTGTGTGGTGGGTAGATTTTCTTTTCTGATCAAATCTGTTTGGTGTTCTATAAGCTTCTTGTACCTTTATAGGTCATCTTTTTCTTTAGGTTAGGAAAATTTTATTCTATGATTTTGTTGAAGACGTTTTCTGTACCGTTGAGCTTGGAGTCTTCTTCTACTTCTATTATTCTTACGTTTGGTCTTTTTA
This sequence comes from Mus musculus, assembly GCF_000001635.26. Classification (NCBI taxonomy): domain Eukaryota; kingdom Metazoa; phylum Chordata; class Mammalia; order Rodentia; family Muridae; genus Mus; species Mus musculus. The sequence goes on from NC_000069.6 coordinate 21,789,199, forward strand.
TAATGTCCCAAATTTCCTGGATGTCTTATGTCATGAATTTTTTAGATTTTGCCTTTTCTTCGACTGCCATATTGATTTTTTTTTATTGTATCTTCTACACCTGAGATTCTCTCTTCCATCTCCTTTATTCTGTTGGTGATACTTATGTATGTAGTTCTTGTTCTCTTTCCTACATTTTCCAACTCCAGGATTGCCTCAATTTGTGTTTTATTGTTTCCATTTTTATTTTCAACTCTTAGACAGTTTTATCCATATTCTTCACCTGTTTGATTTTATTTTCCTATATTTCTTTATACTTATTTGCTTCTTCTTTTAATGCATTTCTCAACCTCTTTGAATGTATTTTTCCTGTATTTCCTTAAGGGATTTATTCATGTTTTCTTTAAAGGTCTCTATCATGTTTAGAAGGATTTTAGATCCTCTTCTTTTGCTTCAGTTTCATTAAGATAGCCAGAGTTCCTTGTAACAGGATAGCTGGTCTCCAGTGGTGCCATATTGCTCTGGGTCTTGTTGATTGTGTTCTTATGCTGTCCTTTAGGCTTCTGGTTTTCCCTGGTGTTGGCTGGAGGATCCTGATGGCAGCAGGTCTTCTCAAGAAAGAAATGGGGAAGCTGTGGGTCAAACAACGGAGGTCAGGGTATCCTATTCTATTGGTTGTGCCTCAAATAGACACCACTTTGCAAGCTATGTGAAGGGTGGACCTACTCTGTAAGCTGTCTTCCAGTCAGACCCTACCAGCATGGTAGTGGTCAGATCCAACTCTGCAGACAAGCTGGGGTGACAGACAGACCCAAATGGGTGGTCAGGCAGTATCCCAAGCTGGTTTTGGGAACACCTAAATTTCTACAGGGAGGCAGGACTCCCTTGGGGTCCCACAAGGCTTCCCTGGATCAAGAAACAAGGCTAGAGATAGACAATCTGTTTTCTTCTTTTTAATTAATGTTCTCTAACAGTTAAACGATAAATGTGTTACATTATAAATAAAATTTAAAACTATTTTAAGCGATGTATTGTTTACTTTTCTCTTACTGTCATAAAACACCATGATCAAAAGCAACTTCTGGAAGAAAGAGTTTATTTTGGCTGAAAACTCCAGGAGGAAAAGTTTCTATCAGGGCAGGGAGGCTGGGTAACTAGTGACTGGCATGGCAGCAGCAGCAGCAAGCTAACAACTCACATCTTCAAATGTAGGCATGAAGCAGAAAAGGTCAAATTGAAACAAGATGAAGCTCTCTAATCTCAAAGCCTACTCCCAGTGATATACATTTTTTAGTCAGTCACACCTCCACTGATCTCACACTTGGCCCTTCCCATTTCTGCTTTAGCTCCCAGGATTAAATGGAGATGTTATTTAGGCCTACCAAGACAGCCTGTCTAGTCTCAGAGAACCTCATAACAGCCCAGGTCACCACTGATTCTCTGACCCTTCCAACTCTGCCTCAGTGAAGACTCAACACTCTGATAGCCACCACGCATTTTCAACAGCCTGCAATTATTCATCTGCTTCCTTTATTTGGGAAGGAATTTGAGTCCCTGAAGTGTACAGGGAAAATACTCTTGACTCAAAGCCTTCAAGGGTATAGTGCCACTCTGGATTTAAACAAGCTTCTATTTATCTTGTCACTTAGTGGAAAATCAAAGAGCTAAACAGGTTACTTCCCCCAAACTGCAAACTCTGGGCTTCTTTACTAAGTCAACACTCCTCAGAAGTACACCTTTCCTCCAGAGAGTCTAAGAGGCTATTCTGTGATTGTGAGAGTGAGTTCGGAGCATAATTCCTTAATAGATAGTATTTCAATCCATTCTATGGTTCCTGGCAGGTGTGTGAGTGCTTCTCACTATCACCCCAATGTTCTGGATTCTCAAAAGAAGATACACACACATAGCCTTATATTTTACTTACCTTAAACAACATGACTGGGCCACTCCCTAACTCCCTAACTGTCTAACATATACAGTTCCTATATGATATTCCTGAGTTAATACTTACTAAATCTATATTTTTGTCTTTGCTCCACTGGACCCTGCTGTGCAGCTCTCCTGAAGCTGTTTTTGCCCTGCACTTACATGCTGGTGGTCTTACCCTCCTACACCCTTCCAGCCTGGTCTATCTCCTATGCCTTCATCATGGCAGAATCTCCTCTTCGGCCTTCCCTGGTCCCTTCCCTAGAATCCTAAAAGTCCTGCCTCTGTGTCTCTGTCCAGCCATTGGCTTTCAGTAACATTATTGACCAGTCAAAAAACAACTAGGGACAGGCTCCATTTAGTCCTATGTGCAGGACATTGCAAACAGGTTTTAAGTAACATAATTAGCACAAGAACACAACCTGCAGCAATTCCAACCTGGACACTCTGATTGAGTAACTCTAAATGGTCATGCTGCCACACCTGATCCAAGAAGGACCTTGGCAAACACTGGCAAGATCATGGCCACAATGCCTGGGAACATGCACAGCCAATATCAGAGGGCAAATGAGTTTCTCCAGGAAGTCTGTGACATTTCCGTAAAGGTAGTAACTAAGTTCTATAGGCAGAGTGATCAGTCTGGGCCAACAAGACAACTCAGCAGGTAAAGGTGCTTGTCTCTAAGTCTGATGGCTGAGTTTAATCCCTGGGACTCAAATAGTAAAAGGAGAGAACTGACTCTGGTAAGGTGTCCTCTTGTGAAGGTCCTGTGGTAAGACCTTCACACTTACACCCATGCCCACACAGAGTAACTTAACTAACGTAAAAAACAAAACAAAACAAAAAACAAAAAAAAACCTTGCTTAAAAAGTAACCAGTCTTCAACACTCTAAAAAGCTCAGAGTACATCTCTGCTGATATTTGGTTTCCTCACTTTATGTAAATATTCTAAGCTTTTACTCTATAATTTAAAAACAACCTATTTCCAATCATTGTCATGCATTACCATTAATGCAGTGTGTTGGCAAAGAGCTGGGTAAGTGGCCTTGGCTCCTGATAACAGTGTTTTTGGAGCTGTTTGAAAGAGAAGGGAACCAAGAGTGGCACCACGCTAGTGAGTGTGTACTCTTCTGCATTGCACAGAGGAGCACACATTGAGGTTGGTAGCATATTAAAAGGGAAATGAATGATGAGATTGGAAGTCCCAGCATTGTACCATTCGTGGACACCAGCAGCATTCACAAGCAGCTGCTTTATTCCTTTTGATCACAGAGAAGTTCGTGAGGAGTGGCTTTGCTTTATCTGTTAGAAGCTATCTAGTAAAAGGAGCACTTGCTAATGATTAACTAGAAATGGCTCTGAAGAAGATTTTAACACTCCCAAAATGACTGAGCAAAGTTCAAATGAGAAAGTGTTTGCCTGGAAGTATAAGGACTCAAGTTTGATCCCTCGGAACTTACCTAAAATCAGCTAGGTGTGGTGTTAGGGTAGAGTTCTCTTTTTCCCTCCCCCACTTCTGTGTGTGTGTGTATGTGTGTCTGTACATGTATGTATATAGTAAAAATTAATAATAAAAAAGAGGCCATGAAATTGAAAAAGGGCAAAGGAAGAGTTGGGAAGTAAAGGGGGAGATGAGATGATTATATTATTATCTCAGAAGAATAAAAGTAGTATAAAAAGGGAGACCACATAGACACACGGAAGCCAAGGTAGAGTCAGGCTCTATGGTGAAAAAGTCACAGCACCACAAAAGCTCAGCTTGTTTATTGCATACAGTTGTACAGGAAAGTTAATACACGCAGCTGAACAAGAAGGTTGGTTATTACATACAGAGAAACAGGAGGACGCGTCGCGTTGTTATACACATCTGAACAAGAAGACGGCTTAGCAAATCTCAGTATGAGTAATGGCTGTTGGACAGCAGTCTTCAGGACATAAACATCCAAGAGGAGAAGTCTATGCACACTGGCCACATCCACATGAAGAACTGAGGAAGGCTGTGTAATCCTCTGAGCCTCCCAGGAACACTCTGCTACCTCCACGGGCTGAGGCATTGGAATCCTTGACATGGCCATGTCAACAATGTACTTTTACGCCAGACTTGCTCCCAAAAATGCTCAACCTGGGAAGGGGGGGGGGGGGTATGGGTGAATGTGATCAAAATACATTATATGCGTCTATGGAATTCTTAAAAATTAGTATTTTTAAATTGCAATAAGACATAAAAGGTTAGAATTTTTTTCATTTAGCTTTACTTCTCCTTTTCCTTACCCAATCTGTTGAGATGATCAGGCACTGACAGAATCCTAAAACCTCAACTTACAAGCTGGTGTACAAAAAGTCAGTGAAAATGAGTGTTTTCTGTGCTACTGAATGCAGAATACACAGTTGCCTATTTTCAAAGTGCATATTGAGACCCTGAAGAAACCCTGTAACAGTCCATGAAACACAGGCCATTTATATTGTGTGTCTTCTTGTTCCTTCCCAGCCTTTGGCTTCCGGAATGTCAAAAACATGTAATTATCTTTGAGTTACTCTCTCAAACTGTGCCTTCAAACAAGCCCTTCAGTTTGAACTTGCAAATTTCTCAAAATAAAACTTCCTACTGGTGAAAATAAATGTCTTCATATACAATTATTGTCAGAAACAATTAACTCCATAACTCAATCAAATTGTGATTTTATTACCTATCAACAAACATACACCAGAATCTATTTTCAGCTTACTGTGGCCTACATAATAAGTAGCTAAAAATTCCTTCAAAAAATACATCCTCCAGCCCTCCACTAGATCACTGAGGTTGGATGCTAATACAAATAATGTTTGAATGTTTTGAAAAACATACCCTTTTATATAAGCTTTCTGACCAATGAACTTTCATGTCCGTGCAATAGTGCCTGACTTTCTACATAGATGCTGGGAGTCAGACTTCTGGTCCTCATCATCACACTTAAGTACTGAGCCATCTCCCCTGTTTGTGCAATTGGTTCTTATCTCTTCACCTACTCTTACTCTCAGGTAAAAACTTAATTTGAATTCTATTTTGAAACATGTATGTATTTACTTACTGTGTATGTGTGTACAAGAGTGTGTGTAAGAGACAGAGATAGAGACAGAGATGATTGACACATGTGTATGGAGGTTAGAAGAGAACTTGCCAGAGTTGGTTCTCTCCTTTTACCATGTGGTAAACTGAGGTCATCAGTTGTCACAGAATACCCTGAAGTCACCAGTTGTTACAGAATACACCTTTACTAGCTGAGGCATCTTGCTAGCCCCACCTTTTCCCTTTTAATATGTGTTTATATTGGGTGTAGGAATTCACCTTAAAAAAAAGTTTCCATGATACTCAAAGATTATTATCCTCAAGAGCTTTAAGGGCTACTCTTGTGTACCTACTTGCTAGGATGCTGATACATTTATAAGCACAGGCTATATTACCTGTCATGCATGTGTCAGATAAAACATGTAGCATTTTATGTCAAGATGTGCATGATAAGATTAGATGCTCAGAGCACTGAAATAAGCCATGATAATACCAAGAGAGCAATTTTTATTCAGCAGTTAAATTGAAAAGAGTAGAGAATAAGCCATAACCCTTGGTGAAACTGTTTCAGTTTTAGTCATATGATCTGCTACCTTTCCTGTGTGTTAATCATTAGTAAGACCTTCCTTTACCCAAAAAATTCACTCTCCCACATGCTAGCATTGTATCTGTAATCTCCACGTTTACCAAGGCTACTGAATCTGTAACAAAGACCTCCAAGAGCACAATGGCCCTCTCTATGTAATTTTAAGCAAATTAAATATCGCCAGTGACACTCAATGTTCTCACATGTCCTATGTGCCTAGGTTTCTAAGAATCATGTTATAAACCTTTGGCTGATTATTTTATAGGTTAATGTAATACTATATAAGCCTGTTCAGATAGTAATTAGCTGGATAAGATAACCCCTAGCAATATTACCTTGAGCTAGACTTCATTTCTTCCTCATAGGAAAGAAACTAGGAAGGAGATTTCCAGGATATAGCTTCCCAAATATGCACACAATGCTGGGTTTCATCCCTAGAACTGCATCAACCTGGCATGGTGGCACACTTCGTCACTTTTAGTACTTGGGAGGCTGAACAGGAGATCAGAAAGCCTTGAATACATAGAGGAACTCTATCTCAGGAAGAAAACAAATAATGACAAAAGTAAAAACAAATGAACAACAGTGAAACTCAAGCTAGGATCTTCCACTACGAAATGCTGTGGTTTTCCAGTTTTACAAATAAATGTATAACTATCCATAAAGTGATTTAACTACATAATATCTCTCTTGCTCTGCATGAAAATAAGAAAGTATTCAGCATGCTAATACATACATTTTTACTTTGCTACTTATGGTCAGTTTGATAAAAGAAATGTATTTTCTAGTATAACCAAGAGTCTTATCATGAGGTCATGTTTTTTAAAATAAACAAATGCCAAATCTTGGCTGAACTTGTTCAAACAAGTTAGAAATATTTAATCAAAAATTTATGAAGGAATTGTTCAGAAATGTTTAGGTTTTTTTTACTAAAAATAAACATAGAAAAGAGAAACAGGCAATGGCGGGTACATGGGGTGGAGTACAACGGTCGAAGGAAATAAATGAGAACAAAAAATTGTGGCACACATGTGTGAAGATGCCACAGTGAAATGCAATGCTTTCTGTGACAACTTGAAAAAACAACAAATGTAAATAAATACAAAGGGTTTTTAAAAGAAATAATAAAAACTCTTTACAAAAAAAAAAAAAGGTTTACTGAAAGAAAGTTTACAACAACAAAGACATTGAAATTTATCTTTCTATAAGCTGGAGAAGAACTGGATATATTACACTGGTGGATAGGATATTAGCAAAACACGGGTTTCCATCCTATGATTCTGTAAGTATCCTGTAGAATGAATCACTAATAATAGAATACTTTGATAAAGTTACTGCTATTTGCTATGAATTTGGTTTATATTATGTTAATTGGATTCCCAAATTACACAGCAATCCACATGTCTACATGTAAGATGCTATGGGTGCCTGCCCCCCAGTTGGCTCTAATTGGTAAATAAAGTTGCCAGCAGCTAATAGTTGGGCAGAGTGACAGGCAGGACTTTAGATTTCCCAGGGAAGGGAACCCAGTGAAGAAGAAGGATTTAGAACTGCCGTGCTAAGGAAACAGAAAGATCAGTCCTGAGATGTGCAGGACAGAAAGACAGCCACCATGTAAGAGTAGGAGACTGTGGCCCAGGAGGGCTGTAGGCCAGGGTGGCCAGGATGGAATATAGGTTTTAGTAAGTAATAATTCAAGAATATTGGAAGGAAGAGTCTGCTAGCCTCATGGAGGTTTGAAAGTGACTCCACTATTGTGCTGCTTAGGGCATATTAAAATAGATCTCTCTCTCTCTCTCTCTCTCTCTCTCTCTCTCTCTCTCTCTCTGTGTGTGTGTGTGTGTGTGTGTGTGTGTGTGTGTGTGTGTGTGTGTGTGTATGTGTGTCTTTTGAGAATAAAGGACATTTTGTCAGGTGGCAAGAGACATGCACCACCACTGGTGGGACAATTTGAGTAGACTTATTAATTAATACAACAGGTTTTAATTGCTCTTATTGTCCAGTGAAGTAAAGAAAGCCCATGACAGCTATATTCTGCAAGAATTCACAATCATCATAAGCAAATGCCTTATTTGATAAGTTTTGCCTTATAAAAATATTTATTGAAGAAAAGCAAACTGAATGAAAGGGGTGATAACCTGGGATGTTTGCACATACCCATATGAAAATGCTGCACAGAAAGATCCTGCAGTTAGAAGTCTATTCTGCACTTATTCTTCAGCTTGTGGGGAATGTATTCTCTCAATTAAGAAAAGAAGAGGTCTTCAGCATTATCAGATAGTCTTCCCTATGTTCTGTAAAATTTACCTTTGAGTTTTAATAAGTAGAAATTCAGACAAGGTTGGAAAACATATTTATTTCTCAGGGAAATACTAATGGAATAGAATTAGCAGTAGGAACAAGCATAGAGGAAAATGTGACTATGTATCAAGAACACTTTTTTCTCATCTTAGTCATGTTGTTTATATAATAAGGAAGTTTTTGTTTCCATATACATGCTTTGTTTCCATATCCTTGATTAAAATGTCTATATTTTAAGAAAAAAAATATTTTCAAAAAATTTAAAAGAATTGACCTGATGGCTACTAAGCATTTGAAAAAATTGAATGTCAATTACTTCTAGGCCTTCCTTTAACTCTCAAAAGTATTCCAGTTAGTACTGGGTTATATATGTGTGTGTGTGTGTGTGTGTGTGTGTGTGTGTATACATACATATAAAATGTGTTTAGGAATATATATATGTACATATTCCTAAACACATTAATACATATTCAAACACATACACCTCTATAGCAATAATTAAAGAAAAAAAGATGTCATGAATTTGAAAGAGAACAAAGGGCCATGAAAGGAGAATTTGGAGGGAGTAAAGGAAAAGATGGAAATAATAATATCTAAATAAAACATTTTTTAATGTATTCCCGAAAAATTTTTTTAGTGTAGGAAAGAAATCTGTGGTCACCCTAACTATAATGAACAGATAAAGTAACTTTCCAACATCCTCCCTGCTTCCACAAGAAATTACCATTAGAGTTGGGGTTGTCTCCCCAGTTGGAGTCAATTTGCCAAGGCACACTTCTCCCTAGCTGCTGTACCCTGTACTCTTATAACCCTGGTAACTTCTTGGGAGTGTGGTGTGTGTGCACATGAGGTTTTCTTTCTCAGTTGTTCTTTTCATTTTATTCTGAAGAAAGATCTCACTGGTTCTGTTAATGCAGCTAGTGTGAAGCCCAGGGAGCCTTCTGTCCCCACTCTCGCAGTGCTTGGATTACAGGCAAACAATACCATTTTACAGATGCTTGGCAAACACTTTATCATCTGAACCATCACTCCAGCCCTATAACATATTTGTTTCAAGTCTGTGAGCATTAGACTATCACGTAGTCTGCTAATGTAGAATCTCCATCCCTCTTTAAAGAGCCAGCAGCCATCAAGGCCGGGTGTTGCCAGGTTCTATTTCCAGTGGCAATCTGAGAGCAGCTGTCCTCCCCAAATCCACAGGAAATTGACATGCCAGAGGCTCTTGTGTTGTCTCTCAGTAGGTCACTGTCTTAAGAAAGTAAGAGACAAGCAGCAGGTTCACTGCCCTCCCCTACCCACCTCAGGATTTAGCTGGGCTTTATTTCAGCCTGGTGACTCCAGTCCTTTCAGTTGCTGGAGAATGCAAAGTGTTGCCAAGGAATTTTGTAGTCCTCAGCAGGTGGCTGCATAAATTACAGAACTGCATTCTGGAATCTGAGGACAATGGTTGCTTGTGTCCACATGCATGAGGGCACTTTGGAAAAGAATTCAGACCAAATGCTCATCATATTTCTCAACAGATTCTAAAAAACCAATGTCATTTATCATCTTCTTTCCTTTTTTAATGAAGTGAAGTTGGGTTTACATTTTAATATAGATTAAAAGTAGAGGGATTAAAAAAAGAGAGAGAGAAGGTTGGAAAGAACATACACCCAGTGTGTGGGCATAGGATTCTCAAAGAAAAGTTGCCTGTAAATTCTAAATGTTTATGGATACACAAAACCATCAATATGTAGAGTCAAAGTAGGAACTTGAAACAGTCATATCCACAACCAAGAGCAGAGAGAAATGCACACATGTGTGCTTAGTGTTCAGCTCATTCTCTATATTCATGTCAACCAGGATCCTCAGCCTAAGGAATGGTGCCACCCACAATGGGCTGACTCTACCTGCATCAACTAAAGTAATCAAGACAGTCTTCCAAATACTCTCAGAGGCCAAACCAGATCCAAACACTTAACTCTTCAGGGTGACTCTCTTTCCAGGTGATTCTAGGTTCTGTCCAGTTAACAATTGAAACTAACCAGCATACCAATGAAGAAAATAAAAACCACCACCTATCTCTTGGATGGAGTTTAACTTTATAGACATCAACACATACTTTTTCAAATTATTTTTAGATTTAGTGTGTGTGTGTGTGTGTGTGTGTGTGTGCATGAATGCTTTGCCTGCATGTACATTTATGCGTCACATGCATATGTGGTACATGCAAGTGATAAGCTTCCATGTGGATGCTGGGAATTGAACTAGGAGACTTTACAAGAACAAGTACTATTAACCTCTGAGCTAACTCTCTAGCCCCAACACCACCAAAGACTTCACAACTTTTTAAAAGTGCAAACAGTGAATTAATCTATATGAGTAGAATGAAACTGATGGAGGATATCAGTACTTCAGATAAAACTGAAGTCTTTTAAATGACACTTAAATTTCTTTATCAATACAGCTAATTGCTTTATCTCTGTGCCTGATTTTGGATACATAAATATAGTTTTCAGTTTATTTTTCTTTAGCTGATGAAGCTATACCCGTCAGCTTTCATCTCAGTAGTTGTATTTTGCAATACCATAGTAGTTTATTGTTTTAAATGATTTTGAAATACTCTATTTAAGTTTATGTAGCAGTGTTTGATTTACACTTCTATGCATTTTTCATGGTTGCTCTGGGAACAATAAAATGGTTCTATTTTTATGATCTATTAAAAAAAACAATATTTTACCAATACGAGGAAAATAGAGAGCTCTTTTAACTACGTATATTCCTTTTTCCTCTAAGCTATACTTACCATGTTTTACTTCTGTACACACTGAAATTCTATCAAAGTTCTTGTGTTTACAATACCATATATTTTAAAGACCTTATAAGGAAAAAGCTTTTTATACTTAACCAAATGTTTACCATTTTTGTTCTTCCTTCAGTTATGAAGAGCTGGTTTTATTGTGGTATATTCACCAGAGAAGACTGTTCAAACATGGGTTTAAGCCAATAGAAAGCCTTTATTAGCTAGCCAGCAACTACACTAGGTGTGAGATCCCAGTGTAGCACTGAGCCTTTCTCAGGGTGAGCTTTTAAGCACAAAAACCGTGTTCTGGGTTTGTTGTGGGAAATATTAAAAATAATGTGCCATGTTCCCGTACTACTGCCAGCAACACTCTACACCATTTCAGTCCCACCAGCTCTGTCTCTAGCTAGCCCCCCAGCAACCAATCACTGTGTTACCAGCTCTGGTTCGCTTGTCCTTGGAGCTGTTAGTTCGTTCTCAGCCATAAACCCCTAGAGTCGACGGTCCCACATCCTAATAACCAAGTAGAACTGCCAAGTTCCGTAGCTATTTTCTGCCCCAGTGCGGTTCTGCCGGGTTACTCTCTGCTCACCAACTCTCCCCGAGTTCCCTTCACTGCCACACCAGCCCCACACAACCCATTCAACCCGCTGTCAGCTGCCTTAACACCCAACAACCCGGTAGAAACAAAACTCTAGAAGCATATAATTAACAAGTCAGATTTATATATCCATAAATTCTCAGATTACAAGATGCCAATACAATAATTTCAGAACCAATTGATAATGACAAAAGCTGCCCACCAATATTAGACAAATTATGCCAAATTTCTAACCTTTATGATATCATAACTACCGGTGGCTATTTAAAGCCACGCTGGTTCAGGTTCTTCTTCCTGTCCATCCGCCTCCATCTCGGTCAGCTTTTTCTCCCTCTCAGATGCCTCTGTCTCTGTAACTCTTCACTCTGCCTCCCTTTTCTCTGTCCAATCGCCAGCCTCCTGCTGCACTAGTGTTTTAATGTAATTGGACAGGGAAAATCCTGCCTCATGTGTTGACACACTTCAGTTAACAAGAACAGTTAGTCAAAAGCAGGACTACAGAAGCTAGAAAAGCAAAGTAGGTGTATTTTGAGACCTTCCCAGAGTTATATGGAATTTGAAGGATTAGGCCTTTACTTTAGTTTTAAAGTGTGGTGCTGTCAACCTGGCAAGTTTTACAGCCTGAATGACACTTTATCATGAAGTCAGCTGTGCTAAGGTTGGGGAGCCTACTAAGTTCTGGTGCCCTATTTCAGTTTTCCTAATAAAATCATTCCCCTTTAAACCAAATAACTTCCTTGAGCAAATCCTCTATGATAAATTCTTGTTACTTTCTCCTCCTTCCTAAATATTGACATAATTTTTTGTGATTGTTCTTTAAACACTTATTTCTCCCATCTGACTTTAATAGTCTCAGCAGAGAAATCTTATTTAGTTTTTATTTTCCTTCCCACTGCCAAGTGCTGTCTTCTTTACTGTTGCTTTCCCAGTCTGACTATAGAATGTCCCAGCTCTGTTTTTCCTTCATTGTGATAATTTAATGAACTTTTTTTGAGATAGTAAGATTTGTTTCTTTATTTGTATGTATATGTGCCTCTATGAGTTTATGTGCACCACATACATATAGTGCCTCAAAAGAGTATTGGATCCCCTAGAAATATAATTACAGATGGTTGTAGGCCATCATGTGGGTCCTGGGAACCCAACTTGAAACGTCTGGGAAAGCATCTGGAAGCTGTCTATTCACCAATGACCCATCTCTCCAGACTCTATTGAGCTTCTTGAAACTGCACAGGTTTCTCATTCACTAAGTTTAGGGAGTTCTATTACTAATGCCACAAAGACATTCTCTTTTCTTTCCTCTCCTTCCAGACATCAAACAGCAAACACATTATACATCTCACAGTTATCCCTAGCACTCAAAAGCTTGGTTTATTTATTTATCTTTTTTTTAGATTGTATAATTATTATTAATCTATTATAGAGTTTTCTCATTCTTAAAAGTAGACATTCTGCTATTGATCCCTTCTAGGAATGTTGCGGGCCGACTAGTGGCTCGAGAGGAACAGTACGACTGAGATGGCAGCAGAGCTGAAAGAAAGGAACTAGACGGTCAGAAGAACAGAGCTAAGTCAAATCAGGTTCTGATCAAAGCTCAATTTTACTGATTCATGCACCGAGATATGAAGCGGGGGGAAGGGGTTAATTCCCGCCAAATAATCTTGGGGTCCAGTAGCAGGGTGACCACGTGTATGGCTCCAGAACAGCAAGGCGGCAGGCTCCAGTAGTGGGCATGGCAGAACGATTGAGCGGCAGGCTCCACCCCGATGCCAACAGTGAAACCTGAGCAAACAGGTTTCAGGCTGAGGAGGTGGGGGAGGTTACATAGGAACTTTCTTTAATGAATGTGGCAGCCCTTGCATTTGGAGCATAGATATTTAGAATTGAGAGTTCATCTTGGTAGATTTTTACCTTTGACAAGTATGAAGTTCCCTTCCTTGTTTTTTTTTTTTTTTTTTTTTTTTTTTTTTTTTTTTTTATAACTTTGGGTTGGAAATCAATTTTATTCGATATTAGAATGGCTACTCCAGCTTGTTTCTTTGGACCATTTGCTTGGAAAATTGTTTTCCAGCCTTTTACTCTGAGGTACTATCTGTCTTTATCCCTGAGGTGGGTTTCTTTTAAGCAGCAAAATGTTGGGTCTTGTTTGTATAGCCAGCCTGTTAGTCTATGTCTTTTTATTGGGGGAATTGAGTCCATTGATGTTAAGAATAATCAAAGAAAAGTAATTGTTCCTTCCTGTCATATTTGTTGTTAAAGTTGGGAATCTGTTCTTGTGGCTGTCTTCTTTTAGTTTTGTTAAAGGATTAATTTCTTGCTCTTTCTAGGGTGTAATTTCCATCTTTGTGTTGGTGTTTTTCCTTTATTATCCTTTGAATGGCTGAATTCGTGGAAAGATATTGTGTGAATTTGGTTTTGTCATGGAATACTTTGGTTTCTCCATCTATGGTAATTGATAGTTTTTCTAGTTATAGTAGCTTGGGCTGGCATTTGTGTTCTCTTTTTGTCTATATAACATCTGTCCAGGATCTTCTGGTTTTCATAGTCTCTGGTAAGAAGTTTGCAGTCATTCTATTAAGCTGTTCTTTATATGTTACTTGACCTTTTTCCCTTACTGCTTTTAATATTCTGTCTTTATATAATGCGTTTGTTGTTCTGATTATTATGTGTCAGGAGGAATTTCTTTTCTGGTCCAGTCTATTTGGAGTTCTGTAGGCTTCCTGTATGTTCATGGGCATCTCTTTCTTTAGGTATGGGAAGTTTTCTTCTATAATTTTGTTGAAGATATTTGCTGGCCCTTTAAGTTGAAAATCTTCATTCTCATCTACTCCTATTATCCGTAGGTTTGGTCTTCTCATTGTGTCCTGGATTTCCTAGATGTTTTGAGTTAGGATCATTTTGCACTTTGCATTTTCTTTGATTGTTGTGTCCATTTTCCCTACGGAATCTTCTGCACCGGAGATTCTCTCTTCCATCTCTTGTATTCTGTTGCTGATACTCACATCTATGGTTCCTTATTTCTTTCCTAGGGTTTCTATCTCCAGAGTTGTCTCCCTGTGGGTTTTCTTCATTGTTTCTACATCCATTTTTAGATCTTGGATGGTTTTGTGCAATTCCATTGCCTGTTTGGTTGTTTTTTCCTGTAATTCTTTAAGGGATTTTTGTGTTTCTTCTACCTGTTTAGCAGTGTTTGCCTTTAGTTCTTTTAGGACTTCTACCTGTTTAGCAGTGTTCTCCTGTAATTCCTTGAGGGATTTTTGTGTTTCCTCTTTAAGGGCTTCTACTTGTTTAGCAGTATTCTCCTGTAATTCCTTGAGGAATTTTTGTGCTTCCTCTTTAAGGGCTTCTACCTGTTTAGCAATGTTCTCCTGTATTTCTTTAAGTGAGTTATTAATGCTCTTCTTAAGATCTTCTACCACCATCATTAGATATGATTTTAAATCTGCATCTTGCTTTTCGAGTGTGTTGGGGTATCCAGGACTCGTGGTGGGTGTACTGAGTTCTAGTGATGACCAGTGTTCTAAGTTTCTGTTAGTAAGATTCTTATGTTTACCTTTCACCATCTGGAAATCTCTGGTGTTAATGTTCAAGCTGTCTCTAGTTGGATCCTCCTGTGATTCTTTTAGCCTCTGTCAGCACTCCTGGGAGTCCAACTCTCTCCTGAGCTCCAGTGATCAGAGCACTCTCTGCAGGCAAGCTCTCCTCTTTCAGGGCAGGTGTCCAGCAGTCTGGAACTCTGATCCACCTACTGAGTTCTGGGGTCAGAACTCTCCCTATAGGCCGACTCTCCTCTGACAAGGAATGTGCCTAGGGGTCTGGGTCTCAGCTCTGCCTCCTGGCTGAGGATGAAGGCCTGAGGGGACCCTGATGAAGAAGCTCTGTTGCTTCTATCATCCACGTGCTCTCAGGTGATCAGGAGGTCCTGGGTGTGCTAGGGGTCCTGCAGCAAGAAGAGTCCTCTGGAGCCCTAGATGCCCTTGGCCAGGTTCACGCAGAAGATGGCGGGGCTGGCCCCCGACCTGAATGGATCTCAGCCTCTGGTCAAGAGGGTTCCTTTGTCCCTGTTCCTGCCTGCACAAGACCCTCCAAGATGCTTTGGAGCTGATGCTGTGCTCCACTCACCCATGATCCCAAGGTGATCCTGAGGTCCTGGGGGGTGGTGAGCACTCTGGAGCCCTTAACGGCCTCTGCTGGGCTCAGAAGGAAGCTGGTGGGGGTGGCCCCGACCAGAACCGAAATATTTTCTTAATCAGTGATTAATCTGCGGAAGCTGTCTTATGAGAGGATCTTTTACTGAAGCAGACATGTGAGAGAGAGGATGTTTTGCTGAGAACAGACACTGATGATTTTTCTGGAAGCTGCCTGTTCAAAGAGCTTGTGATTATTTGCTGGAGCAGTTGCTTGAAAAGACATGTGGTGTTTTGAAATGGTATAAATATAATCCAGCAGACAGTGGACAACGTTCAGCATTTGTTCTCCTTGCTGGTCTTTGTTGGGCTGCACTGACACTGGTCTTTGCTGATGATACTCTGGCATTGGCTCACCTTGCTTTCTTCTCTGATCTTCACTTGTCACAACTTTGTAGAGATAAACGCACCAAAGTACTTCTGGTGGTGTTCTGGCTGACTCTTGCCACTTTGGTGGCCTCATGCTGATTGGCAAAGCCTCATGGTTTCTTCTGTGTTGAGCTGTATTGCTGATTTGAGTCTTGTATTTTGCTTGTGGACTAGACTACAGATAAGGAAGATTGGGATCACCCCAAGAAACTACTTCTAAACAAGAAACCTGACTTGTGATATGGCTCTCCAGACTTGAATTTGCTTCTCCAGGGGTCCCTAGGAACTTACTTGTCAGAGGTCAATTTACATCTAAATATTTTAGTAGTATATCATTTCTGAATGACACAGATGCTATAATTAGAACTCAACACCATACATGCTAGTTAGGTACAAACTTATCACAATGACATTTGAGGTTTGATTCTGAGCAAGAGCTTATGAAAACAAGCTATCTTCCATCTTCCTAGACAAAGAACCATTTCATCTATTTTCTCTTTTATAGCAAGGACTAGTTAGTGGAGTAGAAGGGTAGAATTATAGAGAAAAGTTAGAGATGAAATTAGGTGGATAGCCATTGCCTTTTCTAGTCCCCTTTTTTCTTCTAAATTTGTCTCAGAAAATTACATTTTCCTATTATTCTCTGCATTTGCTACCAATCTACCTATGCCATGCATAAAATTTCTTGTTTGCCAACTATGACACTACCTCAGGGTTATCATGAATGATACTAACCAGAGTGATCTCAATGGTAGCTACCAGTTTCCCAACTGAATAATAAGAGAAGGCAGACTGATATGAACTGAAGGGATATTGAATGTTTTTAAAGCTGTTTTTCCTATGTTAGGGATAGAGGTTACACTGACACATAGTAATGAGGAAATGTGTCAGTCTAAACTATGATACACATTTATTGGTTTCCTGATGAGTACCAATGTGACAGACTCATGATCACTGGCCAAACTATAATCTTTGTTTTGCTATTTCTTTGAATCCTGTGACACTGGGCCTTATGGTTAGGAGACAATTTTCCATTTATTTCTCAATAGTTCTGCACATTGCATAAGCAGAGATACTGCTACTCTTCCACTCCAAAATATCTTTACAAAGATATTTATATGACAAATAGCCTTGAAATATAGATATTGTGTGTCTTTCTAACCAAAGGGCAGATAAGCTCCTGATCTAGCATAATAAAAAAGAAAAGAAAAGAAATATCTCTCTTTCTCTACTTTTGTGTCTGAAGCCAAGGTCAAGAATGCTTAGTGGATAGTCTACATGATTCAGGTTCCCTCCATTCAGGTTTATCCAAAAGCAAGTTTATTTGATGAGTAGGTAGCATTGGAGTCCTTTTCTTTCATCAGGTAGGAAATGGGTCTTGGAGAATGATGTACAAATGCCAGTTTTCTGGGAATTACTGTTGCTGGGAAGGAATGCTAGTTCATGCCTGTAGTTAGGAATCCCCAGTCTCCCACTCTTGATACTATTCCATTCTATGCTTACTCAACTCTCCCATAGTACTCACTTCTTCTCGAAGGATGGCATCCATTGCCAGGTATTCATTCAGTATCTGGGCATGTATGTAGTTACCAAATCTTCTTAGGATTCTATGCTAGAATTTTGTTTCTTAACAAATTACACAGATGCCAAACGGTGTCAGCAGTTTCTTTGTACCCACTTCTTTTTTTCTTGTATACTTCCTCTTTAGAATGTGACTTCATATATTTCAACAGATGGAAGTGAAAGAAAGCACACATCTGATGATGATACCTGTGGCTGAAATATGTCTGTGTCAAGCCCATACAAATACTTTGGAAAACTGGACTTGGTATTAAGAATATGGCAAACCCTTGGATTCTGTTGCCATGGTCACCTGTTAATATGGTCACAGGAGTTAATATTGACCACCTCTGGGCTACCTGTTAAAGTTTCCTCACTCCTAAGCAGGAGGAAGTTAGCCAAGATGTGTTGGTGAGCATTAACCTAAAACCTTTGTTAGTGAAACAAGTATTTTCCATTGTCAGAAGCTGAAGGGACCAGGGCTGCATTTGGTCTGTCAGCATAGCACCATTGTCCTTCTGAACTTTGTATGGACCTGACAACTCAGTACTAAGTTTATAGATGTGGCACTGACTTTTGATTGAGGACTTGCCTAGAAATGCCCATTAAATTAATGAACCAAAAAATGAATTGCAAAAATCCCTTTGCCAGCGTGTCTCTCTCTCTCTCTCTCTCTCTCTCTCTCTCTCTCTCTCTCTCTCTCTCTCTCTCTCTCTCTCCTTACTTGCTGGAAGTCTATTCCAATTACAGTGTGTGCAAACCAAAACCACGTTCTATAGTGTGAAATGGTATGGACCACGCTCACTGATTCTATAGAGTTGTTTAAACTGGACATCAGGACATAGCTGTCTCTGGAGCTTCACATAAAAGCCTAAAAAGCTGAGGCTCATCTCTTCTTCAAGCTTGTAGCCATCAGGTAGTGGTTCTGAGGCACACTCCACATTGGACTCTTCATGGTTGTTAGCTTAAGTTTCCACAGGATGGTAGCTGACCAAGGGAAGAGCTGAACATAAAATATTGAAGTTCTGTCTGTCTAACTAACTAATTAACAAACTAACTAACTAGGGCAGGCTGTCACTGTGTAGCTCTGGCAAACCATGGAATTGTGTGTAGACTAAGCATTCAGGGACTTCCAAAAATCCTTAAGCCTCAGCTTCCTAAGTGCTGGGATTACAACCTGAGCCATCACACTTCATTCCATCCTTTCATGGTCTAGTCATAGAAGTCAGAAATAACAGCACTTATACCATATCAATTGATCAGAGATGTAACAAGTCTTTCTGCCCAGAGCTAAGCTCAAGACATGTAGACTTCATTTTACCAGTAAAGAGAGGGGCATACCTCATGTGTTTACTCATGACTACATGAGGGGCTAGGCATGGTGATGTGTGCCTGAAATCATAGCACTTGGGAGGTAGAGACAGGAACACCTCTGTGCATCCCAAAACAGCCTGGTCTACGTAGTAAGTTCTAGGTTAACCAAGGTTACAAGAGGAAGAGGAAAAAATGCAAAGCGGAAAGAAAGAAAGATAAATGAAAGTGTGACACTGTGGAGAACTGTCATTGGTGTGTTGGCCATCTTTGGGAAGCATGCACAGACTGCATTTTATTGAATTCTCACACAACAGTTGATGATTATACTTTTTTCTTCTTATGCAGTGGTTTCTAACCTGTGGGTCCCAACCCCTTTTTGGTGTTGAATGACTTCTTCACGGGGTCACATATCAGATGTCCTGCATGTCAGATATTTATAGTACAATTCGTAACAGTAGGAAAATTACAGTTATGAAAAAGCAACAAAAATAATTTATGGTTGGAATCACTATAGTATGAGGAACTGTATTTAAGTGTAGCAGCATTTCCTGTTACCCAATCTGCTTCTAGATTGTGTTGGAAATAAGAGCACAAGTGAGCTCCAACAGTATTGTGGGAAAATGACCAAATTCTGGAAGAGAGGAACACAGATCTAGATCCTGTCTCCAACACCTGTTGTTTTGTTGTAGGAACATTTTGCTAACCTCATTTTCTTAATCATCTGTAATGGGGGCAATGGAATGCTTCTAGAACTGGTACAAAAAAAAAGGGCATGTTAATATAAATAAGAGAAGTATCATCAACTTGTCCCCACATACTTGGGCAACCCTCTGTCCTGAAAAGTCTCATGTCATTGTAGCCAGAGTCTATGAAGTAGCTAGCAGCTCGTGAGCTTCTGCAGTGAATCACAAGGTGGTGCACTCATGCATGGCTTCCTCATGCATGGTTCCTCATGCATGGCTTCCTCTTCCAATCAATCCAGATTGTTCTGCAGTGGAAACACCTTCTCCTTACTTTCTCAGGAAACCACCTTATCCTTACTCTGATCAGGAGGCCTTGAGAAAGTCTCTCTCCTACTGAACCGACATCCATCCCTCTGGACATCAGGGAGGCAGAATGTTCAGCTTAGCATAGGAAGAATCCTCCCCCGCTGACTGAGGTACACAGAGAGGGTTTGTTCTCTTTTGCTGGCTAAAGACTAGACTTGTACCCTGATCCTTGAAGCCAGGTGCTAACAGACACTAATTGGCTCTTCTTGAGTTTGCTTCAGTCATCTTGTCTCTTCATTCAAATTTACTTTACTTTCTTCACTCCGAGTCCTTTCTTCTCATATCTATCTATATAGCATTATATATACACTCAAACCTATTAACAGTCATTTTGCCTTCCCCAAGCTTACTAGCCTGCATTTTTCTCTTTTCCCTGATCACTGACATCATGATGATGATTATGATCATCATCATGTTTTTATTTGGTATTTGTGTGACTGTGAGCATGCATATGACATAGTGCATATCAGAGGATGACTGCTCCGTTTTTTGCCTTCTACCTTGCTGAGATCTCTCTGTGTCAGCAAGGTTCTCTCTTGAGTGCTTTAAGCTATCTGGCCTGTTAAATTCCAGGCTATCCTCCCCCCTCTCTGTCTCCCTTCTCACTGTAAAGGTGTTGGGATTACAGACGGATATCCCTGCATCTGGCTTTTCGCACAGGCTCTGAGAATTGAACAACAAAAAAAAGGACTGTATCCGCTAAGCCATATCTCCTTACCCCCTTTAGGTTCTTTTCCCTTTACCCCTAACATTTGCAAACCGTCATTCAGCCAAGAGGTCATCTGCTTCACTTAGTGTTTTCTGTCAGCTCTCCCTTGCTGCCCTGCTTCTCTAACGTTTGGCATCCAACCTCAGTATTTGCATCCTTCCTACTAACACAAGTATTGTTAAAGTATCAGAAGTCTTTCACAGCAGACTTCATAAGAAAAAAGAAATATACTCTGCAAATGAGTCAAACCCCAGATATAAAAACCACATGTGCAGTTTGCATTCCAATAGTGGAGGCCTAGCAAGCTTCAAAGAACCTTCAATGTAGAACTCCTTCCTCTATCTCTCAGACCTGATCTGCCTTCACTCTCTCCTTGGTCCTGACTGAAGGAGCCACTCTCCGGTGCCTTGTCTTTTAAGGCCAACTAACTATTTGATACTGTCTTTCCCTCTGGATTTACCAAGTTCACTTTTAGTTCCAATTATCCACCAGTTCCATTTATTAGGAGACTGCTTCCTTCAAATAAGCTTTGTAAGCTGTTGCCTCTGCCAGCTTGCTGCCATAAATAGACCTTAGTCTCTATATCCATGGCAAAGAGAAGTGTTGTACAGCCCCGGGCTTTTTTTTTTTTTTTTTTGGGAAGACAGCTACTTCCACTGTGGTTCTATAAGAAAAGCTTCCTTGTTGCCATAACCTGATGCTTCCTGTGTTGCCATAACAACCCCATCCTCCACCTCAGTGCAGCTGCTAAAAGGGGCCTGGAGAGTTAGTTAACCCCTTCATTCCCACTTGGCACTTTCTCTCTTCATTTCCCTAAATTCCCTGACTAGCCAGCTTTGGTCCCTTTTAAGCATCCTTCTCCTGACCCCAAAATACAGATAATTTTGCACTTAACTAGGATAACCTACTTAAGTCCTGAATGCTGTCCGTTTAGGAAGAAAATAATAGATTTTTGGTAGTTGAGCCAGAATACAGTTTTAAAAGATTTTCCCATTCCAAAGGATTCCATGATAAAGCTTCCATGACCATCAAACATCAGAGGCTGGGATTTTGCCGGGATGTAGCTGCTTGTGGGTCACCCACATTTCTGTAAGTAACCCTTTGTCAATGCTCTGTAAGCCCAATAAACTAAATGCTTTACCAAATACAAAACACAAATTTAAATTTTTCTATTTCCACCCCATCTTTATCCCTAAAGAATTATTTCTTTGAACCCTCAAACAAAGGCATAGAATTGCTACTATAAAAACCAAGATTAAAAAGGATGCCATTGCTAGCACTTTGAATAAATATCTTTTCACTTCAGCCCTAAATCATGTCTATTCATAACCTCAATATCCCAGCTTGACCAAAAGGCTTATTGCTACAAGGAATAAAAGCCCACTGATCAACTTTAAGTCATAAATCTCATTTTTACAAGACCACATTTAAAAAAAAAAAATGTTTGGAAAATGAAGCCTTGGTAGAAAGAGAAGAATAGTCCAGGTTTGTTTAACTCCAAGTAATAAACTATGAACAGGTTTTCCCCTTCCCTAATAACAGAGGTGCATAGCTAGCTCACCTGAATTGCAGCATTCTTGGATTGAGGAGAAAGACTTCTAAGACTCAGGCAGCTTAAAAACCTTGCAAGACTCTGGCAATTCAGAACCTTAGAAGAGTCCTGAAGTCCCTTCCCAGGGTTATTTAAAGGTAAGCATCTGAAAAGGAGAAGAGACCCTTCCCTGAAGCTGCCTGATAAAAGGACAAGGAGTTCAAGGGGTGCAGCTTTTTTGAGTTGAATCGCCCGTGCTGAGGAGGGTTTTGGAATGATCCATCTATCTTTGAGTCACCCAGGCTCCTCTAAGAAACTCCAGATAAACTCTTGGGTTCACGAAGCTGCTGGAAGCTTGGGTGGAATGGTTTCTTTGGTTTGTCATCAGAACCCTACCTGGAGTATTGATGTTTGTCTACACCTCCCCAGGAAAAATTCCAGATCATGTCCATTCAGCTGAGTGAAAAGAGTACAGAGAATAGGTTTCCCAAACACCAGTGTCAGTTATTGAGCAGATAGCAGGCCCAACAGCCTCATGGTAAAGAAGAAAGGACCCAAGTCAACACAAGTCTGAGGACTCCCCAGTAGAGCTTTCTTCAGCCATGCAAGAAGGAACCATCACAGAAAAGGAAAAGGATATCTGGAATTCTTTGTTTTGGTGGTTGTTGTTTAAATAATACTATTAAAAGCTATCTGCATTCAATACATGCAGATCAAGGAATTTGAGTATGAATATATACTCATAAAGCCATCACTCCTCTCAAGGCCATAAGCATATCTGTTGCCATCTAGTGCTTCCTTCCACTTTCTTTGCTGGTGTGTGTAGTAAGAAGCTCCACCTTCTTCACAAGGTTATGTAGCACCATTACTGGGGAGTGGTCTGGTGCTGCTATGTATTCAAATTCTAAATATTGGCCCCCACGTTCTGGTTGCCCCTGATGAGCAGATTCTCATGAATACCAACGGATGATATGTAAACTTCGCTGCCCAATTTGAAACTATCGGTTAAATAAAGGTGGCTAGAGCCAATTTTGGGGAGAATAGAAGAGGCAGTATTTCAGTTACCAGGCTGGGGGTCACAAGTAGGGACCACGAGGAGGGAAGAGAGGGGGAGGGAAGAGGAGAGTGAAGAAGGAAGAAGACAGAAATACCATGAGGTCTCCATTAGCAATGATGAGCCAGGAGCACATGCCAAAGTGAAATCCTCCCCCCGCCCCACCCCCCCACCCCCAAAAAAAACCAGATTACTAGAGCAGAAGCAACTGGGTGAGATTCAAACAGCATGTAGTTGGGGTGCAGAGTTGGGAATTAACAGTCTAGTGAATAGAAATATAGATGAGAGATCATCCTCCATTAACTGTGCAAGAGATGATTAAATAATCCATAGGACTCTGCCTTGACTATGGGAGGGCTAGCTGGGTCACACTAATAATTAATATAGATTATAAAAATTGATCGATTTTTACACCATTGTCAGTTGCAGGCATGATGCTGCCTTCTAATAGATCTCCAAGACAGAATAACATCATAAGCCAGGATACTGTGCCCTTTTTCTGTCACCTCCCCTCTCCTCTTCTACTCATCCTCTCTCTGATGGTGGTGATACTCACCACCATTTTTGTCTTTGCTTCTGTGAGTGCAATTGTTTTACATCCCATGTCCACGTGAAGTCATGAGGATTTTTCAGACACTGAAGTCCACATTTGCCAAACTGGACTACATTTTGTTTTATTTCTCAGTGACCAGTAGCTCCAAAGATGGCTCTCCATGGTCTTCTATTCTGAGGTTCTTGCCCTCTTCCGATCTATTCCACTTGAGTGTAAGCTAGACCTACTGACTGGAATACAGAAAATCATACTGAGATGGCCAGAGAACAGATGACGCCTACAGTCCAACTCAAGAATAACCAAATCATATATCATGATATGGATGACCATAGGGGAGAGCAGTACCTCTCTAGGATTTATATCCAGTCCAGGCAAGGCAACTGACCCTTGCCAGTACTCTCATCACTTGTTTTTTAAGCATCAAGAGCTCCATATCTCAGGAAATGCCTCACTCTTGAACAATCTCTGATCATTAGTCACAACATGTCCAACCCAACCATACACTGGTAAGAACACCAAGTGAGCCAAAGAACCCAGGGAATCCAGATTTCTGATGTACAAAAACAATGAGATGATAAATATTTTGGGCTGCTAAATACAGAAATGTATTAAGACCAATTGCTGCCTAATGCATTTCTCATTCCCAGCAGAGCAAAGATCAAGGAAGCATAGATCAACCACAGAACAATAGATACACTGTATTTCTCTGGGCATCTGTATGTATTAGAAGTCTTTTTATGTGTGTGCTACACTTCCAGATGGTTGAACTCAGGAAACATGAATTTCAGAGAGAATGAAAACATTAATATACACCTCTTATCTGCAAAGCACTCATGTGAGGAAATCCCCAAGCAATCACCTGATAAATCAAAGAACTCTCAACAGGGCTCTAAAGTTGCTTCATCCCTCTTCTGAGAGTTGCTACATAGGTTAGATGTGTTTTTCATACTTCGTAGTGAGTCCTGAAGAAAGGACCAGAGCTCAAATTTCCCACAAAGTAAATATATTATTAAGCTACAGTAGTTAAAGTGAATTCTTCAAATGTTCTCCTGTTTTAAGACATATGGCTTGATTTAACCAGTTTACCACACTGCTCCATGATGTAAATATCACTCTTATATAATAGTGAATTTATTTCTTTTCTTATACAGGTTTATATAAGGCCATTTCATGCACTTGTATGATATACTAGAAGCATATTCATCCTCATTTACCAGTACCTTCCCCTAGTCCCTCCCCTCCTCATAACTTGACACTTGCCCTTGACCCTCCCACCCCCACTAGGCCCCATTGCTGTCATATGGGTTTGCTTCTACATTCATATGCAGACATGATTTTTAAGTATCTATAATGTGCAGGACACACAAATGAGAAAAACGTAGGTATTTGTTTTTCTGAAGAAATGGACTCTTAATAAATTCTATTTCATGACTACTAGGCCTGCAATAGTCCTTATGTAGACTAAGGTGCTAAATATTATGCCACTGAGATGTCTCAGTAGATAAAGGCATTTGCAGGCTAAGCCCGACAATCTAAGTTTGAAATTAGAACCCATTTATAGGTGGAAGAAGAGAACTGACTCCACAAAGTTATCTTCTGATTTTCATACATTCACTGAGGCATGTGTAGCCCCCACTCACTTCATGCACACACCATAAAATTTTAAAAGAAAATTTTAAATCTTGAATATTTTTAGTAAGTATATAGCTATTCTAGGTAGTACCTAATTGCATGGTTAGTTGAAGGCACAACAGTATAGGTATTCCATAAATTAGAAATGAAGGTTTTAATCTGAATAACCATAGTCAAAGGTAATTGCACAAAGTTTAACAGATGGGAAGAACTTACAAATACTTCATATTAAATGTTGTTAGCTTACATCTGAAAGACATTTAAGGTTGAGCAAAATTTTATTTTAATTTGAGAAATTTTTAAAGAATTATTACACTATTAAATTATTTTTCCAAGGTACTAGAACAATTCTACCTCTGGTTCCCAGTGCAGAGAACTACTTGCTTCATTCCTGTCAGCATGGAGAAACTGCAAATGTTCAAAAATGAACCAGTGTCTTATGGTCACCAGAAAAGTATGTAGGAAGTAAGTGTTTCCACTTACTTCCAATGGTATATATTTCTAGAAATAGTAAAAACATCCTGTATTATTGATTTTTGTTGTTCTAGTCTTAGAATCCTTGAAACACTGAAATAACTATATATACTCAGAATTTGGACAATATTTTAGTTGTACTACTATATAAATTGGAAATTTGGAAATTTATTGACAACAAATGATTTTAGACATTTGAAAAATATATAGTAAAAATAGACCTTTTGGTAAATATGTTAAAAAATGGTCATGTTCAAGTTCAACTCAACAGACAATGATTGGTCTCAGTCCTAATCAAGTCATACGGTAGCATTCCAACCATGTGTGGGGCTTTGGTCCTCAGTAGTCATGTGTGGAAATATAAATGAATTAAAACTGAATGCATCAAAATAAACTTCTAATTGCATGCTTTAAGGTATGCTGTAGCCACAGAAGGAGTGGGCAGATTATATAAAGCATATTTATCTGTTAATATGTAATATATATGTATATATATAATATATATATGATGAAGTATCTTCATCTCCTTAGTATGCTGTGACATATTAAATATCATGCCTTCTGAGTTCCTTGCCATTCGACTATTCCCCAAGGAACAACCACACCAGATTATACCAAAGGCTGGAGAATGGCATGCATGTGTGTGTCTCTTGTATTTGTTCACCTTAGAGCATGCTCCAGTCATGCCAAAGAATAGACATTTCTGTGATCCCAGAGAGAGGTCTACCAGACATATGGAGCTCTGCTCTTGGCCTAGTCATGAATATAAAGAAGACAGAGAAGTGAAGGTTACAAGACCTAAAAATGAGGGATCTGCCTAAGGCTAGGTTCATGTCACAGCAGAGCTCTCATACCACCCTTCCTACCTCTGGGGCCTAGCTGTGATTGGGCTCTTTAGCCTAGCACACAGATTGTCACAGCAACCTGTAGTATGACTCAAACACTGCAGGCTTTCTCTCTGCTCAGCAGAGTCCCATTTTGATTTTCCCTATCCCAATGTTTAGTAAAAATCACAGTAGAAGAGGGGAGGTACATCTGTCCTTTACCCCAAACCTTACAGCTAAGAAAAATTGAGACACAAAAAGAAGGCAGGTGTAAGAGATGTCATTTCATCAGGACAAGAAATAGAGGTGGCAATTGTTTCTATTCAGAGATATTTAGGCCACCCTGACACTCAGCAGCCTTATGTTACTGGGGGTGCCTGGGTCCCCATACCACCTATTAGTGAGCCTGAGAGTAGACACAGCACTAACCACTAGCCCACTCAGGCTTATCTCTCTTGTACTTTCCTGCCTTAGCTTGCAATCTGAGCATTGGCTCTGAGGTGTTCTTCACGAGAATCGTATCCACAGAAGCCTATATGGCTTCTAAATTCCCACAAGACAATGCACATTGTGGTGGTTTGAATATGCTTGACCCAGGGATTGGCACTCTTTGGAGGTGCAATGTTACTGGAGTAGGTGTGGCTTTGTTGGAGGAAGAGTGTCACTGTGGCTGTGGGCTTTAAGACCCTAGTTCTAGCTGCCTGAAAGCCAGTCTTCTATCAGCCTTCAGATGAAGATATAGAACTCTCAGCTCCTCCTGTACCATGCATGGGTGTTGCTATGCTCTGCCTTGATGAAAATGGACTCAATCTCTGAACCTACAAGCCAGCCCCAAATAAATGTTGTCCTTATAAGAGTTGCCTTGGTCATGGTGTCTGTTCGCAGCAGTAAAAGCCTAACTAAGACACACATTAAGGAACTAAGCAAGGTTCATCTCTCCATTTTTAAATTATTATTAAAACCAGTAAAAATTGCTATACAGTAATTCTGGATCCATCCAAGTCATCTATTAGTATTTCATTCCTTAGGGTCTTAACCATTTCCAAATTTTGGCCATATTAATTTCAGATATAAATAATTTTCTATGCTGTCAGTACTTTAATAAGAATTAGGGTCTCGTTACCTAAGTTTAGAAAAGGCACCAGAGCAACTTGGCAGAGATTTAGTTGGGGAAAGCCCTCTAAGGTGGAAAGAGACTGAAAAGGCCCAATTTTAGAACCAAGGATAAAACCAAGGATAAATTTCATGCACTGAAATTATATGTAGGGCAGACCTAGATCCAGAGTAAAGACACAACTGTTTTTAATAGTAACTGTCTCTTTAAATCTCAGCCTTGGCAACTCAGCCACTGAAATAGGTTAGGGATCTGTGGGTACCGCACAGTGGAACATTTAATCAGAAAACAAAGAACTTTCTGGAACAAAGAAGACAAATAAAAGCCTAGACATGAAAATGTTAACTGGCAACTTAAGTTCAGGGGACAGCCGTGTCCAAATTCACTGGGCTTCTGGCCCAAAAAGCAAACTCTGGAAGACTGGGAAGAGTTACATTGTTTCCAAACTCATGCAGTGGCCAATTGCCATGCTAGCTTGGCTCTTCTGCAGTGAGATATGAGAGATTAACAGAACAAACTGCAATGGCTTAGAAACAAGTATTTCCTAGTTACTACATTAAGATGTGTTTCTTTATTCTCTGGAAAAGAAATGAGTATCCTTTAACATCTTCATGGGAAATACTTGGGTTTATTTCAATGATCTTCTTGTCTGGGTATGATGGCACTGGAACACACTGAATTTATTAGTTAATGACTAATGAATCACATTTTATTTGCATGTTTTAAGACAGTTTCAAAGCTCTTGTGGTTAATTCAAGCAATAAAACATCTCTGAGAAACCATGGCTGAAGTGCTTGCATTGGCTTTGCCTCCTTTATTCAGTGTAGAAGAATGATTCCAGAAGGCAAGCCAGCTATGATTGTGTGCAAAGTGATCACTGCAATTACCCTTTGCGGTGACAAAGACCTCAGAGCATCATGCACTGCTAACATTTGCTCCCCTACTGTGATTAAAAGATGACATGCTGAGACTTACATTCATCAGGCGCCATGAGATTCCAGGGTATTTTTCTCTTGTGTAAAATAGACAGCATTATTTTCCAAACTTGAAGTTCAGGTTTAGGTAATTTTCTTAGATACATAGGATATGACAGAACCAGGCTTAACAGGTGACATGAGTGCCTTTACAGAAAACAGTAACCCTAACTCAGTCCTCAGTTGACTTGAATGGGAAGAATTTGCTAAATTATATACTTAGCAAATAGGCCAGAACTATTCTAACAAAATTCTCTATCATGAGCAACAAGATTCTTGGGTATCACAGTATGAGGAGGTCGGCTGTGAAGAGACAGAGAGCAGGTGAAATAGACTTTAAGGATGGAGACACAGAGGAGCCCAACCCACACAGATATTTCAGAAGGAAGATAGCTACCCACTTTTAGATTTATTCCCTCGATTGTTTAAGTTTACAAGGAACTCCATCAAATAGATCAACCCCTATTCTACACTATGGTTGTTCAGATTTGGGACTGAGGGGAGAGCTTTTCAGGATCTACGTAAACATCAAGTGCTCTCAAATCTTAGAACCTTTATAGCATGTTTTGAGCACTTATCATTAGATACATTTTGAAATATATGAGGAAGATGCATTACTGATATCGAGGAAGGTCAGAGGAAACCAAATAAGTACACCTCATTTGTGGAATGAGTGGGCCCATGAATAAATATGACAAGAGAGACCTAAGTGTTAAAGGATAAAAGTGGGGGTGGGGGGTGTCACATCTCTCTTGAGGCAGAGAAGACCTTTCAACAATGGTGTGTGATATGAGGCTTGCTAGAATAGTAAACAGTGGTGACTGGGGAAAAGTAAGCAAAAGAAATTCCAGGAACACCCACAAAACCCTAAGTGAAAAGGAGTCCACAATTCTGTGGTGAAAAAAAAAATGCTTGAGATGTTTTGACAAGTTGAGGGACAGATCCAGCCAGAGTTTTATCAGAAAACCAGAGGGTGAAGAATAGCCTAATAAGACACTGGAGCACAGCTGAAGATTCACAGAATAACCTGGTTCTAGAAAAGAGAATGCATGAACGGTGCTCCAGTGGCACCTCAGCTACCCCAAGAGGATGTTGGTGAGGTCATGGAAGCCTGTATTAAAGTGATGGCGTTAGATGAGAGGAAAAGAAAGAGTCATAACAGAGAGGAATTAGCCAGGCTTTGTAAATAAAAGATCAAGAGGACCTCTGATTTTAGACTTGGGAATAATGGCATCACTAAATAGGACAGGGACAGTCCAAAAGTAATCAGGAATAAGTGCTACTTAAGCTGGAAAAAACATTACTAATGCCGAACACATGCTGGTCTATTCTCAAACAACGGGGCAACACTCTTTTTCTTAATGACTGTGTTGTCTACCGTGACAGGTGGCCCAAAGGAGGGTTAACAGAGCCCCAAGGACCTCCAGGTCTCTAGCTCAATGTCATGGTTCTCAAGTGTCTAAAATTGTTGCCATATCTTATCTAACAGCTGTCCACTGACTTATGTGAGAACAACTAGAAGACTTCAGTTAGGTTCTGGCAAAACAGGTGTTCCTCTTTAAACCTGATACCCTCCTTAGTAGAGGAGAGACTTTTGTGAAAAACTAAACCACCTCTCGTCCTTTGGTTGTCTGCTAAGATATTTTTGGACTAATCAGAACCATTCAAGCATGGGATAGCATATCTGTTTGAAATAATTAAAAATTTTAGGAGTCAAGTTCTTGCCTAGCATACATGAAGCCCTGGGTTCAATCCCCGATACCACATAAAGTGAGCCTAGTGCCATATACCTGCAACCCAGCACTCGGAAGATAGCAACAGGAGGATAGAAATTCAAAGTCATCCTTGATTACACACCAAATTTGAGGACAACCTGAGATGCATGACACCCACCCTCCCCTCCCCCATTATGATGGCCCGGCAAAAGTAGTTTTAAAAGTCAAGGGTGTATGCTGAAGAAGCATGCTAAATTTGTCATTCAACAGCTTCCCTGCTTTTATCTTCCCTCTACTCTTTCAAGGTCATTTCCAAGGTGACTTCGAATGTTTTAGCTTTCTGTCAGTTCTTTAACAGCATCTGGTTCTGGGGGCAGTGGGGGACATTCACAAAGAAAGAATGGGTTTCTCTCTGTTCAGAAATACTGAAGATATCCAGGATGAGGACCACAGCCAGCTAGTGAGTCTGTAGGTTTTTGAAGCATATACATATATATTTATTAACATATACTTATATATTTACACATATGAATAAAATAGTTCCTTCCTTCCAAATTCAGAGTTACAAGATAAACATCCTAAGCATGAGGGGACACACACAGATTGATCCCCCAAACCTCCACAGCAGTAGACTACGATCTACTGAAAAGATGTATGTGGACGGCTCCTGTAGCAAACTACAACAATTGAAGTCTCATAAGAATTGTGCGTGAGTCTGTGCATTCCTCTGTGTCAGCTGAGGCCACAGGAATTCTGGCAGGAGTTTAAAAGTAGACCCATCCCTGTTGCTATTTGCAGCTCTGCCAGAATCCAAGAACCCAGGATGGTTATCAACAATGTAAGCAAGGAATCAAGCCAAAGCATTTTCCCTATCCCTCTCACCACACTGCCCAAAAAAGCAGGAAGTAGCCACAAAACTTGATTGCAACATGCAAAGACAATCAATCTGATGCCTGCTTTGTAACTGTGATATATAAAGCACATCTAGAGCCTTTCCCACAAGCATTTTAGGTTTAATTTTGGAATTTCTGAGTTAATCAAAGAGTTGGTTTTTTATTGTTGGTGGTGGGTTTCTTTCTTTCTTTCTTTCTTTCCCCATGATGATAGAGGCAGCTCTGTGAACTCAGTAGGGTTGATGTCTGAAAAAGGAAAGAACGGTCAGGTTACCCACATGATCAGCAGAAACATGACAGCTGGCTAAAGTCTTAGGAAGAAATTCAACATAGAGCTAGCTACTTACAGTTAAATAATTAACACAAGCAGCACTATTGCCTATTATGAAGCATCTTGAGTGTTTTCAATGTTCTGCTATAATGTCATACAGCCTTTGATTTGGTATCTATTGATTTGCATATTTGCATTCATGTGGGGTTATGTGTTTGCCAGTGCATATGGAACCCAAAGGACAACCTCAGATACCATTCCTCAGGTGCTGTCCACTGTTTCTTATTTTATTCATTTACTGTAATTTTAATTTTATTTATTTATGTTGAGACAGGGTCTCTCACTGGCCTAAAATTTACGAAGGAAGCTAAACTGGCTGGTAATGAACACCAGGATCCATCTGTCTCCACCTCTGAGAGACCACGAGTATGCTTTTTATTATTGTTTTCTATTTATTTTTTTATGTGAGTTCTGGGATTTAAACAGATCCACGGGCTTCTAAGACAAGCGTCATTTGGGATGGGGCATCTCACCAGCTCTGTTGTTTTTTTGTTTTGTTTTGTTTTTGTTTTTGTTTTAACCCTGTATTTATGTGAGAGAAGTGAGACTTCAAATGCTCACCAGCTCTGTTGTTTTTTTGTTTTGTTTTGTTTTTGTTTTTGTTTTAACCCTGTATTTATGTGAGAGAAGTGAGACTTCAAATGCTAGGAAACAAAGCTCAATAGATCAACTAAACTAGGCCTCTCCAGGCCTCACAGAACTGCCACACCGCTCTGTCAAGAACTGATAGTGTCAGAGCTCGATAACTCAGGCTCCTTTGATGCTTTTAGGAAGTGTCTCTCATCACATGCCACCAGAAAATCTTAGCTAAACTGAACTTTTCGTTACTTGATTTTTAATTTCATAGCTAAGATGCTTGGTTAAAAAAAAAAGTATCCTTCTCTCACAGAGACTGAGGTAGGTTAGCGATAAAGGAGCTGGAGGCATCTTCCTCCACCCCCACCCGAACCACCACAGGGCGAATCAGCTTTCAAAACCTGGCTGTGTGTTAGAGGAGCCAGAGCTTTTAAAGAATACTTCACAGCATCAATCCAGGGATTGCTTAAGAAAAAACGCAGAGGGATTGAGACTGAATCTCAGTGTTAAAACTCTCATCTCCTCAACATGAGTCTAATGAATTTTTTCCTCTGTTTTCCTCTTTCACACTTTGGTGTGCCTACAATGAGAGAGAATTCTGCGTACTATACTTTTGCACTTGTTTATGCTAATCGCAAGTGCTGTATAACCTTGACTGTCCACTGAAGATACCTGAGAAACAGTAATCCCAACGCTACCCGATTTCTCCTGTGTGGACTGTGTCTATCCTCAGGTGGTTTCAAATGTCAAGCAATTTAGAATCACTGCCCTGTGGCTACCACACTGAAGCTCAATGCCCAAGGAAATTCACCATGAATACAAATTGTTCTCCATATCCATGAACTCTGTGGCCTCAGCCAACCCAGACCACAAATACACACACATTATTATATAAATATTTATTAATAAATATCACACTAAAACACAATAAATAAAACAAATCTTGCAGCACATTTTGTGGCTGCAAGCAAACATTGGCCTATCATAAGAACTTGAGCCTCCACAGATTTTGGATGCTCCACAAATGACAGGAATTCTTGGATCCAATCCCTCATGGATACATATACCAAGGAACATTTGTATTTACAACTTTGAATTGGGTGTTACCGGTAAATGGCCTAATAAAAGAATAGGAGGAACTCCAGCCCCTCAAAACAATTAGATACTGATGTCTAAGACTGCACAAATAACAACATAAATGAATGTCGATTTTGAGGAATAAGATGGAGTTTTATCCATAGAAACAACTGAGTAATAGTCATAATGGTTAATTAGGTAAGTGATTTCCAAAACATATTCCAATGATGACTAATATAATAAACTTCAGACTTCTAACTCAGTGACATATTTTTTCATGCTTCTCTTAATAGTCCATTAAGGTTTGGCAATTAAGTCAATAAAAGGTCGAGTTTTTAAACCTCAACAACATTGATTTACCCGCCCCCCTTAAAAAGAATTGCTTAGTCATAATTAAAATTGCACTCTAAAAAAGCTAAGCTCTTAGACTCCGACCAGAACCTACCCTCTTTCCTTCCACTCATTGCACAACTAGCTTGCTCTTGTTTTCTTCTAGGGCAGTGGAAGTGCAGAGGCTGGGGAGACAGCTCAGTGGCAGAACACTCAAGTAGCACAAACTGAACAAGGCCTTGGCTAGGATCTCTGTACCACAGAAAAGATGGCAAGGATGCCATTCGCCCCACAGCATAGGAATGGGGATTTGAAATAAATAACTTCTGTATTAAAATGCTTTCCACATAGTTACTACTAGCTAATACACAGTAGCTATTATTAAAATCCTTGCCTAAAAGTGGGAGCTGATTGGGATTGCCATAATAGAAGCATCTAAGCACTACGTAAGGAGTAATGAGCACAGATCGAATGGTACCTTTTGTTGACTCATGGGAACAGGACAGCAGAGAGTGACGAGCCCTAAACACCCTATTTTCCAACTCATTTTGAGGTTGTTTTTGGAAGGATAATGAGCAAATTGTTTAGTGGTTACTTCTGGTGTATTGCCCTGCCCTTCTGTGCCACAATGTTTTCTCTCAATTGTTCTTCAAGGTGGGGACAGGGGACAATTCTAGACATTATTTTTCCTTCCTACCTTTTTCATCTCTGCTTTAGAATATGAACCAAATCCACAGCATACCAACAAGTTTCTGTGGCTTAATAAAAACAGAGCTTCTACGTCATTGTGACTGGCTCAGCCGAGCAAGCTAACTCACAGGATTGCTCAGAAGCTGCCGACCCTATTCTTACCAGACTCATGGTGTCCTGGAGGTTGGGAAAGCTCCAAATTCATGCCAGCATGATGACTTCGCTGGGTACTTGGCATTAAGCCTGAGGGACCTGAGTTTGATCCCTGAGACTCACACAGTAGAAGGAGAGAATGGGTTCCCACAAATTGTCCTCTGATCTCCACACTGGAGACATGCTCCACCCTGACTGCCACACACACATGCACACAGACAAAGATAAATACAAATTTAATAACTGTTTTAAAGACGCAATACATTGCTCAGTTCTGCTTATATTACAAACAAATGCATAATAGTAACTACCATAGCAAAATGAGTTGACGAGTGCATGTGCACACATATGTGTGCACATGAACATGCGTGTGTGCACAGGTGTGCAAAGACATGTGTTGTTGTGCAGACCAGAGATCAGGTATCTTGCTCTATTGCCCACTGTCTTATACTTTTGAGACTGGGTCTCTCACTGAACATGGAATTCATGGGACAGGCTATGCTGGCTGCCAGAGAAGGTCCTCTCTGTCTTTCTAAGTGCTGGCATCACAGATGTTTGCTGTTGCCAGCCTTGACTTTACATGGTCCTGTGGATGTGAATTCAGGTCCTCCTGTTAGCATGGCAAGCACTTTACCAGCAGTCATGTCCTCAGCCCTTTTCCACACTGGAAGTGTAGATTGACAGTCCTCTAAGGAAGCCTAGTCATAGACAGTACACAAAGGCTTAGAAAGCACAGACCTTCCCTGCAGTCACACAGCCACCAGGAAAGGGAAGGCCTCCTCATTCCCAGCTAAATGTTTATTCATGAGGTGAGTCTGCGGCTTTCCAGAGTTCTCTGCACCCGGCTGCGTAAAGAGGCACAACATCATTTCCAGCTCAGGAGAAAGCGATAGCAGCTTCCCCTGAGAGACTCTGTACTGGAAAGTGTTTCAGGAACAATTGCATGACTGACAATATTTGGTAAGCTGGCCAATTGTCACATTGGAAAAACAAAATGAAGAGGTCCTAAAAGCTTCCTGGCTTCCTTTGGAGCACTGACCATGCAAATCACGTCATAGAAATTCTGAGCACTGCGAGTGAAGAGCCAGTCCTACCACCATGGCCACACAACCACAATGGTCTTGATCACCATGCAGCCCTGCCTGTGCCAGGATGACAGCCTAGTTCAGGAGAAGCTGGTGCTGCTGCCAGCTGCCATTGCCTAGGCAAAGATGTGTCAGCAAGTAAGAAAGACTAGTCAGCGTGTAGCAGAGGTGGAAGAACAAGACTGCATGTGAACAGCAGCTGGGAGGTTGCCTGCTCTTCCTAACACAAAGGCGACACTATAGAAAAATGAAATCATGTGAATTTTTATGGAAGTCATTAAACACAAACAGGAAGAATCTCTGGTCTTTATAAGACCCCCAGTCTGTTTTCTGTGGAGGCCATATAATCAGAAAGAGCCTGGACAGTGGGTAGGATACAGAAGCAGTCGATAATAGACGCTTTTATCTTTAAATGTTATATGAAAATTTCTACCAATAGACAGCTGGGTCAGAAACTCCATTTGGTCCAACCTGAAAGAGGAAGCATCGAGCATGATTCATGTCCTCCAGTGTGGCAATAGTTTAGATGGTGTGGGGACCAATATACACATTAAAATTGGTTTCCTGTCCATTGGTGATTCGGATGCAGTCCTATTTATTTAAATAGAAAAGAAAGCAACTAGCTTACAGAAAATTATTGACCGGATGGAGTACAGGTGGTGTGTTGCTTTAGAAAAATACAAAGTTGATTCTAAATCAACTGAATTTGGAGAAACCTTGGCATGCTGGTTTCAGGCATAAGAGCTTCAGTTTGGATCCTGGACCTACTCTGCTGTAAGAGGGTAAAGTTTAACTCTGATCTGTTACCTATGAATGAGGATAGTGTCTCCAAAGAGCATGACAGAGTTTAACTGAATGACATGAAGAACTAAGTGCTCACAAAGTACTAAGTGCTCACAGCTCCAAGCCCCAACACATGAGAAGTAGGCCAGATCTACCAACTGTACTTAACAGATGCCCCTTAGAGAAGCACCATGATCAAATGCTAGACAGAGGAGGCCACTTTTGCCAATTGTGGTCTTGCTGTGCCACTCTAGGTACAACACTCTAAAGAACAGCTACCCACAGCTGCTCTGAAGTTAGTCACAGTGCTCGGTACTAGTGGCACCAGACTGTCGTATGAAGCTGATAATGCTCTCTAAAGTAGGTATCCCCAGGCCGAAAATTATGAGCTAGTCATTCCTGTTCCCAGCACATAACTGACAGTTCTCCATCCTAGTTCAACATAGCAACAACCTACATCTTGATATCAGTGCAAATACAACAATAGCTGTCACAGCTGTCCTGCTTCTTCTATACCTCGTATCAGGAGGTTTTCTTCTGCAGTCTCGGGCTGGGAGGGAAGCAAGGTGAACTGAAGCAGCTTTTGAATCTGAGGATGAGCCTCTCTCTGTCTCTCTCTATCTCCCTCTGTCTCTCTGTTTCCCTGTCCCTCCCCACCCCTCTCTCTCTCTCTCTCTCTCTCTCTCTCTCTCTCTCTCTCTGTGTGTGTGTGTGTGTGTGTGTGTGTGTGTGTGTGTGTGTGTGTTCACATAGATAATGCCTGGGCTCAATAGCCTCCCGAATAGCCACTACTTTGGCTACGGAGAAACCATTTGTTTTAATAAGCACTATAAAGTAGAGAATTGTCTTCCATCCACAAAGCTTAGGTAGCTTTAAGGCTGATAAAATGAAAAACCCTCTTACCTAGCAGATTTAAGATCATGATTATGATCATTCTGCTTTTCTCAGTATAATCATCATATGTACCTGACACAGAAACACTAAATGGACAAAAATACATTTTAAATATTAAAATTTCCAAATATTACACAGCACAAATCATTAGCATTTTGACCTTTGCTTCTGAACTTTCTCTGTGAAATCTTTCTAAGCAATGCAGTTTGTTCTCTCCATGTTCCTATGTGAATAGTTCACCATGGAATCGCTGGCATTCTGAATGTCTGTTACAACTACATCA
This sequence comes from Mus musculus, assembly GCF_000001635.26. Classification (NCBI taxonomy): domain Eukaryota; kingdom Metazoa; phylum Chordata; class Mammalia; order Rodentia; family Muridae; genus Mus; species Mus musculus. Next base: position 21,826,574 of record NC_000069.6, read on the forward strand.
TTGCATTGTAGATGAACCAGGAAGCATCAAGCATCTTTTTACTCTATATTTAAATCATCACATCTTTATTATTTCAGGTATAATAAATACCTTGACATGTATTTTGCCCATATTTCAAAGTATTTTCTTAGGAGTGTTTTTGAATATGTAATTACTTGGATTAAAGTATATATTTTTTCTATTGGTTTTAGAACTTTTACATTTTATTCTATGACAATTAGACATGCATACCACAAATATTGATCATATCTAATGATCCTTGAACCTTACTCATGCTCCCTCCTCCTACCGTTATATCCCCTCCCCCTCCTCTCCTACCTCTCCTCCTACCTCCTCCTCTCCTACCCTTACATCCCCTCCCCCTCCTCTCCCTCTCCTTCCTCCTCCTTAACAACCCACTGAATCTAATTAGTACGATATTTATGCATATGGTTATGGGGATGTTTACCAGAGTACAGTCTATTGGTTTATTTGTATATTTGGAAATTTCTGTGGAATTGTCTTCTGTAACTCAGGCTAGCCTCAAGCTTGCTAAGTATTAGAGGATGGCTTTCAACTCCTGACCCTCCTGTCTCTGCCTCGAGTGCTAAGATTGATCCCATGCAACAATGCCAGGCTCTGTTTCTTTCTTTCTTTTAATTATGTGTATGAATGCTGCTTATATGTACATATGTGTATGCACTATACATGTGCCTGGTAACCTCAGAGGTCACAAGAGGGCATTGGATCTCCTAGAACCCAAGTTACAGATAATTGTGAGCTACCACGTCTGGGCTAGGGACTGTAATTAGGTCTTCTGCACAAACAACAAACACATTGAAATGCTAAATTTTAATTTTTTCCACTAAAATTGGTTTTGGCTTAAAAGGCAAGACTGTGGCCTTTATATAAATATTAAATGTTGTTAGTTGGTTTAGTTTGTTATACCTCTACATTGATTCCATATGTAAACTGTACCTAAGATGACCCAGAATATCATAGAAAAAAACTTAACTTGGGTTTAATAAAAACCAAAACACCACAGTATTTATTAATAGAAAGGAAATGTGTGCTTTGATATAGCCTGGATAAACCTGTCTTTCTCTAGGCAATTCCCATCTTAGTCTCCTCACATCTGCACCAGTTCCATCCCATACCAGATATCCCTCCCTTGATCTTATACCCATTAGCTCTGCCTCACATTGGAGACTTCTGTGCATTTGTGTCTCTGCCAGGGTGATTCATTGTTCTAGGGCAGGAATGATGTTTTGTTCCTCTGCAAATTAATTTGTGACCACAAAATGATGCTTTAGTCATAGCAGATGATGACTGAACAAAGGTTAAATTGTACTGAACTTTGAAATTTGAGAAGGTGACAGTTTGAGATGGTGACACCTAGTTGGCTTTTGGGTCAGTCTGCCTCTGCTGCTTGGAAATGATTAAATTAAGTCTCCTGAGCTGCTTTGTCACTTGATATGGGAATGAAAGTGTCTCCCCTGCCTGGTCCTTTTAAGATTCAATTAATGTCACCTATGCATGTCTTCCTCAGTCATCAACACTGGAAAACCAAATCTGCTTCCTAGCTTCTTTCCAGTTGCAAAGGTCATGAGTTGCAACTCTGGCCAATGAGATGAAAGTGAAGATCAGTAGAATTTCGGAAGAGTTTTGCTGCTTGGATAAAGTGGTTTCCACATGAAATAAGATAAAATGAGATGTCTACATGATGCTTAAAGGCACAACAACAACTTTGCCATTTTAGGGCCAAAATATACAAAATGCTAGCAGGAAGCTGAAGAGAACAGAGTACAAAAGTAGAGTCTGGACTCTTTCATAGTACCACTGAGTCTAGAATTCATAAATCTCTCCCTTTTGATGGATGAGAGAGGACTATTGATACATGAGAATCACCTATATTTTTCAAAGTCACTACAAACAGGATATTGTATTGCTTACCACTAAATACATTCCAGGATTTGAATGTAAAATGTTCAGGCTATGGAAAAAGTCCAGGCTTACCAACGTGGCTGCCATTTGGGTCCAGATTCAGTACTTTGAGTTGGTCCATTCCAGCATCTTTACAAATTGCTAGAACATATGGAGGATCCAGTCCTGCAGGACCAGAAGTCTTTGATGAATTGAGCTGGTCCTATGCTCCCCCACCTCCCAGCAGGCCTCCAGCATGGAGCCTCTGTAAGCTGCAGCCCACACTCTTGTTGTGCTGGGAGGCTGAGAGGGCAGGACCATGGTGCTGCCAGCAGGCTACAAGCACAAAAGTTGAGCCCATGGAGCTTCAGACAGCTGACATCGAGGGTAAGGTAGTCTGTGGCAGCATGGTGCTTGCACAAAACCTACCCCCAGTTGCCCTGCTTGGATGCAAGATCGCCCTGACTCTGGGCAACAGCAAGATATCCAAGATAAGACTCAGCAATGGTCCAGTATTTGTTTATGGTGTGCCAGAAACCAGAAACCTTGAACCATACCAAAACCTCATTGCAATGAATATTTGCATGTAAAGCTGTGTGTGTGTGTGTGTGTGTGTGTGTGTGTGTGTGTGTGTGTCACACTGCAATTTACAATGCCTCTACAGCAAATGAATATTTGATGGAGAGGTAGAAAAGCTGGAGGAACAGAGAGATGTGTGTGTGATGGAAAGAGGCAGAACTAGAGATGCAAAAGCTGTAACAGTGTGAGAGCAGGCTGCAGGACACATAAGGGAGGAGTATGTTACAGAGTAGGGTCTGCAGGGTGTGTGCAGCATCCTGGAGTTGGACAAACTCTGCTCCTGAATATGCTGCCTACTCACATAATTACCCTGGCTCTGCCCAACAGTTTGATATCTGAGGTGAAGAATGGTTCGGGTTTTTGTTGTTGTTGTTGTTGTTGTTGTTGTTGTTGTTGTTGTTTTAATTTGGCCTCTTTGAAACACCTCAATAGTTTGTTCTGTATCCAGAGGTCATATTAGTACCCTTAGTGCATGCTGTTAACCCAAACTTTATTGAGGCCTGTGGTTGTGTCTTGGGCTGCCACTGGAGGCCATGTCTATGTTCTATTGTCAGAGACCAGATAGATGTCCATAGTCTGTGCTACCACAGGAGGCCATTTTAGCATCCAAGTACTGTGCTGTTGCTAGAAGCTGTGTTGATGTGTGTGGCATACACTGCTGCCTGAGGCTATGGTGATGTTGGTGGTATTTGTATCTGTAAGTGTGTACTGCTGTAGGGACCACGTTTTGGCCCATGGTCTTACTGCAGCCAAGGGCCATGTTGATGCCCATGGTTCGTGTTTCTACCAAAAGCCACTCGATGTCCATGGTCTGAGCTGCTGTCAGAGAGTATGTTGAGATCTATGGTTTATGCTGCCAACAGAGACTGTATGGATGTCCATGGTCTGCAATCCTGCAGAAGGCTATGCTGGTATCCATCATCTGTGTTACCACGAAAGACCATATAGATGTTTGTGATTTATGCTGCCACATGAAGCCATGGTGATGTTCATGGGCCAGACTGCTACGAGGGACCATATTGGTGTCCATGGCCTATGCTGCAGCAGAGGACTCTATTGATATCTGTGGTCTGTACTGAAGACCATGCTAAGGTGTGTGGCACATGCTGATGCCAGAGACCATATTTATGTCTGTGGTCACCATGTGGAAGTTCATGATTTGGGCCCCCACTGAATATAAAGAACAGAAGCTACTTTTTCCATGGTACTGATGACTGTAGAGTTGAGAAGAGTCATAGAATGCTTCAGTGACAAATCCCTACTACCAGCCCACTCCACACCCCCCAAAAGTAACAACATAGACAGAAAGCCATCAAAGAGAATTGTTAAGAATTGTTATTAAGATGCTAAAGTGTATCTCTCCATAGTTTATGGCTTCTGGCAGAAGTACAGATAGAGAAAAAGGACTCAATTTTCTTTAAGGGGTCAGCCACTGGGAATTTGATATATTCACTCCAGTGAGTGAATATATATATACATAATTTGTATATACATATATGGGCAACACAAATTATAGTTGTGGGTTTCTGTTGTTGTTTTCTTTTGTTTCTTCTTTTTTGAGGGGGAAGAGGTCACAGGATGTGCATCTGGGAGAACTGAGAAGTGAGTGTGATGGGCTACATTATGTTAAACTCCCAAATAATCAATAAAAATGGTATGTTGGGGGGAAATGGCTGCTACAGGCTCTGGTGCTGGCACCCTTGGCCACAGATGCAGATACTGTTCGGAAACGTTGTGGAACATTGTAAAGGTAGAGTCTCGGTGGAGGAAGTGTGTCACTAGGGATAGACTGTCAGGTTCAAAGCCATCTCTGCTCCCTATCTGCTGATCCTGTGCTAGTGACTGCAGATGCAATAGGAACATCTACATTACATTCCTGCCACCATGCCTTCCCCACCATGATAGCCTGTATGCCATTGAACTGTAGTCAAAAGAAACCCTCCATTAAGTTGCTTCTTGTCACGTACTTGGTCACAGCAATGAGAAAAAAAACTAATAAATTTTGTTTCAATCGTTAAGTTATTATGAATTTAGGTCAAACCCTGTACGACTACAGCCACTAAGATCCAAGGCCACAGAACAAGACCAGGATGCCAAGTAAATTCCCACAGCCTACAGTCAGATGTTCTTTTTTAAAGGAAGGTGTCTAAATTTGGGGTTTTATTGCTGTGATTAATGCCATGGGGAGGAAAGAAAGGGTTTATTTGGCGTATACTTCATATCACTGTTCATCATCGAAAGAGTCAGGATAAGAACTCAAACAGAACAGGGACCTGGAAGTAGGAGCAGATGCAGAGGACATGGGGGGAGGTGCTGCTTACTGGCTTGCTCATCTTGCTTTTTTATAGAACCTAGAATTACCTACTCAAGGATGGCATCACCTATAATGGGTTAGGCCCTCCTGACTCAATCACTAATTGAAAAAATTCCCTATAGGCTTGCCTGACCTTATAAAAGCATTTTTGAAATTGAGGTCCCTTTCTCTCAGATGACTTTAGCTTATGTCAAGTTACCATAAAACTATGCAGCACGGGTGGAAATAGGAGTAAATTTAATATCTATCACCTTACCCAAACAGAAGCAATTTGAGTTCCTCTGTGAGGCTTTAATGTGGATAGTTGGTCGATATTTTAAGAGTTATGTGCATAGCAGAAGTTACTTTATCTGTGGTCATTTGCTGTAGGCTGGCTTTAAAAAGCATCAGGCCTCCTGCACATAGGCACAGAAATTGACCAATGACAAGTACTTAGGGAATTCAATTCCAATCCGTTGTGATGCTTGAACACTAGTCCCAGAAACACCAGTTCTACCAGAGGAAGGGCAATGTTTCTCCAGTTGTGGGCACTATACTGAGGAGTCATGTGACCAGCTCCATGTATCACAGGAGCCACAGTCCCCAGGGTAGGCCCAGTGCCTACAGAAAGGTACTAATGATTCCTTAGTTACAGACATTTGCAAGATAAGGACAGAGTCAGGTCCTAAGAAGTAAGTTTGCTATGGAGTCTCAACTTTCCTTTATGAAAGAGGCTATTTTCTATTTGGGTAGCATTAAAACCTCACAGCCCCACAATCTGCTTCCCTCCTAGAAGCATGGGCTGCCTTAGAATGCTATGGATGTGGGACATGAGGTAAACACTTGCCACATCTCCTGGTGATATATTATTGACCCATGTGTCCCTGAATACTGGCCAATGTCCTAACAGTGTATTCCATATAGACATGGTGGAAAACTAGATTGGGTTCTTTGTTCTTCTCCTTTGTTCTGTGATGACGATGATGAAGATGTCAGGAATACAGAGGAAATGGGTAGACTTCCATTCCCCAGCAAATTACCATCCCTGTGGCCAATGCTGCTTACGCAGCCTCTGAAAACCCAGGAATTGGGAGCCTTGCTGGTGGTCTCCAATTCACACTCAGTTAACTCATACTGGCTTTTGCCATGAATCACAAACACAGAAACAGGCACAGGACACCCACCGAGAGCTGAGCTTCCTCACCTGGGTAGCTGATTAGTCCAAAACCTAGCTGGACCATAATGGGGAAGGGACCAAAGGAAGCTTGTCATGAACCTCAGCTTTCTCCTCCTGATGACAGATGGAGCGTGGTGAGTTTCTGCACTGTAAGTCACTCACTGGTGATCCTGTCAGGTTAGACACTCAAGGGTCAAATGTTCGACCACTAAGCAATAGGATACAACTAAAGAAAATGCATTAACAAAATCTGAAACAATTACACATGCAACATTAACTATGCTCTTGGGAATTGCTAAATTTTATTTACTCCATCATTAGCACATAGGTAGGAACTTCTGTGCCATGAATAAGAAAAACTGAAGCTATAAAAAGTTACCAATTGGGCGTGGTGGCACATGCCTTTAATCCCAGCACTCGGGAGGCAGAGGCAGAAGCAGGCAGATTCGAGGCCAGCCTGGTCTACAATGTGAGTTCCAGGACGGCCAGGGCTATACAGAGAAACCCTGTCTCAAAAAACAAAACAAAACAAAACAAACAAAAAAATGTTAACAATTCAAAGTTTGACAAGTCAGCAATTAGGTGTGTAATTACACCAATTAGACAAGGTGAAATAGATTTGAATACTGTTTAACTGTCTGAATCTCCTGGACCCATATCTACATGTTGGGTTTGATGGCACATACTTGAAATCCCACCACTGAGAAAGAGCAGACGGAGAGCCTTGGAGCTCACTATCCAGCCAACCCAGCCTAACTAATGAGCTCCAGAAGATGGGCAACATTCCAGGGGATGACTCGCGCGTGCACGCGCGCGCGCGCGCACACACACACACACACACACACACATTAAAAACAAAAAGCAAAAACCTGATATTGTAGCCCCTGAGATTAAAATAGTCATGATCAAGCAAGATGTGGTGGCCCAGACCTTTAATACAGTACTTGGATGGAAGAGATGGGCGAATCTCTGTGTTTGAGACAAGCTTAGTCTACAGAGTAAGTTCCAGGAAAGCTACACAGAGAGATCTTTTCTTGAAAAATAAGCGGGGGGTGGGGGGGTGGGCATGGGGGGGTGGAGAGGGAAAGGGGGAGAGAGAGGGAGAAAGAGAGAAGGAAGGGAGGAAGGGAGGAAGGAGGAAGGGAGGGAGGGAGGGAGGGAGGGAGGGAGGGAGGGAGGGAGGGAGGGAGGGAGGGAGGGAGGGAGGGAGGAAGGGAGGAAGGGAGGAAGGCAGGCCGGCCTAAGGAAGGAAGAAGGGGAAAGAAGTCATGATCACCTGTAAATGTGAGTTTTATGGAACTGAAGGGGAGTGAGGGGGAGAGAAGTGGGTGGGAAAGAAAGAAACCTAAATATCTTACTAAAACTTAAAGCTAGTCATTTTCCAGTTGCCTTTTCTCCACTGGAGATGATGACGGTACTTTATTTCCACACATCACATTCTCCTAAACCTACCAAGCAGACTGCTAACTTGGGGACTTTTTTATTAATAAAAAAAATAAATAAATAAAAATTTAATCTATGTTATCTTTCCTCTTTCCTGGCTAAAACTTGTCCTTATGTTGAGACTGGCTGATGCCTACCTAATAAATGAAGAAAGAGAAACATGTCAGGTAATAGCAAAGTCAACCATGTATTTTCAAGTGGAGGAAGTATTCTTACGATGTTTAACATATCTATGACATGAGATAGAAGGTCTGTGACATATTAAAATCCATATGTCTACAACTCAGTTTTCCTGTCCAGAGTGCCTTTCCTATCTTCCTTCTCTCAACTCTACCCTATACTGCCCTCGAAATTCAACCAGACTTCTAAAAAAGGCGGTTTCTCTCCTTTTGCCTTTTCTGTTGTTATAGTTTTGTTGTTGTGTCTTTGTTTTTGTTTCTTAGATAGGGTTAAGAGTATCCTAGGCTGACCTTGAACTCCATGAATAGCCAAGTGTGACCTTGAACCCCTGGTCCTTATGCCCTTACCTCTAAAGTACTGGGATTACAGGCATGTGCTATTAAGATCAATTTTTGAAGTTTACTAGGGCTCAAATCTCAGACCTCAAGCATGCGTGGTAAGCACTCGATAGCTAAGCTATAGCCCTAGCTATCATCTACTCTTCATTAATTCCCTGTGTAAATCTTGTCATTAGCATGACCACTGAGATTGCCAGCTCTCAATTGTGGTCCCCCAGGGGGCAGGGACAGATGTTTACCACTTTAGTTGGCAACACTAACCTGGGAGAGTGGGGTCTAACATGAGTCAGACTAGGGTCACATGCAATAGCCAACTTTATTCAGAACTCCAGACAATTTATACTCCAAGGGTTAAGAAGAGTAATGAGTAAAATATAAAATCAACAAAGACAAGAGGCACATGGGGAAAACATGTTTTTCCATAGAGGCAGGTGACAAACAATGGCTGAAGTAAATTCACTCTTATCTGTTAAGAGCATAAAAACACATTCCAGGGACAATTTAGTGTTTTGAGAAAACTGATGTCACATGACTCCTGTCTTGTTTTTCTCACAAGGTCTCAGAAATCTCCTCACACAATCTTCATTCCTGGATTGTGTTCCAACAGACAAGGTCATCACTCTCTTTATTCCCAGCAAAACCCTGAGAGGTAATGGTATCTAGTAAAACTTGAATCATCCAGATTAAATGTTTTCTCAGTATAAATAAATAATACTCAGATAAATGAAACTTAAAATTGAGATCATAGGTTTTAAGTTTGTTTTCATCTAACTACATTTCCTGGTAGCAATGCCTAGCTAGCTACAAAACACTAAAAATCCCTAATCCAGAATTATATAAATTAAGGCCCTTCGTGTTAAATCAAGTATATGTTACATACTTGCCTGACTGAAAGTCAATATCACATATTCTCAAATAAAAGTTTCCTTTCCATATGTCTTCATACAAATTTACTAAGTTCTAGAAATTTCCCAAATGATTTCTATGGTTTGGTGTCCTTCAGAACATACTGCTCAAGAGATGTTCTATTTTCTTGGTTTCAAATGGCCCCTAAATAAATCTAACCTCACCATTTCCTAATGGCCTCCCTTTTACTAGATTCTTCTGAAATGTGTTTTTAAGTACTGGAGCTTTCTGCTAGAGCAATGACCTAATGAATCATTTAGCAACCCTCACCCTCAGCTTTCCCTTTTGGAACATCTGTGAGCTCTGTCTTTGTGGATTCATGTAAGAACAAACAGAACTCAAGAGCATGCCAAGGAAGCAGTTGGCACGTTGTATGCTGGCATGGCCAGGCAATAGTAATCCAGGTTTGGAGGTTCCAAACATGATTCTGGTAGGCAAGGGGTATTTCAGTTTTAGAGTCATTACAGGATGATTGAAAATAAATGTCAAATGTAAGCCCTTATGATTATAAAGGAAAAAGATTACTAGCATAAAAGGTTAGAATAGTAAATATACGAAAGATGGAATCTTAGTCTAGGTCTTCTTAAGTTCAAAGAACTCATTCAGTGCTTTGGGCAGCAAGGCATCACACTTGGACCATTTTACAAGTCCCTTTTCATGGAATTGGTTTGAGTAACCGATAAAACTGTCCCAGAAGAGTTCCCTTCCCGTTATTTTCATTTATTTCCACAAAGGTACGTGAATGTATGAAAAGACTAGCAATATCTCAGAGGTCTCAAATAAAACACCTTGCTGCCATATCAATTCCCCTTACACATGAATTGTATCTGGACATCCCTGCTCGACTGGTCACACCTCTCTCTGAGAGTCAGTTCATCAGTTAGTGCTGGGCATAGTTGAGGATGGGTCTAAGCAACAACCTAAGTAACAGAAGTCACTTTTAGGGAAGTATAGGCCAACAACACATAGGTTCTACTCTAGAGAAGCCCAGCAAGTCCTAAAGTTGGCAGGTGAGTGTACTGATATAGTTCCCTAATTGGTTCTTGATTTATCAATAAAGAAGACCAAGAGCTAATTGCTGGGAGGAAGGTACAGGTGGGTACATTTTTCTTCTGGGTCCCAAGAGAAGTGGGAAATGCAGGGAAAAAGAGAGGGGCTTTTTCTGCCATGCATTGGAATGAGAAGAAAACAGCAGTCATGTAAGGTCTTGGGGCAGCTGAGGCCTGCAGTCTCCATTAAGGACAGGGTCCAAGGATATTGTCAGAGGGCTAGCTGAAACAAACCACTAAATTTAGGGTGGAAGGAGAGATGGAGATGATAAATTGATAAGGGCACACATTTCCAGGCAGGAGGTATCTGTGCCCAGCAATTGTGCCACAAAAGGCAAGCTGAAAAGTAGCAAGCTGAGTGTGTGTCCTTTATCATCAGATTCAAGGCTCTCAGGTGGGGCTGGTAAGGTAACCCCTCCCAGAGCAAGGGTCTCAGGAGTGGGCTGGTGGAAGGGGCCAGGAAAGACACTAAGTATAGGCCTTGATGGTAAAGTACATGATGCATACCTGTGAGGAACTGAGTTCAGATCCCCATAAAACACTACTCTGTAAATCCAATGCTAAGGATTGCATTACAGACCTCCCAAACTCTTGAAGCTTGCTGGTCAGTCAGTTTAATTGACTCAGTGACTTCCAGGCTCAGCGAGAAAATATGGCTCAAAATATGTCAGTACAATGGTTCAGCAAACTCCTCCAAGTTTCACACCTGACAGAAGCCTCCAGAACCAACAAGGTAGAAGGTAAGACCCAACACCCAAAGTTGTCCTCTGACCTCCATAGGCACATACATATGTATGAGCACTCATATGCATTCAATTAGTTCAATCTATCAATCAGTCAATAAGTAAAAAAGTAGACAGTACTAGAGGACACCTAACATAAATCTCTTTCCTACAGACACGCACATATGAACATATACCACACAGAAAAGTACTAACACTGCCTCTGTGTCACTGAGTGTGATTTCCTATGGATTAGGGTCTTTGGTTTGAACAATTAGCAGGAGTGGCACAGTTTAAAACTACTGAGTCATGTTTGTGCAGCTGCTGTGGTTCTCCATCTGCATTTTCAGTTGTGGCTTCTATGATGTAATGCATGAAATGTTGTGTGCTTGTTTATAATAATTGCTTCCCCTAAACTTTCAAAAGTTTGATGCTTTTCAGGAGTCACCATAGACCATCCTGTAATCTCAATTTCCAAAGTTAAAACCTCCTTGACCCAAGTGGATGTCGATGATGAGCTAATGTGTTCTGTTGAACTTCAACTGACCTGAGTGTTCCAGATATCGCCTGATGGAAATGAGTTTTATCATTTTCCACCAGCAGCTGTGGCAGACAAATAAGCAGCCTGTCCACAGGGGAAATAAACGTGTTTTCTTCTCCTCTGAAGCCTCAGTGAGAACCCAAACAAAGTCACCTTTTCCTACTGTTACCCCAAGAATCACTGAAAGTGCCACAGGGAACTGGCTAGCTTCTAATTACACATGGAGAATTTTTATCACTTGTAGAGCCACAGGCTCAGTGTTTGTATTGGTTACCTTTCTGTTGCTGTGATAAAACACCAGGACCAAAGCCAACTTAAGGAAGAAAGAGTTCCACAGGGATAGAAAGTTCACCATTAGCGGTTTACTGTGTTATCATCCTGGTGGGAATCATGGTGGCATGTAGGCAGACCTGGTGCTGAAGAGGTACCTGAGAGCTCTCTACCTGGATCTATAGGCAGTAGGGAGAAACAATGAAACTGGGACTACCTTGAGCATCTGAAACCTCAGAACCCACACCAGTTAACACACTTTCTCCAAGGCCACACCTACTCCAACAAAACCACACCTGCAATAATGCCACTTCCTCTGACTCTATGGAGCCATTTTCATTCAAACTGCATCTTTCTTCTAGCAAATACCTTCTCTAAAGTATTCCCTTATCCTCTTTGTAAGTGACATTTGTAAATACACTTTACAGAGTTGGGCCACCTCAAATGTCACTACATCCCTGTGTACACTCATTGGCAATGAACCAGTTCTGAGCTCAAGTTCACATGTGGTACAAGGATGTGGTGATGGTATCCTTCCGATCTTCTGTTTCCAGGTTTTACACCATTTTGATGTCAGATATTTGTTCTTAATTCCACAATAATATGTGATATTTGTGTAACTGCAAGCAGCCAGTTACATTTTGTTGGTGAGCAGTGCTGGGAATGGAGCCTTGAACAGGTCCTGTACATGCCCTGTACATGCCTTTGCTAGGCAAATGTTCTACCATTTCAGTTGCACCCCTACTCCTTGACTATTTTCTTGAGACTCTAAACTAAGGAAGGGGGAGTCTCATGTTTGTCCACATATTGCAATTTGTGGTCGTTTTAGTACACATTTCCTTTTAGTTATTGTTTCTCAGGAACTAACTACCTTTGCCCGGTCACCAAGGAAAATCCCTCTGTGTGCTATCCAGCTTGCCCCACGAGTCCTGAGCTTCCAAGCAGTAGGCCCGGAATAATACAGACCTTTCCAGGCTATTCATTCCTCCCCTCTAGGTGGATCTATCCCCAGCCTGAAGATGATGTATCATGGGTCAGCACTCAGCTACACATTCCTGCGGAGTGCTTCACTGGTTCCTGGTATACCCCCTCTCCAGATCACCAACGCTGAAAATTCCACCTCAGCTCCTCTCCACTTCATCTTATTGGCTCAAAGGAGCTACCTGTCTTTGCTGAGACCCCCATCTCCCTTTAGTCACTCTTTCTTGGCAACTGCAGGTAGAAAGCCTGAGGATCACAGGCTCACTCACCTCTGCTTCTTAACACTTGGTGGCCCTTGCTTTTCAGGACGTAGTGTTTAAAGCATTATAAACTGCCTTTGATGTATGTGATCTAGCTTCCCAACCACTTTGCTCTCTACCAGCAATGACAGCTTTATGGGAGTCTACATATAACAATCCCTTTGAGATGCCCCTTATAGAAGGTTTCTGATTCTTATAACCACAATGAGTACAAAAAAGATTCCGGTGTTGGGTCCAACTCTGTTAGCACACCTGGCCGGCAGCATCAGAACATACCAGTTTCACAGCTAGTTTCCAATGACTGTCAAGTTGGCAGGATCTAACATCACCTAAGAAACAAATCTCTGGGCATGTCTCTCAAACAGCGTCGAGGTTATACCACCCCATAATATGAGCAGCATCACTCCTTGGACCGAGGTTCTAGGCTGAACGAGCAGGAGAACATGACCAGGATGTGTCTCTCTGCTTCTGACCAGGGACACAATGTACCTGGTGACCTCACTCCCCTGCCTTCCATCCATGATGAACAGGACCATGTCTGCTTGACATCTCAGCCACCGCCCCCACCCCCAGCCCCCACCCCCATTACTACCTTCACTGGCTTCATCAGAGCTACGAGAAAAGTAGCTCACAGTGCAGCCCATCTGCTGATTCTGACTATAAATGATGTTGGGTTTGTTTGTTTTTCCTGAGAGAAAATAATCATAACTGAAAGCCATGAGAGTCTGGAGCCACTGTATCTGGGAGATTCCTTCCTGTGTAGTATGCTAAGGATCAGGACAGTCAGGGCCTTATTTACAGCCGGCTTTTACACAGCACCACAACTTTTTCTAGTGTCTCTTTGCAACATATATGTGATGCTATCACACCTATGCTGCGAAATTGTTCCAATAAACCAGAAGTGGGGGAGGGGGGCGTGCAACACAGGGTTCCCTCAGTTGTATCCTACAGCACTTAATTTCCTCTCTGTCTTTTAATTCAGGACTCCTGATCTCATCGGAAACTTCAAAATCTTTAGTTTTACTTTGCTCTGTGGTATGCCCCGATTCATAGTGTGCCACCACTGAGCTATGCTGTTCCCCACCGACTTCCAACTCCAAATCCTATCTTTCCTACATCACACCTGGGTTATTATACAGATAGCAATGTTCTGAATACACTTTGCCCAGCTCTGCACTCAACATCATTGGCCCAGCTTTGCAGGCAGAGGAGAGTGTACCGCTCAGTGACTGAATCAAAAGAAACAGAAGGAAGAAACTATGTCACCTTCCTATTTGCACTTTGCCTGCTCTGGAGAGAAGGTGTTCATGGGGAAAAAATGTTGGCTCCCCCTCAGACACAGAATGTGGGGTTTGTGAAAGTCACCTTTGTGAAGGAAAGGTGGGATGGAGAGCAAGGTGCCACAGGCTCCTGCAACCCTTGAAGAGTCTTGATCTGCTGTATAAAATCTAAGATGACGCCGGGAACATCAGTAAGAGAGCAAAAAGGGACCAAAGCCAGGGTGGTGGCCACTTTCCCAGTCTTCGTGGAAGTCCTATCTGGGTATGGTGTTTTCCTGCCACACCTTATGAGTTTTCTCATCAAGCAGGGCTTTCACTGGGGCATGGTGACAGTGTTGCTAAATACAATTGGCCAAGGATTAAAGGGCTTAGGATTGGCTTAAACCGTGTGTATAAGCTTGTACACTGGGCAAGAAACACCCTGATGCTGGGTCTCCAGAGTCTGAATTCCCACAATTTGTCATGTGACTCCATTGCCTGTCAGCCCCAGACAACAGAATAAAGAGGAAGTCTAGGCTATCTTTGTAGAAGAATGGGCTTGGGGGCAGGGCAGGGGACACACACAGGGAAATCTGTTCTAAGAAAAGGCATCAAATATTTTTGGTTTGAATTTAGTAAGAACGGATGAGAACAGTCTCTGGTGGAAAACCCACGAGGGACCAGTCAGTCTGTTAGGTGTGTGTCTCAGGACTCTGTGACACAAATGTGTGAATTAGGGAAATTCTCAGTAGCACCAAGTAGCACCCTGAGAAAGGGTTCCTTTTGAATTCTTTCCTCTGATTACGTCAGCATGAGAGCATTGGCATGTCTGGACCACTCTGACACTTGCTGCTCTTTTTTTTTTTTTTTTTTTTTTTTTCTTTTTTAAGCTGAGAAGAAAATGGCTCAGGGTGATACTCGACTAGAATTGAGTGTGTGTGTGTGTGTGTGTGTGTGTATTTATTTATTTTTATGATCATCTTTTCTAAACCTTTGTACAGCTAGTGATATGAAGCCTGTTTCATTCATATTTATTAGGCTAAGGAAAGCTCCATTCATCGGAAATGCTAACACATAATGTCCTGGCATTCACCATTACAAGCTGTATTTCTTGAAGGCAAACAATGAGGATGCAAAGAGCTCAGTAAAGATTGGCCCTCAGGAGGGGAAGGAAGTCTTGGCTAGAGCTTTCCCAAGTTGTAGAGACAATAGAACTGATTGCATCTATCAAGTAGTTGGACTGGAACACACTGCCAAACTTTTACATCACTTCCTTCAGGCACCTGATGCTGGCTCTCCAGCAAGGTAGAGATCAGCATGGATGTGTACTTCTGAAGCTGAGGCATACTCTAAAGAGGATGGCAGCCAGAAAAACATGTAGACAGACAGACAGACACACATACTGCACACACACACAAGTATACAACACATACAATACATACACAAACACCATACACGCCCCCCTCATATACATATACAATACACACAACACCCACATACACCTTACTCACACCACATATAGCTCACACATATGGTATACCACAAATATGTACCAAATGCCACACATATACCACACATGTATATCATGCATAACGAACCACAATAGAAATATAATACACATAGTATATACATATCACACAGAGAACATACGCATAGTGCATTCCACATCTATAACATACTTACACCATATACACATAAAACACAGATATCACAGTACCACACTGCTCACATGTGCACACACAAACATACACACACACAAGACCTTCCTTGGCCAAAACAGTCCATCTTTTTATTTCCTGGTACCAATTAATAAAAAGATCTTTCTTTGACCCTCAGCTACTTATAGGGCTAGTCTGTATGTATATATTTCAGTCTGTGTTTCACAATAACAGTATCTCTACAAATACTAGATTGTGGTTTCTTTCAGAATAGTTCTTAGCTTCTAAAGCTAGGGATTCTCATCGAGAACTCCTCTGCTAGCAGCCGTTGCCTGTGACTTCAGATGAACTACACTGGGGCCAGACTTGTGTGAGGCTGTCTGCCATCCATCATTGTGGAAACAAACTGTGAGAGAAGGTAAAAAGTAGGAAAGGAAGCAAGGAAGGCATAAAGAAAAGATCTATTCCCATTCAAGACTTCCTAGTAAAATGGGAAAAGCTCAGATCACTGCCAATTGTCTGGGGAGACATTTTTCTTCCTGATCTATTTTTGGCAGTCAGTTCAACTTCATGCACCATTGTTTTACTTATGGCACGTACAGTAGCCAGAGAGAAACCCATAATGTCTTTTCTGTCTGCTGGGAATCTCATATTCCCCTGCACCATGACGAACGGCCTGATCGCAGCAATCTTTTTTTCCTTCAGGCATCATAGTGTTTGAAACATCTCTGAATGTGTGGACCACGTTTAAAATGAATGAGACTCTTACAACATACTAAACACAGTAACCATGGTAAAAATTAGCACAGCCCATCAAGCAGTAGGGTAGCATCATTTGTCGAAGATGTCAATGACTACAAAGCAAGGAGGGGTGAAAGATAGAGAAAAAGCACCAAGCATATCCACACTAAGGAAGCATCCATTTTGAGGGCATTTTTTTATATTCTTCTTAAGGTATGTTATTCAAATATTTAAGCAAGGGAATAAAATGAGATTGTTGTGGGGAAATAATCACAGCTGCCCGAAGTGAGCTGCTGCCTGTGACTGCCTTCTTTATCTCCAGTTTAACCTCCTGCAACAGTAACACCGTGCGTGGGACACTGACATACTGCTTCCGTCACTTTTATCTGCAGTGGAGTTTTTCAGAAATGTGAACTCTTCACAGGGAAATCTCTCTGACATTGGAAACTGACTCACGTTTCCTAGTTTTTCATGAAACAATGATATTTTTTCCCCTTTTTGATGCTCTCGTCTGACTCCACAGGAAATTTTACTACAGGGCCATTTCATCTCTTTCCTGGTTTGAAGATAAATGACCCTCGGTCTCCTTGAGTCCTGCATAAATCACAAAGCAATCTCCTAAGAGATGACTCTGGCAAGCAGCTCCAACTGAAATCAAAAGGACAGTCAGAAATATCCATAATATGTTCTGAGGAAGAACTGAGCCAGAGCGACCTGGGAATGTCATCCCTGTCTCAGACACACAAGCACAGCATGCAGTGTCTGTAGGGACACAGGCACCAGCTCATGTGGGATGCAGTGATGGCAGCACTGAACGTGTGTCACAGGTATGTCTCATGTTCTACCCTTCCTCACAACAGGACCCATTAGAAATCAAATTCCTGAAAGTACATTAATGATGAGTCTTTCCCTTGGGATTTTGTAAATTAGTAAATGTTTTTATTACAGATGACATTAATGAAGTGTTAACTAGACCAGAACAAATTTACCACTTGTAATCCCACTATCCTGAGAATATTTCCATTTGACATACATACATCATTTTTCCAAAAAAACCAACCAGAGCAGAGATAGAATTTTCCATAGTCTTTGTAGACTCCAGTTTCACTTCAGAAAAGAATACTTGTAATTCCTCACACAGTCTTCCAGTTTGCCTGCAATAATTGTATCAATATATATGATTGGTTTTGCATGTGTTTGTGTGTATGCATGTTTACATGAAATGTGGGAGGGACAGGTACTATGTGTGTGTGCGCCTATCAATGTCAAAAGTTCCATATATTCTGAGATGGAATCTCACTGAATCCAGGATTCTCAACTTCTGTCTCCTCTAACTGCCTTGCTTGCTGTAGGGAATCCCTTTGTCTGCCTTCTAAGTGATGAGGTTCCATATGACTGCTGTACCTTACCCAGTGTTTTTTAATGTGGGTTATGACAATCCCAACTCTGGTCTCACCCTTGTGCAGCAAGTACTTTACCCACTGAGCCATTTTTTCAGCTGTAAACATTTATTTAATGTGTATCTTGTTGGACCTCAAGTTGGAGTAAAAATGGCACCAATAAGCCCATAAGGACTGGCACCATTAGGAGGTGTGGCCTTGGAATAGGTGTGGCTTTGTTGGAGGAGGTTCCCAACTTAGGGTTGGGCTTTGAGGTTTCAGAAGCTCAAACCAGTTCACTTCCTGCTGCCTCTGGATCAAAACCTAGAACTCTCCACTGAAACTTAGCTTGAGTGCTTCTGGCTGTGGCGGTTTGAATAAAGATGTCATCCATAGGCGTGGCATTATTAGATGATGTGGGCTTCTTGGAGAAGGTGTGGCTCCATTGGAAGAAGTGTCTCATTAGAGGGTGGGCTTTAACAAGCTCAAACCAGGCCTAGTGGCTCACAGTCATTTCCTGTTCTCTGCCAATCTAGACCTAAAACTTTCATCTCCTTCTCCAGCACTATGTCTGTCTGTATGCTGCCATGTTTGCCATCATGATGATAGTGGACAAGACCTCTGAACTAATGTTTGCCTAATTAAATGTTTGCCTTTATAAGAGTTGCTGTGGCCATGGCATCTCTTCACAGAAATAAAACACAGACTCTATAAGAAAATGCTTACCAGCTTAGGCTCTGAATTGTAAATGTGTCTGAATCTGGGTCCCAGGGCCCTTAGGTTATCTCTAAGCTTCCAATTTTATCTATATGTAAAAATGGGAGCCTTGATAGCGTGTCATTCCAAAGGTTGTTGGGAAACTTGAATGAGTGTGCACATAAAAAGCTGTTAGTATCAGCCCTGGCTCAAAACAACCATTTAATATATGTTGACTGCTTTTTTATTGCTTCCAGTAAAGACATTTATTTTTACCTGATGACATTAGACTCAAAGATATAAGAAAATGTTCCCATGCATTTAAAGGCATGAGAGCCAAATGGCAACATGTCTGCCTATCTCTTCTCTTCCTAGACCTGGGGTTCAGAGCCGGAGAGCCTCCCACAGCAGGGCATGGTACAGGTTTCTGAGCTCACACCTCTTGCATAAAAGCAGCTACACCCTAAGTCAAAGAAAACTGGGGCTTAAAATGCAGGGTGCAGTGAGGAGGACTTGGCCTTGGGCCCCAGCAGGTTTTTTCCCTTGTCTTTGCTCATTGTCCCTGTCCTGCAAGTCTGGCCCAGTTTTCAGCATCACTACAGAAATTTATTCTGGGAGTTGAACTTCCCATCTCTGAAGCCTCTCTCAGTCTCCCTGCTTTAGAGTGAGGTCACCTTCTCTGGAGCACTCTGATTTTTAGCAAGCCCTCATGCATGAAGCACGGCTGAAATTAATGGTGATGTGTCAACAGAAATAAGCAAACTCTGACTGAGCTCAAAGTCACATTCTAACCTAGAACATAGTTTCCTTATGCCTTAGAAGTACAGATTTGGACTCAGGCACTCTGTCTTTTCTTTCTGTGACTCTTTATGTGTTTAACTAGTCATTCCTCTCTCTGACACTAAGTCTAGTTGTCAGCCTGATGAAACCTAGAGTCATCTGGGAGGAGGGTCTCCGTGCAGGGGGACATGGATCACACTGCGGACATGTTTGCATGGAATTGTCTTCATTACTTTAATTGATGTGGGAAGACCCAGCCTGAAAGTGAAAGCTCTTGGTTTGGGGCCCTGGACTACATAAGAATAGACAGATGCTAGCGCATGGGAAAACTGAACCCTGCGCACCCATGAGCCTAAACATGCATGCTTTCCTATATCTCTGCTCATGCGGCATGTTATCTTGAGTTCCTACCACCTCAACTCTCCCCAAATAATGGACGATACCCTGAAACTGTGAGCTAAAACAAATACTTTCCCCCTCTACCTTGCTTGTTCTGCCAGGATACTTTATCACAGCTGCAGAAACAAACTTGAGACAGACACATCATTTCAAGGTACTTAAACTTTGGCTCAAAACAGGAGGTAATCAGTATGTTGGTACAAAAGACTATTATCAAGAAGACTATTCACAGCACATCAGAGGGCAGAGGAAAGTCTGAAGCATCAGGCTTACTTTCAGCTTAGCTACAAACCTATTACTACTGTGAATCAGAGAAGAGTTACATTTCTGATGTATCATCTAAAATCATTTTTCAGAAATGTGGAAAATGGATTGGCATTAGCTCAGCTGATGAGCTTTACCCTAAGGGTGCTCAGGGTTCAGTTTTCCAATGCGCTAGCATCTGTCTATTTTGACAGATAAATAATAAGTTATGTGAACAAACCTCTTTTAAGATTTTAAAGAAATCCCACTCTAGGGCTGCAGAAACTACTCAGTTGTAGGATAAATGAGATACTGTCTAATTAAAGAAGAGAACATGGCTTAATTCAGGTCTGCTCTGGAAGTGGGCACTTTAAGTGGTAGAAACTCTGGTGTTGGGAAAGCCACCATTCTACTGATTACCCCTGGAAGACTTGGTGGTTTATGAATGTTCACCTTTTGCTGATGGAAACAATGCTGCAGGGACCAGGCTTGTTCTGCTCTCTCTGTGGTATCAGAGGTTGGGAGGGAGGCCTTGGTTCTGTTTGCTCACAGGGGCATCCATCCTTTCCCCTTTTCTACACATTCTGTCTTTTCTTCCACCTAGGCTTACCTGCCTATCACCAGATGACCATCAGGAAAAAGGAGATCTGCCCTATACTTCATAAATAAAATAGAAACCATACCACCACTGCCTGCCTTTGATGGCTTGAAGAAGATTGACTTGAGTGACTAGGTAGTGTCATTAGGACGTGTGGCCTTGTTGGAGCAGGTATTGCCTTATTGAAGGAAGTGTGTCCCTTTGAAGTTTCAGAAGCTCTAGCCAGGCTCAGTGGCTCACTTTTTTTTTTTTTCCTGCTGCCTGCCAATTCAAATGTAGAACTCTCAGCTACCTCTTCAGCACGATGCCTAGCACCATGTCTGCTTGCATGCCTCCATGCTTCCCACCATGATAGTAATGGACTAAACCTCTGAAGTGTAAACCAACCCCAACTAAAGGTTTTTCTTCATAAGAGTTGTGGTGTTCACAGTGTCTCTTCACAGCAATGGGACACTGACCAACGCACTGCCTTATATAATACAAGTTACTATGAAAATGAAAGCCCCTGTCTCTGACACAGGGCTTACAGCCTTCTTTCAACTTCTTTGGCACCTGTGAAGTATTAACTAAGCAAACAGTTCAGAAAAGAGAGGGGAAAGGGACTAGATGAGGACTGGTGATAGACACTTTGCTAGCTCTTCTGCCAGTCAGAGGCTGGAGCACAGCAGGCAGGTCCTCACCTAGAGGAATTTGTTTCTAATGGTTTGTAGAAGAATTTCCCAGTCATTTCTCTTTACTGGGGGACCAAACTAAGCACAGTCAGTCTTTACAGCAACCTTAAGGAGGGAGTGTGTTATACCCATGTTAAAGATGTAAAAAAAGAGCATAGACCAGTTAAACTACTCAAAGTTAGTCTGCTTCCAGAACTCCACCTGACTTAAATGCTAAGCTTCTCAGTAGATTCATTCCAGGCATGTTGACAAAGGTGACAGGGTCCAAGTCTGACAACCCCCAAAAATCCCTGCTCAGCTACACATCCTCAAAAGGGCCATTAAACATATGAGAGAGGGAAAGGGAAGAAGAGAGGGGAAGGGAGAGAGAGAAAGAGAAGGAAAGAGGGAGGGAGGGAGAGAGAGAAGAAGGGAGAGAGGAAGGGAGAGAGAAGAGGAGAAGAAGAAGAAGAAGAAGAAGAAGAAGAAGAAGAAGAAGAAGAAGAAGAAGAAGAAGAAGGAGGAGGAGGAGGAGGAGGAGGAGGAGGAGGAGGAGGAGGAGGAGGAGGAGGAGGAGGAGGAGGAGGAGGAGGAGGAGAAGAAGAGAGAGAGAGAGAGAGATTTCGATGTGTTCATACTGGAAAAAGAATAAAGAAATCCTGAATAAGACAAAAAGGCCACCAACAGATTGGGAAAGGATATTTACCTATCCCAAATCGGATAGGGGACTAATATCCAATATATATAAAGAACTCAAGAAGGTGGACTCCAGAAAATCAAATAACCCCATTAAAACATGGGGCTCAGAGCTAAACAAAGAATTCTCATCTGAGGAATACCGAGTGGCTGAGAAGCACCTGAAAAAATGTTCAACATCCTTAATCATCAGGGAAGTGCAAATCAAAACAACCTGAGATTCCACTTCACTCCAGTCAGAATGGCTAAGATCAAAAATTCAGGTGACAGCAGATGCTGGCGAGGATGTGGAGAAAGAGGAACACTCCTCCATTGTTGGTGGGATTGCAAGCTTGTACAACCACTCTGGAAATCAGTCTGGCGGTTCCTCAGAAAATTGGACATAGTACTACCAGAGGATCCAGCAATACCTCTCCTGGGCATATATCCAGAAGATGCCCCAACTGGTAAGAAGGACACATGCTCCACTATGTTCATAGCAGCCTTATTTATAATAGCCAGATGCTGAAAAGAACCCAGATGCCCCTCAACAGAGGAATGGATACAGAAAATGTGGTACATTTACACAATGGAATACTACTCAGCTATTAAAAAAATGAATTTATGAAATTCCTAGGCAAATGGATGGACCTGGAGGGCATCATCCTGAGTGAGGTAACCCAAACACAAAGGAACTCACACAATATGTACTCACTGATAAGTGGATATTAGCCCAGAAACTTAGGATACCCAAGATATAAGATACAATTTGCTAAACACATGAAATTCAAGAAGAACGAAGACCAAAGTGTGGACACTTTGCCCCTTCTTAGAAATGGGAACAAAACACCCATTGAAGGAGTTACAGAGACAAAATTTGGAGCTGTGACGAAAGGATGGACCATCTAGTGATTGCCATATGCAGGGATCCATCCCATAATCAGCTCCCAAATGCTGACACCATTGCATACACTAGCAAGATTTTGCTGAAAGGACCCAGATATAGCTGTCTCTTGTGAGACTATGCCGGGGCCTAGCAAACACAGAATTGGATGGGTCACACGGCCCCCAATGGAGGAGCTAGAGAAAGTACCCAAGGAGCTAAAGGGATCTGCAACCCTATAGGTGGAACAACAATATGAACTAACCAATACCCCGGAGCTCTTGACTCTAGCTGCATATGTATCAAAAGATGGCCTAGTCGGCCATCACTGCAAAGAGAGGCCCATTGGACTTGCAAACTGTATATGCCCCAGTACAGGGGAACGCCAGTGCCAAAACGAGGGAGTGGGTGGGTAGTGGATTGGGGGGATGGGTATGGCGGACTTTTGGGATAGCATTGAAAATGTAAACGAGGGGGGCTGGTGAAATGGCTCAGTGGGTAAGAGCACCCGACTGCTCTTCCGAAGGTCAGGAGTTCAAATCCCAGCAACCACATGGTGGCTCACAACCATCCGTAACAAGATCTGACTCCCTCTTCTGGAGTGTCTGAAGACAGCTACAGTGTACTTACATATAATAAATAAATAAATCTTTAAAAAAAAAAAAAAAAAGAAAAGAAAATGTAAACGAGGAAAATACCTAATAAAAATAAAATTAAATTTAAAAAAAAAAAAAAAAGAAATCCAGTGACCACTCCTTCTAGCCCGGAACTCACCCCACCCTAATTCCACCTTCAGGTCTTTGTCACACAGCTGACATTTAAATAGAGGGCAAAAGATGTGCATATGACATCCTACTCAAGGTGATAAACACCGTTCACTAACCCACATTGTCTCAGGTCCAGTCTCTCCTAGAAGGTGGTCGGATAAGCTGTCAAGACTATATGAAATCTTTTTTTTTCTGGGGCAGAAGTTCCTACGCCAGCTGGAAAAAGGCTTCATGCCTTTTCTTTTGCTAGTCATGAGATTTCTGGGGAAATTCCAATCTGTGGGGAATCATTGTTTCAGTGGTCTGATGAGAGAGAGAGAGAGAGAGAGAGAGAGAGAGAGAGAGGAATGTCTCTTTAGAAATATTCATAGCTGCCAAGACAGATACAGTCTCTAAGTACCCTTACCTCCATTGCCACACTAGGCCCTCAACATCCCTCTATCCAGGAAGACCAGTTGAATTAAAAACAAACTTTACAGCAAAATATGAACCTTAGCTATAATCATCACAACCTCTTCTGGTTCCTGTAGCAGGGATGTGTATAATGTGAAATAGTTCCTAGAACTGACTAATATAAAACAAGGTCATTAACGAGGAATTTTCCTCTCCAAATTCCATATGGAGTATGCAAATTAATTAAGCTATGCACTATAAACTGGAGATGATTAGTCTTAACCAGCCTAAGACGTGTTTTCTCAGATAGTCTAAAAGCCATCAAATAACTAAGCACATTTCTGATATTAAAAGGCACATAAACATTTCATTGCAAACTAACAATATTTATCCAAATGGCTCAAGGTTGCTGCCTGATTCTTTTAAGCTCTGCACGAGGTCTGGACTTACTGTCAGTTTTCAGGGACAATTAATTCCTCTGCCACTGGCTAAGTGGTGACATGATGTCCAGGAAAACACTTGCTCCCTCGGTTTCCAAACAGATGACTCCCCCAGCCAGGTGACACAGTGAGACCCCACTGCAGAAGGCATTCATTATTGGAAAAGCAAGTCATCTTGAGAAGGGCTGCTGTTTATTAGCTTTGTATGGAAGAAGAGGCTTTGGAGACTTGTAACTTGTCCCAGTGCTGAAAAGCAGGGACTCTGAGGGTTTAAGCCACAGATGAGCCCTCTACATCAACCCCCATCCCACACCCTGCTTCAAGGCTCAAGAGACACCAGGAAGGAGTGGTTTGTAAGAGTGCTAAGAGCTAGTAGACATGGATGAGAGCTGTGCAGCACTGCCCTCTCAACAAGGCCTGGCTGCCACTCACTCACAGGGAGCAGCTGTGGTTGCCTGCATAAAATTAAGTCAGTCAAAATTCCAACTGGAACAGGGGAAGAGCTTTTCTGGCTCTGCCCTTTGAGGGAGAACTATTGGCTAGAGAAAAAGCAACCGCTTTTGTTGGGGATGGGGCTGTTGGAAATTGCCCGTGCCTCAGTGGATATTCCCACACCCATTCCCAAATAGCAGTAACTGGACTCAGGGAGCTATTGATAGTATTGTATGGAAAGGGCATGAACTCAGGAGGGATATAAGTTGATGGGCCCAGGGATATTGGAGGGCCTCGTATGGAGTGGATAAGATCAAAATGCATTTAATATGTGTGCGAATTTTTCAAAAAATAAACTATTATGGAAAGAGAAAGGTAATTTTGTTCTTCAACAAGCCTGGGCTTAACTCTGAGGTTCTGACTCAGCCCCTCTGAGCCTAACCTGTGCACTGACAGTAGTGGGGAGCCTTGTTGGGTCTTTAGGAAAATCACTCACCATGTAGCTCTTGACACGATCTACCTTCAAGGAGTTGATCTGATGCTGGGTAACCATTGCTGACTGCTTCTGCTAGTCCTCTCTGTCACCGTTGTGACAAAATGCTTGATGCAGGCAACTTAAGGAAGAAAGAGGGTTCGTTTGGAGCTTGGAGCTTGAAGATATGGCCCATTCTGGCTGCAGCAGAAGTGTGCAGTGGCAGGTCACATTGCATTTGCAGTCAGGAAGCAGAGAGAAATGAATGCTGCTGCTCAGCCTGCTTTCTCCTTGTCAGTTAGCCCAAGACCCCAGTGTATAGAACTATCTGTCCTCACTTAGGGTATGTCTTCACTGACTAATTGACCCAATCTAGAAAATCCCTAATAAGACACACGCACTCAGATGTTTATTTCCTTGGAGATTCTAGATCCTGTGAACTTGATAATCAACATTTACCATAAAAATGTTTTTCTCAGAAAACAGGAAATAAGGCAGATGGAGATTTTGAGGATTGGGTTTCCCAATGGCACAAGCATAATGATGTGTTCATCTTCCCTGTTTTTAGGACACTTGTCCAAAGTGTTTCAGCCATCACGGCCATACCCACGCTGCCTACCAACCAGGCACCCACGTGGCTGCAGCTCTGCTCTGTGAGTGGGAACGGACTTCTCAGTGAGAATCACTGAGTTTTGATGTTATCAATATTATTCATCCCCTATCGCCACCGCTGTCCTCCACTCCTGCCAGGCTTCCAGTAAGACACTATATTTCAAAAATGACTCATGAGCCTCAAAAACTGATACATTAAAGATTACCATGAGGAACACCTTTTATCCAAAGGTGGTCTTCCTCTGCAAGGCTGTGTGTTAACTACAGCAGTGGGGGATCTGCTGCTGCTTGTGGCCCAGATGTCCCAAAGTCAGTCATCTTTTCCCCACTCTTCCTTGAGGTTGCGGGGCACTGCTGTTATCTGATGGATAGGAAAAGCTTCACAAGTCCCTCAGTGAGCCACACTTTCACAGTCACATAGACACTAAAACACTGGAACCCATAGTCCAGGCAGTGTTATCGTTCACATTAAGATGGGTCTGTCCACCTCAGTTAACCTAAACTAGATTATCTCTTTCAGACGTGACCAGAAATTTCATGATGAGTCTAAACCCTATTAAATCAATAATCCATTTCTGTTACATCATTAGGAAGGGCTGAGTTTGCTTTTTGATCTCTTGATTGACATTGAAAATATCTCTTTTCTTTGAAACAGGGATTCAGGTAGCCCAGGCTACCCTTCCTGTAAAGGATGACTGCCGCAGACCCTCTTGGTCCCTTGTCTGCATGGAACAGGTCTCTGGTCACAGGTGGGCAAGGAGTCGGTGGGAATTGACAGACAAACTCGACACAAGGGAGTGTGGATCTGAATGTAATTTGTCAAATCGAGCATCAAACTTTTTATACAGAAGAAAATAGGGAAGTTGGGTGACACACTGGCAAGGTACGAAGAGGTTACTGGATTCTTACACAAAACAGAGGAATGCAAACATGGCAGGAACCAACTGGGATAAAATTCAATGTTAACAACTGGGATCAAAAACAGCTCCACCTAAGGTCCACTTAATCTTAGAAGCCAGGGGCAAGGGCTTCATGCCCTTGCCATAGTTCCTACTCTAGTTTATTGAATAGTCCACCTTCCCCCTAGGCCATTGTAAATACTTGTTTGTGTATGGGTGTAACTCAGCTATCTATAGTTCTAAGTATCTACTCTGGTTCCTCTTTAGGTCACAAACTTCCTTCTTCCTAGATAATGGTAAATTTCTGTATAGGGCAGTGACTTAGCTATCCATGTCAAACTTAGCTATATGTCAAAATATCAATCCTTAGGAGCACTTGTAATAAAGCAATATTAAGGGAAAGCACACAGATCCGTTTACCAACTAAAGCAAGGACATTGGAGCATTTGTTATACAGGATGCCACGATTCCAGGAGACTATGTTTCTGTGAACTTTCGCCTTGGGACAGCGCCCAGGTTTTTGGGGCCTGTGGCGCTTGTCACTACTGGAGTGGTTATAGCAGATGACCTTGAACTCCTAATCATCCTGCTTCTACATCCTGACTACTTGGATTACAGGTGTGCTACACTAAGTCTGATTTATGTGGTGGCAGGGATTGAACCCAGGACTTTGATGTATGCTCGGCCAGCATTCTACCATCTGAGCTATAAGACAGCCCTCAAAGGCCCCTTTCTGCTTTACAATCCAGTCTGCACTCCTTCCCCCCTCTGGATAAAAGCTATTCTGGATAACCAGCCCATGCTACCTTGTTTACACTCTCTTACTGTTTATTGTGTGACTCCTGTTCTCTCTCCAGAGAAGAGATGCAGACAATGAAACTACGCCACTGTTAGATGTTATATCCCAGCCCTTCAGGTATATAACTTTATTAATATCTCTGATTTGCAAATGTTCCCTTTTGACATGTAGAATGGAATTAGTTGCAGCTATCCAGAAGATATAATTAAGTTTATATATTATTTCTACAACCAAATATGCAAAGGGTTTCAATTTTATTCATAATTACTAACTTCGGGCTTTAAAAAAAATGTGTATTAAGTGGGAATATTGCCCCATTTTTATAGCCTCTTCTGATGTTAATAAAATAACACAATAAAATACCACCCACACAGATGATAAGCCTCACTCTATCACTTAGAAGCATAATTAGCAAATTAAAGATTTGGCCTCACATTTACACTTATATTTCTGAGGTTTTATTTTCATTTAAGTTAAGCCTGTGGCCTAAATCACAGTAATTACAGCATGGGACTAAGTAAATAGAAGTGTGTCTGTCTTTCACAATTACGGCTTAATTTCATTTCCTACTTTCCCACATGGCAGCTAGGCTCTGTTGATATTTTGATTTGGTTTATAACGGTTTTTTGGGTTTTGAGGGTTTTTTTTTTTTTTTTTCTGGCACAGTTTTGTGTCTTCTGCAAACAGAAATGCAAATGTGCAGATACTGTGTGATTTTTGCCCCCCAATAAACATCACTGTTTGCTGGTAGCATGCACAATGGAATAGCAATGCTTTCAGCTCACAGAGAACTATAACCTTTCTCAGTACCTCAGAGAACATTCTTCAAGGTAGGGTTATGGGATTGAATCTGGTATGTCTGTATTTGTCTGTAGTGGCAGAATATAAGCATCAGTTTCAGTGGCCCAAGAAATGGGCATTCCCAAAATGAGAAGAAGGCCCTTTTAGAAGTGTTCCCTCAACTTAGAGATGGTTGGCCTTTTTTAGGACACTGAACCCTATGCTGGCTGAAACGTTTTGCTAGCTCTGATGCTGCATGCCCACCGGCCAGCCTCCTTTTGGCCCCGGGTGATCACTCTATGCCCTGGCCCCAAGCAGGTGTCCCAGCATCGATTTGTGTGCCTCCTTCATCACTGTCACAGCAGCTCACAGGAATAGCCATTACAACTGGGCAATTGTCATCAATTGCTCCTATGATTGGGAAAGCTGAGGGTGAATGAGATTCAGGCCTGAAAATGTGAATGACTTGGTAGCATGCATGAAGTCCTGGGTTTGAGCCCCAGTACTGTGTAAACTAGGTGTCAGGACACTTGCCTATATTCTCAGCACTCTAAAGGTGATATGTAGCTGTATAACAAATTTTAAGCCAGCCTACGCTACATGAGACACACACAGACCGACAGAACATCTAGTACCTTCTATTACTACTACAAATGGTTCATCTCCTGTGCCAGTTACTTCTCTCATTACTACGACAAGATATTTAATGGAAACAACTTAGGGGTGAGAGATTTATTTGGATGATGGTTTCAAAGGAACTTCCATTCATCATAGTGGGACAGTCATGGCAGGACAGCTCTGGGTCGATGGGAGAGAGTACAAGAGGCTATTCACACTGTGGCCCAGAGCCAGGAAGAAGGAAAGGGGGCCAAAAATAAGCTACATTATAACCTGAGACATGCCTCAATCTCCCACCCACCTCAGCCAACCAGAACTCGATTCCTAAAGGCTGACCCACAAACCCCAGAAATGACACCACCATCTGTAGACAAAATGTTCAAATACACAAGTCTGATTTACAGTGCTTTTCACCTCACCTTTCACAAGAGCCCTCATCTTTTGTAAACTTTCCAACTCACACCCTGGGAAGTGCCATCATATAAAGTTCTGAGTCTACCTCACCATGGAAGCACGCTCATCCCTTTTTGATTCTAATTGGTCCTAGGCAGTGAGCTGACATTAAGGCAATTAGGTTACCTCAATTATTATTTTATGCTATTTTCCATAAAAATTATATATTAATAATGTAGAAATATGCCTTAGAGAAGTTTTATAATTGGTACATATTTGTTTTTCTTAGCTTTTGTGTGTGTGTGTGTGTGTGTGTGTGTGTGTGTGTGTGTGTGTGAAAGAGAGAGAGAGAGAGAGAGAGAGAAAGGAAGGAAGAGAGAGATTGTGTTAGTGTGGAGTATAGATGGGGTGCACTTACATTTTTGAACACCTGTGAAGGCCAAAGGCTGACAACCAATGACTTCCTCTATTACTCTCCCCACTCCTTTTTAAGGTTAGGTCTCTCACAGTATCTGAAGTTTATCTATGTGGCTAGACTCGCTAACCAATACATTCGAGTGATATCCTGACTCATGCCTCTTTCCCAGTGATCCTGGGAGCACTGGGCTTACATCATATGGATGGTAGAGTTCCAGCCTTAGGTCATCATACTTGCATATCAGGTAATTTATGAACTGAGTGTGTCCCCAGGCATAGTTTTAAATCCTAAAACCACATATTGTATACCAAACACTTTGCAAAGCGATTTTGAGCTATGTTGAAGTCAGTCTCAGGCTTCAGGACACTGCTGAATTGTATACAATGAAGTACAGGTCACAGGGGCTTTGTAGAAAGAATAGCCTGTGTAGTGTATGGATGCCTCACTTGTCAATTAAACAAGCTATGGCCTACAGGAAAGGGTAGAATATGATGTGGCATATCCAATAGGCAGAAAGGATTCTGGGACAGAGCCAGGCTCAGGAGACATTGCCAGAAAAGATGTGAGGAGGACAGACACATGGTACCTGAGCAGAGGTAAGCCATCACATGGCAGAACCCAGGATAAATGGGTTATTTTAAGTTATTAGCTAGTCAAAGAGTAAACCTAGCTATATGGCCCAGGTATCAGTAGAAATACTTTGAATCTGAGTCATTATTCCATAGTGTAGGGCTGGAAGAAAAAACACACATGTTAACAGTGCTTTGTGCCAGTCACCTTGGGAACACACATATGGCGCCTTCCATTGTGTATCTTAAAGCTGGCAAACTCCTCTTCTTTAGGAACTTTGGTTAACATGTGTTACAGCTACCACTTGTCAACCTGGCAGAATCTAGAGTTATCTTGGAAACAAATCTCCCAGGCATGCCTGGGAGAGATTTCTCAGATTCGGTTAACTGAGGTGGGAAGTCCTTAGACATAGATACCTCCATGATCTTGGAGATGTGGATCGTATGAGTCTGGACTCAAACTTGTGTCTATTTGACTCCAGAGATAGTGCTCTGGGATTAGAACCTGTTTGGGGACCTTCCCCACCAGATCTTTGGAAGACAATAATGGCTCTACACACATGGGACACCACTTACCTTACCACAGGTGGGCAGCACCATTTCACGGGCTAAGGTCCTGCAAGGAACAAAAGGGAGACCATGAACTGAATACCAGCATCCATCTCCCTCCGGTGCTGATACAGCATGCACAGCCATGTCCAGCTGCCATGACATCTCTGGCATGAAGGGCACCTTCAAACTATGAACTCAAGTAAACCCTTCCTTCCTTAAATTGTTATTTTTGTCCCAGCAACAAATGTTAACCATAATCATGAAATAAAAATTTCAGACATTTTCAAATTGAATTTAGTCTAGTTTTGTAATTTCTTATACTTTGTCTAATAAAATGTTAGATATCCTTTTGTGTTTATTATAGTGTTAAAATGTGGGTGGAATAGGGAAATGATTGTCATAGGGTTTGTATTCCTGAACAAAACATCATGACCAAGAAGCAAGTTGGGGAGGAAAGGGTTTGCGCAGTTTAAACCAAACCTTTGGAAAGATGGGGGCTGGGGGGGGGGGGAGGCATTCTCTACACCTATCATACTAGTTACTCAGAAACCGAAGCAGGAGGAACACATGAGAAACCTGATGCAAAACAAAAATTAAAATGGAGTAGAGGTGTGGGTCAGTGGTAGAGGTCTTTGCTTAGCATGTGTGAGTCTCTAGGCTTGAGTCCAGGAAAGGAAGATAGCAAGGAAGACAAGAGGAGAAGCCAAACAACTACCTCCACACCTTCCGGGTGGTTTCCTACACTCACCCTGCACCAGTTGTTACCAAACGTTGTTTTATTTTTATTTTTAAGTTTTAATATTGCATTTATTTATTTAGCTTAAGAGTGTACATACTACATCAATCATGTGGACGTCAGAGGAGAGTGTGTTAGAGTTGGTTGTCTCCTTGTACCATGTGTACTCAGGATTGAACTTGGATTGTCAGACTTGGCAGCACGCATCTTTACCTGTGGAATCATCTTGCAGCCCAGTAATACCCACTCTCTTGCCCTTTTCTGAATGAAATAGGTCTCTAGCTTCTAAAATCGGAAAGTAGCATGGGCAACCCCTACAAAGAAGCCCCATATTTTTCCTCCAGATAATTTTTATAACTGCTATAATTCACCATCCCTGACTCTTCACACTCTTACGTCAAAGTGTTCCATTTAAATTATTTATGATTACCTCATTAACATTTATTGGGCCATATAAAATATGGAAGAAGACTGGCACCCAATGTACAACTTTTTGGCTTTTGATTCAAATATTTAGATTCCAAACACAATGTTTTGGGCAGGTTAATATCGTACTTAAAAATAGAACATTTACAGGAAATATCAGGTATTTATTTTGTGATCAGTGTAAGAAGTAATCTGCCCAGACAAAGCTGAAACTTGGCAAGCAAGACCCTGTCCCTCTACCAACGTATAAGGAAGGCAGGCACAGTGTTTTGTTTCTTCTTGACAACAACTGTGTGTGTCTGTACATGTGACTGTTGCTGTGATAATCACCATGATCAAAAGCAACTGGATGGAGGAAAGGACCGTTTGGCTTATAAGGTCAGTCTACATCACTGAGGAAAGCCAAATCAGGAAGTACAGCAGAGACCAAGGAAGTATGTTGCTTAAATGGCTTGCTTCCCAGGTTTGCCTAGCTAAACATTTTGGTACATCTCAGGCCCACCTGCATAGGGATAGCTCCACCCTCAGTGAGCTGGTACCCTCCTGAATCAAGTTGCAAATAAGAAAATGTTCCACAGGTATGACTACAGGCCAGTTTGGTGGAGGGAATTCTATTGAGGTGACTCTAATTTTTTCAAACTGAGAAAAAATAACCTTCACCCGGAAACATAAAATTGAAGAAGAATGAGTGTGTCTGGGCAGGTGGCTGACACTTAGTGGTGGAGTACTTGTTGAGAATATAAGAGGCTCTAGGTTCAATCCCCACTGGCATCCAAAGGTGGGAAATGAACACACAGTGAGAAGAAATTCTTAGATGCTGATTCAGCCAAACACCCTCACAGAGTGAGTGGATTAAGAAATGGAGACTGTGGGTGCCCCTTTCACCTGTGTGTTCTATGACCCCTCCACAGAGCTTCTGGGAGGACTCACATCAGTCTTCTAGGAAGGCATCGAATCCGGACCCAAGTCCTCTGGTCATTGGTATCTTACAGTTGTCAAGTGTTTTCAATACAAACTCTACTTGTGGAGATCCCAAAAGTATCCCAGGATTACTGAAAGTATACACAGTCAGCTTCAATTGTCCTTCCCCAAGGCAACATCTGCAGCTTGTTAAGGATGGAGTACTTGAGTAATATAGAGAGAATGTGAAAATTGTGGAAGAAAGCAATAGAGCCACCTCCACAGAGCTGGTTTAACTTTGTTTGGCCTGAAATCCCAGCCAGCAAAACACAGAAAATATGACAAAGGCAGCTTTTTAAATGCTTGCTGTATAATTTCCAGTGAGTAGCTAGCCCATTGCTGGAAATGATTCTGAAGGCAAGCTCTTTCCAGCTTGTTCCTCAACTAATTTAGGTGCCTTGTTTGCAGCACCAAATGTGGGATAAAAAGAAAGACGGCTGGTTGCTTCGCACCTGATCTAGAATTCCATTATTATAAGCCAGTTATCCAATTGAAAAAGAAATCATCTAATCTCTCAGCCTATTGATGAAGTAATGAACTCTCACTGCTCCGTAATAAATATTGCATGTGTCAATTGGATTAAAAGAGAGTTTGGAATTTCTTCCTGTGGCACCTGGCACAGTATATCAGGCTGCAGATTTTCTGTCTTGTTTTTGCTGTAGCAAAGATGGAATGTTGTCCTCCAAGGGCCAAATGTCTTTAATTGGCTTGTAAGAACACACCCACAATACTGGCAAATGTCTCCAATAGTGGGGACCTTTAAAGATAATATGACACTTTGCATGGCAAAATGCTAGTGAAATTCAGAGGATTTCTATAACTGGCTGGTTACATAGTTAACAGTCTATGGCTTTTACTCTATCTTTTGCCATGAATACAAAACCCTCCTTTCATATCCACAGGGTTAGTTTTGTTGTTCTGTCTTGTTATTTGTTTTTAATCTATGTCTATTTATGTATGCTGTAGTATGTGGGGATGGGAGACACACATGCCACAAAGCCTGTGAAGGTCACACCTTGTTTAAGACAGGGCCTCTTTTTCACTACTGTATAACCAGGCTGGCTGCCCAAAACTCCCATGGACTCCTGCCTCCACTTCCTATTTGTTGTTGAAGCCCCCTGGCTTACACACACATGCTACCATATTCATCTTTGCATGGGTACTGGACAGATCCACAGCAGTTTACCCACTGAGCCAGTACCCCAACCAGTTAAGTATTTTTTAAGTGACATAGTGGCTAATTTCATTAACTAATTGCACCCTTCCTTTCTGAATCAGCAAATATTTGACCTCAGGAGAGGATAAGACATCCTGATGAATGCTAAGAAGCATCATTTCCTGAAACAGCAACCTGTCCTTTTTACTATAGTACTCTATCTGCCAGACTACTAGATTATTGTGAATATCAGTACCCATTTCATCCAGTAAATTCCTTTGCAAGTGTGCTTTATCTGGAACTTGGCCTGGTAAAAGATATGATGACACTCTTAACTCTTATCTATTTAAATGTAATAGTAATGTGCCTACCTTTTTCTCCACACAGCAAAAGATCTGTGAAAAACAATGTCGCACATAAGGTCAATCTGAGGTTCACTTCAGAAAGGCTCCATGTGGTATTTCTGCCTTCCTTGTCTAGTCTAGAGTTTGAATAATTGCTGCTGACTGTCCAAGCAGAACACTGCACAATTTATTTCCCTCCTTTCCTGGCTGAATATTAGCCTCACTTCTCCAAACTACCCAGGTCTAAGGACCCAATTCAGACCCAAAACAAAATCCAAATAGACTTCCTCAATAAGAGAAAAGAAATTCAGGTTGTTTAAATGTTTTGCAGAAACATTAATGCTTTCAAGGGAAAACATATATAGAATATGTTAAGGAAAATTAAAAAGTTGATCAGTATCAGTGTAGATAGAGTGGGGCTTATTGTCATGGTTCAATTAAGAGTCTAGCACTCCGATCCAACCCCTCTGACTCACTAGCTCGAGGAGAGTAGACAAATTGTAATCCATCCCTTCCTAAGACTCAATTTTCTCATCTGTGAAATGATGGAGTTGGCTTGCTCCCAAAGGTCCCATTAAACTCTAACGGGTTGAGGCTGTGACTCTATAAAACATAGAGATGACTAAAATTGGAGAAGGAGGCAGATGGTATATTGGACTCAAGAGCTCAGGCCAGGATAAGCTCTGACTACTTCCTGAGAGCAATGAGTCAAAATGTGGAAAGAAGAGCGACTTTGTTTAAGAAGATGCGAGCATATTAACAACAAACAAATGTGACCAGAGAAGACCAGAGAAGGAACTGAAGCAGGTCAGAGGGTACCAGAGTCTACTTCTAAAGTTCAGAAAGCAAGTGCCCAATGAGACATAGATGTGTAAGAATAACAAGACAATTGTTAAACATTAGTGAAAACATTACTGTGAATAGAAAAGGAGAGAGAATGCCAGTACAAACCTGGGCCATCACATACCCATACAGCCATGCTCTTTAAAAGACAAACTGTGTGGCTCACGGTAAACACGCTTTTAGAAAACCAAAATTCTTTGTCAGTGTCTATGATCTGACCATGCTAGAAAGCTCTGGCATTGTAAGTGTTTGATAGGGGAAAGAATCCCTGTTGAACTATTCTATGAAGATTCTCTGCAGAAGTGTAAAGAGGCAGAGAGGGCAAGGTATGGTCAGGAAAACTCTGTATTCTCAGTGACCCTAGTCTGAAGTGTCTAGAGAAACAAATAAACAACTCAACAGGTAAAGGTGCTTGCCACTGAGACTGAACACTTGTGTTTGGACCCCAGGACCTACAACTTAGAAAGAGGTCCTCTGACCCAAGACAGAACCAAATAGGGGGTGGGGGTAATTCTGCTATATTCATAGATCAGTTCCTAGCCAAATTAGCATCAGAAAGGCATGGTTCAGAAACTAATGGGAGCAAACAGATGTAGAGACCCACAGTTACACACTACACAAAGCCAGAGGAACTCCAAAGAAGAGGGAGGAAGGATACTAGGAACCAGAGAGGCTAAGAACATCACAAAAACATGACCCACAAAATCAACTAAGTAGGGCGCATAGGGGCTCACAGAAACTGAAGTGACAATCTCTAACCCTATATGGGTCTGAGTTAGGTCCTCTGCATATACATTATGGTTATATATCTTGCTGCTCTTGTGCTACTCCTAAAACTGGGAGGTTGTGGGGGAGTATCTCTGATGATTTTTGCCTGTCCCTGTGATCTTTATCCTCTGCTCATTGTGAATCTGGGGGAGTGGGGAATGTGGCAGGGCTGGGGCAAGCAGAGGTAGGAGAAACTGTGGTTGGGATATACTGTACATAAAGAGTGAAAATAAAAGTAAAAACAAAAATTTTAAAAAGTTCCTCTTACCCTGGCAATCACATGCTACACACACACACAGACACACACACAGAGACACACACACACACACACACACAAAGATAAATAACTAATGTGGAGAACAACAGAAGAAGATACCCAATGTATCATGTGAGGTCAGAGGCCAGAGCTTCTACATGAGCTCTGCTTATTGGCACACATATATGCATGCACATATACACAACACATATACACATGTACACACAAAAAGAAACAGCAAAGTGACCTCTGTGACATGAACAGACAAGTCCAATGTTGGCTGCTTTATTGGGTTCTTATATCTACCACCCTTCTCCATCCCAACCCCTTCCAACCCCCAACACTAGGGAGGAGAGAAAGACAGTTAGAGGAAAAGGGGAGCAAAGATCTCTTTAGACTACTTCCTGATGATTAAGGATGTTGGGTTCCTTGGAGCAAGTCCAGTCTTCATCATCAGGATAGCTAATTTCTTCTTGTCTCTCTTCTCGTGACCACTTAACAAACTATAGAAACAGGCACCAGCAGCAGCAACAGAGGTAGAAGGAGCCTCCCCCTCTCAGAGCTATGGCACTTTTATATATACTCTCAGAGTCTCCAGAATTTTAAATATAATCCACCTTTAGCTTGCAGAATCACACCCTGCCAGAGCATGAGACCAATCATAGTCTGCTACCGTGAACAACCTAAAGCAGCCTCATATTGCACACCTGGGATTAAAACAAAAACATACTCACATAACATTTCTGTATTTTTAAGGAAACCAAAATTTTTCACTACACAGCAAGGTTGGAACCTACAG
The DNA here is from genome assembly GCF_000001635.26 of Mus musculus. NCBI lineage: Eukaryota > Metazoa > Chordata > Mammalia > Rodentia > Muridae > Mus > Mus musculus. The sequence goes on from NC_000069.6 coordinate 21,863,608, forward strand.
CCTAAGGACTCAAACCAGCATCTGTAGTTATGGGGAAATGGGCAGTGGTAACATGGGAAGGGAAGAGACACTGTTTGAAGCATAGCTTTCTAACTTCAACTTCTCTGGACCTAGCAGTCATAGGATGTGAGTGTCTAAACAAAGCAGCAGCATTAGTGTCTTCTCCAAAGGTACCATGAGTTAATACAATAGTACATTTTAAAACCACATGATAAGCTGGGCATAGTGGCGTATGAATGTAATGCTAACATTCACAATTGTGAGGCAGGAGGACTGCAAGTTTGACATGAGCCTGAAATCCATAGTGAGACCTTTTCTCAAAAGAAAAGAAAGAAATAGAAGAAAATTCATAAAACATGTAATTTTTTTAGAGTGAAAATTTGTAGAGTGAATCTATATTGCAGCAAATACACATTTTTATTCCTTTTTCAAAATTCACAAAACAAGGATAAAACTCTTAGATGAACCATTTGGTTGAATTTTTTACTTTGGTTAAAAAGGATCTATAAATGTGAGTCTTTAAAACACTTTTAACCCATACTCTGATGCATAATGTGGGCTTTGAAGCTATTTTCTTTATATACACCAGTGGACTTCTAGGAGGTGTCAAGAAAGATATCTTTATAAAGAAAGAATTTTCTTTAAAGATACAAAAAAGGCATTCTTGGGAAAAATGAAGTAAGAGTGAAGTGTCACCCTTTTGGTTGCTCCCCACCTCCAAGACTAGAGAGGAAACTCTAGGCTTCTCTTGTGATTCTTGCACAAATGTTCTGCTAACTGAGATATAGCCTTAATCTAAACAAAACAGTGTAAAGCAAATGCTAATACTACTTATGCCTTTGACCTCGGTTACTTCCGTTGCTGCAGAAGAATTCTGACAAAAGCAACTTAAGGGAGAAAGGGTTTATTTTGGGTCACAGCTCAAGGGTGCACCGTGGTCAAAAAGTCATGTCAGCCAGAGCATAAGTCACATTGTGTTCATGGCCGGGAAGCTTAAAGGAATGAAGGCTGAAGCTCAGCATGGGTCCTTCTTCCATGTAATATGAGCCCCTGGTCCTTGGGATGGTGGTGTGCACATTTAAGATGAGTCTTCCCTCCAAAGGGAGACCTGGAAAGGCGAAAGCATTTGAAATGTAAATAAAGAAAATATCCAATCCCCCCCCCCAAAAAAAACCCCATCAGTCTTCCCACCTCAATTAACCAAGACTAGAAAAGTCCTCACAGACATGTCCGAGTTTGTCTCCTAGAGGATTCTTGATTCTGTCAAACTTCCTAAGTCTATCCTTTGTCAACTTGACACCTCAGAATGCTGCTTTTAGCCCATAACCTTCTACTTCTTGTCACCACAGGCTCCTGGCCATCTCATAGTGTAAAACGTGTTCAATCCAACGTCAAAAGCCCCCGTGCTTTTTAACAGTTCCAACACTGTTTAGAAGTGCAGAGTCTCTTCGGAAACAAAAGGTAAATTTTACCTGTGATAGCCTGTAAAGTAAAAAATCATTTCAGCATACGGTGGAGGAGAATCACCATGCTCCTCTCAAAGGGTAGGATTGGGGAATAGCAAGAAAAGCTCAGAGCAAAGCAAGCCAAAACTCAGCAGGACAAACACCAGATCTTGTAGCTCTAAGTCTGGTTTCTGGGGCTCATGATACAATTACCTGGGCTACAAAGTTCCTGCACAGAGCAACTCCCCCGCCTCTGCTACCTGCAACACACATAGCCTCTCTCTTTACCTAGCTTCTCTCTGTGCCTGAAACTTTCTTCAGTGGACATCCTATATCCCATGAGTCTAATGTATTGAACATGTTGAAATTTGCTTTAGCTTCACATCATGACCTGGCCTCAGCAGCTCTCTAGAAGTGTGGTACAAAACTCCATAGGCCCCTTCAACCTTTGTTCCTTCATACCTGCAATACCAACACCATGGAGACAAAGTTGCCAAGTTCTGCCACCTTGAGATGGTATCTGTTGCCCTTAGACCACAGTTCCATCATTGGCATTTGTCTGTTTCTCTGTGTGGCTTCTAGTAAGCCAGAAACTCCGTTTTCAGTATGTCTTAGTTTGGGTTTTACTGCTGTGAAGAGACTTCATGACCAAGGCAAGTCTTATAAAGGACATTTAATTGGGGCTGGCTTATAGGTTCAGAGGTTCAGTCCTTCATCATCATTAAGGTGGGAGCATGGCAGCATGCAGGAAGGCATGGTGCAGGCAGAGCTGAGTGTTCTACATCTTCATTGGAAGTCAGCTTGTGGAAGGTTGGCTTGCAGGGCAGCTAGAATGAGAGTCTTAAAGCCCATACCCAGTGACACACCTACTCCAACAGGGTCATACCTTCTATTAGTGTCACTCCCTAGGCCAAGCATATACAAGCCATCACACAGTATTCTTGTTGAGGCTTGCCCCTTACAAATGTATTTGCAGTTTCACAAGATGGAACCTTCCATGGGTGAAGTCTTGTGTCATTTCACCTTACATAGCTTCTGTGGAGAGTTACACATCAGATTTGATTCTCTAACTTCTGGACCTTCAGGCAGTCAGACATTTCTCTTGGCCAGTATTTGATCAACCATTAAACAATTAATGGGCTTTGGAGCCTACAGAAATATGGCAAGACAACCTACTCCTACGAAGCTTAAAGTTCACTTTGGTATGAGAACATTTTATGCTTATATTTATTGAATTATTCAGTATGCCTGGATCTATGTGAATCTTTAAAAACATTGGATTTATTGTTTATAGGTTTTTTTTTGGTTGGTTGTGTTTTTTAGGATATTGTTGTTTTGTTTTGCTTTTGGTTTTTTTGGTTTTATATTTGATTCTTGCAACAACTTCATTATTATATCATTTTACACGTGTGACAGTGAGACAGATAAAAATAATTATTCAATGTCACAAAGTAGGGCAGGTGCAGAGCCAAAATTTAGATGAGAGCCACATAGTCCTGGACTCTCTCTGTGCTTCTTTTCCACAGAGATATAAGTACATCGTAGGTGACAGGTAGTGTCACAAGCCAATGCTCTAGCAGATGAGGGAAGCCCTCCCTGAGGAAGAGACAGGAAAAGAAGCAGGAACCAAGTTGGCACAAAAGAATGAGAAACCAGAAGTGGGAAATTGTCCCAGGTCAGAATCAAATCACCCCACTTTTCTTCTGTTCTCAAAGGCTGTCACAGTATTAGCATGTGCATAGGCTTCAACAGCCTTAACAAAAGGCCATTGTCCCATTATCACCTGCATTTTCTAAATAGCTTTCCAAGCATAGCAAAAAAATTATTTTAGCAATTCTACATGTTTCTAATTAGACCATGTTTTTATCCAAGCTCAGCCACAGAGACACTCCTGCCAATTCTCAGGAAAGATAGTGGTGATGTAATCTCCCCTTCCCAGAGGTACTAAAGCAGAGGCAAAGACAAGAGTTTTGAGTTGCTTGATTAGATAGTGTAGAAAAGGCCTGCATACTTCCACAAATGAGCCTTCCTTTGGCTATTGGCAGGACATTTCCAGAGGATGCAAACTGGTAGGAAGATGTTGGTACTGGGATGGCTCTGTGAGTCACAATGAAGCCCTTCTTGGCATAGAGGAGCACAGAGAGGTGTTTGGGTCACTTGTGGCTGAACAACTCCCAGCCGCCTGTGTCATGAGAGGTAGATGTGCAAATGTGGGTGTGGTTGAGTGCCTCTTCTTGTGCCTCACAGCCTCCAGCAGGCAACAGCATGGGATCCATGCATGTGCAGATATGGGTGCTAGTGTGTGTTGTTCACAGCCTCAGTCTGTCTGCATGACTTTCTACAGCAAAAGAAGGCTTGAAGGTTGCATTCCATTTGTGAAATGGCCTGTATTTTAAGCGGAGGCTCAGCTTAAATTTTATTACAATTTATTATTATCCTTGTCAAATTTTGAAACCCCAGTTCCCAGATGATTTTCACATATTATGCTGTTCTTCTAGAAACAACTGTCATATATGAGGAGTCTATATTGCACCTACATACTGTCTCTTGTGAGGACTCCACATACTCCTATTCGCTTGTGCTATGGAAATGATTTGAGGTTGAAATGTCTCCAAGGGGAAGGACAAGAATTTACATGTACTGGGGCCGTCTTGATGGCCCTCACATATGCTTATAGACCCTCACACTCTTCTGAGAGGCCAACAGCCCATTTTATAGAGAAAAAGACCAAAGCTCAGGGGATCTCTACCTGGGCACAACACCCTCACACAAAGGAGTTTTGATCAATCCCAGTAAGAAAGGTAGGCTTAGCTGGAGAATGGCTTTTCAGTAAGAGTGCCTGTTATAAAAGCAGACCAACCTAAGGCTGACTTCCCAGCACCCTTGTAAAAGCCAGGAGTGGACATTACATTGTGAGGGGCAGAGTTTAAGAGGATGGCAAGGCTTTCTAGAAGCTAGAGTAACTTGAGATTTGGCAAGTGATCTTGTTACAAGGGATAGAGCTGGACACCTGATGTGTCCCTCTGGCCTCTAGGAGTACCCACATGTACATGCACATATACCGTATGGTAAGGGGTAGGGGGAAAGGAATAAAGAAAGAAAAGAAAAGCAGGCAGAATGTGTGGGGAGCCTCATCAGCTCTTTTGAGTGCTTGCCAAAAACTGGTAGACATATCTAATGAGGCTACTGGGAATGCCTCTCTGCAGCGGGGTATGTGCTGTTAGCTGTGGTGTGAAGTGTTTGCACACATGATGGCCTTCCTGGGAGCCTGACTGTCAAGGTAATAATCTCATGCCGCCACACTGTAAATCACTCCCTACTGTGCAATCAGTCTGGAAAATTCCAAGAGTGAAAGGTAAAGGTGGCCCAGACAAGCCAACATCACTATGCCAGTCAGTGAAGGGGCTCTAAGGACACGTGTCAAAGGGTGAGATGGTGGCTCTAAAAGGATCAGGACACCCAAGTCCCTTCTGAAAGGCTAGTAGAAACAAGAGGCATGCTCACCAATGAACACAGCACCATGTCTCACAAAGGGAAGTTGTAGAACAGAGTCTGAGTTATTAATGATTTGTAAATATCTTCTATTTATTCTTTGATAGTTTCTTGATCATATCCATGCCCAACTTTCCTCTGTCACTTCCCCCTCTTCCCACTCTTCCCCAACATTTCCTTTTCACACCTTCATACCTCTCTCTTTTTCTTTTTCTTCCCCTTCCCTTCTAGTTAAGTATAATTGACTGAGCCTGATTCAGGTGACCTGCTGGAATGATGACCAATCTTGTTGGCTTGGCCCTGTTTAGACCTCATGCTGGAAGCCTCAGCCACAGTGAGTTCTGAATGCATTAGTCAGCCATGTCCAGAGAGCATCACTTACCATCCTGCAAGTCTTATGTTTCCCCATACCTTTTCAGTGTTTCCCGAGCTTCAGGTAGGGTAGATATAGCTGTCCCATTTAGAGTTGAGCACTGTTCTCACCCTCAGCTCTTTGACGAATTAGAAATCTCTTAATTGACCACTGGGCAACTGTATAGAGAGGTTTCTCCAGCTAATGTTGAGGGCAGCACTAATCTATGGGAATAAACATAAGATACAGGAGGCATTTGATAACATGTCTGTTTAGCAGAATAGAATTGATTTACCCATTTAACAATGGGACGGTACTTGTTGCATTTCCCAAAGATAAACAGGAAACTGTCCCATTAGTCCTCGTGGAGGTGTCATTGATGTTATTCTCCACTGGACCTCTAGAACCACTCTTCCTCTTTCTCATCAGTTTTAATATCTCAGGTATTAAAATAGAACAGTAATAAAATCCAACTCATGAAAATTAAAAGTGTAAGCAAGCAGTATGTCTTAGCTAGGATTTTTATTGCTGTGACAAAACACCATGACCAAAGTAACTTTGGGTGGAAAGGACTTGTTTGACTTACAAACTGTTCAATATCAAAGGAAGTCAAGACAGAAACTTACACAGGGCAGGAACTTAGAGGTAGGAATTGATGCTGAGGCCATGGAGGAATGCTGCTTACTGGCTTGCTCCACATGGCTTGCTCAGCTGCTTTTTTATAGAGCCCAGTACCATCAGCCCAAGAATGAAAACACCCACAATAGGTTGGGTCCTCCCCCATGAATCACTAATAAAGAAAATGCCCTACAGCCAGTTTCTCATGCAGCCTGATCATATGGAGGCATTTTCTTGAGGCTCCCTCCTCTCAGATGACTTTAGTTTGTGTCAAATTGACATAATACTATCCAGCACACATTCTATGCAAGTTTAGATTACTTTTTTAGACATGTATTCATCTCTAATAATTACTCTACCATCTAACTTACAGAGCAAGGGAAATGAAAGAGTTTGAAAAGCTGAGCCTACATCCTATCTTTTGGGCATGAATAGCAGGAAATGAACATTGATAACACAGGTGCCCCCTTCAGTGGGGTCATCAATATGCTACAAGTAATTGTCAAAACAATGATTTCTTTGGACATCTTTTTACATAAGATTTAAAAGGCTTTAAGGGGGAAAAAAAACATAATAACCACCTGGTAAGACAGTTCCTCTTTGAAAGCTGAATTAAAATCAAATGAAAGAAATAATTAGGACAGCTGAAAAATAATAAAAACAATAGAGGCCAGACACATCTTTCACAAAACACAACAAATCAACGAGACTTGACAATGTATAATCTTAATTGTGCCATAGCTCAGTAAATGGCACTCCTCTGTTCTTCCTGGGTTCCTGAACACAAGGAAAAACACATGATTTCAATAGATAAAGCCCTAAAGCAGTAACACATTTCAGTCTGAACAGACCTGACAATAAGCAGAGAATAAACAGAGGGAGTTGCTACAGATGTTGTATCTGTACATACAATGCCAACAGTTGCATGAATTATTGCTTTTTTCTTTGTTCTGGGATGGAAGGCTGGTTTTCCCTCCCCGCTCTGTGTACATGGGCTGTATGTATGGACATGTTTAGTTGCACATGTGATGACCAGAGTTCAATGTCAGATGTCTTTCCTCAATACCTCACTGCCCTATTTTTGGAAAAGGGTTCTCTTATCAGCTTGAAACTCACCAAGAAGTAGGCTAGACAAACTAACCAGGAAGCTCCAGAGATCTGCTTGCCTCCATCTCCAAGTGCTAGGATTACAAGCCCTGGCTACTATGACTAGCTTTTTAACATGACTTCTGGAAGATCTATCTCAGGCCATCAGGGTTGCTATGGAAGCACTTTACTAGCTAGACCATCTCCACAACACTTATTTTTATTTTTGTAAAACAGGGTCATATGTGGCATCCTGTTCTGGTCTCAAATATATTATGTAGCAGAGGAAGACCTTCAATTTCTGATCCTCCAGTCTCCACCTTCCAAGAGCTAAGATTACAGGAGTGTGCAGTCATGCCTGGTTCATGAGGAATCCAACCACAGTTTTGAGAATTCTGGGTAAAGCCTGTACCAATTGAGCTGCATCCTCCTTAACCACAACTTTCAGTGTTTGCAGGTTGTTTGTGGGCTAAGACCTGGAGGTATACATGGTCACAAGCCTGATTTTTCAGATATGACATTTCAATAAAATGCCATCCATCGTCTCAAGCATTTAAATATTTGGTCCTCCATTGGTAGTACTATATGGATAGATTTAGAAGGTATGACCCACCTTGCTGAAGAAAATATGTCACTGAAGGTGGAACGTGACGTTTCAAAAGCCTCCTGTTCACTCTTCCTGTTCACTCTCTCTGTTTGATGCTTGTTGTTCAAGATGTATCTGCCAGCTACTCTCCCACCATGATAGACTCTGATCCCTCTGGAACCATTAGCCCAAATAAACCCTTCCTTCTATAAGTTGCTTTGGTCCTATGTTTTATCCCAGCAAGTGAAAAGGTAGTGATACGGGGCTTGTTTGGATTCTTCTGGCTAGACTGAGAATTTTTGGCATGATGAATGTTGTAGTTTCTCTAGCATATGCATCCTCTGTAGTCATCGCTATTCTAAAGAGCCCTGAGGGATGAGAGAAGAGACACTGGAGATTATAAGGCAAATGTAAACTGTAAATGTCATTGGGAAATTGGATTGCTTGTAATTTTAATTTTAATTTTCTGCATTTACTAAATTTTTAATAATTTAAAGACAAATATAATTTCATATAAGGACTTCTGTCCTATAAATGGATTTTGGAGGAGAAAATGACCCAGGAATCCATTAAGACAAAGATTCTGAGGGGCCACGGGAATGACATGGGGATGAAGTTCACAATGCAACTCCATTAAGATGCAAATTGCTTTCCAGTACCTTAATTGTAGTGCAGGGCATCATCACAGAATGATCTCATGGAGTGAGTGCCTGTGGATCTGGAAGTCAAGTTACTTGGATGGTGAACAAATGGCACCCTTCACTTCATCTTCCAGTCTCTCCACTATGGGAATATCTTCTCCGGGGCTCCCTTCCTCCAAAAGTGAATGGAAACAAAGAACTGAACATCTCCACCCTCACATTTTTCTCTCTGGAGAACAAAGATAAAGGTTTTTATGTAAACTTATTTTATCTGAGTGGAACAGCACCTGAATGAAGTATATCCATGATTAGAATAATAACTGGAAATTTCCACTCACACACACAAATAAGACAAAGTGGGAGGAGCTTATCCGAGGCAAGGCACTAAGTAAGTAATTCTCCTATCTATATGTGTTTATGAAAAGGATGTTGACCAAAGGGAGGAGAAAAAAATGTTTCAAAGGTATTTGTGTATATGTGTGTGTGTGTACATGCAGGCACATGTATACATGTTCCTGGTAGGAGAGGTGTACATACACGTGTGTATGCATGCAGAAGGCAGATTGACAGCAGGTGTGTCCCTCAGTCCACCTTATTTTTTGAGACAAGGACTCATCAATTCAGTAGATTGACTGGCCAGAGAGCCCTGGGGTTCTCTCCTTCTACCTTGCCAGCACTGAAATTACAAATGCTTTATCATAGGTGTGGGGAATTTGAACTCAGATTCTCATGTTTGTATAGGAAGCATCCTACACACTGAGCCGACTTCTCTGTCCCATGATTTGGGTTTTTATACTTTTGGAAATGAAATTCTTTAAATTTGAATAGCGGTAGATAATTCAATATCATTCTCTCTTCTTTATGCAGATTTTATCTGAACATGACCCTACTAGAAAACAATTGCTTTAGCATGTTTAGTGATTGGATTTAATCCTCTTAAAATATGTTAAATTTGGAATGCATAAGTAGAAAGATGTTGGGTTTTTTTTTTTTCAAATTTAGCTACTAACTAATAAAATTAATTAGTAACTTCAGTGAGTTATTTAATATTTGTGAGACTTCTAATGGTGCCAGACAAATATTTGTTTAAAGAATGACTGAATGATGGTCACAAAGTACTGTCAGTCTGTACTGAATGCATGGCTCTAACCTATGACCTGTTTGTATTTCAACTGTAGCAACAGGGTCCTGGAGAGATGGCATGGAAGCACTTACTACTGTTGCAGAGGGCCCAAGTTCAGTTCCCTGAACCCATGTCAGGCATCTTATAACCACCTATAACTCAAACTCCAAGGGATCCAATACCTTTACCTAGCCTCACTGACATCTGTGCTTAAGCATGCACGAACCTACTTGTCAGGAAACCCTGCTGCTGAGGTCTAAGTTTGACATTACCTGGAAGTCCTGAACTCAGTGCACAATGCCAGACTCCCTTTGCTGCATCCTCTTCTCTCCCTGGGGGGTCCCAGAGGCCACTGTCTGCCTACCTGAGGAAGGGTCACTGTAGCCCTGCCCCTGAGATCCCTGGAATGCCTCTCCATGCGAATGAGGCGTCTCAGGACTTCAGCCTTCAGCCAGTGACCTTTGACCTTTGACCTTTGATATACTCACTCCCTTCCCCAAAACTATATAACCCTTGGTTCAACCCAAATAAAGTGTGTGCATATAAGCCCACCACAAATAAGGAAATATGCAGATGTCTCAGAGAGCTATTTCACTGAAGATCATTGGAGAAGGATCTTACAGAACTCCACCGGTTCTGGGCCCTGCTTCATCCTTCCAGCCCAGGATACAACTGAGTCTGGAAACCCTGAAAGGGTGTGGAACCACAGATGGACCCCAAAACACATACCACACCTACACAAGACACTCACATGTAATATATACATAATTTCAAATAAAATAAGTCTTTCAATTACAACAACATTTCCCAAGCACAAATCAGCCTTGAACACCAACTTATAACCTAGAGTTGTCTATGTGGAAATGGTCAAGGACTAGACAGAATGAGAGGAAATAAGTAAGGCTAATAGAATTAGTTTCCATGAAACTGAGTTTATTTCACTGAAGAAACAATCTTCTAATAAGTACGTGTACTTTACATTAAACTTTTATTGTATTGAGATTAAATTTGTAATGCATTCAAGAATGAACAAGAGGGAGTTCCTGACCCTTCTTCCTCTAACTACTGAGTGCTGTGGTCTTAGGCACATACCACCATGTTTTATACAATACTGAGAAACAAGCTTAAAGTTCTGCAGATACCAGGCAAGTACTCTGCCAACTGAGCTACACACAGCTTAGTACTTAGCATTTCTTTAGAAATATTTTTTTGAGATGATGAAAGAAGATAGTTGAATGCCTTAGAGGGTTTGCTCTACACAATATAAAGTCTACACCAAATTATCCCCTTTCCGTTCTCTATTTATGTATTCGGTGAACTCTCAAAACCTGGCACTACCTACCACCTCAAAGACTATAGTTCCCATATGGAGCTCCCTTAGATTAACCCAATCTCATTCAGTTACTGTGATGGTTAGTGTTAATCATCAATTTCACATGCTCTCATATCACCTAAGAGACAAGCCTCTAGACACCCTTTCGAGAAATTGAGATTAAGTTAGCCTCTGGGCATATCTTCTACAATTCGTCTTAATCAAATTCACCGAGGTAGGAAAACCCAAAGTAAGAGTGGGTGGCACCATCCCATAGGCTTGGGTCCCAGACTGCATGAAAAGGAGAGGGCAATCGAGCATCAGAATTCCCTGCTCTTTCTCACCCTATGCTGCCTGCTTCTTCTAAAAATATGACCACCTGCCTAGAACTCCTGCTATGCGAACTTCCCCCACCATGATGGACTCTACCCTTGAACTATGAGCCAAAACAAATCCTTCATTCCCAAAGTTAATTTTGCCAAGGAATTTATCACAGCAACAGGAAAAGGAACTATGATAGCCTTTCACCGCTTTCCTCCTACATGGAAAGTGGTAAACAGATAATGACTGTCCATAAACTTACTCACTACTTATTGTAAGAAACCCTGTATAATTTAATTGCTTGTCTTCATCAGAGTCCTTTCTACGAGTGACTTGTTCAATCATCACCAGAGAAACTCTCTCCTACAAATAGGAATAAATATAGAGACCCATAAACAGGCATTACAAAGAAAGTGAGAGACCTTGGAATACTCCAGCAATCAAATCCCTCCTCGCAGAGTTCAGGGAAATACACAGGAGAGGAAGCAGAAAGAGTGGAAGAATCAGAGGGGATGGAGGACACCAAGAAAACAAGGCCCTTTAAATCAACATGAGCAAAGACCATATGAACACACAAGGACTGAAGCAGCGTGCACAGGGCCTGTACAGGTCTGCACCAGGTCCTCTGTGCTTATATTATGGCTTCAGTTTAGTGTTTTTTTGGGATTCCCAAATGTGTAAACAACTGGGTCTCTGCTTCTCATACCTATTCTTGGGCTCCTTTCCTTCTGTTGGTTTAACTTGACTACCTTCGATGTGATAGAGTTTGTTTTATCTTACATTTTACTTAGTTGTATTTTTAAATGAATGAATGAATGAATGAATGAATGAATGAATGAATGAATAGTTAGCCACTAGGATAAAGGTTAACAACTAAACTGTCACTTATACCAGATGGGAAAAGAAAAGTCAGGTTTTTTTCTAATGGAGTGATACTGGATATATCAACTACTCCAGATAGGCCTTGTGTTCAGGAGTAATTGAGCAAAACATAATAGATTCCAGCGGTTTTTTTGTATGTTTATGTGAGCTTTTATTAGGTTGCAATTTGGTGCAGTGTTTTTGTTTGTATGTTTGTTTGCTTGCTTGTTTGTTGTGTCTTTTTTAGGTGGAATTTTATTTTGTGTTCTTAGTTTGGGGGAGGTTGGTTGTTTTAGGGCTTTTGCTTGTTTTTTTTTTTTGAGAAAGAACTTAAACTTGGTTGGGTTGGAAGGGCAAGAGGATCTGGAAGGACTTAGAGAAGGGGAAAATATGATCAAAATATATTTAAAGTTAAAATTTGTTTTAAATAATTTTTTTAAAAGAGACTATGTACCAGTATGTAATTTAACTGCCTGTCTCCCTCAGGGTCCCTTCCGCAAGTCTTCCAAGCAACCAGCTGATGAATAGACAGTCTAAGCCTGGGTCAGCCTGTACATTTTCTGATTGACAGTCAATAAAAGCCCTCTCTTAAAAACCCCAGTGAACATTAACTGCAGTGAGCACTGGGCCTCAGAGCTTGTGCTGAGAAGCTGGGGTTTGGGAGTCAGGTTGGGCCACATGAATGGTGAGCACACAGAGAAACTGGTCAAGTAAAATATTAGAAAGTATTTAAAGAGAAATGTAACCTCCTCAAAGATGCACCGAGCAGCTTTCATTTCCCACGGGCTGCTGCAGTCAGATCTGGGTTCCCTGATCAAACCCCCTCTTCTGCCAAGTCCCTTTCTGTGCTTGAACTAGTTAGTGCTTAGCTGTTCCTTGTCTGAGAAAACATTGAGATAGCTGAAAACATGGAATAAAGTCCAAGACATGCTCAGAAGAACTGCACTTTCTCCTTTGATGAACTAGACACTTTTCCTAATTTTTAAGGCACATAAAACATAAAACTAATCAGCCTCTCTCCTTATTTCGCTCGCTGGCTCTCTGAAGCACCATTTTTTAAAAAGTCCATTTGGAAAGAACCACTCAGGTCTCCATCCTTCTCCTTACCCATCACCCACCCATCCTAATATCCTGCATTATTGAGACGAGCTTATGCCTAGCCCTAGCCTGGCCCCCTATCAGATCCCCAAAATGAGTAGCTGGTAGCCTGGGAAGGAGCTCAGTTGGCAGGATCCCTGGTTTGAGCTCCAGTGCTGCATGGAGCAGATATAGGTGCACTTGCCTGTAATCCCAGCACCTAGAAGATAAAGGCAGGAACATTAGACACCGAAGGTCTTCCTCTCTGCATGGTGAGTCTGAAGCTATCCCAGGCAGGCTGGCACAGCTCAGCCCTGAAGTCTGGATCCTGAGGACCACACGCCTCAGTGACTCTGCTAGATAAAGGTCCTTCTTTCTCATTTGTCCACTGGAATATTATGCAGAGAGCTGATGTAATGTCACAAAGAGAGGGACAGTATCACTTCTGAGAGGTGGTTCTTAACATATTTTTCTGCTCTGTCTCTCTCTGTCTCTGGCTGTCTCTCTGTATCTCTGTATTTCTGTGTGTGTGTGTGTGTGTGTGTGTGTGTGTCTGTGTATCTTTCTCTGTCTACACTGTTGTGTTCTGGGAGAAGAAGTTCACATTGTAAGGAACTAGTATCCATCCAACAGCGAGCCAGGACCCCCAGTCTGTCCACAGCATATAAAGGAGCTCAGAAAAACACCATTAGCCAGTAGGCAATTCAAAAGAGATTAGAGGCCAGGCAGATAGTTCAACACAAGCTTACAAAATACTTTAAACCAGAACCACCTACCGGAGTGACTTCCATGTTCCAGAAATGCCCTATGGGTTCAGAACAAGTGGTTCCCAGTGGGTAGCACTGGTTGAGGGGTTGAGATGTACTTTTGCTGGATGAAATACACCAGAGTTGGGCTTTGGATGTTTGTAATTTCACCCCACATCAAGTTTGCTTTCTGCTTCGTGCTTGTAGTATGAAGTTAAAGATAAGAGCACTCAGCTTCCTGCTCTGGCTGCCATGCCCGCTGCCCAGTGCTAAGTCTTCCTGCCTTGATGGACTCTTATCCTTCCGGAACCATAAGCCAAACTGAACTCTTTCTTCTTCAGGCTGCTTCTGGTCATAGTGTTTTATCACAGCAACCGAAATGTATGCAGTGTAGTCATTTTCTGAAGCTCTTAAATTTACATGTTCTTTGCTACTCGTACATTCCCTTTCTTTTCTGAATTGTCCCCTCATAACTAGTCAATAACAAACACTAGATAACTTTTTTTTTTATTCATATGGGTGGAGGACCATGCCTGTGGAGATCAGAAGATACTTGCCAGAACTACTTTCTTCCTTCCAATATCAAATTCAAATCAGCAGGCTTGGAAGTAAGAACCTTTATTGGCTGAGGCATCTCACCAGCTCCCAAAGAATTTCCTTTCAAATGTATATGTATGCCTAAATGTGTGGGCACCTATCCTCCTCATTTCTTCTCGACTTTATTTACTGAGGCAGGAGTCTCACTGATTCAGCTAGTCTCTAAACAGCTTACCCTGGGGGAATAGCCTGTTCCACCTCATGAGAGCTGCAGACTACAGGCAGGTTGCCCTGCCTGTACAGCTTCTATATCATTGTAGGTTCTGGGACTCTGAACTTCAGCCCTTGCACTTGTGTGGCAAGCAGGATACCCACTGAGCCATCCCTCCAGTACATCACCAGTAGGCTGTGAGAAAGACTTTGACTCTCCTCAAGTGAAATGCTAAGTCCCGCATTACTATTTGTTCTCAGGGAGACCAGTACAATTATGCAACATAAATTCCTCCAAAGCGTCGGGGACTTCAGCTCAATTTCAAACCCTGCTGGCTTTATTACCAGAATGAATGATTATAAAATAGATGCATGCAAATGAAGAGATCAAAAAAATTAAAGGGCATGTGAAATTTAATGCATGCTGCTTGGAACTCTATGGCAGGATGCTGCAAAAGGCAGTAGCAGTGCCGTGCCATGTAGAAATGTGGTTTGTAATGTTTACAACTTGAGAGTGTGGTTTTAATATTGTACTGTCATGGTATATTTTGGGGGTGGGGGGAAGTGCAGAACCAGGAATGGTGACGTAACAACCTGTAACCTCTGCACTTTAGTGGTGGCAATCAAATGTTGTAATACCAAAAGGTTGCCAACATCTATGAAGTCATAGCAACCAAGAACAACTAGGGAGTTAGTTTCCTTACAAGGACCAGTCCAGGGGAAGAAATTAAGTTCAACATTAGGAAGCAGGGCCTAGTACTACACACCTGTAATCCCAGCACTTGGGAGGTAGAGAAAGGTGAGATATTCAAGACCATCCTCAGCGGCAAGTAAATTTAAGTCCAAATGATCCGTTTGAGGTTCAGTCTCAACAGCCACAGAGACATGTGCCAGTAAGATGGCTCAGTGGCTAAAAGAACTTGCCACATAAAACCTGACAACCTGAGTCCAATCCCCCAAATCTACAGGGTAGAAAAAGAGAACTGACACCAGAAGTTGTCCTCTGATTTCCATAATGCACTATAGCACATGGATACATACACACACATACGCCAATACATACATACATACATACATACATACACATATAAAATAACAATAATGTGGTAGTAGAATACTAGTAAAATAACAATAATATATTTTAAAAGAATTCTATTACAAAAAATTAATAAACATTTGCATTTCTGTTTCCAAAGAATAGATTGTTGAACTCTTCTGTGCCTGAGGTCTTTGTACTCTCCACCCACGAAGAGAAAGACTACAGAGTGTCCCAGAGTACAGAAAGCATTGAGAGGTTTGAAGATGAGAAAAACACTAGCGATTCATCTTGGGTAGCACAGTGAGACTCATAGTTAGGACCTGAGTCTAAAGCTGTGTTAAAGACCGCTCTTGGTCCTCTTTGGAACTCTTCAGTGGGGGTAACAGATTAGAGAGTTTGCTTCATTTTGTGGCATGTAACGGGGGAAATTCTATTGTGTGCTACAGCAGAGCTAATAGAAAGAAGCTTCTGACATCATCTCATGGGCTCCTTGGGCAGAAGGTCTAGATTCAAAAACCATCTCCTCTTCCCTTACCGCAAGAAGCAAGGATGTCCTTATACTTGTATAAATACTTTCAGGAATGCTGGAGGAGTAGCTGGAGCAAAGAATGGCCATTTCTGCATGCCTCTGGCAGGAATGGGACGGAGCAGGCAGACCTGACCCCTGTCCCCAGCCCACCCTAACTGTTCAGTCCCCCACTCCCTCCCACTCTAGCCCAGCATGCCAGGATCTGTGTTTATAGTGGCCAAAGGCAGTTTTTCCATTTAGGAAAACCCAACTGTGACTCTCAATCCTGGGTGCCAGAATCAAAAGAAAGTTTAGTTTGTTTAAAATAGCATTGATAGAGCTGGGCAGTGGTGGTGCACGCCTTTCATTCCAGCACTTGGGAGGCAGAGGCAAGCGGATTTCTGAGTTCAAGGCCAGCCTGGTCTACAGAGAGAGTTCCAGGACAGCCAGGGCTATACAGAGAAACCCTGTCTCGAAAAACCAAAAAAAAAAAAAAAAAAAAAAAAAAAACAGCATTGATAGACTGTTGCTGTAACTCAGTTGGATATGGAGTTTCCCTAGCGCATGAAGCCTGGGTTCTGTCTCCAGCACCACCTAAACCAGACATAGTAGAGCATGCCTATAATACCAGACAGAATGTCCCAGCATTCCCAACAGTCACCTAAACACACACACCAGCTAAGTGGCTCATGGGCAGTATAGGATTCAAGTCTGTTTGAGCAGAAGAATAAACCGGTACTCATCATGAATCTTTGAGGTCATCAGCAAATATTTGAAAGTGAGAATATTGAATCTGGAACTTGTATACAGACATGATCCAGGCAAGAGAAGTGTGCAGGGACATTTATGTATCAATAGAGTAAGAATCTATTTTTGAAATAATATCTTAACAATCCTCCAATAATTCAAGTATTTGTAAGTCGGGTTTTGGGGGGATTCGTAGAAAGTTCTTTGGTTTTTCTTGAGTTATGAGTGTATAAATTAGTGCCGCCTTGGGTTATACAAGACCCAGGTGAAGAGCTCTCAGGAGAAGTTGGGAGGTTCCATGAACTAGTGTTCAGAACAGGCAACGTCTCCCCACTTTCAGAAGGCAAGAGGGGCCATGTCTGGAGTTAAACAAAGAAGCGAACTATCTGTGAAGAAGGAGAGGGCTGAAGAAGGATGGTAGATAAGAATATATGCCCCTACCATGCCCTAGGAGAAGTGGGGTAAAAAGGAGAATCATTGGAGGGAGATAGAAATTTCAATGTGAATATGAGTTTGTTATAAACATGAGCTCACTGAGAATATTCTGCATTGGGTTGGCTTTACCAAGAAATTATTCAGTTCAACACTTTCTGCAGAGTGATATTTGTTACACAAAAAGCATGGGTTTGCAATCTGACTAGGATCAAAATCTCAAAGTCATGCCTGAGCTTTTGTTTATTCTTTTCTCCAAAGAAGTCAGAGTGTCTCCTCTCGACTCAGTTGGGTTGGAGCACAGGCATTACTTAAGAGACCCTTCCTAACCAAGGCAACAGAGTCAGACACATGAACTCTCCACTCGATAACTCAGCAACTGTCTCTACATGCTAGGGAGAAGGCTCATGCTGTAAAGTGCTTGCTCTACAAGCGGAGAGCCTGAGATCTGACCCCAGTACCTATAATAAAAGCCAGGGAGAGTTATATGTGCCTATAATTCCAGCAGTCGGGAAATAGAAAGCTGAGGTGGGCTCTGGAGGCTGGCAGACCTACTAGCCTTGACTATATGATAAAGTTCCAGGACAATGAAAGACTGTCTCGAGCCTTATGTTGAAAACACCTGTAGGCCAGTACAAGAGGTTGTCCTCTGAGCACTACATGCAAACAGTACACAGACACTCACTTATACATTTATATACATACATACATACATACATGCATGCATACATACAAACACACACACACAAACACAATGATAACATTAAGAGAAGATAAATGAATACAATTTAGAAACTCTACTACTTGTGTAAGTTTTCTGTATAAGTTTGAAATAATTTTCTAAATTATTTCAAGATAAAATATTTAAAAGTACCACAAGACTGGACAAAGCAAATACTTGGCCTAGACATTGGAATTATTAGAGGGGTCCCTAGAAAGGCCAGACAGGAAACACAACAGGCTTGGATCATTCTTATGTTTGAACAGAGAATATTACTTGAAGCTGTTAGGTTAAAATTAGAGTAAGCAAACAGCACAAAAGAAGTTGCCTTGGTTTTCAGCACAAACCAGAGAAAACACAATTATCCAAGTTCATCTCTCGTTTGAATTGTCACTCTGCATCCTTTCCATACTTCATTATTTCACCTCTGTTCTTTAGTCTCAGGAATCTGTTTTCATGTCATATCTGTAATACAGACCATGTCTTTGTAGTCTAAATATCCAAAAGGCATCTTTTTTGCTTTTATCTTTTTAAAATCAAATGTGTCCACAGTATCTGTACCAATCAAATTAGACTGTAATGCAGACAGCATACCACTCACCACCTTCTCCTCAGTCAACAAACCCTAAGCTTAAGGAAACATACCAAATTGTTCATAGCAGCAGAGTAAGAATTATAGAGTCCAGATAATCTATGATTTATTGTGTGCTTTCTGAACTGTTATGAAGTATGAGAAGTCTGCCTAGAAACTTTTAGATATCTAAACACAGAAATTCTGGAAAAATGTTTATTGCACCTAAAAACCTGACTGAAATTAGTACCCCTTTCTACCTATATATGGATACAGGATAACTGAGAAAGAACGTGCAAATGCTTAAATATATTACATATATACAAAGTATATAAATACATTCACATGTAATTACAATAAAAACTGTGTCCATACACATCAGGTCCATCACAAATGGGGACTTGCCCACAAATAACTTTTTTTCTCAGTTGTACAAAGATTCATATTATATTTTAATGTGTGAAATTCTGGTTGACTCGGGTTGCTAACTAGCTTCATGATGTATTCAGACCCTAGACAGGGAATGATCACTCCTCACCTGTGTCCTCTCTATTCTGTAAAATCTCCTACATGTACCCAGTAGCTTAATCTCAGACACATTAATCTTTACAAAACTTACCAAGCCACTTAAGTGGCTATACATGCCTTGGAAATGCTGTCTAAATTTCTCAGCATTCTGACTCCAAACTCTCTTTCCAGTACAATTTCACCTTTAGCATTGTGACCAAGAATTACCCTTCCCACCATCCTTCCAAGCCCACTTCTCCCATGATGCATTTCATATTCTCTCATAAGAGAGCTTTTCCTTTCTCCCTCAATATTCCGTTGTATTGGTGTATTGATGTTTTCAGCTTTTGTGACTACCTTGCTTGTTAATAGTCATTTCCTTCTTGCTATGGCTCTTATATTAAATACTGAGCTCCTTTAGGTGATAGCCCATCTTCTCCCCATGCCCTCCATTCCTGCTGAGTGTTCTCTTCAGTAACCTTTAGAAAATAAGTCAGTCAATCCACCGACATATTATACAACGTCATGAGAGAGTACACGGTGCTTTATCCTTCGGTATCATCGCAATTTTCTCCTTCCACCATGAGGGTCCAAAGGAATAAACTCAACTAATCAGGTTTAGCTTTCCTCACTAAGCCATCTTGTTGTCCCTATACTAATAACTTTCAAAACAAAGACATAAAATAAGCAAAATAACTAAAGAGAGATCTTACAAGAGTCATGCAAATACTTATGAAGACAGAGATGTGTTACATCACACATCATTATGAAATTGCAGATTAAAACAAGATACTGCCACATAGCTCTCAGAATCGCCAAAATCCTAAACAATAATAATGCCAAATGCTGGTGAGGACATGAGGCAATAGGGCCTCTTGCATCCACTCATCGCTATGGTGATACAAAATGATACAGCCACTTTGAAAGCTACCTTGTCAGCTTCTCACAAAACTTAACAGACTCACTGTTATTCTTCTGCTGCTGTGCATGGAGGGGCATATGCATGTGTGCACATGTTTGGAGATAAGAAGCCAACCTTAGGTATTATTCGTTAGGAACTTTCTACCTTCTTTTGTCAGGCAGGGGAACTCACTGGGACCAGGGCTCCCTGACTGGGCTATGCACAGTGACCTGTGAGATCCAGGAATCCAACTACCTCTGCCTCCCCAGCACTGGGATTACAAGTGTGTGCCATCAAGAGAGGCCCCTTGGTATTGCAAACTTTATATGCCCCAGTAGAGGGGAATGCCAGGGCCAAGAAGTGGGAGTGGGTGGGTAGGGGAGCAGGGTGGAGGGAGGGTATAGGAAACTTTCAGGATAGCATTTGAAATGTATATAAGGAAAATATCTAATAAAAAATAAATTAAAAAAAAAGTGTGTGCCATCACACTTGCATTTTCACATGAATTCTGGGAAATCTAACTTCAGTCTTCATGGTTGCTCAGCAAGCATTCCACCTTCAGAGCCATCATCTTCCGGGCCATCATCTCCCCAGCTTGTGCTTTTGTTTTTGATATAATCTTGCTGTATAGGTTGACCAGAAAACTATTATGTAGCCCAAAATATCCAAGAATTCCAAGACTTCCTGGCTTAGCCTCATGAGTATTAGGTATACTAACACACCAGGTCTAACATAGTCTTAACAACTTAATCCATCAATCATACTATTGGGTATTTATCCAAAAGTGTACAATGCTTACATTTATGTAAAAGGCTGCATATTAATGTTTAGATAAACTTTATCCATAATTGTCTTAACCTGAAAGCAACCAATTGTCTTTGTGTAGAGGAATGGATGCACTGTGGTATAGCTGGGGGATGAAAAGTACTCAGCATCAAAAGGAAAGAACTTATCAAACCACAAGAAAAGCACACGAGAAACTCTCGGAGTAAGATACTAAATGACTAGTGTGAATTGAAAAGACACATCCTGTCCAATTCAAACTATGTGACCTTCTGGAAGGTTAAAAGGTCAAGTGATACCACTGCTTAGGCTGGTAGAGGAAAGGAACTCGTGAACATAGATGAGTTTTGACCTGCCAAGATGAGTTTGTGTGGTTCCTTATAGTTGGGTCTGCATTACTGTACTTTTGTTTAAAGCCACAGGTTGTATAAGAGTGAGCTGTAATATAAGTCATGTTCTTGGAGTGATCATTATCTGTCAATTTAGGTTTATAATTGTAACAAATGCCTCATTCTGTTGGGAAAACTTTGTAGCAGACATAAAAGGTGGGGATTTGGGAAATTCCTTAAATTCTCTCAAGCTTAATGCTCTAAAGAAGTAATATACAGCAAAAATGAAATAATGAAACTATTTCATTTATGACTTTCAACTGAAGTCTCACTGTGGAATCAGAGTCCATTGACTGTCCTTAGCTGGAGTAATCACTTTAGCATCAAATTCTGGGACCTCCAATGTTGATGAACAAGTAACTCAAAAAAGACAACTTCTTGGCCATCATGGATTGGTTCACTCATCCCTATACTGAGTCATTCATCTAACAAACGTTTATTGAAGACCTTCCATTTGCTGGGCTATGCCTTTGATGACTTACAGTCAGGGAGACTGACATATAAGCAAAGTGTCACTGCAAACTAAGACCAATTTAGTGACTGGACTGAACACAGGATGGGGAGCACAAAACAGAAAGGGCAAGCCAGCTGGTGAAGCAGAGAAGGTTCTTGTAAATGGGGGAGATCTCCCAATCCATAAACAACAAGCAAGCTGGCCAAGTGCAAATAGCATGAGCAGAGATATGGACAGTTCCCTTACGAACATGAGGACCTGAAAAACAACAGGTCAGCTCTCAAGGGGACAAAATTAATGAAGGAACACCTAAGTTGCTATCTATTTTTATCAATGGCTCAAGTCTGCTTCTTATTGCTGTGATAAATGTTACAACAAAAAGCAAGTTGAGGAAGAAAGGGTTTATTTCACCTTACAACTCCCAGGTCCATCACTGAAGGAAGTCAGAGAAGTCAAGGCCGGTAACTGAAGGTGGGAACAGAAGCAATGACTATGGAAGAATGCTGCTTACTGGCTTGCTTCCCTGGCTTGCTCATATATCTACCTTTGTTGTAAAAGGTGTCCCACCTATCCACAGGTGGCACTGTCACCAGTATGCTGGGCTCTTCTACATCAATTGACAATCAAGAAAATGCCACATAGGCATGCGCACAGGCCAGTATGATAAAGGAAAATTCCCAACACAAGTCCCTCCTCCCAGGTATTCAAGTTGACAACCAAGATTAGTCATCATATTGACCTTAATAATTTCTTTCCTGGAGCCTTTCTCTGCCTCCTTAGTTCCCTGGTGTTTATGGGAAAATACCCACATGTGATTTTATAGTATTTCTGCTTAATTGGCAACCAGCTGTCTTTCAGAAATCAGAATCTGCTCCACCCCCATTTCATCACTGAGAAAAAGACTGACTGGGAAAAAAAAATTATTCCTAAAATAGCTTCTGTGAAAAACAAAGCCTGCACTATTTTAGCATAAAGTTAGTGCCGAGAATTCTTTCTAAGGTGTCATCTCAATGAGTTTCATTGTCTTTCACAGAGCTGCAGAGCAGTTCCTGGTCAAAGTTTAGTCTTGCCTTTTGGTGGAATTAAAGAGCTGGCTCCTCCATTAATGTTCTTTCTTGAAAGGTTTGTTGCTGTTGTTATTTTATTTTTTACAACCCTTGGAACATTTGAGATTCTTTCATAGAAAATTTGTGTAGTCTGAGAGCTAGGGCTATCAGGCCTGTTTGATGCACCCTATTCAATAAACACAATGTTGGTCAGATGAAGGAGAAAGAGCCTCAGGCACATAATTGGAGTTTAAGGAAGACCACCATAGCTAATCAAAAATATCCAGACACTCTGTGAAAGGGGCAGCCCAGAGAGACGGGGAATATCTAAAGCAAATGAATAAAGACTATCATGCCATTAAACAGATACAGCTGTGCCTGGATGAATGGGAGCATGAATACCGCTGCAGTTGTCCACTAAAGGACCAGCACCTACAAGGACCTGCCACTCTTGTGTTAACAGAAAACTATCAGCACTGTGGTGGGGGTATAAGAACATATACATAGCTGGGTAAAAGTCAGTGGCGTTCTTATAGTTCTTAAGAACTTAGTATGGTACAAAATGGCACAGTAAACGTTTTAGAAAATGGAAACTTCCCTTTGTATAATTCAGACCAGGGTGCTTTCCTAAACTTAAAGGGTGCTGACAAGAAACACTCTGTAGGAGAATGTGAGAGTCTCCTTCAGTTCATCACAAAAATCTCAATAGGTCATCACATCTGGAATTTAAGAAAATCTAATAAAGTTCAGTTCCATGGAGATGAGGAAGAGATGGCCAGAGGGACCAAGTGACGAATATAGAGGGTATTCTTACAAGCGTCCGTACACCTTCATAAGAGTATCATCCTGAGATTTGTCTTGTATGTTTTATTTGTTTTTTTCAAAACAGAGTTTCCCATAGCCATGGCTGGTCTCGAACTCATTGTGTTCAAGGATAACCTTGGACTTTCTATCCTCCTGCCTCTACTTCCTGGATTGTTAGGATAGCAGGTGTACTACCATGCCTGGTTTATATGATGAGGGTGATTGAACGCACAGTTTCATGACTGCCTGGTAAGCATCCTACCAGTTGAGTTGTCTTCTTGAGTTTATTACTTTCTCAGGCTGCCCTGCCCTTGGTGAGTACTGCCTGCCATGTAATGTTGACACTTCTTCCAATGAATACAAAAGGGCCTGTTGCTTTAGGCTCCCAGGAATGGATTTTATTCAATATGTCCACACATTCCTTCACTTTATAAATTCACTAGATACATTATAACATACATTTATTTTCAAATAAATGTCGGCAAGCTGGCCGTTTGGTGCATTTAAAGCCCTATGATATCATGAATAATAGTCAGTTAGCTAAGTCAGGCAGTAATGGCACATGCCTTTAATTCCAGCACTCAAGAGGCAGAGGAAGGTGGATCTATCTCTGTAAGTTCCAGAATAGCCAGGGCCACACAGAGAAAACCTGTGTCAAAAAATCCAAAGGAGGGTGGGGGGAGGGAGACAGTCAGATAGTTGAGACTGGTGAGACACGTTTGTCTGTCAACCTAGTACCCTGAAGGCTAAAACAAGAAAACTGAAAGTTCATGGCCAACCCAGGCTACAAAATGAATGCAGGCATGGTGGTTTGAATAAGAGTGGCTCCATAGACTCATATCTTTGAACACTTGGTCTGTAGTTGGTGGAAATGTTTGGGGAGCATTTGGGGGTGGGGGGAGATAGGATGGTGATTTCCAGTTCATCTCTCTCTGCCTCATGCATGTGGATCAAACTCTAAGCTCTCAGCTACAACTTCAGCACCATGCCTGCATGCCTGCTACCATATTCACCACCATGACCATCACAGATTTTAACCCTTTGAAACTGTAAGCTCCTAGATCAGACCAGTTGAGAAACAAGTAGCCCTGCAGAACAAGGAGCCTAGCAGAATGCTCTGCCTGCCAGTGCATGTGTGCTCTCGTTTACCTTCAGTGGTAACTCAGCTGTAGCTCAGTAGGTGCTCTTGGTTCTGTGCATCTCTTGACTCCCGCATCCAGACACATTTTCCTCATCTGTTATCACTAGCAATGTGTCTCATTTCCTCCAAGCCAGCTTCTTCATCCCTTGTTCCCCGACACAGATGCAGGACTAAACACTCACTAGCCTTTGTTGCTGCTTATCTGCCCTGCAAGGGAAAAAGATGAGTTTTCTCTGTACATAGTTTCTTTTCGACCTGCTGTGAACAAATTCCACCAACAAGAAGCACCTTAAGAAATAGTTTATTTCTGCTCACTGTTTGAGGAGTAGGCTCTGTCATGGTAGGTGGCATGGCAGCATGTCTGAGAAAACTCAGAATGGACAAGAGTGGGGACAAACTATAAAAAAAAAAAATCCCAAGGCCCAC
Organism: Mus musculus; assembly: GCF_000001635.26. Classification (NCBI taxonomy): domain Eukaryota; kingdom Metazoa; phylum Chordata; class Mammalia; order Rodentia; family Muridae; genus Mus; species Mus musculus. Next base: position 21,888,484 of record NC_000069.6, read on the forward strand.
CCCCCAGTAACTCACTTCCTCTTATAAAACTGAGCCTTCTAAAGGTTCCATTACCTTTCAAATCAGAACTACCACCTGGAGACAAAGTACTGAAATACTACTATAGTACTTTGAGGCTACAGGAGACCATTTCACATACACACATACAGGATTAACTGGGTGGTAAATTATTTCGTCAAATTCATTTAATAATAATTGATATTTTGTTTATTTATTGTTTGTGTACATGCATGCATGAGTTCAACCTGTGTTCTATCATCATAAAATCAGATATCCATGAACCTGTATCCTGTCAATAATAGACCAAGATAATTGTGAAGCCTACTCTGTAACCTATCAGTCATGAATCCAAACATGGATGAGATCGCCCTTTGTCCTGTGAGTCACAGACCCAAACACATGTGAATCTGCCCTGTATCCTACGAGTCAGGGGCCTTTACATGGATGACTGAACTCTGTACCTGCTTTTGTCCCTGGTTTATGACTAGCTCCAAGTCATCCATTAAGGTCTGTGTACCCAGTCTACTCCATGCCTACACATATTAAGTGATTTTGCTGTGCAGGGTCTCTCAAAGCTATCCTTGTCCAAGTCGTTTAACTCTTACCTGCAGAGTCAGTAACTTAGAGCTAGCAAGACTTACACTTGTTGACTAACACCAACTCTAAGCATTTATCAGAGGAAAGGAATACTCAAGAAAAGAAAATTAGCTGAAGAGAAATTAAGGGAGAAGAATTCTGGCTGACTAGCTAGCAAGTCACCTGGTTTGATCCTTATGAACAGACTAAAGACCATTTTACCACAAGTCCAGACAGAGATCTCTGTCTTAATGATAAATGATCATTATAATGTTTCTCCTATATAGTAGTCATACCTGCCATCAGAAAATGTCCTTTGCCAGATTGGAGAGATCTGAAGAGATAGATCTTCATGTCTCTGAGTCAGATACCCAGCCAAAAATTCAATAGCCATTTTCTGTATGTTTATCAGTGATCAGCCTTTGTGTGAAAGCACATGATATGACTGCTTCACTCAGAGAGCTGACTTCCGGTTAAAAACACTGTACATGGTTTGCAGTGTGTAAGAATTATTGCAGAGACTCACAAACAGACAGTAGGCAGTAAGTAATTGTTGAATTTTCTATCACCTTAGTGAAGGTTTAAACATCATTGTGGAATAAAGGATGGAAGGACATAAGAAACAAAGAAGGCATAGAATGTCATGTCTTCTGGGCATGGCTTGGCCATTATATGCTTGAATGTTCAGTAGCTAGGACTACCTGCACAAGACCTATACAAACTGAGTCCATCAAAATCCCCCCATGAAGTGAGTGAGAGTGAGGGTCTCACCTGGTTCCACCTCTCTTAAAGAATTTATAGGCAGTTGCTGGGAGAGGGAACGGCATTTTCCTTAGTGATATAGCCATTGATACAATACAGCACAGATACTCCCATGCTCCTCTGAGGAACCCTAATTAAACTCATTGGTTTGCTAAGAAGATAAGAAAACAAAATCGTTTTTTTTTTAAATTAGGTATTTTCTTCATTTACATTTCCAATGCTATCCCAAAAGTTCCCCATAGGCTCCTCCCCGACTCCCCTACCCACCCACTCCCACTTCTTGGCCCTGGCGTTCCCCTGTACTGGGGCATATAAAGTTTGCAAGAACAATGGACCTCTCCTTCCACTGATGGCTGACTAGACCATCTTCTGCTACATATGCAGCTACAGACACAAGTTCTGGGGGGTACTGGTTAGTTCATATTCAAAACTGTCTTTTTAAAAATAAATAAAAAGACAAGACAAGCTACTTAAGAAAAATGAAAATAAGGCAACTTTATAATCACAGCACTTGGCATTTGCAATGAAATTTCAAGGAGGGAAGAAAACACCCAAGAAAGGGTTTCATTGAGGTGGAAAGATTCTGAGCTGAACTGGCAGAAGAGGCCAAACTGGAAATTCAAAAACGTCTTATTTACAGAGAAGGTAAATCATAGGCTGGCTGGGCTTGGGGGCTTGGAGCTGATGTTAGAGTTCTCACATCACTCCAGCTGGTTGAAGAGATCTGGTCAGGCACTGCAGGAAATGATGCTTCTCCCTGAACCATGGGGTGCAAACAGTTTTGCAGAAGCAATTCATGCTTAGCTGCCATCTTCCTTTGATTCTTGCCCCTTTCCAAATGGATCTTAATTTTCAAGTTATGTTTTGTGATAAATATTGAGAGATTTTTTTTCAATCGATTTTTTTTAAACAAGTGTATATCAGGATGGTCTAAAACTCAATTAGTAAAATATGCCTTTTAAAATTATTGTATTTCTTAATAGTATTAGGCAAACACACATGCTCACACATATGTGTGTGTGTGTGTGCCTATGTATGTTAAACATGCACATATGTACATGATGGGGTTCTGTACATGTCTCAGGACACATATGTAGAGGCCAGAGGAAAACGCTGTGGACTCTGTTTTCTCTTCCACCTTTCCCATGGGTTCTGGGGATTGAACACACATTGCCAGACTTGCTGTCTTACTTCCTGAGTCATTTTGCCAGTTCTATTTTAGAGCGCTTATTCATGAGTGTATTCATGTATAAAATTTTGGATTTCCTTCTTGCCCTTTCCCAGTACTAAGGTCAGATCACGCCTACCATATGCTTTCATTCCCCTCACACGCCTCTTCTTCCCAAATGTGTGCTATGATTTAGAAAGCATATCTATTGGGGTTTATAACTTAGAATCAGAAACTTAGAACACCCACGATACAATTTGCAAAACACAAGAAACTCAAGAAGAAGGAAGACCAACGTGTGGATACTTCATTCCTCCTTAGAATAGGGAATAAAATACCCATGGAAGGAGTTACAGAGACAAAGTTTGGAGCTAAGACGAAAGAATGGACCATCCAGAGACTGCCCCATCCGGGGATCCATCCCATAATCAGTCACCAAACCCAGACACTCTTGCATATGCCAGCAAGGTTTTGCTGAAAGAACCCTGATATACCTGTCTCATGTGAGGCTATGCCAGTGCCTGGCAAATACAGAAGTGGATGCACATAGTCATCTATTGGATGGAACACAGGGTCCCCAATGGAGGAGCTAGAGAAAATACCCAAGGAGCTGAAGGGGTCTGCAACCCTATAGGTGGAACAACAATATGAACTAACCAGTACCCCCAGCTCGTGTCTCTAGCTGCATATGAGGCAGAAGATGGCCTAGTCGGCCATCATTGAGAAAGAGGCTCCTTGGTCTAGCAAACTTTATATTCCTCAGGAGAACGCCAGGGCCAAGAAGTGGGAGTGGGTGGGTATGGGAGCAGGGCCGGGCCGGGGTGGGGGTGGAGGGTATAGGGATAGCATTTGAAATGTAAATTAAGAAAATACCTAATAAAAAATATATTAAAAAAAGAAAAAAAAGAATGGTCCAAATACAGCTACTGCATAATTTTCAACGGAAGGCCCCTTCAGATAACAGTGCTGCAAATAGTCCCACTACCACCTTCTCCTTTGGAATAGGGTGTCCTTCCAGAGCAAACAAGAGTGTACTGTGCTCCCTGGTTCTGCTTCTAGCTGCTTCGGTCGCCTCCATTTCTCTTGGAGATGATTGAATTATCTACGTAAAGATGAAACAGCTAATCCTTGGGGTGGGGGTGGGGAGAGAATTGATTCGTGGCCAGCAGACATTTAGTCTCAAAGCAACTGGGGACGCTCCGGAAGTGATTAGTGCTAACAGAAGCCTTGGTTCTCCTGGCAGGCTAAATGCTTTAGAAACACCAGGGAGAGGGAAAGAGCTTTGTGTTTCTTCCTAATAAATCTCCCATCTTATTGTCAGAGGCAGTTTGCCCTCCTGGGGGCCTGGGCTCCAATCTCAGCCTTTTGCAACTGAACTCTGCCTTGCCTGATGTCCATTTCCATCACAATGGCTTACTGGGTTCTAAAAGAGACAATCTGCCACACCAGGCTTCTCAATTTCTCTGCCCCTCCTTCCCTCCCCACCAATCACGTCTTGACCTCCCCCCCCCCCCCCCCCGCCTCCTGGCTCAGGTACTCCCTGCTTCCCATCCTTGCTCTTGCTCCAGGGATCTCTTTCTGTAAATCCTCTGAGAGAATTCCTGGATTAAATTTGAAGTAAAGCATTACAAACCTCTAACTCGGTGTCAATTACTATTTGGCACTACATTTTATGAGGAAGAAATGCAATAAAACAGCAATTTCTAAATTTAACCCGCATTACATAATATAATTATTTATTGCAGAAGATGTTGTTTATACATCACCCACGTTATTGATTGCTATGAAAAAGGCAATGTACAGGAAGCCATACAAATTGATCAATAGTTAAAGTGATTAATCAAATATTTAATTTGTTTCCATAAATTTTAGTCCAGTACGTGTTTCACATCACACAATGTAGCTATGAACTATAACTCCGCTCCCCAGCAAGACGCACAGAGAAATGTCTTTCTTCTATTTCTGAAATGCTGCAAGAGAACACTAAAGCTGAGTAAACCATATTTGTCTTTCACACTCCCACCCATCCTCATTTTGCTCCCACTACTAACAACCCAAAGCTGAAACCACTTAAGGATTATAATTATCCCTCATCATGATCGACTGTGTGATGACGAGGCTGCTACCCATCACAAATGATGTTGCTGGAAAGGAAAGATGTGCAGCCCAGAGACATTCCCTGCTTTGTTTTTTGCTTTATCCCCTCCTCCAGGCAGAGGGAGGGAGGGATGAAATTCAGTCAGGAAAACAATTAGCTTGCCTAGCTTCACTGCACTGTGATATCAAATCACACAGCAATTAAGAGCTCCAAAGAGCCCCAGGTTGGTTTCACGCACATTCAAGGATGTAAACCGATCTGTACCCGATGAGCTAAGGCTGGACTGCAAATGAAAAAGTCAGAAGAGGTAAGCAGTGTAAAATTCCATTCTCTGCCTAATCACACTTCACTAATGGTGATATGCGCTCAGAGTACCTCTCAGTCGGTACACAGAACATTTGCATGTCTCCTCAAGCCTTGATAGATGGCTACAGAATTCTACCCTGTGACTTCTCTGGCAATACATGTCAAATGCAAAAGGCTAATATTTTCAGAAAAAATATATATACATTTGATGGTGAATAAAAAGGATAAGTGAAGTGTCCCATGGTGGGGCTACAGAGACGGCCCACTCAGGAAAAGTTCATCCCGTGTAAACATTTGAACCTGACTTCAATCCCTATTACCCATGTAAAACGTCTGGTGTGATGGTTGGTGAATCTAAGCAGTGGGCAAGTGGGAACAGGTGGATCCCTGGGGTTCACTGGCCAACCAGCATAGCCTAATGGGCAAGCCCCAGGTTCCAGTAAGAATCACTGCCTTTAAGAAAAACATGATACATAGCTCCTGAAGAATTAAACCTGAGACTGACATCAGGCTTACTCATGCATGCGCACAAACATGCATTTCACGGATACACAAGTGTGCATGGACACACAGCTGAACATACACAAAGAGGACAAGAAAAGCGTCATCTTTCCCATCACCAAAGTCTTAACTGTTGAATTTGGCACAGAAATCTCCAAAGGCAGACAAGTGCGGGAGAGTTTTAACGGTAGGAGAACATTACCCATCTTCTTCTTCTCCCTTCTTCCTTTTTGCTCTTGAAACAGGGTCTCTACCAAGCTCGGAGTTGTTAGGTTTTTACTATTTAAAAAGAAAACAAGAAAGAAAATGCCTTTATCTTTAAAACAAAACAAAACAAAACAAAAAACTGCCAGCATACATTATAAAACCTTCAAAATAAATGCTTTTTGTTTTAAAGCAGGTACTGTAGCCTGCCCTAGGCCCCACATACAGCCAGAGATGACCTTGAACTCCTGATCTCCCTGCTTCCACTTTCACTGGGATTATAAGCGACTCGGCTTCATCCCCTCTTTCTGTTTTTATAGATTTGTTTGTTCCTAATTGAGTGCTTTTCTCTTAGATAGCTTTGTTACACTTGGACGTGTTATGTTATAAGGCACCAGAGTTCCCAGTACAAAGTAAGCCATGACGGCTCCTTTTCTCTTGCTTCTTTCTTCTCAGAAGCTTTCTCTGTCACTTAACTATGGATTTAAGAAGAAATAAAATGGAACATGGCAGATATTAGTTTGCCTATGGCCCTGTGAATGGCCCCACACCTATGTGCATATGGGCAGCATTAATTGGCCTCAGGAGGTTATTAATACAAATAAAGAAAGAAGGCATGAGGTCAGGAAAGAGGTGTGGGAGAGGAGCAATAGGATGAGTTGGAGGGAGGTTAATGATGGATGGGTTTGATCAAAAGACATTGTATAAATATATGCCATTGTCGAAAATAAAAATATTATTTAAAAAGAAATAAAGTATGTTATATGGTTCTCTTGTTTTTTTAAACAGACTCTTCATTTTGGAATAATTGTACATTTATAGAAAAAATCAAAATGGTAAATTAGAAAGTGTTCACACATTGCTCATCGTCCTCCCCATTTTGCAACTTAACATTAACATGTACCACTTCCAAAATTAGGAAGCTGACATCTTTGGGTCGCTAGTAGTTGCCCTCCAGAATTAATTAGTTGCAGCTCTGTCCCATTTTTCATTTACAATCCTGTCCTCTCTTTATTTCAGGTTTCAAAGCTTGAGATCTTGCTTGGGGCGTCAAGTCATCTAGTCTACCGGGTCTGTGGGAGACATCTTTGTTTACAGTGACCTGGACAAAGAATCTTAATTTTCTTTTCTTTTTTTTTTTTTTTAAAGATGTATTTATTACATGTAAGTACACTGTAGCTGTCTTCAGACGCACCAGAAGAGGGTATCAGATCTCGTTACAGATGGTTGTGAGCCACCATGTGGTTGCTGGGATTTGAACTCTGAACCTTCGGAAGAGCAATCGGGTGCTCTTACCCACTGAGCCACATCACCAGCCCAAGAATCTTAATTTTCAAAGCAATATTATTATTTCTAGGACCTTTGCAATAATTAATATTTAACAACTATGGAAAACTTGTCACATGAAAAATGTGTACATGAGGTCACACCCACCCACCTGACCCTGCCAGGTATATATTACCCCAATGTTTATGAAGACAAGCAACTACTAGATACCCCAGCTGAAACTCTTTAATTCTCTAGCAACTATTCCAGGAGACCTTCAGTGTTGCTCAGCCAAGTGAGTACTGAAATCCTAGGAGGTAGGTGTTCACACCCTGAGTAAACACTCCATATGGGTGCTCTGTGCCACACCAAGGACACTGTGTGGGCCGGTTCCTATGGCAATGGCCTGTCTCATGACCAGTCTATCTTTCACCATTCATTAACCTGTCACTCCTGCCTTCAGTGGCCATCTATTAAACACCTGCTAAATGCCAAGTGGTTCTCTAGTGTTTTGGAGCATGGAAGGGAAAGATGATAATAACACATGCAGACCTTACAGAACAGTGGGTTCCGTGATCTACTCACTGACAGAGTGTACAGGGTCACAGGAACAAGTGAGTCAGACTAGAGAGGAGAGGCAGCTCCCACAAAGACACTACTCAAGGAACCACAAATGCAATGCCCAGGTCAAGAAGGGCTGATAATAAGCAAAACGGTCGATCCAGGTCAAATGAGAACCTAGAAGCAAGTCACAGAAGCCCAGTGGCATGCAGTTACCATCTGTGACTAGACAATTTAGGAATATGGTATTTAACAGGGCTCCAGGAAATGTCTGGTACCCTGAAGGTGCCCCTGATTCCCAGATACTAGCCATTCCCAGGGCCTTAGCGAAGAGAATAAATCAGAGTCAGTTACTAGATGATACATGGAGAAGAATGTGAAAGTGTTTAACATGAACACGTGAAAGTCTATGGCTGAAATCTTGACCAGTGCAGAAGACAAGGAAGGAGAATGGAAAGTAAATGAAACCTCTCTTGTCTCTGGGACTATAAACACAAATATGCTCTTGCCTTTCCAGAAAATGCTTATTATTATTATTATTGTTATGACTATTTTATACATATAAGAACTAAACTGGAGGGTTGCAGGGCTGCTCACAGAAGGGTAACATTTTGTCTTCCTACAGAGGATGGACTTGAGCTCTGTAAGTGACTCAATGGATGAGATACTTGCCACCGAGGAAAAATAATCATGGTAATTATGTTCTCTGTGGGGAAGTACACACGTGTGTGTTGTACAGCCATGTGTGTGGATACATGCTTACAGAAGCTAATGAAATGTCTTCTCAATTGCTTTCCAGCTTAATTTTTGACAGAGTCTCAGGCTGAACCCATTCAGGCCAGAGAGTTCCCGGAATCAGCCTCTCTCTGCTTTTCCGGTTCTGGGATTATGGTCTAGCACTGTCATGCCTAGATTTTTGCATGGCTATTGAGGATCCAGACTCAGGTCCTTAGATTTAGATGCTTGCATGACAAGCAATTTCCCAAATGAGCCAGCTCACAGCCCTTCCCTCTTCTTAAATAAGACATTCCTTAACAGAATTAATTGGTATTAGAAGCTGAGAAATCGTGGATTCTACAAGACCATAGGAACCTGATCAACCCAGGGTTTAATCTGTTCCCTAACACAGAAGGTGATGTGTGACATCAAGGTAGAAAGTCGGTGTGAAGCTAGTAGGGCCTGAGGAAGGAAATCTGCAGTGTAAAAGCCTGTATTCAGTTACTTCATGAGGACTCCAGTCTGAATCAAGCATTACTGTCTAGGGGATATAGATGCAAGAAAGAAGCAATAGGCAACATGAGACCGTGGCTTTGCCAAATTAGGTTAAGCATCAAGCCAATTCTACAGTCAAGATTATAAATCCCATCTGGTTACAAGTCAAGGTCAGTTATCATTGTTTCTCATTCTTCAGCTCAGGGGAAAAAGAACACGGAATTAGCCAGTGCTGAGCCCTTGCTCCTAAGAGAATGCTGAGCTAGGTTTCTGCATAACCAGAAAGCAAGGCCACTAGGAACACTGGAAGCAGCAATTCTACCAGATACCTATGAGTAGACAGAGCCCTGCTTGCAGCACCCTGGTTAGAAACAGAGTGCTGTATTCAGGGTAGCACTGTTGCCCTTTCAGTAAGCAGGGAGAGCAACTGAAGAAGCAATGAAAACCACACACAGGTGTTTGTATCTGTTGTTAATATGGAAAGGACCTTTTTAATTTTTGTATTACTTACATTTATTTACTATTTATGTAGGATGTGATGAGAGAATGTCCCATTGTGCTTGTCAAGGTGAGATAACAATTTATAGGAATCAGTTTTTTTTTTCTTCCATGTTGGTTCTGGGGCTCAAACTCAGATTGTCAACAGTGTTAGCAAAACCCTTTACTAGCTGAGCCGTCTCACAATCACAAGGGGAACTTTTTAAGTAAAAAGGAGTATATTGTTTACTTTTGTAATCGGTTGTGACCTGACACGGGTTAATTTAAGAAAGAATTTGTCTTGACTCATAGTTCAGGGGACATCATCTATCATGGTGGGAAGGCATAGCTTAAGGACAGGAGGCCAGCAGCTCACCTTATATCTTACTCAGGAGACAGAGTTGCATGCTCTGTCCAATCAGTATGTCAATTTTGTCAACTAATCAATATGTGCTGTTTTTAATCCATGTCTCTGTCTAAAGATGCCTCATTTACTCTGTTGTATGAACTCGTTGCTGGGGTAAACCTGACTAACAACTAGCCCAAGCCTGGGAAAAGCTTTTCTAACCAGAGCTTTCTTTATAAAATAGGTCACTAGATAAGATTTCTATGCTATATTTAGAAACTATCTTCATCAACAAGGCCACCAACAAAGCCTCAAACATGGAAAAATGTGGTATAAAATGTCCCATAGGGAGATGCCCTCTGCGGAGTCTGAGGGGTGAAAGCAGAAGGAAAGTCTGTATGATCTACACCTCCTGGAAATATCAACTGACTTAAATCTTTCATAGCTCGGCACATACCCATGACTAATCAAAGTGTGGGCAGGAAAGTCTGGGGATACAGCTCAGCTAATACAGAGATGCATAAAGCCCTGACAGCCAACTACATGAGCCAGATACTGTGGGGACGTCCTTACAATCCTAGCTCTCAGGAAGTGAAGGCAGGAGGATGAGGAACTCAAGGTTACCCTCGGCTACATATTAAACTCAAGGATAGCCTGAGCTATAAAAGATTCCGTTAAGAATTTTTTTCTAAGCCTCCTTTGAGAATTACAAATAACTTTTAGTGAGTAAATGTGTAAACACAGAATCTGTGAATGAGATCAGCTTGTGCGGATACATGCGCACATATTTCAACGGCAATGACAAAGTATCCCAAAAAAAGTTTTCTACATGAGATAGATAAAAAATATAACAATAACTACCTAAGAAAATTTTGTAAATTAAAAATGCAACCATTGCAGTAGAAACCAGTGACCTGATGTGGTAATTCAGTCTTCATGAAATATTTTTAAAAGTTTATCTTCTGTAACTGCAATTGCAAATTTAGTTATTAATCCTAAAATGCATGTTAGGGAGATATAACCTATTGATATTTAAAGGTGGGAAATCTTAGAGTTCTAAAGACAAAGCACTGATTAAATAACTCATGATATCCCCAAAGAATGTAATACCATAGACATTTTAAACAACCTTAAATTGTGCTTTGATATCATGTGTGCCCTCCTCATTATGACAGCACGTTGTTAGTGAAATGAATATGACATGTTTACGCTGGTGAGATGGCTCAGGAGGTAAAGGCACTTGCCACCATGCTTGATGTCAAGTTCCATCCCCAGTGGGAGGTAAGACCTGACTCCAAGAAATTACCTTCTGATCTCCACACACAAACTGTGCCATACTCAGGAGCACGCACACACACACACACACACACACACACACACACTCACTAAACATACCTAAAATGTTGCACAATAGGAAGAATTGTGCCCACTATGTTTATAAAGAGCAAATGCTTTTTAAAACATTCATAGTATGAATGTATTTTCATGGATCCACAAATGTAGTAACCAAAACATTAAGAATTCCGTTTGGGGTACTGGAGAGATTGTTCAGGTTAAGAGTATGTGTTGCATTTCTGAGTAACTACAGTTCAGTTCCTAACACCCATCTCACAGGGGTAGTTTGCTACCTCCCGTTACTCTGCTCCAGGAAACATTATACCTTTGATCTGCTGAGGTACCTGCATTCACATGCACAAAGCCATGTGAAGACACAAAGACATAATACAATAAAAAAAAATGGTTTTCTGACTTTTTTTTTCTTAGTAAGAACTAACTTTATTCAGTATGAATAAGATATAATGAGAGTATAATTTCTTTTTTCTTTTTTTTTTTTTTATTACTAATTTTATACCCTAATTGCTGTCTCTCCTCCCGGTCCTCCCTCTCACAATCCCTTCCCCCATCCCTCCTTGGCATTCCTTCTAGGCTCCGCCCCACAGTTAAAGGGCAACAGCCAGGTATGCCTGACTCAGTATAAAAGGAGTTGTTTGCCCCCTCCTCACTCTTACTGTCTTCCCCTCTCACTCTCTTCCCTCTCTGTCTCTTATCTCCTCGTTCCCCTCCCCCTCTCTCTCCACATGTTCATAGCTGGCCTCTATTCCTCTACTCTCTCTCTGTCTCTCTCTGTCTCCCTGTGTGTGTCTCTCTCTGTGTCTCTGTCTCTGTCTGTCTCTCTTTCTCTATGCCTTTCTCTGTTTCTACTCCCTCCTCAACCTGCCTCTCCATGCCCTAAATAAGCTCTATTCCCTACTAAATCTGTCCTATATCTTCCCTACTATATCTGTACCTCAGAGGGAAGGGATGCCTCAATTTGGGCCCGCAGAGGCACCCTGTTCCACCTCACCATACCTCACTCTACATATTCCTGGTTCTTTCTTTGTATAAAACACATTTCTTTTTATAAAACACAACACTTCTCCCCTTCTCCTGTGAGAGAGTGGAGCACTCCTCCCCGACACCTGCCCCAGGTATCCTCCCCCAACATCAAGTCTCTGCAGGGCTAAACCCTTCTCCCACTGAGGCCAGACAAAACAGCCAAGTCAGGATTCATTCCACAGACATGCTTTACTTGAGTTTTTTATTGCAGCCATTCTGAAGGTTATAAAATGGAATCTCAGGGATGTTTTGATTTGCATTTCCCTAATGACCAACCCTACATCTCACAGAGGGCTAATATCCAAAATTTATAAAGAACTCAAGAACTTAGACACCAGCAGCCCAAATAATCCAATTAAAAATGGGGTACAGAAGCCAGGCATGGGGGTGCACGCCTTTAATCCCAGCACTGGGGAGGCAGAGGCATACGGTTTGAGGCCAGCCTGGTCTACAAAGTCCCCAATCTGTACGCTACTGTTTTGTCCTATTGACAATGTCCTTTGCCTAACAGAAACTTTTCAGTTTCATGGGGTTTTTATCAATTGTTGATCTTAGATCCTGAGCCACTGATGTTCTATTTCGGAACTTTTCTCCTGTACAAGTAAGTTCAGTGCTATTCCCCACTTTCTAGTCCATCAGATTTAGTGTGTCCAGTTTTACATTGAGGTCTTTGATCCCCTTGGATCTGAGTTTTGGCAGGGTGATATATATGGACCTGCTCGCGTTCTTCTCCATACAGACTTCCAGGTAGACCAGCAGCATTTATTGGAGATGCTTTCTTTTTTTCCCCAATGTAGGGTTTTGTCTTCTTGTCAAAAATCAAGTGTGCAGAGGTATATGGGTTTATTTCAGGGTCTTTAATTCAACTCCATTGATCAACATGCTTGTCCTTATACCAATACCATGCAGTTTTTATCACAGTTAATCAGTAGTACAGCTTGAAATCAGGGATAGTGATACCTCTAGAAGCTCTTCTGTTGTACAGGATTGTTTTAGCTACCCTGGGTTTTTTGTTTTTCCATATGAAGTTGAAAATTGTTCTTTTAAGGCCTATAAATAGTTGTGTTGGAATTTTTATGGGAATTGCATTGAATTTTTAGCTTGCTTTTGGTAAGATGGCCATTTTTACTATACTAATCCTATAGATCCATGAGCATGGGAGATCTTACCATCTTCTGATATCTTCCTCAATTTCTTTCGTCAGCAAATTGAAGTTATTGTCATACAAGTCTTTCACTTGTTTGGCTAGAGTTACACTAAGATACTTTATATTATTCATGGAGATTTTTAAGGATTTAGTTTCCCTAATTTCTTTCTCAGCCTGTTTATCATTTGTATAAAGGAGGGCTACTAATTTCTTTGAGTTAATTTTATATCCAGCCACTTTACTGAAGGTGTTTATCAGTTCTCTGATAGAATTTTTGGGGTCGCTTTTGTATACTATCATATCATTTGAAAATAACAATACTTTGACTTCTTTCTTTCTAATCTGTATCCACTTGATCTCCTTTAGTTGTCTTATTGCTCTAATTAGAACTTCAAGCACTATATTGTGTAGATAGGAAGAGAGTGGGCAGCCTTGTCTTACCCATGATTTTAGTGGAATGACTTTAAATTTCCACTTAATTTTATATTGGCTATTAGCTTGCTGCATATTGCTTTTATTATGTTTAGGTATGTGCCTCATATCCATAATATCTCTAATATTTTAACATGAAAAAGTGTGGGGTTTTTGTCAAAGTCTTTTTTAGCATCTAATGAGATGATCATGTGGGGTTTTTGTTGTTGTTTGTTTTTTTTTGTTTATTGGGTTTTTTTTGTCAGTTTGTTTATATGGTAGATTATGTTGATGGATTTTCCTATATTCCATCCTGGGATGAAGCCTACTTGATGTTGATTGATAATGCCTTTGATGTGTGCCTGAATTTGGTTTGTGAATATTTTATTTAGTATTTTGCATCAATGTTCATAAGAGAAATTGGTCTAAAATTCTCTTTCTTTATTGAGTCTTTGTGTGGATTAAGTAACCTGGTAACTGTGGTTTCATAGAATGAGTTCTATAGTACTCCTTCTGTCTCTATTTTGTGGAATAACTTGAGGTGTATTGGTAATAGCTCTTCTTTGAAGGTCTGGTAGGATTCTGCAATAAAGCCATTTGGCTTTTCTGGTTGGGAAATGTGTAATCACTGCTTCTCTTTCTTTTTTTTTTTTTTTTTTTTTTTTTTTGGTTTTTAGAGACAGGGTTTCTCTGTGTAGCCCTGGCTGTCCTGGAACTCAATTTGTAGACCAGGCTGGCCTCAAACTCAGAAATCCGCCTGCCTCTGCCTCCCGAGTGCTGAGATTAAAGATGTGAGCCACCACACCTGGCTGCTTCTATTTCTTTAGTGGTTGTAGTGTTTAAACAGTTTACCTGGTTTTGGTTTAACTTGGGTAAGGGGTATCTGTCTAAAAGATCATCCACTTCATTAAGATTTTCCAATTTTGTGGAGTACAGGCTTTTGAAGTCAGACCTAATGATTCTTTGAATTTTCTCACTGACTGTTGTTATGTCTCCTTTTTAATTTCTGACTTCGTTTATTTGGATACTGTCTCTCTGTCTTTAGTTTGGCTAAAGGTTTGTCTATCCTGTTAATTTTCTCAAAGAAGCAGTTCTTGGTTTTGTTGATCTTTTGTATTGTTTTTCTTTGTTTCTATTTGGTTGATTTAAGCCCAGATTTTTTTTTTTTTTTAATTTCCTGCTCCTTTTTTCCCTAGAGCTTTCAGGTGTACTTTTAAATTGTTAGCATGAGAACTTTCTAGTTCCTTTATGGAGGCACTTAGTGCTATAAGCATTCCTCTTTGCACTGTTTCGTTGTGCATAAATTTGGGTATGTTGTGCCTTCACTTTCATTGAATACTAGAAAAGCTTTAATTTCTTTCTTTATTTCTTCCCTGACCCAGAGATCATTATGTATAGAGTTGTTCAGTTTCCATGACTATGTAGGCTTCCTGGTGTTACTATTGTTGTTGAAGTCCAGCTTTAACCCATGGTGGTCTGATAAGATATAAGGTGTTATTTCCATCTATTGAGGCTTGCTTTGTGGCCATCTATATGGTCAATTGTGGAGAAAGGTCCTTGAGGGGCTGAGAAGAAGGTATATTCTTTTGTATCTCGGTGAAATATGAGATGTCTGTTAGGTCCACTTGATTCATATGTCTGTTAGTAGTTTCATTATTTCTCTGTTTAGTTTCGCTCTAGATGATCTGTCAATTGGTGAGAGTGGGATGTTGAAGTCTCCCACTATTAATGTGTGCAGTTTGATATGTGATTTAAGCTTTAGCAATGTTCCATGTACAAATGTGGATGTCCTTGTGTTTGGAGCATGTCCACCCAGTGCTTTCCTCTTTAGTTTGGCATGATTAAACACCGTCTGCAGGAGAAGAATCTTTTGCATTGGTGAAATATTTAGGAATGTAGGGTGGTCATTTTCTTGAGACACCAGACTCATTTCTAACAGGACAACATGTATGTGTGAGATTACACAGGTGGGACTTCCCTGTAAGGGGAAGAGAAAAGTGCAGTCAAGCAGATCTGTGTGGTGGGTGTGGGGGCTCTGTCATGTCGCCTGTGCTGTTCTCAGCTTTTCCCTGTGAAGTTATGGGCTTAGCAGTGGGACAAGTTGTAGTAATATAACATGCCACAACAAAAGTGTTCTACAGGATGTGCATTGTGCCATCTCACTGACTGGTAGTAAGGCCACACTGATTAGAGTCTCTGTAAAAGAGGACTAGACTTGGTCCACATGACTATATGTATGCAGGTTCATGTGCTTGTGTATGGGAAGCAGAGGTCAACCTCTACTCTCATTCTTCAGTCCCTTCCATCTTGGTGGTGGTGGTTGTCATTGTTGTTGTTGTTGTTTTGAGTTAGGATAGTTCATTGGCCTGGAGTTTGCCAGGTAGGCCAGGCTAGCCAGCAACCCACACAGATATGCCTGGGCCCAGCTCTCCAGTATTAGAATTATAAGTGTAAACCACCCCATCTGCCCTGGGTTTGTTATGTGGGTTCTAGGGATCAAATTCAGGTTCTCATAGTTATGCGGTAAGCATTTGACTTGACTGAGCTACTTCTCTCGCCTAGGATGTCTAGACTCTTAGGCAGATTTTGTATTCCCAAGGCTGGCCTCTCGATCAAGCTTGCTAGGCATAATTGACTGTAATTTTATATCTCGAGTGATCTGTGTTTCTATGGCAATATGTGTCTTCTTAGGATAGAGCTTCCACTGGTTTGTATTACGATGAATGCTGCTTCTTCAACAAAAACTTATCAAGCTGGTCTTATGATCACTACATAGAGTAGCCAAGTGTAGCAAGAACCTTGGCCTCTCTTGCCCAAGGATCACATGACTTGAGGGGAGCTGTCCCTCCCCATGGGAAAGCTTGAACATAGGCACTCTTCCATCTGTGCACTACAGGTCTTTTTATACTGAGAGACTAGTACCTAACATTTGTTCAGCATTTGTTATGTCAGTAAATATACCTGTATCTACCTTCCTGTCACACATATGAGGCTAAGGGGTTTTTCCTGGAGTAACCCAAGCTTAAAGTCTAAAGACATTTCAGAGTCTGTGTGTATGTCCCATGTACGGTGCTTTAAACCATTGTGGGTACTACTATGTTGGAAATATTGTACTAGTCACTTGTCTCATGGCTATGGCACAATAGCTGACAAAAGTGGTTCAAGGAAGCAAGGGTTATTTAGGCTTACAGAGAAGGGATGAAGTTCCTTATGACAGGGAAGGTACTGCAAGAGCATGATATGGCCAGTCATGGGGAATTCCCAGTCAGGAAGCAGACAGAGGACGGAAAGTGGGTCCCAGGTATACAATTCCAAGCCCTCCTCTCCCATTTCTGCCACATTTCCTTCACCAAACCTTCACCTCCTAAATGTTCCATAACATCCCAAAACACAGCCAGGGGACTCATGTTCAAACACATAAGCCAGTGTGGGACAATTCCCGTTCAAACCACGACACGTAAAAGTTTTCTCTCTAACAAAACACTAAGAGGTGATGTGGACAGAGATCTGTAAACACTTCTGTTTGTATAACTAATGTGGCAACTAGAGATGGGGTGGGATGCTACAAGACCCTAGTATATGTTGGTGAGGAAAAAATATTAAGAAGCTGACAGATAGTGAGCACATAAGATACAGGTTCTGCTTATACACAGGACTCAATGGAATGCAGTGAATCAACAGACATGAACGTGAGGCCAGTCAGACTCCACTTCCTGCTGCACATCAGTCGCCAGCTCAGGGCACTCAGTTTCCAATCTAACATCACTGAGCAGCTTTCTCAGTGAACTAACCATGAAATGGCTCTCAGAGGTTCAAAAAAAAAATTAAACTGTACATGTGAAGCAGATACTCAGCTAATTCTGCCCATTAAAAGTATAAATGACTTAGAAAAAGAACTCTGCTTTACCTGGAATCACTGGAGTAATTCACACACTGAGAAAAATGTACTCAACTTGCTACTCAGAGCCAGGCTGCCATGACTACTGGGAAATTCCATGGGAGAGGAGCCAGGCCTGTGGCCTGAGGTTCAGAGTCTCAGGCTCACAGAAGGCAACTGGCAAATTAACAAGTCAACCCAGTCAGTGATATGTCTATAATGGATGCTTTACAAACAGAAATGTCTAGAAGAAGCTGATTAATAGTACTTTCAGGAAGGGCTTCCAAGAAGCACCCACTCCAGGTTGTTTCTTCAAGCCTGTGTAAGGGAGAGTACCCAAACAGACAGCAAGAGAACTTTGCATTACTTGAATATAAATGGGTAACACCACTTCCACTCAAAAGGCCATGCATATGACAGATAACCCATGAGGAGTATTTAATAAGCTCCCCACCTGTATCAGATGAGGCCATGAGTGAAAATGTGTGCCGGGCATTTGCTTCACAAATTTCTTTTTTATTGAGAATCGATTTGTTTTCATATAAAACATTCTGATTATAGTTTCCCCTCCCTCAAAGAGTCCCAGATCCTCTGCACTTCTCCACCTACCCAAATGCACACCCTTTCTTATTCTCTCTATTAGAAAACAAACAAATCAATAACTAATAGGCAAAAACTAAAGTATTCTCCACCCCCTAAAGCCTCGGCTTGTCTGTGTCGAGCCCCACATTTGCCTAGGCAGGGAATTTGATCTACTAACATACCCAATTGATTTTGAAGTATTTTCCTCCATTTTGGATGCTGACTTTACAAAATTAGGATGCAGGCTCTTCCCTATCTCTTCTCAGGAATCCCCTTCCTGTAATCAATCCTAAAATGAAGCTAATGTTAGCCACATGAGTGCAGGTTTTAGAGAAATCCATTATAAATCGTATAGTGCTAGACCCAGGGGTGCCTTCCTCGAGGGTTAGTAGATTTTATCACCTCAGTCTTATCTGGGATAAAGGACATTTCTGAAATCTTTTAGTCCAAACAAAAAGAACATCAACTTTTCATTCAAGGAGAATACAATGTGGGAAATTATGAAAAGGTACAAATACACGTTTCCCCCTGGCCCTGAGCACTGCACGGGCAAACCCTACAGAGCTCCTTGCAGCTACAAGCTGCTTCTGCCAGCTCCTTTCTCTGTGTGCCTTGGGAAACCATAAAGTCTCCACCATCAAATGCCAGCAGTAGAAGCTTTATGGAATCAGTTGAATACTTTGTGTGTACATATGTGGATATGTGCATGTGTTCATGGATGGAGTACACATGTATGTTGAGATACACATGCATGCCATACATGCACATGTGTCTGGGGCTCAGAGGACAATCTCAAATGTCATCCCTAATGCACAGTCCACGTGTTTTTGAAACAAGGTCTTTCACTAGCCAGGAATCAACAAATAAGCTAGGCTGCCTGGCTAGGGATGGCTTGTCTCCATCTGCCCAACACTGAGTTTCCAGACTTAGTGCCAGCATACCCAATTTTTTCCATGTGGCTTCTGGGAATCAAACTCAGCTCTTTGTGCTTGCAAGGTAAGCACTTTTACCAAGTGAGACATCCCCACTGAATGGTTTTAGAAGAATACATCATAATCACAAAGGCTTCTGGGACCACCTAATAAATTACTCACTCTTTGGATCCAAGCAGCCCATTGTCTGCAGAAATAAATCTTCTCAAGGCTATAATTTTGGCCCAAAGCCCAAGATGATAATAGATTAATCTTAAAACTTGGCAAAACATTAGCAACCCTAACAGTGAGGTAAACTGTTGAAATCACCAAGGGAAATTGAGGAAGCCTCACCCTCTTGTCCCAACTGTAAGTCATTCTGTAGAATTAGATGGCAGCAGATCTAAACAGACAAGTACTAATGACATGTAGGCCAGAGCTGACAAGCCTGGGAAACTCTCTCTTAGTCATATGATGAAAAACAGGTGAGAAGAGTGACCACATTAATCCTCAAATTCTGGGGTTGCTCCCCAAGTCCCATAGAACCAGGGATCAACAAGCTACTAGCATGAGAAATGTCAGGATGCATCCATCTTTCGTGGTTTCACAGAGGTAATGTTGAAAACAGACTAAGCAGTCACCCAACTTGTTCTGCCTCCTGCTTTCCTGCCAAGATGCTCCTTTGCATTTAAGAGTGCTATAGAAATGGGATCAGGGATGCATCTACTAAAGGACCTGACTCTTCCCACTCTCAACCCAACCCCCTAACAGTAAGACCCTTTAGTGAGGGAGCCTTTCATTTGTTTGGCTTGGTTTTTTGAGACAGGGTCTAACATTTTCCAAGCTAACAAACTCCCCATGTAGCCAGGAATAACTGACCCCCAGATTCTACCGCCTCAGTCTCTGGAGTACAAGGATTACAGAGGTACAACACCACATCCAACTTTATGAAGTGCAGGGGATTGAACCCACTGATTTATGTAGGATGCACAAGTAGTCTACCAAATAAACTACACCTATAGACCACAACAGGATGGAAAAGTCTCCCAACCCTGCTTTCCTTCTTATCTGCCCAAAGATGAGTAGATACTAAGTTCTGCCAAAACTAAGCCTTCCCAAGTCTTTTAATTTAAATCCTTTGAAAAACACATAATCTCTCTCATGACCTCCACATTTCTTTCAGGGGAATGTAGTCAGAAACAACCCTCTCACCTCTTCCTCTGAGATGCATGAAGAAGAGAATTTTTAAAACAAAAAGGTAGAAATGGATTCCCTTTCTGTGGGGAAAGCCACTTGCCTTCTTTTGCTTTTACCTCTTCAACTGTTGCCATGATATCTGATAAAGCTTTTTGTGAATCAAAATGGCCCCCTTTTGAATTGGAATTTGGGTTAGAATCATATTGCCCACATGCATGTGTGCACTTAAAGGTGACCACAGTTGTGGAAAGAGCTTATGTGAAAAGTAAGCGGTCAATAGCCTTTGCATTGATCCTTGTTCCGTGGCAACATTACTTCACAGCATTAACTATGCAATCGCCAGACAATTCGGCAGTTATATTAGGATTGCAGAAAAGTTACTGTTGTCCATTATTCACCACTTCAAATAATATTCACCATTAAATGATGGCATATTAATCATGTGGATTTCTATTTTTAATTATTTACTTATGTATTATATTTAGGAAGAGGGAGGGGCTTGTGCAAGCCAAAGGACAACTCGTGGGAGTTGATTCTTTCCTTTCGCCAAGTGTGTCGCAAGTGTTGAACTCAGGTCATCAGTGCCTTTACCCACAAAACAGAGACAAGGTGACTACTGAAAACCAAAGGTCAACTGCCGCAAAGACACTCATCTTTGAAACAGTATCTAAATTCATTTTTTTAAAGAAATGTTTATCTATCTGGAAGAAGCAGTAAGAGATTATAGCAGTATTTGTTTTTTTGTTTTGTTTTGTTTTCAGAAAAATCTTGTGCAGTCAGTCTTGTCAGGTATGAGTGGTTTTCAAATATCCAGAAACTGAACCTTGGGTGTGAAATATCTACACTCAAACTTCATTTGTATGACAGAAAGACAGATTACTGTAGTTATGTTCACATTGTTTGTTAAGTTAGATGCATGAAAATTGAAAATGAATTCTGTTATTGAAACCAGATCTTAAAGTGTCTGCTCTGTCCAACTGGCCTTCAAAAGTTTACCTTATATAATGTTGCTGAGCTGTTAGACTTTTGAAAAGTACCATCTATGGTGTTTTCATGTAGTGCAGTAGCTGCTACAATGTTATCTAGTCTCATGACAAAAATGGGCATAGATGTGCTGGAGAGAAGGCTCAGGTCTGCAGAGACCTCACTGCTCTGCCAGAGGACCCGTGCTTAGTTCCCTGCACCCATACCAAGCAACTCACAATCCCAGCTCCAGGGGATCCAATGTCCACTTTATGCCTCTGCAGGTACCCATATACAGTTGGCATATATTCACAAAGACACACACATAAACATAAATTAAAAATAGAAATAATAAACAAGTGGGCATAAAAAGTTTCATTACCAGTTGAACAGAATCTTTTACTGCTCAGAAGCATGAATATATAACTTATCTTCCTCTCTTGGGTCTTATATTTCTATTTAACTCACAATGCAACTTACCTAGGTACTAAAATTTTGCGAACTGTATCCCTTCTAATCTCAATGATATTGATCCCTTGGTTATTTTGGTTTTTGTTTGTTTCTTTTGTTGCATTTTTCATTGCTTAATCACTGGCTTAAAGCCAACTTGATCTTTAACCATTCCTAGGGAAAGTATTTCTGGTATGGTTGTTTAATAAGGTGAAATAGGATGGCATGGATGGAAAATACTTAAGACTATAACCTCATGTTCATTCTTCCTGCTGAAAGTTTTATTAGTTTGTTTGTTATTAGGCAGGGTCTCATGTAACCTAAGCTGGGTTCAAATTCCCTGTATCACAAAGGATGACCCTGAACTTCTGATCCTCCTGCCTATGTCTCTCAGGGGCTAAGATTACAGTTGTACGCTATCATGACTGATTTATGCAGTGCAGGGAGAGACCCCAAGGGATCCTGAAAGCTAAGCCAAGCATTCTGCCCACTGAGCTGAATCCTTAGTCCCATTTCCATTTTACATCTGCAAACCCAGATTTCTTCCAAAGAGACACACATTACCTGCATGATATGCTTAACTGTTTAACTAAGGAACTATTTTTAACTCTTGATCAAAGGAATCTACGCAGACAAGGAACACGTGTGGGATCTGTGAACATTGTTATGGCAGTGCAGGGAGTCTTCCTGAGTGAGACAAGGACAGATAAGGAAAGTACAATAAGAGGGTCCAGCAAAACACTGAGATATAGAGGTCACCACCACAGAGGGATGGAGAAAAGGAAGGAGATGGAAGTACACAGAGGCAAGATCTGGAAGCATACAGCCTGCTGATTCGTTAGATGGATGGTAATGGGAAAGTCATGGGACATCTGTGGAACTCACCAGTGTGACACAACTGGGGGACACATCTGAAATCCCAGATCTTAAGTAGAGGCATGTGACAGGAAGATCAGAAATTGAGAGTCATTTCTGATTACATAGTAGGTTTGAGACTAGTACGGGCTACTTTAAACCCTGTCTTGAAAAAGGAAGAAGAAAAAAGAATGGAGGAAAATTAGAATTTCTTGTCTAATGTGTGGGTAGCAATGTTACTGATACCGTCATGAATTATATTAGCATCAAGAAAAAGGGTAAGATTAAGATGTCTGTGCATTCTACCGATTGAGTCCTGTGTAATAAATAACTCCCCAAGTGAAGGGTTGAAAACAGCAGTCATAGATACCCTGATCTGCATTAGGAAGAGTATACTGGTGACTCCCATATTGCTTTCCTTTGCTGGCCATGACATCCTGAGTCAGGAAGGCAAGGGCTCCCTTTGGCATGGCCAACTCACAGGAAGTTAAGCTGGTGTTGGGTGCCAACCTCTGCTAGGCTGTTAGCTGGAACATCTATGTGGGCTTCCTGTGTGGTTTGGTACTATTTCCCCAGCAGGATATCTGGGGGCTAAAAGTACAACTGAAGTATAAACCACTTCCTGCAGCTTCAGTGTGGCACCAGAGGACATCCAGAAGATTCCATTGGTCAAATATCCATAAAGCTCAAACTCTAAAATAGGGTCACAGTCAATGCCTCTCAGTGGGATGAATGTCAACTCGTTTTGGTCATGTTTAGTTTGTCCATGGTGGTTTGGTTTGATTTGATGTCACTTTGCCTATATTGAAAGTATTGGGCTAGCCTGGACTACATAAGAATGTGTCTTTTAAAAAAAACAGAGATGGAGATGAAAAAGAAGAAGAGGCAGTGGGAAAGGAAAGGGAGAGTGAGGAGAGGGAATTTTGGATGGAAAACATCAAAAATGAATACAGAAGTAATAGGTTGGAAGCTAGAAAAATATGACTCTCTAAAGTTGCTTTCAACAAATATACAAACTATGAACAATGCTATAACTATTAAGGAAATTGAATCACTATTTTGAAACATTCAACATTTCTACAATGAAAACACCAGATTCAAATACCTTCATTAAAACAAATTCCTGGTGTCCCAACCCACAACTTGGGTGAAGACCTTCTGCTCAACCACAGGCCATGCTTTGCCAGAAGAATGGGTAGGATGCCCATGAACACCCTCCACTCTCTCTGTTCCAGCAGACCCAGTCCTCAAGTCTGTCCCTAGAACGTGCAACAGAGCACCAGCTGAAGTCTTCCCTGTCCATGCCTCCTGTGAATCCCACAGACTAAAAGAATGGATTTGAAAATAGAATCTATCCTTCTGCTACATACAAGAAACAACTTAAAATCAAGGAGAGATATTAGCTCAGAATAAGGGTTGGAAAAAAGATATTCCAAACAAATGGATCTAAGTAACACTGGAAAATCTAAAAGACATGGATGATTTTCTCTGGTACCATTTACCAGAGTTAAGTTAAGAGCAGATAAAAAAAATTAAACAGACCTATAACACCTAGTGAAATGGAAACAGTCATTAAAAGTCTCACAACCAAAAAAAGAAAAAGAAAATGAAAAATTCAGGGCCAGATAGTTAAGCACAGAATACTTTCAAAGAAGTGTTTACATAAATACTCCTCAAATTATCCACAACATATAAACAGAAGGAACATTGCCAAATTCATTTTATGAAGTCACGGTTACTCTGATACTCTAACCACATAAAGACTCAACAAACAAAGAGAACTACAGACCAGTTTCTCTTATGAACAGAGGTGTAAAAATACTCATTAAATACTTGCAAATCAAATTCAAGAACACATCAAAAAGATCATTCATTATGATCAAATAGGTATCATCCCAGAGGTGAAGGGATGGTTTGATCTATGAAAACAAGTCAATGTAATCCAACATCTAAATAAACTGAAAAGAAAAATCAACATGATCATCTCACTAGCTGCTAAAAAGAACTTTGACAAAATCCAACACCCTTTCATGATAAAAGGTCAGGAGAAATGAGGAGTATAAGGGACATAAATAAACAAATAAAGGCAATTTATGACAAGTCTATAGCCAGCATCAAACTAAATGGAGAGAACTCAAAGTGATTCTACTATAATCAGGAACAAGACAAAGTTGTCTAGTCTCTCTATATTTATTCAATATAGTACTTGAAAATTTAGGTAGAGCAATAAGAAAAATGAAAGAAATCAAGGGGATGCAAATTGGAAAGGAAAAAGTCATAGTATCAATACTATGATATGATATGATATGATATGATATGATATGATATGATATGATATATAAGAGACCCTAAAAATTCCACCTGGGAACTCCTACAGCTGATAAACTCTTTCAGCAAAGTGGTTGAATACAAGATTAAGTCAAACAATTAGTAGCCCTCTTATATACAAATGACAAACAGGCTGAAAAAGAAATCAGGGAAATAATAACCTTCATACAATTGCCTCAAACAGTATAAAGTATCCTGGAGTAATTCTAACCATGTAAATGAAGGATCTGTACAATAAAAATGTCAAGTCTTTGAAGAAAGAAATTGAAGAAGATATTAGAAGATGGAAAGATTTCCCATGCTTATAGATTGGTAAGATCAGCATGATAAAATGGCCATTCTACCTAAAACAATCTATAAATTCAATCCAATGCCCGTTAAAATTCCAACACAATTCTTTACAGTCCTTGAAAAGAAAATTCTCAACTTCATAAGAAATAACAAAAAGCCTAGAATATCTAAAACAATCCTGAACAATAAAAGAACTGCTGGAGGTATCACTATCCTTGATTTCAAGTTGTACTACAGAGCCATAGTAATGAAAACTACATGGTATTGGCACATATACTGACATACTGATCAATAGAATCAAGTTGAAGACCCAAACATAAATCCACACACCTATAGACATTTGGTCTTTAATAAAGAAGTCAGAAATACATGCTGGGGAAAAAAGCATCTTCAACAAATGATGCTGGTCTGACTAGATGTCTACATGTAGAAGAATGCAAATAGAACCATTTCTATCATCCTACACAAAACTCAAGTGAATCAAATACCTCAGTGTAATACTAGGTATTCTGAACTTGATTAATGAGAAAGTGGAAGATAACCTTGAGCACATTAGCACAGGAGACAATTTCCTGAACACAACACCAATATCACAGGTACTAAGATCAACATTTAATAAATGGGACCTCAAGACAAAGGACACTGTCAATCAGAAAGAGCAGCAGCCTACAGAATGGGAAAAGATTTTTTTCCAACTCCACAACTGGTAAAGAATTAATATCCAAAATATATAAGGAACTCAAGAAACTAGATGGCAACAAACCAAATAATCCAATTAAAACATGGGGGTACAGATCTAAACAGAGCATTCTCAAATGAGGAAACATAAATAGCTGGGGAACACTTAAACATCCTTAGCAACCAGAGGTATGCAAATCAAAACTACTGTGAGATTCCTGTCAGAATGGCTAAGATTAGTAACACAATCGTCATGCTGGAGAGGATGTAGAACAAAGGTGATACTCCTCCACTGCTAGCAGGAGTGCACTTATATAGCCACTATGAAAATCAATGTAGAGGTTCCTCTGAAAACTGGCAATCTATCTCAAGACCCAGCTATAATACTCTTGGGCATATGCCCAAAGAATGCTTCATCCTACCACAAGGACATGCTCAACCATGTTCACTGAGGTTTTATTCATAATAGCCAGAAACTTGAAACAGATTAAGAAAAATGGTACCTTTACACAATGGAGTATTACTCAGCCATAATAATAATAACAACAACTTCATGAAATTCGCATGAAAATGGATGCAACTAGGGGGAAAAAAAGTCCCAAGTGAGGTAATTCAGACCCAGAAAAATACATATGGTGTGTACTCACTTATAAGTGGATATTAGCTGTTAAGTAAATAATTATCAGGCTACAATCCACAGACTTAGAGAGGTTAGGTTAAGTGGAGGTCTCTAGGGAAATGAATGGATCCCTAGAAAGGGGAAACAGAATAGATTTCATGGGTGGGATGGGGGCAGGTGGTGATGGAAGTAGGAGGAATCACATTGGGGAAGATGGGATAAAAGAGAAGAGTACAAGCAGAGATGGCTGGGATTGAGGGAAGTTTAAGGATAGTGTGCAAACCTAGTACAGTGGAAACTTCCTGAATCTATGAAGGTGACCCCAGTGAAGACTCCTAGTAACAGCGGATATGGACTCTGAACTGGTCATCTCTTGTAGCCAGGCAAGGACTGGACTGGGTGTTCTCGGTTGAATTATAAGTTGAGGGGCTCCTGAGGAAATCCACAAATCACTGAGACTGACACTAGGACGGAGGGATGATGCTCTCTGAAAGCTGACAGTGGGGCCCCATCCACACAGCTCATTGACAGTAAGGGTTCAAGCTTTCACCCCTACAGTCCAATCTCTTTGGCATTTACTAAAAGAGAAGCCAGGACACCAACCCAGCCACAAAACTTCCAACCTACAATGTTCTCCTTCCTGCAAGATGGGCTGGGCCAATAGTAGCACAGAATGTGGGGGGATTGGCCAACCAGTATCTGGTTTAACTTGAGGCCCACTCCACAAAAGGGAACCCATGCCTAACATTGCCAGGAATAGTCAGGAACCAGAAAGTGGATATTCTAAATACCTAGAGTAGAATCAAACACAACTGAGGAAAAAAAAAAATCAATGAATGATTCCTAATGATGGCTCCTATACTCGTAGATTGTGCCTTGCCCAGATGTCATCAGAGAGGCTTCCTCCCGCAGCAGATGAGAGCAGGTGCAGAGATCTACAGCCAGACATCATGCAGAGAGTGTCTAAACTGGAGGTCACTCCCCTCGTAGCTTGGGAAACCCTACAGAAGGAGAGGAAAGATTCTAAGAGTCAGCGGAGATAGAGGAAACCAGGAGAACATGACCAAGTGAATGAACTAATCAGGGTTCACAGGGACTCATAGACACTGAAGCAGCAATTACAGGGCCTGCATGGGTCTGCACCAGGTCTCCTGTGTATGTTATAGCTATTAGCTTGGTGGTTTTTGTAGGACTTCTAACAATAGGAGCAGGTGTGTCTCTGACTCTTTTGTCAGTTCTTGGGACTCTTTTCCTCCTATTTGGTTGACTTGTCCAACTTCAAGGCT
This sequence comes from Mus musculus, assembly GCF_000001635.26. Taxonomy (NCBI): domain Eukaryota; kingdom Metazoa; phylum Chordata; class Mammalia; order Rodentia; family Muridae; genus Mus; species Mus musculus. The sequence goes on from NC_000069.6 coordinate 21,915,932, forward strand.
TTTTCCCTGTCTTATAGAATCTTGTTTTGTCCTGTTTGGTTGTTATTTCTTGAAGGCCTGCTCCTTTCTGAAGGGGAATGGAGGGGAGTAGATCTGGGGCAAAGGGGAAATGTGGGGGGAACTGAAAGGGGAAACAGTGGTAGAGATGTATTGTATGGGAGAAGAATCTAATTTCAATTTATAAAAATCTCCCAATTCAATAAGAAAAAAATGCAAAGAGAAAGAGGAAGAAGAGAGAGAGGATGAAGAGGAGGAGGAGGAGGAAAGGATCTAGATTGCTTACATCATTTCACAGAAACAACACAGTGCAGACACCAGAAGGAGAATTTGCAAGCCATCTTTGGTGATAAGAAAGAAGTTAAAATCAGAAACAAAGTCATAATCATATTTCTAATTTCAACACTCAGGATGGTGAGGCAGGAACACTATAAATTTCTTGTCAGCCTGGCTATACTAGACTCTGCTTCAAAATATATAAATTAATAAAAAATAAATTCTAGCAAAATCAAATATTCTCTGATGAAATCATGGCCATCAGAGGAATTCAGAAATAGTGCAAAAGTAGGAAAATGTATCATAAATAACTACAGTAGCAGATGTAAAAGGAAAATCCTATGACCAGTTTGATAAATATATCTTCTCCCTCAAAGTTATCATAAATGCCCTTGGATTTAGCTACCTTGCATGCCAACAGCTCCAAAGCTGTGTGTCTTGCCTCAAGTTAATGGCAAATTCTTTCTATCACCTGTTGAAACTTCATCTTCTCTTGGCAGCCCTGCATTTAACCAAAGGCCCCAGGCCTTGAGTCCTCATGCCTGTATCTTGGTTTCTTGTCCCCCAGCAGTCAGCTGTGTAAGAGTTAGGGCCCTGACTATCCTCTGGTTTGCATATGAGCATTGAAGCAGTTTCTCAAATCTGCCTTAACTAGCAACATACTTGCTTTAACATGAGTGACAGTATCCTGCAGGGAAAAAAATCAAGAGTCTATCTAAATCAACACAGCAGAGGGACAGAGCAAGAACCCAGCACCATGTTAATACTGTTGATTTTTAAGAGATATACGGGTAGTCCCTGCTCTGGGAAGGCAGAGTCAGGCAAGTCCTTGGAAGACACTGTTCTGCCAGTATATCCTACTTTGAGAATTCCATACCTGTTAGAGACCCTCTAAAAAGAAAGAAAGAAAGAAAGAAAGAGAGAGAGAGAGAGAGAGAGAGAGAGAGAGAGAGAGAGAGAGAGAGAGAGACGGAGAGATGGGTTAGTCAGCCAAGTGTGTGCCCTGCAAGCACAAGGACCGGAGTTTGAATCCACAGAACCTACGGAAATAACAGGGCCTGGTGGCATGTACTCGTAGTCCCAGTGCTGGGAAGGTAAAGACAGGGCCCTGATGAACAGTTTATCTAGCCAATCGGTGAGTTCCAGGCCCAGTGAGAGAAGACATCAAAAACCATGTGGCAAACGATTGAGGAAGCTATCGTCATCAGCATCTGGCCTCCACATGTGCACACACACGTTTCCACACAGATGTGAATTCCTGAACACACACACACACAGAAGGTGGATGTTACCACACCCCATATTGTCCTTTGGTCTCTACACACAGGCACACGCGTTCACACCTGCACACACCAGGTCAGCCTGAAACATGCTTTGAAGTAAACCAGAGCTCCCAGCTGCAAAGACTGAGTGTCTGTGACAAGGACAGAGTCCACTCAGTCTAAATGCTGTCTTAGCAACATTACTCTAATTTCCCCTCCTATTGTACTTGTACCTAAGGGGTCATAAGGGACGCCCCACCACAAGAGTGAGGAGAGAGATCTTCCCACACTCTGAAACCTGCACAGTGAGAAGGGACTTTCCTCTTCTGTGACAGATGGGAATCCCCTGCCACCATGGCATCTAGAAAATTAAGCATATCCTTCCATGGAGAGGAAACTGATCTTGCCTCCCACCTCTTCTAAACTCTCAGAGTAGCTATTGATTTGTGGGAGGGAGATGTCCAGGAACAGATTGTGTAAGTATTGGTCAGAGGTAATCCTTTGTGCTGTTCCTCAGGAGCCATAAATCGTGTGTGGTTTTTATGTATGATTATTATATTGCATGTGTAAGGGAGGGCACATGTGTACTGTGGAAAATTGGAAGACGAGACAGAACAGGCACTCTCTTCCCATCTTTACACAGGTTCCAAGGTTCTAAGTCAGGTGACCAGGCTTGCACCAAGAGTTTGTAACACCCATGAGTCCCACCACTGCCCCATCTGGATTTTTTTGAGACAGTGTCTCTGGTTGGCACCCGGGGCTTGACAATTCAGCTAGGCTGGCTGGGCATCAGGCTCTAGGGATCCTGTCTCCATTTCTGGAATATTGGAATCACAAGGATCCCTCCATGTAGGGCTTTTTTAGGTGGGTGCTGAGAGATGAGCTCAGGTCCACGTTGATCGTGACCACACCCACATGAGTGCCTGAACCACTTTTCCAATTCACAACTTACCTTTGAGCTCATGTCATAACAATATAGAATAGCACTGTGAACTTTTCCCTTCTACCGCTACCAAGATCAAAGAACCTAGGACCCACCTTCTTCAATAATCTGCTACCATCAAACCCCGGGTCAGCAGGGAAATGCCCTGGAGAACATACCGAACCTGGGTTCTGTTCCCTGGCTTTCTTGGGTTTCTGGGATCGGGTTTCATCAGGCAAAAGGTGAAGGTGCGGAGGAGGTAGAACTCTTTTGGGCGACCGCCAGGGAAAGCTGCCTACTCAAAACTCAACAGAGGCCAAAGTGCACATAGGGCGTTGCTTGAAGATCCCCAGAAAGGTTCTGCTTGTCCCAGCATGGAGGAACTGGCTCTGCAGCCACTGCGATCTGATGGCTCCTGACTCATCGCTAAGCCCATTTATTTCACCGTTTATATTCATTAGATTAAAATGATTTAATTAGCCAGTGAAGTGTGGGCTTGTTTGGGGTGCAGCATCACCCCTTCATGTTTACTATGTCCATGCATTTAAAGTTTACGTTGAGAGAAGGATATTTTATTTCCATTGCATCCTTCTAGAACCAATTAAATACTGTTTTCTCTTGCTGTCCACCTTGTGATCTCACTGCATAGGGGCTGCATAATGGGAAAGAATCCACTTCAGGAAATCTATATGTTGTGGAAAGCTGCGGTGAGTGTAACAGTTTTTGCAGCATAGAGTTTCACTTTCAGCGTTAGAATAAAAAAACAAAAACAAAAAACAAAAAACAGGCTTGGTGATGTGCACACAAAGTCATTGCATACTCGAGGCAGGATCTGCCACTTAACAGTTTGTGCCCTTGCAGACACATAGTCCAGCTGTTTTCTCGTCCATGTTCATCTAGAATAGGCAAGAAGGTGAACAGAAAACACTGGAGGCTGGTAGAGCCCTGGCTGGCTCCAGCAAGGTACTGAGTTATTGTCCAAGCACTTAAAAACAAACAAAAAACAGCTTAAGAAGAAGAAAAGCAAAAGTTATTCCAGTGTCCTGCAAACAAAGGGAACATTAAAAAAAAAAATACTAAGTAAATAAGCTTAGGGGCAGTTGGGCTGGGGGCATCACTCAGTTGGTAGAGTGTGCCCCGAACTTTTACAAAGCCCTGGGTTTTATCCTAGCACTTCATAAACCAGATGTGGTAACTCACTCCTATGATCCCAGCACTTGAGAGATGAAGCCAATAGAATCAGATCAGAAGTTTAAGGTCATCTTCCACTATTTATCAAGGGCCCGGCTAGTCTAGATTACCTAAAACCTAAGACCCCCATCTCAAAAAAATAAAGTTTATTGATTTGATCTTTTAAGATTTATGACCCAAGTTTTGCAAATGTCCTCAACATTAATAGCTAATACTTCTCAGCAAAAGTGAGTCCCCTTGTGCTCAGAAACCCCCTCCATGCCTTCCAGGTCAATGAAACTTTCATTCAATCCTCCCACAACCTTCTCAGGCCCAACCCTACAGCTACAGTGTCATCTTCCTGATTAAGATCGCAGAGGTCAGCATTTAGCAGATCCGAAAATCCTGTCCTCCTAAGAGATGCTTCTAAAAGTAAAGCTAGAACTAACCTCTAGAAATCCTGCCCTGTATGTAGGCAGTTCTAGTGGCAGAAGACGCTAGGAGGACTACAGGGGTGAAGTCATACGCAGTATTACATAGCCGTGTAGCTTAGAATTACAGTACTGTATGCCAAGCAAGATGTGCCCACTCACCGATGTGATGGAGGCATGACCATTGTGTGGGAAACTACGCAATCATTTCCTGGTTGGGTTTTAGCTACACTCTAAATCTAGTACTGTTAGCCAGTACTTGACTGAGGTCAGAAGCCCTAGAAGAGAACCTACCATTGTTGTCTGAGTTTTTACTTTTGTTTTGTTTTTTGTAAAATGGGTATGTTTTGCCCATTAAACTGCCTTCTAAATATTTGTGTTTATGCCTGTAGATTAAAGCTATTGTCAGCTTTGGTCAAGGGCACTTCATTTTAAAGTAGGAAATGGTTACTGTAGAGACTTATAAGTAAGTAGTCAGAGTGCTGAGAATAAGGGATCGTAGGGTGATTGCTGTAAATGGGCCTTCTGTATAACAGTCCATCCACAGCTCCAGAAACATCATAGAAGAGGGAGCAGAAAGAATGTAAGCTATAGAAAAGAGAGGAGGCTTGCAAAATACTGTCTTTGGGCATGGTATAGACAATGAGTGGGGAGAAAGGGTCCTGCTCACAGGCAGGGAAGTAGATATATTATATAATCTGGACTTGATTTAAATAGCATATTTCCACCCACCCTCTTCTGTCTCCTGGTAAGTGCAGGGGAAATTTTACCAGGTAATGTGTACAGAATAAACAGTAGAATTATCCAGTAATTATTTTGTATTGAATTCCTACTGTGTTCTACACTCTGAGAAAATACAGATTCCAAAATCCCAGACAATTACAGAGAAGACTGACTCAGTTCAATAAACATTTGCTGAAAACTAGCCTTGCGAGAGGTACGGTGATCGGCTCCAGGGATAAGGGAGAGGGAGTAAGCTTGAAAACAAACAATAAGCTTTATAATTAAGTGCTAAATTGTGTGTTGCAGAATCAAGAAGCCTGGAAGAGAGATAACCAAAGGAGACAGTGGAGCAGCTGAGATTTATAGATGAAGAGAGAATTGATCTAGGCTTTGAAGGATGGAAAGGACTTCAATAGGCAAGTGTGGAACAGAGCTGGAGAAAACGAAGCCCTGAGTCTTGTATATGCCAGGAAATGACAAAGCCAGCCCACTAGAGATGTTCTTCATTGAGGAAGTGAGGGCAGGATTCCCTTAAAGCGGGGTTTCCAAAGTATACAGACAGAGAGAAGGTTGACTACTGGTCTGTTATTCCTCACTAGAACTAAAAACAACAGGCATCACCACCCAACCTTGAGAGGAAACAGCAGAAAATAATAGACTCTTCTGCAGTAGGAAAGTGCTAAAAGGTTCTACTTTGGTTTGATTAATCATTGGTTTGGGTTGGTTAATTTGTTTGTTTGTTTTTATTTTTCAAGCCAAGGTTTCTCTGTGTGGTAGCCTTGGCTATCCTGGAATTCACTCTCTAGACCAGGATGGCCTTGAACAACTCATAGATCCACTTGCCTCTGCCTCCTGAGTGCTAGGATTAATTAATGAATCATTTTAAAGGGATACTATTACGAGCAAGTTTAAGGTAAATGCCAGAAAAAGATGTGGTTAAAAGAACATTTGAGGATATCTAAGACTAGGAAAGATAAGCAAATGGTAAATTTCCTGTAGCCCCAGCTGACCTCAAACTTGCTCTATAATTAGGATGACCTTGAACTCTTAAATCTCCTGCCCTGGATTCCCAAGTGCTCCTAAATACTCCCAAGTGCCGGGATTATAGGGATGTACCACTATGCCCAGTTTACACGGTGACAGAGATCAAACTCAGGGCCTGGTGCATGCTGTGAAGAAATTCTACCAACTGAACTCCAGCTCCAGTTGGTGATTCTACCTCAAGCTCTACTGCTCTGTATTTTCTGCAATGACCCCAATCCTTGTACTAAGAATCTCCTCCAGACCCAGATGATGATCCTTCTTTAGCTAAGTTTGGCTTTCTTTCCACTGCTCTCCATCTAAAACCATTGATTAGAAAATTCCAGAGGGTTGGATAGATGGCTCAGCAGTTAAGAGCACTGACTGAACTTCCAGAGGTCCTGAGTTCAAATCCCAGCAACCACATGGTGACTCACAACCATCCGTAATAAAATCTGATGCCCTCTTCTGGGGTGTCTGAAGACAGCTACAGTGTACTTACATAAAATAAATAAATTTAAAAAAAAAAAAAACTTCTTTTAGAAAATTTCAGAAATAACTAGCTCATAAGTTTTATAAACTGACAGTCATTCTGAATACTATGGCTCAGGGTAACATACCACCCTCCAATCTCCCCCCACCCCAGCCCCACCCTGGGATGTGAATTAATCCTTTGTCCAGCATGTCCACAGTGGACATGCCACCTACCTATGGCCCACTTTGTAGTTTGTAAATCAACTGTATAGTAACACAGTCCTTATTTTCAGGTATCCCTTATTTTGCCAAATAATGATGCAAAACACATAAGTACAGTGGCACAAGGTGCTAGTGGGGAAGGGAGGAAGGAGGGGGGAGGCTAAAGGATAGAGGGAAGATCAACTCTGATGTGAGGAAACGCTGCCAGTCAGGTATAGAGCAGAGCACACTATCCAAGTCAGGTCAGTACTGCCTTTGCGTTCAGTAAGCCACTAGAGCAACTCATGGGTTTTGACCTCTTTAGGGGTTGCTTATCAGATATCCTGCTTACCAGATATTTATAGTACAATTCAGAACAGTAGCAAAATTGCAATTATGAAGTAGCAATGAGATAATGTTATGGTTAGGGGTCACGACAACATCAGGAACTGTCCTAAAGGTTGGCAGCACTAGGAAGGTTGAGAACCACTGGACTAATCTTGAGAGAGATTCCCTAGGAAGCAAAGGAAACTACTGTCTTACTTTGTATGATACACAGCTTTCTATTTTCACTAAGGGAGGCCTCAAAGTCAAAACACTTCAGACCCTGAACTACCTTAGTCTGAACTAAAGTCTTTTTCATTTCTTATGACCCTTTAATGATTTTTTTTTTTTTTTACTTTTCATTTTATACAAAGAACACATTCCCACCCCCTTCTATGTCCCTTTAAATCAAGCAAGGTACATATATAGTCTCATTTGTATTATAAAAGCTTTTCTATTTAAAATTAAAATCCTAGCTAGGAATGGTAACACAATACTGTAAGCCCAGCACTTGCAAGGCAAAGGCAAGAGGCTGGAAATCTGGAGTTCCGCTGGAGCTACATAGAAGGCTTGGAGCATGCTTGAACTACACAGTGATACCCTTTCCCAAAACAGACAACATTTACCTGATAGAACTGAAGTCAAGTGAAAAAGACTGGACCAGAGGGACCAATTGAGAGCTGGGAGAGTAATTAGACAGTGAGAAATTGCTGTGTAGGTCAAGGAATGGCAGAAGGAATGGAGATCATGGAGAGAAAGAAAAGAGACTTTCTGAAGGACTATGGTATCACTGTATCAATTGGTACAGTGCTTGCCTAGCATGCATGACACCCCAGGCTCCATTACCAGCTCCGAACAAACCAACATGGTGGTGCACACCTATAATTTCAGGTGGAGGCTAAACAATCAGAGATCAAGGCATTTATGGATCAGCCTGGGCTAATTAGACCCTGCCTACTACCATCACTTTAAAAAAAAAATGCAAGCAAGGTAATTCATTAGGTAAAGGTACTTGCTGCCAATGCTGATGACCCCAGTGTAATTCCTGGAACCCACAAAGTGAAAAAACAGAAGCAACTCTCACAAGGTATCTGACTTCTACACTAGCACAGTTGCATGCATGCACACAAACACACACACACACACACATACACACACACATATGGGAAGGGGGAATAGAACACAAACTTTTCAAAAATAAATAAACCCATTCTTTTGTTTTTTGTTCTTTGTTTTTGTTTTTTTTTTTAAGACAGGGTTTCTCTGTATAGCCCTGGCTGACCTGGAAACTCACTTTGTAGACCAGGCTGGCCTCGAACTCAGAAATCTACCTGCCTCTGCCTCCGAAGTGCTGGGATTAAAGGCGTGCACCACCACTGCCAGGCTTTTGTTTGCTTTTTGTTTTTTGTCTTTTGTTTTTTTGTTTATAAACCCATTCTAAACCAGTACTGACGAAGCCTGGCCAGCGGTACAAAATGCTGCCCACAAACACTAGCAGTCAAGATCCTTCCAAACGGCAAGGCGCTTTCTCACCTGCAACTTTGTGTGACAAGGACGTTCCATGTGAATGGATGCTGTCTACTTGTCAGTGTGGAGAGTTTACCAAATATGGAGTAAATTCTACCAGCCAGTTTTAAAATAATTCACTTTCGTTTAATAAGTGTCGTAATGTTCTAGCCCTGGGTGTGTAGACCAAGCTGGCCTCGAACTCAGAAATCCGCCGGTCTCTGCCTCCCAAGTGCTGGGATTAAAGGCGTGCGCCACCACCGCCCGGCTTAATATTCTTGCTCTTAGTCCTTACCCTGTGGACAACAGAGGTTGAGAATAGATTAAGGTGCTCCAAAGTTTTTCAGACCAGGGAGTCCTTAGACTCGGTATTGCTTGGTTTGGTGTGTGCATTTGTGTCCATGTGGAGGGGAGAGGTCAGCGTCAGATGTATCTCTCCGTCATGAACGACTCTCTATCTTTGAGACAGGGTCTATCTCTGTCTGCTCCTGGAGTCTTTTGATTTCTCTAGCTTGGATAGCTCCCAACCCCCCTCCCCCCTCCCCAGGGATCCTCCTATCTCTACCCACCCCATTCATTGCCTAGTGCTGGTGGACAGACAGGCATTTCTGCATCTGGCTATTTTACATGGGTTCTGGGGACCCAAACTCAGGACCTCAAGCTTTCATAGAAAGTATTTTACCAACCAAGCCCTCTTCAACCCCTACACCCAGGTTAGCTTACACTCTTCCCATCTGGTACGTTCCATAGGATGGTGCACACATTAAAACTGTCTGCCATGGTAAGGCCACTGGCAAATACCACCTGACTATAGAACTATAGAAAGTATCTCTTACTGTGCCTATGACTCACACTTACTTATTATTTATTTTCATGTATGGAATGTAATGCATATGAGTTTGGGGTACAAGTCTTTGTATACGCATAGAGTTCAGGGCAAAATGCCAAGCCTCTTTATCTACCCATCTCTGCCTTATTGCCTTTCAGACAGGGTCTCTCATTGAACCAAAGCCTTTCTGCATTGACTAGGCTGACTCACCAGTGCGTTACATAGCAGTGTAACCAAGTCTAACTTTTTATCTGGGTCCTGGGGATAACTCAAGTCATAGAGCTTGGCTCCATGATGGACTGTCACTGGCCAATTCTCCCTCCAGGTTCCAGAACTTGAGATTCATCACTTATGGCTATCCCAGAAGCTCCTTGGAACAACCACAAAAGCATTTTTTTTTCCTTTCACATTCCCTGGCCTGAGTTTACCAAATTATTGAATAATTATATTCAATATAATATAATATAATAAACTAATATTTTATTACCTGAGTAGGACAAGTGGCTAGGTATTTGGTTTTTTGTTTTTTAAAACATGGCCTAGGCTGGGCTTGAACTTGTGACCCTCCTAACACTGCCTCCCCTGTGCTGGGCTATGTATAGGAATATGCTACTAGTCACACTCCTAATGTTTTAAGATCCTCCTAATATTTTAAGAGTTTTCCGTTCTTTATTTTCTACAATTTCACTGACTTACTCAGTCAGATTCATTACTTTCATCCTGTGGGTCCTGTAATGTTGAAAGGCAATCATCTTAAAATAAAGTCTCCTTGAATGCTTTAGAAGATGTGGAACAAATTTAAATTAACTCAAAAATATTAAAATAAATAGTTTGAACAACTATTAGTCTTCAACCATTTGCTAAAGTGCAACAAGCAAATCCAGATGGGTATATCTTCTGAACCAGAAGGCTCTGGTCCCTGTCTGAGTCCTTAATGTTATGTAGAAAAGGAAGCGATTTGCATGTAATTGCTTTTGATTTATGCCTAGTTTACAGTCAGTCCTCTTGTACCCAAGGAAACCGAGACAGAGTCATGAGTGTTGCAATGGTCAGCCAGCCTGTACAGCTAGAAGATGCTATGAGCATTCAGCTCTCTTGCCTTCTGACCCTTTCTTCACCCGAAAAGTTGGATGGTGATACTGCCTTAGAAGAGACAGAAACAAAACCAAGAAATCCTTGAGTTAGGTGATTTGCAAATAATAGAAATATACTATTCACAGTTCTGGAGTCCACTGCATGGGTCGTAGCTTTTTACCCATGAAAGAAGGGTTGGAAAGTTCCCAGTGGAGATAGCTGAGTAGGTAAAAGAGCTTGTAAGTCTGAGGACTTCAGGGAACCCAAGTGTCTTAGTTTTGGTTTCTATTGATGTGAAAAAACACTATGACCAAAAAGTAAGTTGAGTAGTAAAGGGATTTATTTGGCTTACACTTCCATATTGCTGTTCATCACTGAAGAAATCAGGACAGGAGGTCAAGCAGGTCAGGATCCTGGAGGCAGAATCTGATGCAGAAGCTACGGAAGGGTACTGCTTACTGACTTGCTCAGCACAGCTTGTTTGGCATTCTTTCCTTAGAGAAACCAGGACCACCAGTCCAGAGGTGGCACCACCCACAATGGGCTGGGCCCTCTTCTATTGATCACTAATTGAGAGAATGCCTCACCTCTGGACCTCGAGGCTCCTTGTTCTCTGCTGACTCTAGCTTGTGTCAAGTTGACACAAAACCGGTCAGTACACCAAGTAAAGGCGGAGGAGGTAACTGAATGCACAGAGTTAGTCTCTGACCACCATACACATACCATGGCACATGTCCTACCACCAAAGTAAGGTCATTTACAGTGTAAAGCTTGGGTTTCTTTTATAAAAAGCACTAATCCCACAGTCAGAATTATGACCTCATGATCTTTAGTTATCTCCTGAAGGGCCCACCTTTTAATATGGTTGTATATGAGGTCAAGGTTCATCATATGACAGGAGACACACATATACAAGCACAACAAATACCTACTGTACAGGAGAATTGCAGAGATTTACAGAAATAATGCATGTAAATTGCTTCACACACATGAATTTCATTCATCAAAATGTGTCAGTTTTATTGAGGTGCCGGCAAGATGGTTCATTTGGTAAAACAGACATTCACCACCAAGCCTGACAATCGGAATTTGATCTTTAAGAGATACATGATGGAAAGAGAGATTTGACTCCCAAAAACAGTGGTTTTCAACCTGTGGGTCATGATTTCTTTCAGGGTCACATAGCAGTTATATTACATATCAAATGTTTACTACAACTTGTCACAGGAGCAAAGATATGGAGTAGCAACCAAATAATTCTGTGGCGGGGTGTCACCACCACCTGAGGAACTGAGCCACGGCATTAAGAAGATTGAGGATCACTGCTCAAAAGCTATCCTTTAACCTCCACACAAGCACTTTAGCACGCACACAACATACACACGAGGAAATAGAATAATGTTTAAAAGTGCTTTAAAATGGCTCTCTTCTTAAAGTGTGGGGAGTGGGCTAGATGGCTTAGTGTGTACAAGTGTGAAAGCTGAATGGGATCCCAACACTCATGTAATGGTGGTATTCACATGTGTTTATATTATAACTCGAGAGCTGTGAGGAAGAGAACGCTTGCCTCAAAGGAATAAGGCAGGGAGTGATATAAGAGAACACTTGACACCTGACACCTTGCTGCAGTTTTCAAAGGCTCACACATGCAGGCATCTCACACATATAAGTCACATACATATGGAGGATTACTTAACTATAAGAGTATGTGAGGGATTACCCCACAGGAGGTGAGTGATTCCAATTAACCACATCACCAGAAAGTCTCACCCCAGCAGATAACTACTTTCACATAGGTACATGGATAGAGTCCTGCCTACTCTGTGGTGGTTTGAATAGTTCTGGCCCCCATAGATTCATGTGTTTGAATGCTGGGCCATAAAGAGTGGTACTACTAAGAGGTGTGACCTTGTTGGAGTATGTGTGCCCTTGTTGGAAGAAGTATGTCTCTGAGGGGGTATATATGCTCAAACTACACCCATTGTGACACATAGTCTTGCCCTACTGCCTGAGGATCAAGATGCAGAATTTTTAGCTCCTTCTCCAGCACTATGTCTGCCTGTGCACTGCCATGCTTCCTACCTTGATGATAATAGACTCAGCCTCCGAAACTGTAAGCTAGGCCCAATTAAATGTTTTCCTTTATAGGAACTGCCATGGTCATGGTGTCTCTTCACAGCAATGAGACCTTAACTAAGACATACCTCCAGTAAACTTCCACACTCTGTATTCTAGCACCTCCCAAGGCCTTATGCAGATAAGGCAAGATAACCTCCATCTGGAAGGGATATGCCAGAGGGAATCTGGAATCTCTAATGACCCTTGCTGGCCCAACACCTCCTTTTAAATAAGAGAAGGTCAACAGTTGGATCTTGAGAGAGTTTTTGTAGTAGTGGAAGCTGCTTTGATCATAGCTGTTCTGCCCAGAGAACAGTGTTCTACAATATGTAATTACTTTCCTTCTGCTACAAGGATCTGGGCAGCCATATTTCAACTGGAGAATACATACACCCTATGTATACATAAAGATGTTCTAAGGTATACCAAGTCATTTTAAGGAAATCAGTTTCTTCAACCCCTATGAGTGCTGTGTGTTAAGATGATCTCTATATCTCGAACCCCCTACTATACTGAAGAAACCAAAAACTCACATCCATTCCAGTGGCCCAATACTACACATTGTCGAAGCACTACAAAGACCAAATTAAATTGTAGGTGTCTAGGAAGCAAAGAATAGAGAAGATTTGAAGTAAATACATTTGCTGATCAGGTATTTCTTACTCTCTGCTTGCCATAAAAATGAATGAAGTAGGAGCTAACCACAGCTGGTTTTTAACAAGGCATAAGATTCTTAGCAATCAATTCAGAAGGTGTTTGAAGGATCTTGAGATAATATTGCAACATTACACCCATAACAATTTCTTGTGTGTGTGTGTGTGTGTGTGTGTGTGTGTGTGCATACTTGAGTGCATGTGTCAGCAATTATAACTAGGACCAATGCCGAGCCTGCTCATCCAAGTGACAGGTAGCATAGTCATCCACAGTTTCCGAAGCTAATTTAAGGAAAAGTCACATCTAACTCATTAAGATATACATATTCAAGAGACATCTTAGTCAGTCAAGGGTCTGTGACACAAGCATAAGGGACCTGGGTTCAGTGCTCCAGCACCCACATAAATGCCAGGCATGGTGGCACACATCTATAACACCAAGACTGAAGGGGCAGGAAAGGAGACACATGGACCCCTACAGCTCATTGCCGAGCCATCCTAGCTAATCTATTAGCTTTGAGCTCAGTAAGAAACCATGACCCTAAAAATAAGGTGAAGGGCGAGCAAGATGGCTCAGTGGTTTAAGGCACATGCCAACCTCCAAGTCTGATGACCTTGGTTCAATCCCTGAAAATCACAGGGTTTCCAGGTGAAACAACTCCCTCTGATTTCCACAGGTAAGCCATGGCATGGGCTCACATACACTCAAAACGTACCCACGTGTGCATGCATGCACACTCATGATATGCATAGATTTAGAGAGATAGTATACATACACTGTCGATTATAATACAACCTAGAAACATTGTTTTTAAGTCATACGGTTTTTAAATTAAAATTTATACCTATTTTCACAATGATTTATAAACATAGCTACATAAATTCATGGAGAAGGGTGATATAAAATTTGCCAAGGTTAGAGAAGCATTTCTTCATGAATATTCAAGCGAATAAGGGTGGGTATTAGATGACTACACGTTTTCAATCCCATTAGATACATTTTTAAGTGATAGAGCAGTTTTATTCTAAAATGTCAATTTCTGCAATGCACCGGTTATTATATCCTTTGAAACAACTCCTACTTGGGATGCCAAGCAGTCCCTGTAGCTTCCATTTGCTAGGAGTCAAACTTGTATACCCTAGGCTGGTACTCTATCATTGGGCTATACCCTGGTGACGTAAGTCAGTTTTCTAGAGAGGAGTTCTCAACCTTCCTAATGCTACAACGCTTTAATACAGTTCCTGGAGGTTCTGTGACCACCAACCATAAAATTATTTCATTGCTAATTTATAACTATAATTTTGCTGCTGTTATGAATTTTAATATAAATAATTTTGGAGATAGTTTGCCAAAGGGGTCACAACCCATAGTTTGAGTACTGCTAGTCTAGCAGATGTATGCACCAGACAACTGGAAGATAACAGCAATTTGTCTTTTCATAAAGTAAGTGAAGGACAGGTATGATGGCACGGGCCTTTAATGGCAGCACTTCAGAGGCAGAGGCAGGCTGATCTCTGAGTTTGAGGCTATCCTGATCTACACAATATGAGTTCCAGGGCAGGTGGTGTGTGTGGAGTGAGTGTGTGTGTTTAAGTCTTTTGTTTTTGGTTTTGTTTTTGTTTTTGTTTTGTTTTTGTTTTGTTTTGTGAGCATCTCATCACTTTGTAGTTGAGGACCATGTTAAGTTCTGTTCCTTTTGTCTCCATCCCTAGCCCTAGATTGACAAGTATGGCTCTTCTCTTCCCATCAGTTTTATGAGTGCTACAGAGCAAATCCAGGGCCTTGCACATGTTAGGCAAGCACTCTACCAAATAAGCTACAGCCAAACCAAGAAATTAATTTCAAAACTCATCAATTAGCATATTACTTTCAGCTCAACCCAGTTGTCACTGTGGTTTGTATTGCCTAAAGCTTTTTCCTTTACAATAAAAGGAGCATTTGTTTCTTTGTTTCTCCTCTTTCTTTCTTTCTTCCTTTCTTTCTCTCTTTCTTTCTTTCTTTCTTTCTTTCTTTCTGTCTGTCTTTCTTTCTTTCTTCTTTTCTTTAATAAGAAATAAAAACTCCTGAGTTTTACTCCAGTTTGGATTTTTGTTGTTGTTACTGTTGTTTGTTTTGTAAAGCAAAACAAATTTGATCAACCCAGGTTAACCTCATGCAGTTCTCTACCATTTCCATTCAGAGTTAAGGTCCCATCCAGGTTTAAGAACCATCCAGGAACATTTCATGGCTAGATGTACATAGAAACCAAGAAGATTTCAAAATAGTAACAGCTCAACGCAGAAAATTTCTGAATCCAATTTTTAAAATTTACTAAAACCTTCATTTTACCTGTTTTCTAATATTTATTAATTTGCTTATTTATAGACATGGACTTGCTATATAAGACCTCCAACTCCAAACCCTCTTGGCTCAGCCTCCTGCCTGCTGGGTTCATCATTAAGAATCAACACATCCTATTTCTGTTTTCCTAATTTATTCCTCTAATTTTTAACCAAAAATATCAGTGAGCAATGGATTGAAAATCTTGCCCACAGACAGTTTATGCATTCTGCAATTTATGTATTAATTAGCATACAAAATAGCAAGTTTCCTTATGGTGCTCTCAGACTTAATTAGTTTGAACTGGTTCCCTCTTCCCCTTCCTTCTCCCCTCTCCCATCCCCACTTGTACTTCTGCAGCCTCCTCTCACTTTCAGCTCTCCTATGTCCCATTGCCTTCCCTAGCCCTCTCCCTTGAAGCTTTTTCCCTCCAACTTGTGTGCCCCTTTCTTGTTTCCTGGCCTCTACCCACACTTACACCCACATAAGTAGACATATATAAAAATGAAAAGCTAGGATGTATATATGAGAGAGGGCATGCCGTGTTTGTCTTTTTGAGCCTGGGTTACCTCACCTTTTCATTATCCATAAATCAGCTGACGGGCATCTAAGCTGACTCCAAGGCCTAGCTAATGTGAGTAGGGTGGCAATAGATGTGAGCACACTGGTTATTTCTGACTCACTATAGTGAGCTGGGTATGGCCGTTCACATCTCTAGTCTCACCTAATGGGGAGATGAGCTGGGGGACTGCTTGAACTGAGATGTGTGAAACCAGCCGAAGCAGCACAGTGAGACCTACCTCAAGTTTTGGTGAAAAATTGGCATTGCCATGGTCTTCCTCAAAGAAAAGGGCATAGTTGAATACTCTGCGCCTGGCCCATCTAAAAGAGAAGAAGCCTGCGAATCAAAGTACACCCAGTGCTAGCCAGTTGGCAAATATTTGACAGAAAAGGTTCAGAGGGAAACCTCTGTTTTCCAAAGAAAATAGAGAAATACCAGAGTCACTCCTGACCATAGATGCTCCAAACAGAACACGGGGAGGAATGACTTCCTGTGGTAGGTTCTGCACAAACCAGCTTCTAGCTTGTGTCCCTCTAAACAGGCCGGAATCGAGAGTAAGAAGGTGATTGCCAGGTACAGAAAATCATCACCCAGAACCAGATGGATGGAGTGCATCCTTGTCCAACAATTAGTCTTTTATCATCCAGCTGTGGCCAGGAGGGGCTCAAGCAAAGACAGGGGGATCAGATGAGCTAGCAAATAACCGTGCTATTCGACATGTCCAACCCACTTCAAGGGGCCACATGTAGCAGAGGGTAACAGAATGCATCCCAGCACCAAATCATAAACTTATTTTGATTGATTGATTGATTGATTGATTGATTTGATTTGATTGTTGTGTCCGGCCAGCGGATCACAACCTGGGTTTTTGTCTGGAAAGGCATTTTGGAAACCTGGAAGAGAAGAGGGGCTAGGTGGTGAGAGAAAGAAATGTAGCTAAGACAGTCATTCTGATCAAAGCTCAGTTGTTACTGTTGCAACACTCAATTATGAAGGAAGGGGGAGGGGACCCGATTCCCGCCGAATAATCTCGGGGTCCAGTAGTAGGGTGAACACGTGGTGGCACCAACAGCAAAGCGGCATGGTCCAGCAGTGGGCGTGACAGAACAAATGAGCAGGAAGCTCCACCCCTGAGCAAGCAGGTTTCAGGCTGGGGGAGGGGAGACTACATTTGATTACTTATATTTTTGGTTGTGTGGTTCTTTAGCATAGACTTTGTTTAGACATACCTGGTTTAAGAGACTCTCCACCCTGAAAAACCAAAGAGGCCTGGCACAAGGTCAGAACTTCTCGTTGTTAAGCTGTGGGAAACCCCTAAATAAGTAGTCCAAGGCTAGGTAAAGGGGAAATACATGTACTGTCTACACTGTCCAGAGTCAAAGGAGACTCCGTTCTAACCTACTCTTTCAGAGAGTCAGACTTAGGTAAAACTAGATCGTGCAGAAAAAAATTTCAAGAGGGGCCAATAGGAAATGGAGTTGGATATTCTTTAACAACAGAAAAGACAAGCACTTCGGGGTTGGGGGAATAAGATACAACAGAGCTTGCTTATGGATATGGGCTCCTCGAAGAAGAGCCTACATTATTGCCTTAGAATAGTCATATATATGATATATATGTCATTGTGTGTGTGTGTGTATGTGTGTGCATATATCACATATATGTATGTATGTATATATATATGTATGTACACACACATATATACACACATATATGTATGTATATATATATATATGTATATATACACACACACACATATATATAAATGGTTGCATGATTTAAATAAATCTTATTTATTTCAAGGAATTTAGATGAGATCCCAGAATGGTTCCTGGGCACCTTATGACAGGATTACAATGGATAAGATTAACATAAACCCTGAGTTACTGGGATATTAGAAGAAAGGATATTTCCACTGCAAACCAAATTAACATCTTTTACTTCTAGAAATGTATTATCATATATCTCCACGATATATGTATAAAGGTTCACATCCCAGGCTGTGCATGTATAGGTAAAAGAAGAAGTCCGGAGTTGGTTCTCTCCTTCCACATGGGTTCTGGGGATGGAACTCAGATCTCCAGGCTTGCAAAGCCCCACCCCCACGTCGCTACCCACTGAGCTGTCTCACCAGCTTTAACAGTCTTGTTTGTAAGCGTTCCAAACAATATTCTGTAGAGAAAAATCAAGCCATCCTCAAGATAATGTAAGCTTAGGACTTAAGCATGATTCATTGCTAATTTGGCAAAGTATTTCTATGTGAAAAGAATCTTTGGGGTGGGGAGAGGGCTCGGTCAGTATAGCACTTGCCTCACAAGTGTGAGGACCTGAGCTTGATTCCCTAGAACCTACACAGAAAGTCAGGCATTACCATGAAACCTGCAGGATGGCAAAATGGGAGGTAGGAGCAGGCAGGTGGGCGGACCCTCTGGCCATCTAACCTGGCCTACTTCAGGGAGCAGACCAGAAGCTAGAGGTAGGACGCAAGTGCCTTTGCTGCATTTGCTGAAGACCAGAGATGAGTCCCTAGTACCTATATCTGGGAGCTTTCAACCACTGAAAACTCCAGCTTCAGTCGATCAAACATCTTCTCCTGACCACAATAGACCCTTGCACATACATACATACATACATACATACATACATACATACATACATACATAGAAACACCCATACACAAAAACAACAAAAAACCTGAGAAACCCCCATCTCAAGCAAAAACTGGGGATCACCTGGTGAAGAAGGACACTTGAGGTTGCCCTGTGACCTTCACATGTTGGGCCTTCAGACACATACACAGGAATATTGTTTGTATGACAGCAACTTTCACAGCAAATTTTAACTTTAAAAAGAAAAAAAATCTTGCTTTCGGCTGGCTAGAGGTTTCAACTAGGCCCCAAAATGAGGGTTCATTTTCTTCCTGACCCCATAAGTTCCACTTTTCTGCACGTCTCACCATTTCAGACACTTCTAGGGAGGGCTATCAGGGGGCCATCTTGGAGATTTTTTTGCCCTGACTCCTAGCTTTGTGCATCCCAGCTGTGGCTGGATTTGAGAAATGGCAGCTTCAGATTGCTCTCTGTCAAAGCATTTAGGGGGAAGTTGCCCTAAGGTTCTGAAAGGACTGGCTGCAGGAAGAGAAACCCTTACTAGTGAGAGGCTGTCTGCTCTGCTTCCTCCAGGGGAAACTTAAGGACTTTAGATCAGGCAGCTCCCTGCCGGGAGCAAGGGGGGGCGGGGGGGGGGGGGTGAGATCAGGCGAAGGAGGGCCAGCCCTTCCCCTTGTCATTCTCCAAATTAGGGCTGGCTGCCATTATTTTTTTTCCAATTAAAAATACTGAAGAGAACTTAAAGGAGACCAGTCCTGTGTCTGTAAATAAATAGCCTGTTTGGCTATTCAGAAAAGGCACCATGTTGCGTGAGTTATTGGATGTATTGTCTTTAATATGTGAATGTGTTCTCTAAAACAAAGTGGCAGCCATCTATACAATTAATTAGTATCAAAGCTCCTTTCATGTACCCTTCACAGCAAGGGGGAGAGAAGTAAACTACTTAAACGAATAAACTTTTAAAAAGAAAGAAAGAAACCTAAATAAATAAATAAACCCCTCACTCTAGGCAAAGTAACCCCCGGAACTTATGATAAAGAGATCTTAATTAACCCCAAATCCATCTACTCTTCTCTGCTCCAGAACCGAAACAGAATGCTAAGGCAATTTACTCGGAGAGCAGTTTTGCACCATAAATCTGGGCCATGTTTTTCTGTGCGTTTGCCCTGCAGTAAGCTTAAAGAGAAACTCAACCACCAAACAGCCTTGGAGGCAAAGCAAAGCCCTAATCACCCGCAATGGTGATTGCATAACACCCGCCTCCCAACCCCCACTCCTAAGCATCAAGAGGCAGGCTTTGGCTTCTGGTTAGAGCACATGCCTTTCTTTTTTTTGCCTGTGTGAGAATCATTGAAAATGCTCTTTAAGGACCAAAAGTCAGGGCACGTGTGTTTTCAGAAGAAATGGAGGTCACTTGAGGGTGACTTCTGAGTACATCCCCCAAGCCAAAATGAATCTGTATCGATATCTAAAGTGCATCTGCTTTTAGAGCAGAAGCCACCATCTGTTCCTAATTGGTGCCCTGGAGGTACTCCCTGTGGAAAAAAAGGGCCTGGCCGCAGCAGCCGCGCCTCCCCGGGGCTGCAGACTCCGCTCGGGGCCTTGCTGGTGCAATCGAGTGCTCCTCTCTTAGATAATGCCAGGTATTCTGGAAAGTAGCCGTGTAATAATACACAAACCCCTGATGATGTCAGCGTGTTATTGACTTTCCAAGTCTGAATGACTGAGCAGAGGAGAGGGGGGGTGGGGCGCCATCCATCCGGCGGCGCAGAGACCAGCCGAGCGAAAATGGGCTCACAGTCCAGCGGGGGAGGGGAGGCGCGGCGGCTGCCTGGCCAGGCTGGATGGATCTCAGCCGCATCAGGATCGCCTTCACCGAGTCAAGAGGGGGCCTGGGCTAGGGAGAGGGGGGTTTCAATGTTATGTTTAGCCAAATATTCCTCTGGCCGATATAACTGCTACCACCACCTACCTCCAAGCGCACACCACGTGGCAGAGCAGATTACAAAGCTAGCAGCAGTCACCAAGGTAGGGGAGGTTGGAAAGGCCTTGCCCCATCCCGCCCCCTACACTCCAACACGCACAAGATACTGTCCTCAATATCTGGAAAGCTCCAGGTCCCTTTTTCCTGTAGAGTTCTCTCTTCAGAGAGCCTCTACGAAACTGCTCCTCAGCTCTGGTGACATTTTGTGGGTCATGTTTTACATGTTTCCTTACAGGTACACAGTGTGGGCTCCTGTTCCCACCTTGCAAACTGACCATCGGGTACTCGGACCATGTTCAAGGCTAGGTTAACAATATTTGCATTGAAAGACCCAGAACCTCCCCTCCCCCGACTTTTGCTACCAACTAGGGTGGGGCCTGTGCCACCCAGCTGGTGTCTCCTTGTCTCTAGAGCCCTGGCTTTTCTTTTAGCACTCTCGCACATCCAGCATACCCAGCTTGGATCCTGGCTGTCCCCTGTCCCAGACCAGAAATCGGCTTCCCCTGCCCCAGGTGTGTGCAAAGGCCACAAGAGTCTTCGCTCTGGAAGGGGAGGGCGGGGCCTGTGCAGAAAGGAAAGCAAACTCGTGCTTTGGAGACAGGGGGTCTATTCAAGGCTTCTGAGCTTGGGCTCAGGGCTCAACCTGTTTGGTGGCCACATCAGTGAAGTTGGGACAGCCACTGTCCTCTCAGCAACTGGGGAGTCATACATCTAGACTTTGCAAAGGTCTCTCTGTCTCCCTTTTTTAAAATGGGCCACTCTTTCTTGGGAACATTGCACTTGTCGGGTCAGAGCCCCTGTCCCTGTTTCTGAAAACAGTGTACAGACCCTTGGATTCCTAAATTCCACCCCCTTCTGATGCTCCAAATCCACGAGGATCCCAAAAGAATCACTTAGTGCAGGGGGTGGAGACCACACTGGGCCTAGTTCACCCCACTCTCCTACCTTGCCCTAAAGGATTAGCCTAGGATCCTAATGCTGACATATTTTAATCCAATCAGAAGCCTTCTTAGGGAACTAGAAACTGGAAGTGTAAAAGACAACTCCCTAGGCAGAAACTGAAAAAAATTAAAAAGTTCAATGTGACCCCATTTCCTGGCCTAATGCAGGAGAGACCAACCAGTATGAAGACAGAGATAGTCAGAGAAGGAAACAAGAACAAAGCCGAGAAGCCAGCAGGTTGTGGGTCACAATTGTGACCTTGCTATAGCCCTCCCTGCCTCATATTCCTTGTGGCAGCCTAGTTTGTTTGTTTGTTTGTTTTTAACACATGAATGTCTCCTTATTGTTTAACTTAATTTATATCTGAGTTATATCTACCCACAACCCTCAAAGCCAAACTGCATTTCTTAATCCACGTTGCCCAAGCTCTCAGAACTAGCTCTTCAGACCTCGTGTGAGCCCCACTGTTTTGAGCTGTGTTCCCAGAGTGTTTGTGCCTCAGCCTTAACTCCCACAACCAGATGCTCAGTAAATCTACTGCAGATTGCAGGGGCCCGGATTGAATGGCAGGAAAGTAGCCCGATAGCTGTTGGAAGCCCAGACTTCGGTAAATGTAAAGGAAGAGTGTTACATATTGCTTCGGACTTCCAGAAGCCCATCTGCCCTGCCCTAGTGGTAATTAGTGCTTATTGGAGTGAATAGAAAAAGAGAGATTATATCTCCCTCTAAATTGCTTTTCATCCGAATCTTGAAGAAAAGGAGTGAGTCGTCAGGCTTCATGACTCCCTGCTGTGGAAGGAGGAAGGCTAAAGCAGTCTAAGGTTACCAGAGTTTATGGGAGGCGCGCAGGCCCACACTGTATCCTAGGATAAAGTTCAGTCAAGGCAGAACTGCCTTGCATTCCCCTAACATTCGCTTCCAAAAGGTTTTTTTCCAACCCATGAGTCACTTCCAAGTCAGAATCAGAGACAAACGCCTGTAACTGTGTGCCAGTGAGTCAGATTTCCACCCTGCCTTATGGACGCTCTTCTAGCTCCAAGAAGACAGGGCAGTCCGCAGCCACCCGGCACAGCATGAAAGGTGTTACAACTGCTGCTTGTTGGAACCAGCTCCCAAGCCCACCTCTCTGGCATCCAGCATCACATTTCAACCCATCAAAAGCTGGTTTTTTTTCTTCCCAGTGTATCCTCAATCAGGAACTGCGGGTGCTATCTATCATGCTCAGAACGTGCCCCCACCCAGCCCAGGGAAATAAAGGTGAATTCAAAAGGAAGCCAAGCCTCCAACCAAATTACCAGATAAACAAAGAAGCCCAACATGTCTGTGCAGGCCATTAATCTGAGGGCTCAGATGCATGTGAAGCCAGCCTAGGCAACAGTGTGAAGCCCTGACTCATAAACTAAGACACCAGGGCTGGCAAGATGGATCAGAAGGTAAAGATGCCTGCAACTAAGCTTGATGCTCTGAGTTCCATCTCTGGGACATACATGAAGAAGAAAACTGTCTTCCTCAGGTTATCTCTCCTCAGAGATGTACACATTTACAGACACATTGTGGCAGGTATACACACACACACACACACACACACACACACACACACACACTCGCCCTGGAGTGGGCTTTTGAAAATTCTAAACACACCCCAGTGAGACACTTCCTCCAATGAGGCCACAGCTCCTAATTCTTCTAATCCTCTCAAACAGTTCCACTCCCTGGTGATGAAACATTCAAATATATGATCCATAGGGGCCGTTCTCATCCATACCACCACTCCTCCTAACAAAAAAGGGAATCATTGTTGGAGGAGCCCTAAGGGCTCAGAAAATGATAGAGCTACCACAACATCCAACAACTAACATCGACTACAAGTACTTGATCTAGTAGGCTGGCTCTTTATTTGTTG
The DNA here is from genome assembly GCF_000001635.26 of Mus musculus. NCBI lineage: Eukaryota > Metazoa > Chordata > Mammalia > Rodentia > Muridae > Mus > Mus musculus. Next base: position 21,939,232 of record NC_000069.6, read on the forward strand.
ATTCGGTTGGTTGGTTGGTTGGTTGGTTGGTTCATTTTGGAGTCAAGGGCTTGCTATGTACACCCGATTGGTTTTGCAGCCTCCTAAGTGCTGTGACCGTAGGTCTGCACCACCACTCTGGGCTTCCAACTTCTCAAAACATTTTACCTCAAACTTTTTTGGGGGGCGGTTCAAGACAGGGTTTCTCTGTATAGTCCTGGCTGTCCTGGAACTCACTTTGTAGACCAGGCTGACCTTGAACTCAGAAATCCACCTGTCTCTGCCTTCCAAGTGCTGGGATTAAAGACATGTGCCACCACCGCCTGGCTACCTCAAACTTTTTAAAAACTCTTATTTTTAAACCAATTCTCTCCTTCAAATCCCTGCTTCCTCCTCACCACCTCACATTGTCCCTTAGCAGATATTTTTTTCTAGATAATGGTCCTCATGTAGCTGACTGCTCATTCCCTCCCCCCCCCCCAAAAAATGTGTTTTATAATGTAGGCTGTATAAGGGATGAGTTGATCTATGCCTCTGCTTGCTTTCTTCGACCTATAAAGAAGTATCTCAGCCATCTCTTGTAAGACCACTGCACACATCATACTTCTCATTGGCAGCAGTGATCACCTACACAGTTTCTATCTTCATCAGTTTTTTCTCTCCCTCTGGAATATGACCTACAGGAAGGCGTTGATCTTATCAGGCTTGCTCACGCTTCCTTGGTGAGTTCACGGACTACTTTCTCTTTCATAACAGGCACAAGATAAGCTCTTTGCAGAGACTCATACAGCCAGAGAAAGAAGCATGGACGAAGGATTCATAAGTTAGTTACTCAAGTCACCGGAACATGTTGTCTCAGAAAGGCAGGTTCAGAAAACAGGTTGTCTAGACACCAAGTCTTCATTTCCATCTCCCTCTTATTCCTCCTTATCACCCATCAGGTATTTGCCTTCAAGCACATTCTATTGGAACTTCTAAAGTCTACCAAGGACTTTCTAAAAGACCCAAGAAAATTCAAGGCCTTGTGTATGCTTATCCTAAATGATTTAACAACAACATCAAAGGTGAAGAGGGGTCTGAGGCACTGCACTCTACTGGTTTTGTGTGTTTCTTAGTTTTTGAGCAGGTCTCTCAAGACGTAGTCCAGACTGACCTTGTACTCGCTAGGCAATTAAGAATGACCTTGAATTCCTAATCCTTCTGCCTCCACCTCCCAAGTTCTGGGAGCACAGATGTGTGCCACAGAGCCCAGTTTTATAAAGTGCTAGGAATACAGAACCCAGGCTTTTGTTGATGTTACATAAACACTCTACCCACCAAGTTACATCTCTATCACTCTACTCAGTTTTCCCATTATTTCCTGTCTATACTTTCCCAAATAACTGTTTTGTAACTATTTTCCTTGGTTGGTTGGTTGGTTGGTTGGTTGGTTGGTTGGTTGGTTGGTTGGTTGGTTAATCGGTTGGAAGACTGTCTCATGTAATCCAGACTGACCTCAAACTTTTACATAGCCCTGGATGGTCCTGAACCTTCCTTCTCTCCCTCCCAAGTACTGGGATTACAAGTGTGCATCACCATTTCTGATTTTTCCTTGTAGTTTCTTGGCTAGCCCCACCTTCTGTCCTTTGCAAATTGGAACATCACACTCAAGTCCTCATGCTTAATCTAGCTGTCTCGTATACCCTCATTGATCTGAACCATAGTCCTGTCTCAGGAGGACAACAGTTGCTTCCCAAGTGATCTCCCCACATTCATACTTTAGTCTGTTATTCACACTATAGCAGTCACGTAGTCCTTTGAAAATATAAGCCAAGACATGTCCTCTCTAGAATAAAGCCTTTCTGGATACTTTCCATCTCAGTTAAACCAAGCTAGAGCCCCAATGGTAGACTTTATGACCCCTGCCAGATCTGATGTCACTGTGCACACTCTGTCAGTCTCTTCTACTTTTAAACTTCTTCATGAACTTCTTGTCTTTGAGGCATCTGTTGCCTCTAGTTAGCTGTTCTCCAAGACATGAGCTTGTCTTGCTCCCTGTACCTGACAGCTATTGTCATAATAGTGCTGCCAAACTGAAATATTCCTTGTACCCTCTCAAGGAGACCTGTCTGTAGGAAATGTAGCCAGGTTTCCATACCTAGACCCTCTGAGGCTCTCTAATTTATTCTGATTTTTTTCCATAGTTAAGATTAATTTCTAATGTGCTAAGCAATGCTATCTTTTCATGTTCCTGTGAAATGCAGGGTCCATTCACCAATGTCTTTCCTGCCCCAAGAACTATTCTTGAAACTCATTAATTATTTTTGTGCATTAAATATGTACCAATTATCCGGGGCTGGAGGGTTGCGTGCAAAGGTGTGCATGTGGAGCCCAGAGTTAGCAACTATTTTCACAATGTAAGTTTATAATCTGGGACTCAAATTTTTGTCATGGGAGACTGGGCAGTCATCACTGCTGAGATGTCCCTTGAGAAAAAGAGAAGCTGTCTTTTTCAAAGCCTTGTATGGTATTTTTTTTTTCCTTTACAGAAAAAAATGAAGCGAAGCCTTTTACTCTTCCTCCCTCCCCGTCACCACCCCCTCTCTCATGTGTGTGGTATGTGTACCCATGCATTCCTCCCTCCTCCTCCCTCTCACATGTGTGTGGTATGTGTACCCATGAATTAGCAAAAACCAAAGGAAGATAGCAGATGACCTGATCTTTCTTTTTCCCCTGAGACAGGTTTTTCACTAATCCTGGAGCTAGACTGGCAGCCAGAAAACTCTATCTATCCTCCTGCTCTCACTCCACAGTGCTGGGGTTTGAGGCTTGACAGGCCACCCAAGGTTTATATGTGGATGCTTAAGATTCAAACCCAGGTGTTTTTTTTGCATAGAAAGTATTCTTTCCTGCTGAGCCACCTCCGAAGCCTGCCTTGTAACAGAGAAGTGAATATGCCTAAAATGGCTTTGACACATTCAAGGATGGAGTACAATATAGTCCAGTGGGCCAGAACCCAGTTGATGAGCCATAGACAGTGGTCCACTAAGCAAGAAGCTCAATTCTAGCCTCTCAATTCCAGCTGTATGAGCAGTTGCTAGCCTTGTCCATTGGCTTAGGATATTGTCTATTGTGATATGGGCTCACAGTATTCCAGAAGCAAAACAGAAAACTCAAACATCAGGAAAAAGACTCTGTCAGGCAGACTTTCTTCAGCTGAGTAGTCACTTGAGAGTATGCTATAGTCTTGATAATAACTCCCCTTGCATACACCGTCAAGCTTACAAAGGCTTGCACAATTATTACACCCAAGGGCTCAAAGACACAAAGTGATCTTGAAGGTCAGCTGAAGTGTCTAGCCTCTTCACTGCCTAAGAATAGAAAGAGCAGCCAGGCAGTGGTGGTGCACATCTTTAATGCCAGGCAGAGGCAGGTGGATCTCTGTGAGTTCGAGTTCCAAGAGACCCAGAGCTACACAGAGAATCCCTGCATAAAACACAACACTAATTGATTAATTAAAGTTTCAAAAACAAACAAAAATGCAAATAACACAGATCCTGAAATATCACTGAACAACTTCTCTAGTGAACTGCCTAAGACCATAGTTAAAATGCAACCTGGAACCCTGGTTTTTCTTCCTGCTAGGCCTGGTTGGCCTTAAAGTCGTAGCCAATCTTCCTACCTCTGCCTCATGAGAACTGGGATTCCAGACCTGTACTCCCACCTCCAGCAGGGCCATGCTGTATTGCCTAACAAAACTTACACTGGCCCTTAATCTTCCAGAGATGGGAGGTGAGTAGTGATGCTCCTGCTGGTCTTCTGTGTTCTTTTGAATCCATCAAATGGCTGCCTCTCTATTTTCTGAAAGCCACAGATGCACAGATACACACATGGAAGTACAGGTGCAGGGGGGACTTTCCCCAGTATCTTCTGATAGAATCAGAGACCATACTCTGTCTTCTCCAACCACACAGGCTTGAGAGAATATTTATAGGGTGATCAGGAGTTCCCCATTGGTGCCGCTAAACCTCTGCTTGCCCCAGAAAAGCTTTATTTCTATACAAATAGCTCTATCCATCTCACATGCCTGTCTCTCTTGGTAGTAACCCAATCTGAATGCCACAGCTCAAGCATAGCTCTTCCTATAAACATAGACGAGTTGCTTTGGTAGTTACCTTCTGCTTCCAGTCTCTATGTCTTTCTGTACGGGGGAAGAAATTAACTTCAGCAAAGACAGAGAAGGAAAGGGAAGAAAATGTTCCCAGGAGAAGCTGTTGGTCATGGCCCAGGGCTATAGCAAGCAGAGCTCCTTTCATCCTTTCTCTGTCAGGGGTCAGAAGCCTCTGCTGTACATGTGTTCCTCAAGGTTCCCCACAGAAATAGAATGTATATGGATGGAGACAATTATGTTAAGGAATTACCAGCTCTGTGACCATACATTAATGGATAAAAGTGTTGCTGCCAAGCCTGGTGACTCACATGGTAAGAAAAGAGACTCACCTCCTGCAGATAAATTGTCATTTATCTCCATGCAAGTGCTAGCTGTGTACTAACTTACACAAACACAAGAAGCCAATAAATACATAGAATGTTAAAAAAAAGAAACTGGCCAATGTAGTTAAGAGGCTGATGAGCCCACACTGTGCTGGTGGGCAGTACTAAAAAGGGTGGCATTGCAACCCAAGTACAGAAACTATCTGATAGTGAATTGTTGCTCAGGGAAGGTCAAGGCCTTCTGACCTTAGGGCAAGATCCTCCCACTTCATGGGGAACAATGCTGTTTGACTCAGAACTCACCTATTTAGGGCTGAGTGTGGAGATCAGTGGTACATCGCCTCCCTAGCATGTGTGAGGTCTTGTGTTTCACAACAGCACTGAAAGAAAACAACACATCCATTTAACATTAATTTTATCAAAGATATCTTTTCGAAAGCAGCCATAATCATGTCTGGCCAAATATCTGAGAGTTGGTTAGGGCAAGTTGAGGTATAAAACTGTTATAGTGGACAATATCATGGTTTTTACAACTAGGACTTGAAAAACTGGGTCCCAAAAAGTCTGTAGGTCTTAGTCAAGGTTACATGCTACTCACCCAGTCTGCTTAACCAGTTTGTGTGTGTGTGTGTGTGTGTGTGTGTGTGTGTGTGTGTGTGTGACAGAGAGACAGAGAGACAGAGACAGGAGAGAGAGAGAGAGACAGAGAGATGCATGCCAGTGAATAGAGTCAAATGTCATTCCTCAGGCACTTTGTTTTAGGAGACAAGGTACCTCACTGGCCTGGAACTCACCAAGGAGTAGAGCTCCCAACCACCTTGCCAGAATTGGGATGCTAAGCAAACAATGACTCCAGGCTTTGTCATATGAGCAGAAGGGATAGATTTAATTCTTTGTGTTTGAAGAGCTAGCTTTTCCTGGTCTGAACTACTCTGGGCTTCAGAAGTGGAGTCCTAATAGTGTCACGTTACAAGCCAGGGTGGAAATTTGTCTGTCACATCTAGCATTCCCACCATCTGGGATTTCTAAAGTGTGTTTCCCAACTACATCTTTTTCAGTTTGATAGGATGTAAATTTCTCCTTTTTTTTTTCTTCATCCACTAAGACCATTTTAAAACTCAATTCAAAGATTAAAAAGTCATATTAAGAAACTGACTTAAAACTATACAAACCCTTCCATATCAAAATGAGCATTGTATATAAAAACAACAACAACAAAACAAAACAAAAACCAAACCTACCCCAGGCAACAATATACTCAGGCATCACTCAAAACTCTATTGTGTCTCCTCTCCTTAAATTGCCTTCAGGGAGGGCCTGTATTTCTTGCTTTTCTGAAGGAGTTTTAATGTTGGCAAAAATCTCATTGTTTGATTTGATTTTTGGGAAACAGCCTGAAATCGTCTGGAGCCAGTGCTGAAGGAGGCATGTGATGAAGTTAACAAAATGTAAATTAAGAAAGGGGGTGGGGAGCTACGGAGATGGCTTGGTCAGTAAAGTGCTTCCTGCTTGAGCATGAAGACCTGATTTCAATTCCCAGAACCCAGAGAGAAAGCAAGGCATGGTTATGTGTGCTTATAAGCCAGGCTCTAGGAAAGGAGAGATGGATGGATCCCTGGGGCTCACTGGTAAGCTAGCCTCCTCTACTTAGGTAAGCTCTGGGTCAATAAGATGCCCTATCTCAAAATATAAGGCAGATATATTCTGACATGAAACATAGGGAATTGTCCTCTGGCCCCCACATGCACATACATACACACACATGAACACATGCATGCACACTCATACACATGCATGCACACACACACACACATACACACACATAATCACACATTCTCAGTACACCTGAATTTTCATGTGTTTGGTTTTGTTTTCCTAAGTGTCTATGTGTGCACGTTGTATACATATTAGTGTGTGAGAGGGTGCACCTGTGCACACAGAAGCTGGACGACAACCTCAGGTGCTATCTTCAGAAATGCTAGCCACTTTCTTTAAGATAGGGACTCTCATTAGTCTGGAGCTCAACAAATAGGTCAGACTGGCTGGCCCCTGAGTCTCAGGGCTTCTCCCCTCCATCTCCCTAGCTGTAATTCCAAGAGTAGTCCTCTTTACTGAGGAATTTATATGGATTAGGAAGATCAAATTAAAGTCTTTGCCCTTGCTAGGTAATCTGTCCACCAGCTGAGCCACTCCCTGAGCCTAGTGGCTTTCCTTATGTAGATAGAAAGGGAGCTTTAGAGATATGCCAGACTCATTATGAACAATGACAGGAAAGCCCGAACAACACCGAAGTCGGAGAAAGTTGCCGTTTAATGATTCCACAGGGCAGACAGTGACCTTTTAACAGCCCATCCTCCTGTTAATAACCATTCCACATGTGAAAGGTCTTAAAAAGGAAATTCATCATTTTTTTTGGTCACTAGAACCAGATTAAGAACATAGAAGACAGTACACCCTTTAGTCCCAGGATTTAGAGAAGTCAACACAGGGACTAAGCTGGAAGCTTCATCCCTACTGGCTAGTTTGTATGCTATCAGAAGATGGGGCACATAGGCTGCTGGAGGAGAATTGTCAGCAGCAGCATTACTCAACTGTGGACTCCACGTACAACAACCCAGCCAGGCAAGATGAGCCCACTGCCTCAGTAGTGGCAAGTCTTGTTATGGGAGTAACCGAACTCTCTCTGATTGGATTTGAAAACTCACATTTTATACTACAAAGCTAGTCAAAACTCATGATGACGGAGGTCGTGAGTCCTGGTATGGAAGCTACTGCTGTTGCTGTGCTAATTGGACACAATGTGACTGCCAAACCCTATTCTAAATAACTATGTGCATGCTCATAGCATAGTCTTGTTGTCACCCAAGTGACAAAAAAGCTTCTTTTTGCAGTGGTTAGCAGGTAACAACAGAAACTGGTAATATTGAGAATAACAAGTGTTCACCCTGAGTGAGACATCTATATCACCCCAGCCAAGCCTCAGAGAACACTAGGGAAGATGGAACAGAGAGAATGGAAGAGCTGGAGGAAGAGGTGTGAGGTGGGTTGGAAGGCTGACCTCTGGACTTCACAAGGGTGGTGCAGTGTGGAACTCACAGCAACTGTGATCATCTGTACTGAATTGGGCCTCTTGATATCTGAAAGGAGATGGGTCATACATTAATGGTTTGTGGAGGAGGGAGAAAATTTTTCTCTAGTGGTAGCCACTGGTAAGGAGTCTAGGTACCTATATAAACAACCCTAAGGAGACTCACTGGGTCATGAAGAAAAAGAAAAGACATGAAAACAGAAAGCGAGCTGTTGAGGAAGAGATTAAGGGGTAGTAGGAGAGAGCCACAAGAGCGGTAACAAGGGCAGTGAAATGATACAGAAGCTAAAGGCTCTGACCATTGGGCCTGACAGCCTGGGTTTCATCCCCAGGACCCACATGGCAAAAGTAGAGAACTGGCTCCAGCAAGCTGCTCTATGACCTCTATATGTATGCTGTGGCACATGACCAGCTCCCCAGCCCCCACCACACACACATACACACACACAGTCCCCCCCCACATACATAAATAACTAATAAAAACAACAGTTTGAGAAGAGAAGGTAAACAGGATGATATGTGGATATGATCAAAATATATTATGTACATATATGAAAATATCATTATAAAAACCATATGTATTTTTAACATATGCTAATAAATATGTTTAAAATTCATCAATACTTGCAAGACTGTGCTGTGGTGAAACACTCTCATGTAGTCTTTGATTCATGTCAGCCTCATAAAGATTGACAGAATGTTAAGTCTTATACTGCCTACAACTGCAGTCCAGATAATATTATAAATTTCCTTTTTTTCTCCAACCTGATGGTATAAAGAGATAATCAGTCAAGGAGTTGTTCTCTAAAGTTAAGTATTTCCCCTTTTTTGATGAACATCACTAAAATCCATGAAAGAAAATATCTCCCCCCCAAAGCAGATGAAACATCCTGTCTTTAATGTTAGCACCGAATGCCTTTCCATTACCCAGCTGTGTCTTTTAATGTCCCCTCATCACTCCCCTTACAAGTCACACAGGGAAGTCCCCTTAGACTCCACACATAATTAACTCTTGACAGAAATAAGCAGCCCCAGCCTGAGGCGTCCTTAAATTTCATTTAAGAAATTCCCATTTCTGAAGGGGAAGATTAGAGGAAGGGAACACAGGCCTGCCGTTCTCACAGCAGGCCCAGTGGCTGAATTTTACAGGGATTTATAAAACTGTCTCCAGCCAGTCACTGGTGCTTACTGTGCATCTGCTATGTGTAGGGTCCTGGATATGTATATGAGGAGGGAGCTGCAAAGTAGTGTGGAAGATGTGTAAATAGAGTCAAACCCTGCCCTTGCCTGGGGTCATTGCACATCCTAAATGGGATCTCTAAGTGAAGACTGAAGAGCTAGAGGAGACGATGAATGGGGGGGAGGGGGGAGGGAGGAGAAGGGGGAAGTCTGTCCAGTATGAACAGCAAGACTCCAGCAATAGATGTAAATAACATACAGTCAGGTCAAACACTGGTGAGGTGAGGGTCTCTCCCATACCAGGCTAAGGAGTGACCTGGGAGGCTGCAGAGAAAGCCTGGCCTGTAGTTTACCATCCCCTTGGGCAGCTGACTACTAATTTCCAGTACTGTTTGGGCCAGTCTTTACAATCCACCATGGGGATCTCTGTCTTTAAGGTGTGTGTATGACACTCGAATAATGAAAGGAAGACTGGAGTCAAGCGGATTAGCATAGGCATCCTCAGTAGTTATCCACTGTGAGCAAAGAAGAGCAAAACCTCTACTCTTGGCCAGTGCAGGTCACAGGGCATCCATGACAAAGTCCTTTGCCACACCCAACATCTCCACTGGCGCAGCCACTTTTCTGTAATGATGTGTATACCCACATTGCCCATTCTTTTTTCCTCCCAGCTGCACAGTAACTGCACATGGAGGACTATCCTCCATGTGTATTGCTGTTTAAGCTTTTTTTTTTTTTAATTAGTTTATTTAGTGAGGTGGAAGGGTGTGTGCACCTGTGTGTGGGGGGGGGGCGGGGGGGTTGAGGACATGCATGTGCCACAGTGTGCATGTGAAGTCAGACAACAACTTTTGAAAGTCATTGCTCACTTTTTACCTTTTTGAGATAGGTATCTCTTGATGCTTCTCTTGAGATGCTACTACAGGTTAACTGGCCCGTGAGCTTCAAGGCAAGTTTCTTGTCTCCACACATACACAGTGATGCACACTTGTTACCTAGGCTGGCCTTGAACTTAGTATGTAGCCAATGATAACCATGTGTGGCCTCCTGATTCTCACTCCTCTGTCTCCTAAGTAATGTGATGATAGACATGTTCCACCATGCCTGGTTCTTGTGGTAGGACTTGAACTCAGGGCTTTGTATGTGCCAGGCAAACACTCTGCCAAGTGAACCACATGACCCCAAGGCATCAACTCACAAGTTAGAAAAGGGAAATCTACAGAACTTTGTGCAGCCTACTGGAGATCAAATCATGTTATAAAGAGCAGCAACAGCAAAATCTCACTGTTGGGCAGTCAAGATCAGAATGATTAGCTACTGAGAATATTGGAGTTGAGGCAGGAGGCCAGATATTTTCACTCTCCTGTGACTGAAACCCACAACTAGGAATACATGGCACAATGTGACTTGGAATCCACACGTACTGATGCCCATGCCCACGTCACGAAATAGTTGCCTAAGCAATGTTAACCCTTCATAGGCACAGTACCTTCAACTGTTTCTTTCCTGCTTGGTTTAATGAGATTCTATTTCTGTTGTAATGTTGTAATGATGTATTTCACTGCATGGAATTTGGAGAACACTGCTTTAGGTTACAGTGGTGGGCTGGCCACTCAGCTTGCCCCAAGCTGGGTTTCCCTGCCTGCCTGCCTGCATGCCTTCCTGGCTGCCAGCCTGCCTGAGAAAGTGTGGAAACACTGAGTCAGAGATGCCTCCCCAATCCAGAAGCCACAGTTTGCCTTGTGCTGCATAACTGTTCCATGTCCACCCAAACAACCCTGCATATCTTACTTCCACATTAACTTCTAGTGGGAGGTTTTCCGAACAATACAACCCTATCTGCAAGACAGTCTAACAGGTAGTTAGCTTTCTGGCACCCAAAAGCTGTCAGGGTTTAGAAGAACGGATGTATGACAAAATGGGCTGTTAGGACATAAGGCCTGGTTGGAGGGAAGAGGTCACGGGGGATGGATCCTGGGGGACCACGGCTTATCCCAGCTTGTGTGTTCACTCAATGCCACATAGTTTCTCTCTCTCTCTCTCTCTCTCTCTCTCTCTCTCTCTCTCTCTCTCTCTCCTAAGTCTTTCTCTCCTGTCTTTCACAAGATGGGCAGCCTTCTTCCATTGTGTCCTTGTCTTGTCAAACACTAACCAATGCAGCCAGACAACTACAAAGTCTCTAAAAATAGCCAAAATAAGCACTTTCTCTTTTTAAATTGTTAGAGTCAGAGGCAAGCAAAAGTTAAGCTCCTTCTTCAAATTACCCATTTCATCTTCCAAAAAACCCTGTCCCTCAAGGCCACCTTGTTCTCTCTTCTTTACTGAGACCAATCTTAAGGCCCAGGCTTTTCCTGGTGTAGCTGCACTAGTGGAGGTTAACTTTCAGAAAATCTTAGCCAAATTGGGTGTAAATAATGTAAGGTTTTGTAAAACTGTTTGATTACCTCTAACAGGGTGTGTGTGTGTGGGTGGGGGTGTGTGTGGGGGGGGTGTAGGAAAATGTTTACAATTGCAGCTTGAATGTGGTGGCATCACAGAAATTTGACTTATCAGAGTTCACAAACCATTTGCAAAACTTATCAAGCATCGTTTGTGTCAGGGATTGTTACAGATCCTAAAGTTAGATAATTATCTTGAGATTCCTGATTTTAAAAAAAACGTACTTCCCCTTCACTGGGCTGGGTGTGGATGGGGGCTTATTTAGTCACAGGCTTCCAGAGAGAACAGGAGGTCGAAGCTTTGGAGGAGACTGGAATCTTCCAGGGACTTCAGGGTGTGGCCCTTAAACTGATTTGAAGAATTAAGGGAAGAAAACAACACAGGCATTCTAAGGTAGGGAGAGGCAGCACAGGAGCCCGGGGACATACAGCAAGACAGCAAGGTGAGGCACTCTGGCTGGTCTCAGACGGCTGAATGAAAGTCACCAGAAGAAACAGAAAGCTAGAGAAATGGCTCAGTCCTAGAGCATGCCTGTCTGCCAGTCCCAGAGCATGCGTGCCTGCCATAGATATCCAGACAAACATAATCAGGGTTGATTTCAAATTGTGTCCTAGCTACCTCTTCTCTTCCATTGTTCCTCAGGTTTTGAGAGTAGATTCCACGGATCTAATACTACATCTCATCCTCACTTACTAAACATCTGTGCTCAGCATTGTTAAGTAGAGTGTGGAGCTGGGATCAAATATGGTGATAATTCATGATTCAAATCTCACCCACGGAAACTTCTGCAATGAGGTCATTTACAACAGCACTAGTGTAGGGGGGGGGGGGTGATTTTAGGGGATTTAAGAAGACACATATCTACCTACAGTTTATAAAATTCTTCCTTTGGGTTGGAAGGATGGTCCAGTTGGCAGTTGGTCAAGTTCCTAGCAATCATGAGGACCTGAGTTCAGATCACTGGAACCCATGCAAAACTGATGTGTTGTTGTTGTTGTTGTTGTTTTGAAGAGCATGGTTTTTAATCTCAGCACTGGGAAGGCAGAGACAGGAAGAAGCCTGGAGCTCACTAACCAGCCAGCCGTGTGGAGTCGATGAGTGCTAGGTTTGAAGTGCGGGAAGGAGAGGAAGGCCTGACTGAATGGCGTCCCAAGTAAACGTGTTCCTCTGACATGGGCACTGCCACCGCCATTTCAAAGACTCCAATGCCTCAGAACCATGAGAAAAATCACAAAGCAATGCTCCTCCCACGTGAGGCCACAGGAAAGGCAAAGCCTTCTTGTTGTCAGTGTGTGGATATTGACAAGGTGTGCAGAAAATGTCCATCCTAGACTTCCTGTGCCAGATATGTATAACCTGGAGACTATTCTCCTACAGAGACAGCTTCTGCCAGGACTGGTAAACCCTGCCTCCTGTTCGGCTGTATGTGATAACCCCACTTCCCTATTTAACTTTATACCAACATGCCAAGCTGCTCAATGCTGCAGGTTCTCCATCAGAGAGCCAAGCGTACCCAATGCATCTCCCGGTGTCTGTTTATCTTTAGTTCAGTCCCTTACCACCCAAGTCAGCTCTATCCCTGACACCGTTCAAAGGGCTTGGCAGCAGAGAGTGATCAAAGAAGGCAAACAGTCTTTCTGTTCTGTTTTGTTTTGTTTTGTTTTGTTTGTTTGTTTGTGACAGGATCTCTCTCTGTAGCCCTGGCTGTCCTGGGATTCACTATGTAGACCAGGCTGGCCTCGAACTCAGAAATCTGCCTGCCTCTACATCCCAGGTGCTGGGATTAAAGGCGTGTGCCACCATGCTCAGCTCATGATACTGTATCTAGACTTCAGGCCTCCATTCACACACACACATGACAGAGGTGGGGAGGGAGGGAGGGAGGGAGGGAGGGAGGGAGGGAGGGAGGGAGGGAGAGAGAGAGAGAGAGAGAGAGAGAGAGAGAGAGAGACTCATTCTCTTAAGCACATCCCCAAGTCATCAATGAGTGATGCACCTGTCAGTAACAAATGTTCTTTATGTTGACTTCACAATTTGTGAAGTTGTAAACTGTCCCTTACAAAGAAATGTTCTAAGGCTGGTCTTTTATATTAGTGTGTAATTAGGCTGACTTCTGAAGCCAAACCACTTAGAAACTTACTGCCAGCACTAGCATAGATAGCAGGGTAATATTCATTTATATCCTTTGCACAGTAATCTGATAGCTGACTATGCTTTGGTCATTCTCGTAAGACTAGCTGGGGAATGAAATCAATCAGAGTACATGAATTACAAGGAAAGTGCTGTTGGTGTCAATTACCTACACTCTCTGAATGTAAGTCTTCTAATTCCTGTTAAATCGGTAATGTTACTAATCCTGCCCTGTTGTTTTAAATAGGGCTGCAGCTGCAGCTGCTGGGCATTGGAAGAGGGCAGGCCAATGCAAATAGTTAAGAGTCTCACCAGCTAGCAGTAAGTGGAAGGTCCACCCTGGCATCTACAAAAGGCTGAATTGTTTCTTTTTGTACAGGGGCTCCCCATGCCCTCCTTAAATCAGTTCTCTGTGTTGCAAACACAGGCGGCTGAATGTGGGCGTCCCATCACCATAGAAGTTCCCAGCTTGCCCCTAGATAATGACCCTGAGTTGGAACAGGAAGTCCTGGCTGCACTTTCCCTTCTAATCTCCCCACCCCCAGTATTCATGACTGCATTTCAATGACTCATAATTTCCAAGTATGATCAGCATGCGAACAGGAAAGACTCGGTCACCAGGCAGAGCACCAGACTGAAGAGCCGGCCAAGACCTCACCAAAATCAGTCAGCACTGATGGCAGCCGGGACATCATGATAGCAACAATTCAAAAACCTAGAGCACAGGAACAGCCTTTAAACTGCACCTGGGCAGTGCTGTTGCTTCTTCAACACGCCAAGCATGTGTCTTCCTTGCCTTACAGCACACTGAAGGATGCTCAGGGCACTAAGCATGCCACTCTTCCTTCTCTCACACCAAACTGAAGGGAGCTGGGGCACCAAGCATGCCCCCAATTCACACCACACTAACTGTGGGAGCGTCAACGACATAGCTTTAGGCAATTGGTTAACTTTCTAGTCTCCAAAAAGAATAAAGTCTTTTCCGGAAAACTCTCAGTGAATAATGCTGCAGGATTCACACTGGCCAGGAATGTATCATGGGGATGCTGACAGAGTTGCCACGAGTCTTGGGGTTTCCTACACCCGGAGACCAGCTTCCATTTTACAGGCTGTTCTGGGCCTCCTGCCATTATGAAGCAAGCTCTCAAGCAGCTCTCTTTCACTGTTGAACCAGACTCAAACAGGAAACAACTCCACCCTTCCACTTTCGTGGGTAAAATCTCATTTTCTTTAACTAAAAAAAAGAAAAACAAAAAACAAAAAAACAAAAAAACCCCCACAACTTACTTGATGGGTTAGATCGGGAGTAAGACAGAGAGAGAACACAAAGTTGGGTGGGTAGAGAGGTGGAGATGGATCAGGAGGAGTTGAGGGAAGTTAAGGGAATATTATAAAACCATATCAAAGAATTAATAAAATGTTAATGCAACTTTGTGTCCTAATCTTTTTTTTTTTTTTTTTTTTTTTTTCCGAGACAGGGTTTCTCTGTATAGCTCTGGCTATCCTGGAACTCACTTTGTAGACCAGGCTGGTCTCGAACTCAGAAATCCGCCTGCCCTCTGCCTCCCAAGTGCTGGGATTAAAAGCATGCACCACCATGCCCAGCTGTCCTAATCTTTTAAATATTTACATTCTTGTAGGTGTCAACATCTTTCGATTTTAAAGCTACCAACAGTTCACTGAATCCATTCTTTATTGTCTCAATCACACAGAATAGATGGATGAAAGGGACCCTGTGACAAAGGGTAACTATGCTTTTATCAGTTCAACCTCTCAAACAAATCAAAGAGAGATTCTTTTATTAAAAAAAATATATGTGTGTATGTATATATGTGTAGTATGAGAGAGACTGTACCCATAACATTGTATATGTGTGGAAGTCAGAAGACAACTTTCAATAGTCTGTGTTCTTCTTCCACCATGGGTTCCTGAGATGATACTCAAATCATCAGGTTTTTGAGGCAAGTTTTTACCCATGGAGCCATCTCACTAGCCCAACAGCAAAAGAGTGATATCCTAAAGATACTCAATGAACTAGTGAGAAGTTCAAAGTCAGGTCCTAGAGTTAGTTATAGCCACTTGGTCAGTTCCTCATAGACATTCTTGGGAAAGCTTTTGCTAGTGCTTGGGATTTCAATGTAAAAACGGGTGAGTAGGTAGATGATGAATGGATGGATACATGGATGCTTGAATGATGGATGGATAAATAAGTGGGTATAGGGGAAATAGATGATGACGATAGATAGATAGATAGATAGATAGATAGATAGATAGATAGATAGATAATGGGTCATGAATGGATAGGTTGTTTATGGGTAGGTCATGGATGGGTAGATGGATGGATGGACAGATAAATAAGAGAGTGGAAAAAATTCAGCCAAAATTAAGTCCTGTGCAATTAATCATTATGAGACCACGTAGGCCCAAAGATTAAATCCAAAGAAACTGTCAGTTCAGATTTCCTAAGTTTGGATTGTGAAAGACCACGGGACTTTTTTCTTAACTCCCAATTGGGTGTGGGGCAAAATGTGAAGATTTAAAGACCTTGGAAAACAAAAAACTCATGCAGAAACTGAGTCACAGAAAGAACAAGAACATTAAACAGTTCTTTAACAGTCAACTTGAGCTGAAATAACTGTGGCCAGAATCCCTGAAACGTTCCTCAGAAGCGCCAGGTAAGCGGCATCTCTTCTGTGCAAGAGCCTCTGAGGTTCTTGTGCGGGTTAATTATCTATTTCCAATCTCGGTGACTGTAAATGGAGTCAGAGAGTTTGTGTGTTAGGAAATTCTACATCATATCTTGTGATAGCAGCAGAAGAAATGAACTTGGGATAAAAAGCTTTTCAGATACAAATAGTACAGCAAACTCTTGAGGAATGCCAGGTGTGTTCACATTGTGGCACTATTATTAGCCAAGACTCTCACTGTTTTCCTAACTGCAGTCAGGTGCAAAGAAAAAAGGACACCAAAATCTTCTATTTACCTAGAGCATAGTCTTTCACTCAGGAATCAAGTTATTTCCTGTTTCAATTTTTTTTTTAAGTGCCTGTTTTTGTAAAATGGCCTTTCCATAAATATATCTTATCAGGGAATGCTCTAAGATTCTTCCAACATTAGAAATGAAACTGTTCTGGTTGATGCCTCGAAGGCTTTTTGAGTGGGAAGAACACAAAGCAAAAACCTTCAGAGAATTGAACACACTAAATATGTTACTGAAGATTATTCTGGTTGTTGCTGGTATTTCATCCTTTTCTTCAGAGCTATAAAGTGCAAGGCATTCACAATTTCCCACAGAGTGAGCAGGTCTCAGTGTCTGGGTTGTTGCTTGAGCTAAGGAAGAAAGAGGAAATGGTGGGTGTGGGGAGCGAGGAAGCAGGGCCTAGTTTTTCTGAGCTTTGCACAGAGTCCTCCTGCCGTTGGCCTTCCCCACAGTGAGCCAGAAATAAGAGAATACATTTGTATAAATTATGAGCATTGAGAATGTAGCTCAGCATAGAGCACTTTCCTAGCATGCATCCTTAGCATGCTGTTTGTTTTTAAAAGCTTGATAACTATGAACTAACATTTAATTGTGAGTGACATGGTGTCTTAGTCAGGGTTTCTATTCCCCCACAAACATCATGACCAAGAAGCAAGTTGGGGAGGAAAGGGTTTATTCGGCTTACACTTCCATACTGCTGTTCACCACCAAGGAAGTCAAGACTGGAACTCAAGCAGGTCAGGAAACAGGAGCTGATGCAGAGGCCACGGAGGGATGTTCTTTACTGGCTTGCTTCCCCTGGCTTGCTCAGCCTGCTCTCTTATAGAACCAAGATTAGCAGCCCAGAGATGGTCCCACCCACAAGGGGCCTTTCCCCCTTGATCACTAATTGAGAAAATGCCTCACAGTTGGATCTCATGGAGGCATTTCCTCAACTGAAGCTCCTTTTTCTGTGATAACTCCAGCTGTGTCAAGTTGAAACAAAACTAGCCAGTGCAATTGACCCCTTGTCACCTTGACACACAAACACATCACTAGTAAGCCTCAACACTTACAATCTTATTCATCCCCAGGATCTAAACAACTTTAAAAGTCCCATAGTCTTTTTTTTTTTTTTTTTTCTTTTTTTCTTTTGTTTTTGAGACAGGGTTTCTCTGTGTAGCCCTGGCTGTCCTGGAACTCACTCTGTAGACCAGGCTGGCCTTGAACTCAGAAATCCACCTGCCTCTGCCTCTACCTCCCGAGTGCTGGGATTAAAGGCGTGCGCCACCACACCCAGCGTCCCACAGTCTTTACATACTAAAAGTCAATCCTTTTAAAATGTCCAATATCTTTTAAAATCCAAAGTCTTTTTACAGTTAAAAGTCTCTTAACTGTGGGCTCCACTAAAATATTTTCTTCCTTCAAGAGGGAAAAATATCAGAGCACAGTCACAATCAAAAGCAAAAATTAAACTCCAACTGTCCAATGTCTGGGATCCAGCTCACGATCTTCTGGGCTCCTCCAAGGGTATTGTGTCCAGCCAGCAGATCACATGTCTGGGTTCTAGCCTGGAAAGGCATTTGGAAACCTGGAAGAGAAGAAGGAGCTAGGCGGTGCAAGAGAAAGATGCAGCTAAGACAGTCATCCTGATCAAAGCTCAATTTTACTATTCTGACACTCAGTTATGATGGAGGGAGAGGGGCCCGATTCCCACCAAATAATCCTGTCATCCAGTAGCAGGGTGACCACGTGTATGGCTCCAGAACAGCAAAGCGGCAGGTTCCAGCTGTGGGCTTGGCAGGAACGATTGAACGGCAAGCTCCACCCCTGAGCCAACAGGTTTCAGGCTGGGGGTTGGGGAGATTACACAAGGGCTTGGGTCACTACTCCAGCCATGCTCTTTGTCGTCCTCTAGGCTCCAGATGCCTGTACTCCACTGCTGCTGCTGCTCTTGGTGGTCATCTCATGGTACTGGCATCTCCAAAACACTGCATGACCCCTTCAGCCCTGGGCCATCAATTGCAACTGAGGCTGCACTTTCACCAATGGCCTTCCATGGCCTCTCACAGTGCCAAGCCTCAGCTGCTCTGCGTGACCCCTTCATGCCTTCAAAACCAGTACCACCTGGATGACCCTTACACCCCAAGTCCTGCTGCAGCAGGAGTACAACCTTGGCTATCTCTGGAACACAGCCACTTTGTGGTTTCAGAAAACACTTCCCAGAAGATGTCACCTCAATGATGCTGGTCTCTTCTTAATCACCGCTAATTTCTTAGCTCCAGCTAACCAGCATCAATAGTCCCAGTAATGCAAAGGTTTTGCTTTAATAGTTCTGGTATCTTGTTAATCCCAGCTGATTTTTCAGCCCCAGCTAACCAGAACTACAGAATCTTCACAATCAAAACAGCAATGGCCCTGAAAAGAGTCTTAAATTTTCCCTCTGAAGTTTCACAAGCCAGACCTCCATCTTCTGCACTGTTCTCAACATTATCTTCCAAGCTCCTACACAACATCTGGCTGAGCTCTTAACAACGAATGGATCTTCAAGCTCAAAGTTCCAAAGTCCTTCCACAATCCTCCCCAAAACATGGTCAGGTTTTCACAGGAATACCCCACTATGCTGGTACCAACTTCTGTATTAGTCAGGGTTCTCTAGAGTCACAGAACTTATGGATAGTCTCTATATAGTAAAGGAATTTATTGATGACTTACAGTCTGCAGTCCAATTCCCAATAATGGTCAGTCGCAGCTGTAAATGGAAGTCCAAGGATCTAGCAGTTACTCAGTCCCACACAGCAAGCAGGCGAAGGAGCGAGAGCAAGACTCCCTTCTTCCAATGTCCTTATATGGTCTCCAGCAAAAGGTGTAGCCCAGATTAAATGTGTGTTCCACCATAACTTTAATCCCAGATGATCTTGAACTCGGAGAACTCTCTGTCTTAATCTTCTGGAATCCATAGCCACTATGCCTCAAGATCTCCATACCAAGATCCAGATCAGAAACTTCTATCTCCTAGCCTCCAGGGTCACTGGTGAGCCTTCCAATTCTGGATTGTAGTTCATTCCAAATATAGTCAAGTTGACAACCAGGAATAGCCACTACACATGGTAAGTCCTACGCTGGGCACTCTGTAAACAAGCTTCTTCGAACTTTAGAGCTAGGTGCTATGCTTGTTCTCATTTTATAAGTGGGGGCTCTGAGAGATAAGGAAGCCTGCCCAGGCTGAGGATGACAGAGTTAAGGCAATAACCCAAGCAGTACGATTGCCACACTAACAGCCTGTTGGAGGCAGTGGCAGTCTTTTTCAGTGTAGGAGGGGTGTGCTTCTGGAGCCGTTGGTGACTTTTGCTCTAGTGATGCACTTTACAGTTTGAAAAGTCAAATGATGTCACTTAGCACAGTGCAAGCTGTTCAAACTAGCTTCTGGACCTCAAGGGAGTCAAGATTTGCTCACTGTTTGGGTCCCTAGTCATGAGATCACAGGAGCACTCCTCTTTAGAGCCCTTGAAGACCCAACCTACGGATACCCAGGATCCTAAGCCCAGAAAAGTGCTTGTGGGGGTTGGCCAGGGAGACATGTTTACATTGATTGGCCCAAATACAATCACATGGGCACATACGTGTCATCTATCTGCATCCTCAAATGGAACAGAGAACTGAAACCCTGGGGATTGATAGCAGCATTAGCTTCAGGGATAAACTCCTTTAGTGGGATTTTTATTGAATTCCTTATTTCTCTGATACCCAACACTTTATTTATTTATTATTATTATTATTTTAGAATGCTTTAAGGAATACTGTCTGAAGATTCCCCCAAATCATCGTTCTTCAGTTATTTTAGACAGTGCACCCTGTACCAAAATGTGTCACTCTTCTCTCTCAAGCTGCCTCGGGAACACCACTCCAATATCTACTCATGTGGCATTAGTTTTGAGGCACTTAAAAAAAAATTCTATGAATCTATCACTCCACCCAATGTCTACTGAGAGGAGGTAGCACTGACTTTTCTTGTTGCTATGACAAAATATTCAGCGAAAGCAGCTTAACGAAGGGCAGTTTTTTCTGGCTCCTGATCCAAGGGCTCCAAGTGCACTGAGGCAGGGAAGGCCTGGGGGGAGCATGAGGCAGTCCTTCACATTTAGGCCTCTGTCAGGAAGTGTGGATGCCAGAGTTTAGCTGGCTTCCTCCTTTTTATTCAGTCAGGTCCTTCTACCTGTGGGAATCCAAATTCACGGGGTGGGTCTTTCCATCTCAGGCAATCTAATCTAGAAATCCTCTCAGATTAGGCCCAGAGGTTTGCCTTCTAGGTGATCCTAGAGCCAGTCAAGTAGACAGGCAATACTAACAGCAACAGAGAAGAAACTTCTCTCAGGTCTTAGCCTAAGAACCAAGCTTCTTTTGAGTTAAATTTTCTTTTTAAAAATCATTCTATATACTGGATTATTGACCCATGTCCTATTTCCAATTTTGCTTATGCCATTAGGAGTCTCAGAGCCCCTGTTCTCTAGACATAGAGCACGGTCTGTCCAATGTTTTGTAATTTTCCTATCAGAAGCAATGTTCCTCTCACTCTAACTGTTCCTCTTATTTCTTTTGTAGTTTTCACATTTTAGGAAGGGAACTTCAAGACCATTGTGATTTAAGATGAGAAACCATAATCACCCCAGGTACCTGGAAGGCCAACTGGTAATTTAATAATATGTGGGACTTGAAGTAGAAACTGAACTGGACTTTAGTTACAGGGGCTATTCAGAGAGACGAATGTGACAGATGTTCTGCAGCAGGCTCAGTGTCCCCTGCCCAGGAAGCTGTGTGAATAGCTACCCCTCTCAGGTCCATAGTATTTCTGGTGACTTTGTTACATCTTAGAGGTGAAAATGCTGAATGTCACAGATATAATTAAAATGCCCTCTTAGACTCTTTTCTTACAGAGGAGCTTTGAACACACAGAACTAGAGGGAATCGTTCAGAAATTAGCCATGGGGTCACATTGAAGATCAACTGTGACCATGTAACATAGTGGCATCAGTGACTCAGGCCACTCTGCCAGCTTTTACGTATGACACTGAATCATAGGACTGCATCATCTCTTCTCATAAAATCAACCTGCAATAAATATTTCATACACATGAAAACAATTGTAAACTCCAAGAGTTTTGGTTAGTGGGTTGTTTGTTTGTGGCACTCTACACTGTAGCCCAGGCTAGCCTTGAACTTTGTAAATAGCCAAAGCTGAACATGAGCTTCTGGTCCGCCTACATTCACTGTCTAAGGCCCAGGATTACAGGAATGTGTACCATACCAGATTCATGCAGTGCTGGAGATCAAACCTGGATCTTCTGCATACTAGAGAAACAGGCACTCTACAGTCTAAGCTATAGCCTCAGGCTTCCCCAAAGGTTTTTAGCAATAAAGAGTTGTGTTTAGACAAAGAGCTGGAAGGTGACCTACACAATCCAGGCTAGCACTGGAGATGCTCAGAAACCCCTGTGATCAAAGAAAGCTGCTGATCTCTCCACTTTGAAGAGCAGATCATTTTCACTATATGAAGGTGGAAATTTGTATAGATGGGATGCGTTAATATTAGTGGGAATTGGCTGCGGCCCCTGGACAGTTAATCCACCTCTTGCTTTCAGGAATCTGACCCACCCTAAGAACACAGCAGTAGATTTTCCAAGAGCAGGCTGGACGAGAGTAGGTTGGCTGCACCAGTAAGCGACTAAAAAGTCTTTGTCAGCCTGGCTGAAGCCAAGAACCATCTCAATTTCCTGATTGCCTAAGTCAACATGCCCAACTCACAGAACCTCCCAACCGTAGCAAGGGAGGGACTGAGCCCGCCACGTTGAGGCTTTGCTTATAGTTCATAAACCGCTGCTAAAAATGTATTTTATGGTGAAACAGGAGATTAGCTAATCTACCTGGTTAACAAAAAGCCACCCTCAAATGTTTCCTGTGTACACTGTGAAACCTTGAGGTGACAGAGAAGTTCCCCATGCCCCCCAGTGTCCCTCCCATCTCCCCCATCCTGACTTTATCTGAGACAAGTTACAGGCAGACTGCCATTGTCTAATGGTTCTTGGTTCCTGCTTCCAGATTAAATCTGCTTGGAAAAAGAAAAAAAAAACTAACTAAAAAATATTTAAATTTTGTTGTGTGATTTTGTTATTTCTGGAAGAAGTTTAGTTTTGTTTTGTTTTTACATTGAGTGGATGGTTTCATTTTGTGTGAGAACCGCATGTATACTCCAGAAACAAGCAACAACAAAAAAACCTATCAAGCAAAACAAGCAAACAAGCAAACCAAAATCAGCCTAGTTCTGCCTAGCAACTGGCCACTGAAGCAACTAAGGACACAGACACCTGGGACTGGACTCAGACACATGACAGGAAGCAGGCTTCTCCTGGGCTTCACACACTGAAGTACCATGTAGATGTTTTCTTAACTCACAGTCAATGCCATTAGAATTCTTTTCAGACTTCCTTTACGAGACCATTTTGGTTTTCGGTTCGGTTTGACTTTTCTTTTTAGGGTAAAAGCATGGGAATTTCCCAACTGCAATGTTCCACCTCAGACCTCATACTGTCTTCTTTCTCTTCTCGTTCTGTTTGCTAAGCAGACCATGGGGGAGGCACATCTCCGTTATCTGGTAGCCTTTGGGTAAGGACTGAGAAAACGTTGACAAGCAACTATTCCAGGCAAACAGAGTCTGGAATCGTGAGAACACCTATATTCACGCATAACGAACTAATATAGCACTAGTCTAAAACATCTCCAGGTTTAGAGCTGTGATTTTACTCTTTGCTGTGTGGTGCCTATGTTTGTAGTGTTCACATTACATGTTCTCAGTCACTCTCCATGTTCCGCTTTGAAACAGGGTCTTTCACTATGTCTTGAGCTCTCTGAATCAGCTAGAACGGTTGGCCTATGGATCTTAATGTGAGAAAGTTTTTTGCTAACAAGAGCTCATACTCTTTGAGCTTCCCCCTTCCCTTTCGTGCCAATGAGCCAACTGAGTCATATTGTGAAATCAAGCTTGCACCAGTGGAATGAGACACAGTCACCTCCTGTATTAGAGATAAAAATCAGAGGTCACTTGGCCATGTGTGTGTTTTCTAGCCCCGTCTGGGTTCTGGCATGCCCTTTGTACACAAAGTTCCTCGCCACGTTGAGTTTGCTTTGTTTGTGTGTGCCATTGTTTGACATCATGATTATTCTTTTCCTGTCTTAACTCTCCAGTACTTGCTTTTATACGTGTTCTGAGGACCAAACTCAGGTTGTTAGGCTTGCAAGGCAAGCACGCTACTGACAGAGCCTTCTGCCTCAGCCTTGAAGCTGCATTTGGATATTGCTTAGTCTCTGATATAGAGGACTCTGTGCTGAATCTTTCCATGATAAACTGCTGTCTTGCCTGACCTCTCCCTTCATCGTTTTCCTAGTGAATTTGTTGTCATATGTTTAATTAGGGAAGACTTAAACACTCCAAACTTAGTTCTGACAGAAGACTTGCCCCTCCCCCAACAGCACAAGGTTGCGCCTCCTCGGTTTTCTTTGTGCATGAAAATGTCAAAGCAATACCGAACAAGAGTACTAAATTGTATAAATCCTGCATGTAGTTAATTCACATACTGTTCACACAACAAAGCAAACAGCATTTCAAAACAGAGAAAGTTAAAACCACAGCTTCCTGAGTCCTGTTTACAGATCTCATTAGTTAAGCCAGAGCCCATCTCTCTTGACAGTTCCTGTTAGATTTGTGTCCATGACACGACACAGAAGTTCTGGGTTGCTTAAAATACAAACCAAACCTTGACTTCCAGCCTCATAGCTGCTTGGGGAGGGAACAGTTAATTTGAGTGCCTGATCTCTAACTAGACTCTGAGGCCAAAGATTAAGAGGCAAGATTTCAGTGAAAATGTTTAGATGACACATACCACACAGCTGGAGAGAGGAACTGAGGAACTGGAGAATTTGAATTATGTGTGCATGTAATCAAGAACAATAAATGTTTCTGTGTCCAGGAATAATAATTCCTCACTTGTGGATAAGCAAGCTGTTCATACAGTATTCGCCTGGATTCTCTCCCTGAACCGCAAACAACAGGGTGCAAAGGACTGTCACTTTGCTAGCCTACTTCAGAGGTGAGAGCCAAAAGGCTCAGGGGAAAGGGTCAATCCCCTAGTAGTTTTTCTTAACAGTCTCTTCATCCTCAAATCCTGTAAATAAGGGCTTCGCCCACTTAACCAACTTTCTGTAGGAACCCTGCTACTTACTCTGAAACACAAAGACAAACTGCTCTGGTTAAGAAAATTGTAACAATGGTTACATTGTTTCTCTCCCCTTTTTGGCTTGGATTCTTTTTTCCACTCTTCCCCATTGCTTTTGTGACTCACATTGTGTTAAAAATAAAAGGAAAGTTGAAACCAGGTGTGGAGTGACCAGAGGGTAGACATTCACCCTGGGACTCCCCTGCTCTTTGATTGGAAGTTCTGACAAGAGGAACAATTGTGTCACTGTGACCAATGCAATGCCATCTTATTTTCCTGAAAACATTTGTCCTTGCTTCAAGTAGCTTAGAGGTTAGAATGAAGGGCTGGCAGGCAGGATTTGTGGTGGCTATTATTAGAATTGCCACAGTTTTATCATACAGGGTTAGCCTGAAGTGGCATGGGTTATTGGAGAGGGGATGTGACTGGAACTGACCTGTTGGTGAATGAGAGATGATGCATTCCAGGATGGTACATCAGCCACTCTCAAGGGCCAGATCTCAAGGGCTAGCATGATGGAGAGCGAATGATTCTCTCATCTGCAGGGAAATGGCAGAAGAAACCACTAGACCATTTTCTACAACTTCCCACAGTGGAGGCAGAGCCCTTCAAGAGATTTAAGTGTAATTATATCTTCATTAAAATATATAAAATATTTAAAGAATAAAAAAAATTTTTTTAAAAAAGCATAAAACAAAGAAAAGAGGTTTAAGCAAAGCTGGAAGAAGAGGTTGAAGTTTTGTTTTCCAGTTGGGCTTCCAAGCCAGTGTACCGAGTCAGAAGTTCTCACATCGTACATGTGCAGGAGAGCAGAGGTCGGAGGCCGGCCTGCGGGAGTCTGAAATAGGCTAGCAAAGTGGCAGTCCCTTGCACCCTGTTCTCTTCTACTATGTGGCTTCTGGGAATCAGACTCAGATTGTTAGGCAAGAAGAACCTTTATCTGGTGACCTCATTGCTGGCATTCTCACGTCAGATATCATAAGCCATGCTGGACCAAAGAACTTAGAAAAAGGAACTTTAAAAGCTCTTTGTTCACTCTAACTCCCAGTGCCTTAGGTCTAAATGGATTTCTGAGCAGAGGATAAAAGGCAAGGTATTAGGAAAAATGTTTAGACACTAATTCCAAACAAACAAATAAACAAAACAATAAACAACAACAAAACAGCTCCAATTGCCTTTCGAGCAACAAAAAGAATGGAATGAACTAGACGTATCAAAACACATTGGGTCAGCTTTGCATTACCCCTGGAAATCACGTACCCAAGACCCATCCGTACCATTCAGTTTCTTGAATAGGTCTACTCAGTCCTAATTGATAACCCTGGGACGTACTACTCCAGTAAGCAGAAGTTATGAAATGCTTTGCCCAAGTATTTGAGTGTCAAGAATTGAGGCTTACTGTTCTTTCCCAACCGGCCTTTACTTGATAATCCTGCTGTTGCCTGCCTCTCCAACAATTAGGCCCTGCCAGCCCAAGCCCTGCAGTGGGCTCAGAGTAACTCATTTCTTCAATGAGTTATCCACTTGTGTGGATAAACGTGTGAGTAGCTTTTAAAAAATGACTTATTTACTTGTTAAAAACAAGAAACGCATGTTCATTACATCTCAAACTTTGTGCAGAACCAAATGAAGTAAGAAAACACATGGTCTTTGTCTAATGAGAACTAGGCAAGCAAGTCACAGAAATGTCTAATTACAACCTGTGCTAAGTGCTGAGGAAGAAAGGACAGAAAGCTGTAGGCCCCCTGTGCCCCAAATTGAGGAGGACTTGATATCTCAAAGTGAATGTTCCAGACACTAAGCTCCTGTTTTCCTGGATACCTCCAGAATCTCCACGCCCAAGTTCCTTCCTTGCCTGAGGAATTCTCACTAGACTTCCATCTAGAACATTCACTGTTTTCCCCAAATGCTGGTCTGTATTTGTCACAGCTCAGCAAGCACCATCAAACCCCAGTGACCACAACAGAATGTAGTTACCACATTCTGACACATACCCTTCTATCAACTGGCCCCAATACAAGGGAACATGCTTATGGTTTTTCAGAGAAAAACTTTGAAAGCAAAACTAACTGAAATGAAGTGGATCTGTCTGAGGGTGGGAGAGAAGCATTCTGAGTCAGCTCAGGACCAATGCTGGGCAGATTCATTCTTTCTGCCCCACCTTTTGGAATGGACCATCATTATTATAACATTGTATTATAACATTGTTCCAAAGGTGGAAAAACCTGCCCTGGTCTGCCCTGCAATTTTGTATCTGTGTCGGTGTCTAGAGGTCACTGAAGGGCCCATTGTGCTCAGCTGCCTGTGAGTGTGACTGGTAAGCTCAGTCATTGGTTTGTGTTGATGCTGAAAGTTTAAGAGCTTGTTTTTTGGTTTTTTGTTTTTTGTTTGTTTGTTTGTTTGTTTGTTTGTTTTAGGCTGAATCAAAATGTCACTTCTCCTTTAAAATGACTCTTTAAAATACCACATGTGTGTGGTAGCCTGTGACAGCCTGTCATTTTGCCTCTGGTTCTGGTTCTTGGTTCACACATGGAGAAACTCATTAGCTAAACACGAGAGGGTGGGAGAGCAAAGTGGGGGCAAGCCCACGGTGGGACTATGTCTGTGGCTAGGCGTGCTGCCTCCTTCATTGTCTGGTATTAATAATGGTCTACTCCGATGAGATTACCAACTTTTTAGTGAATGATAATCACAAGCCAGGCATCTAGCTAGAATCTGAGAATGAGGAGATAAAAAAGATGCCCATAATCTCAGGAATTTAGAACCTCCTAGAGAGAGTGCAATTGAGTTTGCAATTAGAATAGGACATACCAATCTCACAGATAGAACCTGAGAGGGGCCATCTTGTCCAGATAAATATCAAGATGTAGGAAAAGAAGGTAAGGTCTAACCCAGTAGACAAGATATGAAAGATGGGGTCAGTAAACTCTCTCTCGATCTCTCTCTCTCTCTCTCTCTCTCTCTCTCTCTCTCTCTCTCTCTCTCTCTTTCTCTCTCTCTCTCTCTCCTCCCCCTCTTCCTCTGTCCCTCTCTCCCTCTGTGTCTGGGTCTTTGTGTATGTGCCTCTCTCTGTGTGTTTGTGTGTTTATGCCTGTGTCTATGTCTGTCTGTATTTGTAAATATCATTGTCATTAGGCTTCCAGAAGAGCTTATTTGTTACAATGTTGTCATGATTGCTATCTGACCAATGATCTGGAGCATACGATTGATTTAGAAGAACGATTTCATTTCTAAACCACTGTAACAAACACAAGCTCACATTGACTTCACTTTGCCGATTATAGACAAGGAAGAAAGCCTTCTTGGACCACTTCTCATTGACACATAGTTTTATATATTTTCCCCTGCATTTAAATCAGCATCTATAAAAAGAAATTTAATTAATTGAAGACTTCATTTTTAAATGACATAGTTATAAAAGCAAACATTCACATGTTTGTTGTTGTTACTCAAATTATACATTGGGAAGATGGGTCAGCAGGTAAGAGTGCATACTGTGGAAGGATGAAGACCCAAGTTCAAGTCTCCAACACCATATTAAAAAGCCCAGCTTGGCCAGATATAATTATAACCCTGACAGTGTGGGTAGCAGAGGCAGGAGGCTCTCTAGGGCTTGCTGGCAACCAGTGGAGCTCCAGGTTCCTTGAGAGAACTTGTCTCAAAGCAATAACTGCAGAATGATAGAGCAACAACTTTTTGTCCTCCATATTTTCACAGGCACAAGGACCTGCACACACACATATGTGCACACATTGGTCTCATACATTACATATACCTTGCAACACACACACAACTTTACAATGTATACTAAGATCAGATGTAAAGTATTTTATAACAGGCACATTCACAAAGCATGAGGCACGGTTCACTGTGGGGAAAATAGCTCTGAGTATCACATGGGCTCTAGATAATCCACAATTTCTCTCCTTTGAGACATATGGCAATTGAAAGCTGAGTGCAGATTTCATGAGTGTGGTTTTTCAGTGATCAAGTCATCTTAGCATTGCTATGGAAAACTTAATTAGTACTTTTAAAGATGTTTACAATCTTGTTAACCACATGGAAGAGAAATTTTACTTTAAGTCACAAGTATTAGCCTTCCACATCACAGCTACAAAAAAATCAAGATTTCCTTTTTTATTGGAATCTGCTAAAGCGAAGCACAGAAGAGGAGACTGGATGGGCCCATCCTCTGCAGAATTTAACAGAAGCCATGTTGTTTCCCCTTGGCTCGTTTGTATGGTGCTTTGCTGAGGAGAACTGGCCTGTGTTTGAAAGTCACTGAAATTTATACCAGAGAAATTATAATGCCTAAAACAATACTGTGTGTCACACCTAACAAAAGATGACCTCTAGCAGTCAATCAAAGCAGTTACTTATGCATTCTGTTCAGTGTCTGTAGGATGAAGACAGCCTCAAAAGAGTCTTCTCAAATCCTCATCTAAATTTTCTACATACACAATAAATGTTCAATAACCAGAGTCTACTTTTGTTCATTATAGTCTCCTCAGAGCAGGGGAGTTCATATTCTTCTACAAGATATGAAATTGGTTCGGTCTGATTATCAGTCATGAAGAGAAAGCCATTTAATTTCTTTATTATTTGAAAAATGGGTTATTCTACCTGGAAGGACTAAAAATCATAACAATAATAATCTCCTTTATTTGTTCTATTCAAGATAAAAGCCTTGGTTGAAGTGTTAGGCGACTGTTGTGTTTTTGTCATTGTCTCTTTTTGTGTTTCAAGCATTTGATGAAATAATTGTTTGAAGAAATGTCAAGAACATAATCTTTTATGGGAAAAAGTCTTGGCTCGGGACCATTTTGCTGTGTACATATGCATGAAGCAAGGGTTTTTAAACGTTAATTAAAAATAAAATTGCTTCAAGGAATTCAAAATTGTGACAGTATTCAGTAATATTGGAAAGGAGGATTTTTCAAGAAAAAAATTATTAGTGCCCCAAACACTCCACAGACTAAAGTGCTCCTTGTTTGAGGTAATTGCCATCACCCAAGCCTTCTGTTCAAGACTCATCCTGAGTAAACTGGTCCCCATATTACTTCCTTTGACAAATCGAGGAAGAACAAGTCACTCCCTTCTGATTGTTCGGTATAGTCTGAGTGATGGACATACAATATTCCCAGGATACAGTCTCTGCTTGGCCCAGAAAGTAAAGGAGTTTATCACAGAAACACAAACCAGCAGAAAAACTGTCCCTAGAACAATATGACCGTGCAAGAAGATTCGTGCTGTCTTCATGCTTTAATAATATAGTTTCCATCCTTCCACCAGACCAGTTTATTTGATTCAGTTCACCCTCCACAATCCACCTGCTCGTGTGTGTGTGTGTGTGTGTGTGTGTGTGTGTGTGTGAGTGTGGTGTGTGTATGTTTATGTGTGTGTATGTATGATTGTAGTGTGTGTTTGTGTGTTATGTGTATTGGGGTGTGTGTGTGTATGTGTGTGTGTGTGTGTGTTTAAGACACCCATGTTTAAGACATTGGGTGTCTTCTATTGCTCTCTACCTTTGTCAAGACAGGTTTTCTCATTGAGCCTGTAGCTTACCACTTGACTAGACTGGATAAGCAGTGAGGTCCCCAATGCTGCCCCTCCCCACCCTAGCCCTAGGGTAACAAATGCATGCTATCCACACACAGCTTTAATGTAGGTCCTGGGAATCCAACCCCAGCTGCTAAAAACTGAACTTTGCTTCTCAGCAAGACAGCACTAGCTTTGTAACCAGTAGTCATCTCTCCTGCCCCATTTTTTCAGATTTTTTTGAACATGCTTCTAAAAAAACTGTATTATCAGAGAACTGGATGTTTTAGCTCAGTGGCAAAGCACTTGTTTGACATGTCCAGCCCCTGGGATCTGATTCTGGCTACTTTACACCAAGCCACATAAACCACTGTACTAGTTTAATATATCATATGGTAATTGTAGCTGATATCTTCACTACAGATGTGACACTTGACCAATGAAAGATAGATGCCTTAGCCTGTCACACTGTCTGCCCAGTGTTGGCCTGAGCTACTTCTGGCCTGTGATTGGCTGCTGTGCCTGGCATCTGCTTTTCTGTAAGCATTCTGAACTTGGGGTATCAAGTGTGACCACGTTGGTTGGTTTTGCTCCGCACTCAGACTTTGTGCTGACTCGTTCCCAGCCTCTCACCTGGCTCCACTGACTGAGAGTATGTGGGTTAGATTCTCTCTGTGGGCCTGGAGCTGAAGGTCTCTTTCTCACTAAGTGTATTTGTCTATATGGAAATGAGAATCCTGACCTTGGGCTCATTAGCACTCTCTGAACAGCTAAGCTATTGAGTGGCTGGCATGTCCCCGAGATAACCTAAAATCATGTTGAGTTGATAGTAATATTAAGAGGACAAAAGGCCGTTCTCTGAGCCAGTCTGCCACCATGAAGGAAGGAAGGCCTTGGGTTCACACTCCTAACATCACTTCAGCGCAGCTTTCCCCTTCTGTGACTCAAACAAACACAAAAGTTCTCTAACTTTGGTGTGGCTTTTACTCTACAAACAAGGATTTATGAAAAATGTCACAGTATTTCATTTCATCCCAATTATTTGAGTATTGGCCCTCAGTCTTCCTGGACCTTACCGAGTTGTACAAACACCCTTGGGGCAGTTACCCAGAACATACTCTTGAGAAGACTCTTTTGAGGCTGTCTTCATCCTACAGACACTGAACAGAATGCATAAGTAACTGCTTTGATTGACTGCTAGAGGTCATCTTTTGTTAGGTGTGACACACAGTATTGTTTTAGGCATTATAATTTCTCTGGTATAAATTGCCCTCACACGCATTCCTCTTGTCTTCACAGCAAGTCCTCCACACCACATTGTCATTTGAGCTAAGAGGTCACACAGCTCCACTTATTCCCGCCAGCCTTGGCACAGATCTCTGGGGTGCAGAAAGCCCCAGTATCTGACATCAGCCTCTCCAAGCACACTAAACTCACTCATCTGCTGGCTCCCTGGAGGCTGCAAACAAACTAGGAAAGGTCACCATGACTTGAAGGCCAGGCTAGATGCCACCATTTTTTTCCCAGTCTTCTTCCTTCTGTCTGCTTCTAACTTCCTGAGTACAGCCTGAGCATAGAGCTTTTGAAGGAAAAATGAGCACAAAGGGGGAAAGGCGAGCAAATATAAATTTATAGCTCAGTTATGCCACATACTCTTAACCCTAACTTACCAAACTTATCAGTCAAGCTGTTACTGACCAACAGTGAGAACTGAGGCAGTTTACTATAGGCACTTCCTGCAGCTTTGATTTCCTCGTCTATAAAATGAGAATAAACTTCAATCCAAGTGCTTTACAATTCTATTTTAAGACCTAAAGAGTAGGAATAATCTTGCACCTTTTCCACAACCTCTTTTCTGTTTGTTGATCTATCTATTATCCTATAATCCTGAAAAGGTGTAACAGTATTTTATAATGAGATAAAAATAAGTTAGATAATGTTCTCTCCTCTGTTTGGTTGGCATGCTCTCTGGACATGAGCACATGCACACACACACACACAAACATACACACTCTTTTACAAACATGTCCTATGTGGAGCCAGTTGTGAATGTCCAGTGTATTCCTTTGTCAATTGCTACCTCATTTTTTTGAGGCAGAGTCTCACTAAAACTCGAGGTCACCACTCATCAATTTGGACAGACTGAGCAGTAGACTGAAGAATCTTCCCATCTCCACCTCGACAGCACTGGGATTTTGTGTACACCACACCTAGGTCTCACATAGGTGTGAGGAACAAACTTAGGTCTTCATGCTTGCAAGGCAAGCACACCCACTGACTGAGCCACTTCCCCAGTCCATGTTGTGCTTTTTAAACGACAATCCAGCACTTATATCCTGATACAGTTTTTACAGTCTCTTCTATGTCTATTTAACTATTATATTATCTACCATATAGTCTCGTGTTCTATTAGCTATTTTATATTTTCCTATTTTTCCTCAGGGCTAAACCCAAACTTCTCAATGATGTTAATCTGTGGTGGTTTGAAAGAAAAGGACCCTCATAGGCTCACAGGGAGTGGCACTATTAGGAAATGTGGCCATGTTGGAGTAAGTATTGCCTTATTAGAGGAAGTTTGTCACTGGAGGCAGGCATTCAGGTCTCAGATGCTCAAGCTGGACTCAGTGTGGCTCACACACGCTTCTTGCTGCCTGCAGATCCATATGTAGAACTCTCAGATTCCTCCCCAGCATCAGGTCTGCCTGTGTGCCACCATGCTTCTCACCATGATGACAATGAACTAAACCTTTGAACCATAAACCAGACCCAGTTAAATGTTTTCCTTTAAATATTATGTGGTCATGGTGTCTCTTCACAGCAATAAAACCATAAGATATGACCCTTTACTCTGGAAGTTACTAACCTAAGATGTTTTTTTCTACCCCTATGTAAAAGAACTGCTAGAGATACCTTCCCAGCTATGAGAAGGACTGAATCATTTTTCTTACACTGTCTACTCATGATGGCAGCATGAAAAACGTTGTGAATTGCACATATGATGCACTGTGGATAGCATGTCCATTCTATGCCGGATAAAAGGTTTTAACCCATGAAACCCCAGAGTCAGCATCTGGATGAAATTTCCAGGGTCCACTCTCAGAGTCTATGGATGATTCAAAACTAAAACCAAAATGAAACAAATAAAAACACAACAACAACAACAACAACAACCAGACGAAGGAGATGAGCTTCTTCTCTCTTTGGGTAAATCTGATTTATTTTCAGACTAATTATTAATCTGCATGATAGACAACAGCTTATTGACCAAAAGGCATTCTCTAAGAAAAGTTACAGTTTCATGATTAACCTTTAAAGCTAATATATTCTTGAACTAAAGCTGCAAGCTGCTTCCCTTCTCACCCAGCCCTTACAACCGCCATAGCAGGCACTCACTGTGACTTCAAGGGGATCCTGGCTTGATAAAGTCAGCTGTACTTCATGGCAAGGGATGTTAACTAGCATCTACTCTAGCCTTCCTCATGGATCCAGTTTTCTACATCTCTGAGAAAACAAAGCAGTCTTAAAGATGCTTGTACAACACATGATCAGGATAGACTACATGTGACAGCTATGGCAGGTATAACTCAAAGGCTGAAAGATATCATCATGTTCAGATAACATTTTGCCTCCTTTTTGGTTTTTGTTTGGGTTGCTGTGAGGTAGATTTTCCCTATAGCCCAGACTGGCCTAAAGCTCATTATGTAGACAAGGGTAATTTTGAACTTCTGATCCTCCTATGTCCACCTCACCAGTGCTGGGATTACATTCATGCACCGCCATGCTAAGTTTATGCAGAACTAGGGATGGAACCCTGGGCCTCTGGCATTCTAGGCAAGTGCTCTACCAACTGAGTCATATCAAAGCCTTTGTCATGTAGTAATACAAATATACTCATCTGAATTCTCATGGAGTCTAAGTAAAATAGATCTAATCTCTACATCAATTGTTGAACATTATTTTATATGAATAAGTTATTTCTTGTGTTTTCTTATCTTGACACAAGTTCCAAACCACTGACTAGAGAACTGCATAATACTGAAAGCAAGAATTTATTGTACTAAGAGTTTCAACTTGAGCCAAGCTTTGACTAATTTCAAAAGACTCATATTAATAATAGTATCATTTAGTCTTTTAATCCCACTGAGTTCAGGAGCTATATGAGGTATCAAAGAATTTCACAGACAGCTGTTCTTTTCGGTACTCTTATAAAATGGTGGATATATATTATAACTGGGGTTTAAAATGTAATTTTAGAAACTTGGAAAGGAACAAACACTATAATTTATTCTTTTTATTATAATGAATTCTAAGGTAGAATTAGGGTTACATGACTACAGTGTGGATATTATGGATATTATAAGTCTTTAAGATTAAAGTCTTGGGATTTTTGTTTTATGTCAGTGTGACTTTTATTAGATGAAAGAAATGGCCACACAGTGTGACTTTGTAGTAGGGACTGCCAGTAGTAACATCAGTAGATTCTGTTAGAGTTTGAGCAGGTGGCTCCATCAGGAACCTGCTTGCCTTGCAACAGGAGGGTCTGAGCTGAATCCACACAATGCCTGTAAATGCCAGGCATAGCAGTGATGATTGTGTGCAGTCCCGGCCCGGAGAAGGTGGCGACAGGGAGATTTCCCTGGCTCCATGACCTAGCAGCCGAGCTGAATTGGTAAGTTTCAGGCCAACGAGAGACTCATGTCAGAGATGCTGGATGCTGCTCCTGGGGATAACAATTGAAGCCAACCTCTGGCCTTCAGATTACATGCACACACACGAACACACACGTGAGCATAAAAGATACCCCTCTGGAGTGGAATGATTTTTTTCCATTATAGAGTTACTTATGTTTGATGTTCTTTAAAATTATGGTAAGCAGTCATTTCTCAATGGTACAGTCCTTTCTAGGAAGATTTCTAGTCTGTCATTTCAGTCAGCCCCTCTTTCCTGCACACGTCTGTTTCTATCTACCTCTCTCTGCCAGAGCTCAGCCTTGTTCTAGTTTTGCTCTGTTGCTGTGATAGAACACTCTGGCCAAAAATAATTCAGTGAGGAAAGGCCTAATTTATCTTACAGTTACAGGTCACAGTCCATTCTTGAGGGAAGCCAGGGTGAGAACTCAAAGCAGGGACTAGGAAACAGAAACCATGGAGGGATGCTGCTTGTTGGCCTGCTTTCTGTGCTCTCTGGCTCACACTCTTTCAGGTTCCTACTCAGTTAAGTTTCTCATACAGCTCAGGACCACCTGTCCAGAAAATGGAGCTGCCCACAGCAGAACAGACCCTCCTATATCCATTAAAACAATCAAGACAGTCCCTCCAGGATCTATCCACAAACCAGCCTGATTTAGGCAATTCCCCTGCTAAGGTTTTTCTGTCAGAAGACTGTAGACTATCCTAGGAAGACAATAGAACCTAACTAGGACAATTTTCAACATCAACTCGACTGGATTTAGAATGGCCTAGGAGACACACTTCAGGATGTGTATGTGAGGTTATTTCCTGAGGAGGCAAAACCTACTCTAAGTGCAGGCAGCTCTTTACTTGTCTAGGGCCTTAGAGCCTTAATAAAGGGAAAGGCTGAGAAAGTGAGCTGAGCTTCAGCATTCCTTAGTTCTGACTGTGGACACTGTGCGGCCCACTGCCTCACTCCCCTGGTTCTATGTCTTTCCACCATGGTTAATTGTATCCTTACACTATGAGCCAAGATCAACCTTTCCCCCACAAGTTAGTTCTTGTCAGGTACTTTATTATAGCAACGAGGACATTGGAGCCTGATATCTATACCTGGAGGATCAGGAGACCAAGTACAAAGGGAAGAATAACTTCCCAGCCTCCCTCTGCTTTGAAGACTCCCAGTGACACTCCCTTTCAGCAGCCATGGGTCACAGGGCTCCCCTATTTATCCCGTCTTGGTCCATCAAGTTCTGTGGAGCTTATAAGATATCCTTCAGAATAATATTTTAAACACTCTGAGCAGACTTACAACTCTAGACAAGATAAAGTAATAATAACTTCCTCCTTGGGGGAAAAAAATCCAACAAGTGGATCAGAAAAATTGCTCAGCTGGTACAGGCTTGTCCACCAAACCCGGTGATCTGAGTTTGGTTATTAAAGAATCAGGCCACTTGGTGATGGAGAGAACTGACTCCCCCAAGCTGCCCTCTGACTTCCACATGCTCCCTGGGACACGCGCGCACACACACACACACACACACACACACACACACACACACACACTCCGTCTCACCCAATTCACACAGAAAATAATTTTTAAAATATTTTTAAATAAGAACTGGGGCATCTGGGGCAAATGATCAGAAAACAAAGACCTGGGGCTCTAAAGGTCTTTAGAGGACAGGCCTGCCACTCAGCTGAGAACTTACTGCCTCAGGCAAGCAAAAAAGTTATCTGTATCCAGGTAGAAGCCAAAGACATCTAAACAAAGGAGATCGGTAAATCAGTAAATCTGTCTTTTTATGAGGTCATCTATGTAAGAAACCTAAGAGAGGCTGCACAAAAGGTGTATGCAATTATAAACGAGTTTGAGAAAATTGCAGGATATAAAATCGATATGCAAAAGCCAATAGTGTCTTTAGCAACACTTGAATAGCCCTGGAGAGGAGATGATCATGATCGACAGTGGAAGAACAGTCTAGAAGAGGATGCATCATTCCTCCACACGGGAGCTATGGAGCCATGGTACTAAACTAGGAGACAGGAAAGACTGTGGAGTCAAGGAGACATGCTCACGTTCATGGCTCAGAGAAATCCAACAGAATGAAATCAGTGAGCTAAAAATACTGTCCACTGGCTAAGACTATGGCTCCGTTTTTAAAGACTTTGCGTGATTAACAAGAGGGCCAGAGTTAACATTACCAGACCTGATGTAAATGCTGGGTGGCTACGCAACACCCTGTGGAGAAGCAGTGAGGGAAAGTTGGAGAATAACAATGTGTATTAGCAATATTAGCAAACTTAACCAATAATCTATCTTCTTCTCATAGGTAACAGCAAACGTAGAACATTTAGCTGGTCTTCCTTAATAGGCCCAGGCTTCTTATGTGTTCCTGATACATGACGACAATCCCCAGAATGGTGCTCAAGTCTGAAATAAACACTCTTTCTTAGGGACCAAGAATAAAAGCGTTGCCCCCACACATACAGTGGAATCAGCTGAAGGTGCATTGTAAGTCTTCTGAAAAGGTTTCCTTCCTTCCTTCCTTCCTCCCTGCTGGTTTTCCTTTTCATCCTAACAGTGAAGGGAACAATGTGGTAAATTTTATGTGGGTTCCTGACTTCTAATGTGTTTCAGTCTAAGGCTCCGTTTTCAGTCTCCACTACCAATTTAAAAGGATTCTATAGCTAAGGATTAAGGAAAGCAGACCTATACCAGATACATTTCTGAGAAATAGGAAGAATCTGTTTCTAAATAACATGAATTCTAAAAATAAAAACAGTCAATATTTGTTGCAGAACTTGGCCACACACTACAGATGATGGTTCCCAAGGGTAACTTAGAAATGTTTCACAGTGAGCTGAAAACACCATTTTATTAACACAGGTGCAATTTGGGACATTGCAGAACCAAGCCTTTGAACATTTCATCTTCCAGTCTCTGAGTGCCCACATAGTTTCAGACTCTGTAGCAACATTCCACCTCAAGCTGATGTTTACAAGATGTGATGGTTGAGAGCCACGGTTACCTAGAAAGTATCTTGTCTTAGACTTGTGATTGAAGTCTAGGACAATATAAAAGTCTAGGTGAATATAAAAGAGTTAGCAAAGGCTGCCCTGCCTTGTGTGAGAGATGGGAAAGATAGGAAAAACCAGAGTGGCGTATATGCTGTGGATACATGACAGTGGTGAGGAACCGGCTGCTGTGAGTGACCTGTGCCAAGGTGATATTCAAACCGTGCTGCCACAGAGGGCCATGTCTGGGTTCTACTGAAGCCAGATGTGTGTCAGTGTGTCTGTGTGTCTGAAGCCAGATGTATGTCTGTGGACTGTGTTACCACTGAAGGCCATGCAGATGTCTGTGGGCTATGCTGCAGCCTGAAGTCACATTGATGTCTGTGGTCTGGGTGCCAGCATGTACCATATAAATGTGAGTAACCTGTGCTGCTGTCTAAGGCCATGGCTGTGTCTGGATTCACGCTTCACTGAGGACAATGTCTGGGTCATGAGATTAAATAATTAAACTGAATTAATTTTAGTTTAATCTTTACTGCAGCAAGGTCTCTGTTGATGTCCTGTGTTACCAACAATGGACACTTGGATATCTGTAGTCTGCGCTGCAGCCTGAACCATGTTTATATCCATGGGCTGTGCTGCTGCTATGGCCATATTGATGGGAGTAGCCTGTGCTGCCACTGGAAGCCATGAATGATGCCCATAGTCGAGGCTGCCTTGTCTGGTTTTTTTTGGTCTTCTGCAGCCAGGGCCATGTTTATGGTCTATGCCAGAAATCATATGGAAGCCTATGGTCCACGTTTCAGCTAACTGTAAAGAGCAAAACAGCTAGTTCTGCAGTGACATTGGTGATTGCAGACACATAGTTGACAAGAGCAACATAGAAGGTTCTGTGACAATCCCTACTTCTACCCCAATCACCACCATTCCACCTGTCAAACCCCCACCTCAAAAGAAATAGCCTAAAACAGGAAACCACTGAAGAGAACTCTTAAAAGTGTGATAAGGATGCTGAAGTTAGCTCTCCACCATTGATAGCTCTGCAGGGGTATGGGAGGGGAAGGACTCAGTTCTAGTTAAGCAGCAGGCCACTGACAGTTTGACCACGCTCCAGTGGGTATATAGATAGCACAGGTTGGACTTGAGTTGTTTTATTTTTTGAGGGGGAGATTGTTTTATTAATTTAGCTTAATTTAATTTAATTTTAATCTTTATTTGGAGGAGTCACAGGGTGGGAAGGACCTGGACAGACTGGAAAATGAATGTGATAAGGGTGCATGGTGTGAAATTCCCAAAGAATTAATAAAAATATTATGTTAAAAAAGAATTAACAATTCACCCAAATTAAATTAAAAATTATAAACATGAGGCTGGATCGATTGTCCCATGGTAAGAACACATGTTATACAAGCTTGACGATTTATGTTTGTATCCAAGAATCCACTTGAATAAATACAGATGCTGGGAATGGCCCCAAGCACCTGTAAGCCCATCGCTGTGGGAGACAGAGATAAGGGGCCTTCTGGAGCTTGCTGGTTACCAGCTAAGTACCAACTTCCAACTTCAATGAAAGACCATCTCAGGAACAGAGCAGAAATTGATAAAGTAGGATACAGCTGTCCTATTTTGATTTCTTGCTCACATGTATAGGCACACGACACAAGCATATACGTGCATATAACACACACACACACACACACACACGAGGCATGCACGTGTAAGCAAAGTATAAACACTATGACTAGGGATGTGGCTCAGTTGATGTGTGCTTGCTTAACAGCCATGAAGCCCTGGATTTGATTTCCAAAGTTGTATAAACCAGGCATACAGGCATATGCATGCAATCATAGTACTTGGGAGATGGAGAGAGGAGATTTAATCAACCTCAGATACATAACAAGTTCAAGCCCACGCTGGGCTACATATGATCAGGAAAAAAAAATCTACAGAGGATGAAAAGAAGAAAGGAAGGGAGGAAGGGAGGAAGGGAGGGAGAGAGGGAGGGAGGGAGGGAGAGGGAGGGAGGGAGGGAGGGAGGGAGGGAGGGAGGGAGGGAGGGAGGGAGGGAGAGGGAGGGAGGGAGGGAGAGGGAGGGAGGGAGGGAGGGAGGGAGGGAGGGAGGGAGGGAGGGGGGAGGGAGGGAGGAAAGGAGGAAAGGAGGAAGGGAAGAAAGGAGGAAAGGAAGAAAGGAGGAAAGGAGAATAAGACTCAAAATCAAGTCATCTTCTCTGAGTGCTCCAGGTTGAATTGTGCAGCAACCCTTGTGGTCAGACTTGCACACTGCTCTTTCAAGATCAGAGATTTTATGTTCTTGAAACATAATTTTTTATGTATATACTTGTACTTTGAGAAGAAATTCTATCCAGGTAAAACACAACAGTACCAATCTCTCAAAGTACAGAACGAAGGGTAACGTAATCGAAACATAATGCTGCTAGCCACCCCTCAGTGTGAAAGCTCTGGGGAAGCATACTAACGGGGATAGCATAAATCACAGACAGTGAGTTACCTGTCTCTGACTGTGTAAACATTTAAACCAGACAAGCTCAGCAGAACTGACCTAGAACACCTGCCAGAGTAAACATACTTCCTCTCCTTGTCACTCACTATGTTCTGATACCCCCAACTAGCTCATTCCTTCGCTTGATTTGGTGTTTTGAATCATAAAACAAAGGGTTTCACTTTGTA
This sequence comes from Mus musculus, assembly GCF_000001635.26. Taxonomy (NCBI): domain Eukaryota; kingdom Metazoa; phylum Chordata; class Mammalia; order Rodentia; family Muridae; genus Mus; species Mus musculus. The sequence goes on from NC_000069.6 coordinate 21,979,660, forward strand.
GGTCAGGCTGCCTGATGATCTTACCATCTTCTTGCCTCAGTCTCCCAGCGTTGAGATTACAGTCTAGGGAAACCCTTTTCCCTTGCCTCACTAGAGCCTTGGAGAGCTCTAAGAGGGACTCAGGGCAGATGCTCTTATCCCATCCCACAGCTTTGGGAAATGAGAGCCAAGGAAGCTCTCCCAGATGCAACAGTGGACAGTGAACCCTAGGCCTGGATGCTAAGGATCCTTCTGAAGCCCAGGCCTCTTTCCTTTCCAAAACATAGTCTGCTTGTATTGCAACAAGATGGCACTTCTTAACTGAAAAAGAGAAAATGTCACTGGACTTATGTGAGTCCATTTCTTTAGTTCCCTTGCTTATCATTCCAATTCCTGGCTTACAATTTCTGAAAACACGAAAGGAAATGAAATAAAGAATAACCTCAAACACATAACAGTTGAACAGAATATAGATTTAAGAATGTCCTTAGGCATCGATTCAAAGCACAGCACAAAGCACAGCAGAACAAGGAGAGAATGGGTGTTAATGTTCCATTTAAAAAGCCAAACTTTGGGAGAGAAAGAGGCTTCCCATAAAAGTAAGCTGGCTTCTTCCAGCTTTAATCATAAGCATGAGACCCCAGAGCCATAGAAACTGTTCACTTCAGGATGTAAACAGTAAAAGAAGGTGTGAGATTTCAGTCCTTGGTCAGAAATCACAAGGGGTCAAAAGGACTTGATGTCTACTATGGACAGAGGAAAAAGGCAAGAGAGGAAGACAGCCTTACAAGGAGAAAGGACAGAGGAGAGGAAAAGTCAAGGAGGAAGGAATGAGAGGAGGGGAGAGCAGAAGAGAGGTTTGGAAAGAAAATAATTAAGGGTGGAGGGAGAGAAGAGAAAGAAAGAGGAAAGAAGGGAGGAATGGGAAGACAAAAGGAGGGAGGAAGAAAAAGATCTAGAACAAAAACCAACTTCAAGCCCAGAAGGAAATTATTTGAGCTTGTTTGAAAAAAACACGAATTAGTAAGCATGTGAACTTAGTACTGCATGAGAGTCAAAGGGATCTGATGGTCTCCATCTGTGCAAAACCAGTCACTGAGCCCAGGAGGCAAGGGAACGTGGGCACTACAGGAATTGAAAGTGTAAAAAAAGAATTGAACAACTATTCATTTATTAGGGCAAGGCATGTGCACCACAGTGTGTGTGTGGAGGCTAGAGGACAATTTAGGGGACTAGGTTCTCTCCTTCTACCATGTATAGCCCAGAGACTGAACTTGGGTCTTCAGGCCATCTCACCAGACTCGAGTGTAAAATTTCAAAAGTCAAAGTGTAAATTTAGCACTAGACTGAGAATGTGGCTCATTGGGTAGAGTGCTTGCCTCTTGCGTGCATGAAGCCCTGAACTGTACTTCATAAGCCTGTCATGGTGTTGTCTACAACCTCTGTATTCAAGAGGCTAAGTTAGGAGCAGCTGAAGGTCATTTCTGCCTGTACAACAGAGGTTACATGAGACCCTGAGTCAAGGAAGAAAGGAAAGAAGGAAGGAAGGAAGGAAGGAAAAAAGGGAGGGAAGAGAAAGGGAAGGAAAAGAGGAGAGGAGGGGAGGGGAGGGGAGGACAAGAGGGGAGAGCTGAATCCAAGGGTGTTCTCAGGCCTTGATCTTTGGTCTTCTCCAACCCTCAGAGAAAAACTGAGGACCTCTTCTCATTGAGTCCTACCATGGTTTGAATCTGAAATGTCCCGCCAGTCTCATGTTTGAATGATTCCTTCCCAGCTGATGTGCTGTTTGGGAAGCTGTGGAATTTTTAGACGATGAGGCCTGACTGGCAGAAGTAGATAACCTTTAGAGGTTAGAGCCCAGCTGCTGTTCCATTTCTGATTCCTAGTCCACCACAGAGGGAAGAAGCTCTCTCACACTCCCACTGCCACCAGCATCTTCTTCCCATGGACTGACACCCTCTGAAACCATGAGCCAGAATAAATTTTCCTCCCTTGGCTTGAGTCTGGCCAGTATTTTGTCAAGATCATCCAAAAGTGAAGCAGGTAGGGATGCAGTTCAGTTGACAGAACACTTGCATAACCACACAAGGCCCTGGGTTCAATGCCCAGCACTACAAAGATAAGTAACTAGCGCTGCTTTCAAGCCCGGTTGCCTTGAAGTTAAACCATCACCATCAGTTTCTGGCTCCTGGTGTTTCAGATCCAGGTGGTCCTGGAACATCTTGGCTCTCCAGGGTCTGTACCTTAACATGTACAAATGGATGTTGGAAACGCCAAGCCTCCAGAGTCACACAAACCAACTAAGTTAACTTTTTACAACAGCAAAGTAGAGGTAACAAGATGGTCCTGTGGGTAAAGACACCTTCTGCCAAGCCTGATAACCTGAAATCAACTGTAGAAATGCACTAAGCACTGTAGTGCATATGTGCCCACATATATTTTTAAATAGTGTGGTTTTTAAACTTAAAAAAAACCAACCTCTTATTTATTTAAGTTGCATCTATTCCACCCTATGTACATATTCTTTATGACAAAACACACACACACACACACACACACACACACACCTGGTTCCATTTCTCTGGAGAATTTTGATTCATAAACTTAAAAAAATTTTAAAAAGGGAGGGGTTGGTAAGGAAAAAAAAATCAAACTGACCTCATGGGTCTCCTTAATAACATACAATGATTGAGCCTTGGAGAAACATACACAAAATTTTAATGAAAAGAAACAGTGACTCCGGAGCATTTAGTAAGGACATCATTCTAGAATGATGACAAGCATGGATCTTTTCAAAATAAAGGAATCAGAGAACAAGGGCCATGTGACCTCCTGGGAAAATAGGACAGTGAAACTTAAGCAGGTGAGAGAGAAAACATAAGAAAGATGAAAGCAGCTGAGCGTGAAGCCTGGCAGAGAGCTTGAGACACAGGGAAGTTACACTACCATGGTAGAGATTACAATCACAAGAGCTGAGCACTGTCAATAGGGGCAGCTTGAACAGAGTAATTATGGAGCTTGGTGGTGGAATGCTCGTCTAGTTAGTGAAATGGACAAAGCCCCGAGTTCTAGCTCCAGCATTTCAAAAATCAGGAATGGCAGAACTCTCTGTGATCCCAGATATGGAAGATGAGGTGGGAGGACAAGAAGTTCAAGGTCACCCTCAACTACCCGGAGGGTTTGAGGCAAGTCTGAGATAGGTGAAATCCAGATTCAAAGGAAAAGAAAGAAAAGGAGGAGAGGGTGTTAAAGTCAAAATCTTTTTTTTCCCATTTTTTATTAGGTATTTAGCTCATTTACATTTCCAATGCTATACCAAAAGTCCCCCATACCCACCCCCCCCCACTCCCCTGCCCACCCACTCACCCTTTTTGGCCCTGGCGTTCCCCTGTACTGGGGCATATAAAGTTTGCACGTCCAATGGGCCTCTCTTTGCAGTGATGGCCGACTAGTGTCCCCCAGGGCTCTTTCTGCTAAGGCTGGGTTCCCCTCGCAGTGGTACTGTCTTTGAAAGGTGGCGCCTCAGGGACAGTCTTCAGGCCATGCAGGCTTGCCCTGGCAGAGGATTGTGGGACCGCAGTCCCTTCTTCCTCTTTCTGCTTTTGCTCTGGCTCTTGAGGTGACTACCCCCAAAACCTAAAGCAATGAGACAGCCAGAGCGAGAGAAGCAGACTCCAAAAGTAGGATCTAAATTAAGATCCCAGACATTTGTCCCAGCAAGTTGAAGATAATGCAAGAACACAACTCGCAACAAATGGGGGAGTAGCAGTAGGGGCTGTGACATACCTCCATTCTCTGTTATCTAAAATTGAAGAAAATACCTCTACCTCTAAGTGTTTCTCACAACCTTTCATATAACATTGAAGAGCTTCTGTAGAAAGTACTTCTAATGGAGAAATTGCTTTTCTTCTTCATGTGTACTTGTATAAATTTATAGGTATGGTGAGATATTTTGACAGATCCAGACAGTTGCTAATGATCAAGTCAGTGTAATTAGCACACCCTGAGTCAAAGACAAAACGAGCTTTTGAAACTCCGTACTTTTGATTTTTTTTTTTCAATGTACTTCATTTGATTTTTCTTTAAATTCAGTGGTTTTGTTATCTTGGTAATTTTTCCTCCTTTTGGGATAGTGTCTCATGAAGCCTTATGTAGCTAAAGATGACTGAACTTCTGATCTTCCTGTGTGAACCTTCAGAGTGCTAGGATTACAGGCATGCACACCATGTGTGGTATACGTAGTGCTGAAGATCAAACACAGACCTTTGTATGTGCCAGGCAAGTATTCTATCAACTGTGGCAGAACATTTGTATCATAATACCATTTTTATATAGTCCATCTATTTAAATATCTAGCTGGAAAGATTCAAGTCAGCAGTAACTATGCAATTTCTGGTGATTCCATTCTAAGTAAATAATAAATGAAGCTTATTTTCTCATTACTACTTGACTAAAGAATTTGGGTGACTTTCAAAAACATCCAAGCAAGGCTGGCAAGGTGATTTGTTGTACAACAGCGCTTCCAATACCCAGAGCCCACGTGGCAGAAAGAGGCAGCAGAGGTCCCTTGACCTCTGCTCAGGTGCTCCAGCCAACAAGAGCCTCCCCACCCCCTGCTGTTCCAAACACACACTGAATAAAGAAATGTTAAGCAAAATAAAACAACTTTGCAGTTCTTAATGGAAGGAACAGCTTTCCTTTTTTCCCCATTATTAACCTTTTTAGTTACCCTACAAAATAGTAAGTTTCATTAAGCAGTTTCTTTCTTAAAACACAGCAGGAGTCATCTGAAAGATCCTAGCAGGAGTGGAGATGTAACACATGCTCTTTAACTTGTTTGGTTAAAATAAATTTCAGCTTCTAAAAATACTGTGTTCTTCCCCAGCTAGCTTCTTGCCATTTAAAATTTGACACAGTGCTTACCAAAGATGACTCAAAATTCAGTTATTCTTATTTCCTGCATTCTTGATTTCCATACAGAGCTGCAGAATCTTTCCAAGGAAAAAAAAGTGGACCTTCCACCCACTCCTACTTTCCCCTGGTAAAACTGCCCTGGCTGCAGTTTACCTTCAAGGTAAACCAGGGAAATGACCCAGACACTGCCTTTCAGGGAGCAGGATTCCAACATGTGAGTAGTGGTAGCAGGTACTCCTGATTTTAAATAATGCCTCTCAAGAGGCCCAATGGCTAAGAGCTCCTGCTTTGCAAGAATGAAAACCTGAGATCAAATCTCCAACATGCAAGTAAAAAGCCAGGCATGGCTGGCTGCTCTCTTGTATACCCTCAGCTTTGCACGGTAGAGACAGGCAGATTCTGAAAGTTCATTGGCCAGGCAACTCCAACTAAATGCTAATCTTCTGGTTCAGTGGGAGACAGTGTCTCAAGGAACTGAAACCATCAGAGAAAGACATACTATACTCTTCTCTGGCCTCTGCATAAGGACACACACACACACACACACACACACGACAGAGAGTGAATAATGATTCTGGTATTGTGGCTATGTAACACCATTGCTTTTTTGCTGATTCTAGGGGAATAAGACTACTGGATGTGAAATGTGTTAAGATTTAAACAGGCAACATATGTAAATAAATTGACACAGATTAAGTCTTAAGGAATCCATAGTTAATAGTGTTTTCAAAACAATTAACGATGCTACTCAACCACAATGAGATCATATCCTGATAAGCCCCTCAGTAGATGAAAATATCACTTAACACCCATCACCTACTGGACAAACCAGCTAAGCAACCATGCTGGAGAGTATTGGTTGCTCACATTTGTGATCCCAGGCTGACCACAAACTGAGAGTACGGTGCCACTGCCCACTGTAAGTCATACCCCAAGAGGAAGATCAAAGCTCAACAACCCAAAAGAAATAAAAAAAAAATCACTAAAGCCAACCACTTTAGCTGTCAACATAAAATAGTTTCATTAGTTGGAAAGTAAAAAACAAAACAAAACAGAACAAAAACCTGGAGAATGAACCAAATTGGAGAACATTCTAGAAATCTCTCCAGAGTCTGCTTTTCCGATGTGTATGGAATCTGTGTTGGTTTTCGTTGTTGTTATTTGCCTTGGTTTTTAGTTTAGTGAGTATTACCTAGGCCTAGATGACCCTTCTAATTACATAGTTGAGGAGAACCAAGAACACTGATTCTTCTTCCTCTACCTCCAAAATTAGAGGATCACAAGAATGTGTTACAGTTCCTTACTTACATGGTGCCGAGACAGATGCCAGCGCTTCGTGAATGCAAAGCAAGCACTCTACAACTGAGTTATATGCCCCGTCCCAGCACTTAAGTTACTGAGGCAGCATATAAGGCCTCTCCAAAGATTCCAAGAGTGGTGTAGAAACCTCTGAGGGTTTTTGTCCTATCCACAGCTAGACAACTAGACACTCTGCTCATCACCCAGGGTATCAGCTTGGAAGCCTGGGTCTGGATTAACTTTTATGAGCCCTACTGTTGATCCTACTGGGAGAGAATAGGACCATTATCCCAATTTTTGAGCCAAAATTAAAGTAAGTTTTATTAAATGCTGGCCAAGACTATGGACTCTACCCAGATCCATACTCAGGATTCCCAGAAAACGGCCTCACACTGTGCTAATCTGGTGATTATAAAGGCACAACCTACAAGGCTGTGTATTTGCTGCCTTGGGGGTAAGCATACATCCTGCCTATGTACTTCCTGGTCCATGTGATTAAGGACATCCTGAGAAGTTGAAGCAACCAACCTTGTTTACAGAAGTGAAAACATTTTCATGGCTTGTTATCTTGCATGAATAGTAGCCCCCAGAATCCAGGAAGTTATCTGTCCGTGGGCAGAGAAAGTTATCTGCATTATAGGTTAGAGACATTTTTGTTTTATAGATCCCTTCAGCACAGGAATTAAAACTTAAAATATAACTTTAGCCCTCACAGTTGGAGTATATCATTTACCAAGCTGTAAAGGGCAATTAGGTTGTCTGATTTCACAAGACCAGGTTCACCGGATGGTGTCCAGCTTCCCCTGGTGAATGAGTGACCAGAACGAAAGCACTCTTCACCTCTGCTGAACTTGGATCCTTGAAGGTGGGGCTGACTAGAGTTACCAGGCTGTACAATGCTGTCTGGCCACATCTTGGAGCTGGGCACATTTCTCGTCCTCCCCTCAGGGAGGGGTTTATAGTACAGGCAGTTTTTTCAAAGAGGAACATTTCCTTAAACAGGACACCTTAGGCTTATCTGTTGTAGGAGAACAATTAACACAAGCTTTGTGAAGATCTGCAATTGAGAAAACACTGAGTTCCAAGCCAAGTCCAGTCACTTACACTGGCAGAGTCCATTCTCAGAGTCATCAGAGGTACGGGGTGTTCTCTAGGACTTGGTCCTGGTCCTGAGTTAGCACAGAGGCAAATAGTCCTTGCCTAAGAGTTGATGTTCCAGGAAAAAGTAGATGTGTGGTTGCCAGGATGACTATCTCCAACTCAGCTGGGTTTATTTTCGTCTGCCATTTTAAGAAGATGTTGGCTCAGGGGACAGACACATTCTGTACCAAGCCAACAGGTACCCTGCCAAAAATTCTGTGTCAAAAGCTGATGATGAGGGCTGAGGGATGTATGTCAGTTGGCAGAGTACTTGTCGAATGAGCACAAAGACCTAGGATCAATCCCCAGCACTGTGTAAAGGGATTGTGGTGGCACATATCTGCAAGGTCATCCTAAACTATATAGAAATATCAAAGGAAACCAGACAACTTGAGACCCTGATTTAAAACAAGGGAAAGGACTGAATAAAATAAATAGCCTCTGATATTTGGGCATTTAAATTTGTTGTTGTTGTATTTTTCCTGATTTCAGAACTCTTGCTGGAACAATCTCTACATTATGGTTGACTGTAGAAAGAGCTTCCAAGTTAGCGAGCTGAACCTCCTACAGATGAGGGTTAGAGGAGTAAGTATCTCCTCAGGAACTAATGCACGTGATTATGGGGCCTTACTAAATCTAAACTTCTCGGGTCAGCATCAGTCTTTAGTAAGACCTTCAGCTGACTAGACGGAACCCACCATGTCATAAAAAGTATTCTTGCTGCACAAAGAATCCATTGGTTTTCATGTTAATCTCACCCAAAGATGTTACAGAAACATCTAAAATAATGCTTGACTGAATATGCAGCCCCATAGCCCAGCCAAGTTGAGATGCAGAATGACTCACGCTGGTTTCTAAACACCTGCCAGTCTCCTACAGCCTCTGACACCATTAACCACAAAGGGGAGGGGGGGGGGAGGTTTTCTCTTTCCCTTACCCATCTCACTGTTAGTCTAGACTCACTACCAAAACCAGACATGAATATTGGGCTCTTACTGTGAAAGCAGAAGGTGCAGAGAAAGTTCCCTTCACACAGTTGATCAATAGCATTAGAAGTAACAAGAAATGAGAAAATTCACATGGTCCAAGTCGTCAGGCTCCTAACACACACAGCATGCTCTGCTCGGGGCCTTCCCTAGCCTACACACTTGCCTGGAAGGCAACAACTCCTTTTCAGTTCCTTGAGCTGTGGCTTTTCTTCCCCAAATCTTCTCTCATGTTCCTTTCCTCCAGGGAGGGTGGTTGTGACATCTGCACACAGAGACGCCGTGGGAGGCAACAGCTTCGTCCGTTGGAGTTTAAAGTCTAACGCAAACCCTGAGCCGTTATCTCACTATCCACTGTTACATAAGGAAACAGTCTTGACTGACACCCCTTTCTGTGGTCATGAGTTGTTTCCTCATTGCTCTTCCCTCAGCAGTCTCACCTTTAACCCAGGAAGTGAGGAGAACATGTTTCTGCCATGTGTATGTACCTTAGGCCTGAATAAAGCAGGGCTTTCATTATTTTAGATTGAACTAAAGAAGATTTAGCTACCTTGAAAAGCAACACTCACAAGGGGTTTCCACTAATAGCGATCCTCATCTCACTGTGAATGGGTATATAGTCATGCATGGTGTCTTGAGGACTCCTTTGATAGAATGATATAATCGACAGAACATGTAGACCCTGAGGCACTATGTGGAGCACACATCAGCAGGAGTACACACCTAGCTTGTTTCCAGTATTCAGTTTCTTACTCTCCCAGGCTGCACCTTCACTATGATGATAAGCACACTTCCCACCCACATGTGAAGGCCCTGATCCATGGCACCTGTGGAGACAGCCACAGACCATCACTCTTCTTCACAGCCCATAGCCGTGCCAGGAAGTCCGAGTTGAAATCTGTTCTCAAATGTTCTCATCCGTTCCATGGAATCATGTATTTCTGGTAAACATCTCTTCTTCTACTTAGACCAAGCCAGTGAGGGACTCAGCCAACACAGAAAGAAGAGCAGAAGGAGAATACAGACAACCCTCCCATTCTCAACGGTCAGCATTCAAGGCCCAGTGACATCTTGGCTCTTCCTGGATCTCATTTGTCAGTGCTTCCTGGAAGTCTATACAGTAAAACAAAGTGTGCATGTCTGCAGTGTCCGTCCAATAAATGCCATCTCTATATAGGTTGGTTAGTAATAGGTTTCTAACACCTGAGAAAACAGGAGGAGAGAGGGAGGCAAATCCTGGAAATTATATTATGAGGCATTCTTTGGTGCTTAGATTATGTGCAGAGAGTTAAATGAGATCATTAACATAAAATTTGTCATTTGTAAAGTGAAATTCATAGCTATGATTCTGTAGACATCTTTAACTAGGAGTAAAAATGATTCCTTAAAGACTAACAGATTTGTCATGCTTTATCATTTTCTTATTTTTATAAAAAATATTCCAAGACTGAGTCTCATATATTCCAAGTCTGGCCTCAAACTTACTGTGAGGCTCAAACTTACTGTGAGGCTGAGGATGGCATGGCCTTCTTACCTCTACCTTACAAGAGTTGGAATTACAGGCATACAACACCACTTCCTACAATGCTGGCACTGAAGCCAGGGTTGCACGCTATGCAGACAAACACTCAACCAACTAAGCTACATATCCATTCTCTTCACAATACATTATCTCTATCGCTGGTTCCCAAGGGTCTCAGATAATATAAATTAATCCTTAGATTCATGGGATCTTGAGTACAAAGCAACGTGTGCATGTGTGTTGTATACGTGTAAGAAAATGTCATGATCAAGCTTGTTAGTGCATGTTAATAAAGAAAATCAACACGTGCTACAGAAACAGACTAACAGCATTTAATGAACTGTTTATATGTCTCATGTATATTTAATGCCTGTCCTCACAGGTGTTTAGAATCAGCAAGACAAACTTCTAAAGGCAATTGTATCTACCTCATTAACTCAAATTAATTGTAGTATTATATTTCTTTGCTTTGAGGCTTGAATGAAATCAGCTCAGTCTAGCAACTGACTAAGTCACATTCCTTAGAGATTCTGATTGGCTGCTATTGATGCTGCAGGCATTTCTCAGAGGAAACTTACTTGTTGGATGGGTGTGCATGCAGGAAAAGCTAGATGGCCAAACTTAAGGAATCTTTAGCAGGAAATGTCTCCTATAGCTTGGTATGTTTATGTAATTTTGCTTGGTTTCACTGTCCAGCAATTATCATTTTATTTACTAGGGGAAAAGTCAGAGTATGGGGTTCGGGTGGTGAGGGAATAGTAACTTCAGGTCATTGGTCTAACATAGTACAGAAGGGTCCTTTTGTATACTCCCCTCAATACTAACTCTGAGGCATAAGTGCTAAAAAGAAAAAAAAAAGTTGCATGTAAAACTAGCCCATTGAAGAGGGGAGAGGGGTGGTTCAGGGTGTAAAGTTACTTATCACGAAAACCTGACAAGCTGAGCTTGAGTTCATTTGGTGCCCATGTAGAGGGGAGGAAATAAATGATTCCACAAAGTTGCCTTATGACTTGCACATACACACAAAATGAAAAAAAAACCCACATGTAATTTTTTAAAGGGCCAAGTTTACGTGGTTAACATTGAGACAAATAGATGCCGTTGTTTTTTACTAGAGGAATTCTCAGAGACTTGAACATTTCATGTTTTGTGACTCTCCACAAAGTCGTTAGCATGTAACCCAGGTTGATCCATTAAAGGCATTTGGTGAGCCCAGTAGACCGTAAAATATACTTTGAGAAATCTTGGCCCTAATAAAGTCTCAACTGGGAACTCCCCATTTCTTTTAGTTTGTTTGTTAGGGCTTTGGTTTTGGTTTTTTGAAACATGGTCTTCCTATGTAACCCCTTGCTTAGCTATAAATATCCCCCTGCCTCAGTCTCCTAAAGTGCCAGGATTACAGGCATGAGTCATCATCCTCCTCAACCTAACAGAGCTTCTTAATTCGCTTAAGAGGCCCACAAGTAGAATTTCACTGGAGCTGGTCTTGTCTCCTGGCAGGGCTCGTGAAATTAGAGTCACTTCATATGCACACTCGAAGACTTTGGTGTGCACTTAACATCTCTTTATTTCTATTATCAAAGTGTTATTTCTAGGACTGGGAATGGAAACCAGGTGCCGAGAGTACTCACAAAGAATTCATGAAGCCCTGGGTTCTATCCCTAACCCCTCACAAAACAGATACAGTGAGATAGCCCTGTAACTTAAAAACTCACTCGTTAGAGGTGGGTGGATCTGAAACAGAAGCTATCATCTACACAGCAAGTTTGAAACTAACTTGGACTACGTGACCCCTGTTGTGTTGTTATTCTTCTTGTTGTTGTTTGTTAAAAAAAAAAGAAAAAGTGAATTCTAGGTGAGCCAGGGCTACATATTGGAATACACACACACACACACACACACACACACACCGAAAAGACTATTTTAGAGATGGAGAAATGGCTTGGTAGGTAAAGCTTGCTGCACAAGCATGAGAATGTGAGTTTGGATCCCAGCACCCACAGAATGCAGTGGCATGCAACCATAACCCCAGTGCTGAGGATTAGAAACAGGGGGATCCCTGGGGCTTGCTGACCGTCTAGTCTAAACAAATTGGTGAATCCAGATTTAGTGAACAGCACTGTCTCAAAAACAAGGTGAGAGTGAAGAGGACCCCCGGCTTACACACATGCACACATGTGTGAGTACACATTAAGTACCTTGGGAGAAATGAATCCATAGTGCAAGAGGATGCCCTACCCGAGTCACAGCCTGCGCTACGGGGAAGCCTGGTACAGTCCTGAGAAGTCAGGCACAGAGCCAGGAGCTTGGTCCCCCTGCCTTTAAGAACTACCAATGCAGAGGCCACCCCACTGAGTTCTACTCTGTGGCCCCAGTGGTTTCTCTTTCTTGATCACCACGAAGGCTGCTGTGTGCCCACATTAACTCCCCCCCCACCCCCACCCCCCGACTTCCTCTTTCTTTTTCTGTTCCTTAACTTCTCTTGTGCCACCTCCTCCACCTGCTTTCTTAATTTCCTCTTCTCTGCTCGTAATCTAAATGTGAGCTTTATCAGATGGGGGTGGCTGGGTCAAAGTTTGCCATAACCTTGCGAAGGAAGAAAGAGTTTTCTTCCAATTTCATGCCTTAGGATCTGAGCGACAGCAGACACGGCGGCAAAGTGGGGAAAGAACATTCCTTCTTTTCTTGCCCTTCTAATAACTGGCACTGGTGTCTAAAGAGACCATTGACACCACAGAGCTGTGATGTCTTTGTGCTTTTGCAATTGAGGAACACGGATTCAAATCAACCCATTCTCGACAAAGAAAAATTATTTGTAGACATAGGACCCATGAAGAACAACTGACAACCACTTCCTTCATTCTGAGCCTGCTCTGTGAGGCTGATTCCCTCCCTGGGTTTAGAGCCATCCTTGTCTGGTTCCTGTTGGGCCTACAGAGGAAGAAAAGCTCTGTGCTGGCTCTATCTCTGCAGGCAAGCCTACCACAATGTTAATCTGATAAGTCTAGGTTTGAAAAACCTCAGAACTCAAGCAGGGTGTGGTGGCGCACACCTTTAACTCGGGAGGCAGAGGCAGGCAGATTTCTGAGTTCGAGGCCAGCCTGGTCTACAAAGTGAGTTCCAGGACAGACAGGGCTATACAGGGAAACCCTGTCTCAAAAAACAAAAACAAACAAACAAACAAAAAAACCTCAGACCTCCTTCCAAAGAGTCTGACAGGAGGACTTCCAGAGTGACCTCAGAGAGATAGGGCTCTGGGCTGGCTGTGTCTCCATCTGGGGCTCTATCTGAGCTGGTACTTTGGTTCTTGCTGTGTAATCCAGGAGGGCCTGCAACCCATTGGCAATCCTCTTACCTTAGTTTCTGGAACAGTAGAATTACAGGCATGAGCCACAACACCTAGTTTCTAAAGGAATATCTCTCTCTCTCTCTCTCTCTCTCTCTCTCTCTCTCTCTCTCTCTCTCTCCCTCCCTCCCTCCCTCCCTCCCTCTCGTCCTTCTTCCCTTCTTCTTTCCCTCCCTCTCAAGCATCTATGTATGCAGAAGCCACAGTCTGACATCAAGCTGTCTTCCTCTACTGATTCTCCTCCTTGTTTTTGGAAACAAGGCCTCTCACTGAAGGCCTCTTAGCAGGAAGTGAGGTCCAAGGATCCACTCATTGCTGCCTCCACATCCAACCTTATGCTGAGGTTAGAGGTGTGAGCCCTTGTGAGTAGATTACCTGAGGAGCCATCTCTCCAGTCTAATGTAGGTCTTTACTTCCCATTTCTTCTTCCTTTCTCCTGCTAATTAGTGAAGACATCTCCAGAAAGAAGGAGACCAGAGACAGGAAAATTCTTCCTGACAGGTGTCAATGGCACTGTCTTGGTTACTTTGTTTATTAAGTCTGCCCTTCCTTCATGAGGTCGGTAATGGGTTCCTGAGAGATGTTTCACATCTGTGGACTTCCATCTGCCAATCTTGGGGAAGTTAGTAAGTTAATGTGTTCGAACTGCTGGTAAAGAAGACTTCCATGGATGGTGACCTCCAGCCCTTTTCCTCAGAAACCTTTTTATTGGCCTAGCTAGACAGAGGCAGAATCTGAGTCTGTCAGAACTAGCTCATTCCCGCTCCTAGGATGCTATGGGCCTGAGCATGCTTCTCTGTGTCTTGATCACCTGGCAGCCACTTTCTTGAACACAGTTCTGCACTGCATGTGGGCAGCTCCTGTCTGAGTGCTCAGAGTCAAGTTCTGAACCTCTCAATTAGCTGTCCTCCAACTGCGTGGACCTATGTTAAGGTCTCCAAGAGGCTGTCCTGAGGTACTCCTCCTTTGCCCTCCACCATGGGTGAGGAATATTAACAGCACAGGGGTAACTCCCTGAAATCTCAGACTCCACTTTCCATCTAGCCTTGGCCTCTTCACCTTTAATCCCTTTCTGTCCCAAAGCAGATGAAGGGTTAACGGTTGCAGAACTAGCTTTCAACATCCTCTGGTTGGTTCTGCTCAGGGGATTCTGTCCCTAAAAAATATTTTTTAAGTTCATTTTTACATTTGAACTAAGGTGCTGTTTATAAATGAATTGGAATTTCAAAAACATCAGTTCAGATTGGTTGCTGGGGCAAATGTCAGCTTCCACCTTTGGAAAAGCAGAGTCAGGCAGACCTTTGGCACATGTGAGCAGAGCCCTTGCCTGCAGTCTCTAGTCTTGTTCAACTACTTGCTTTCAGAAAGGAAGAGACCAGGAAGGATCCTATATGAACTACGAGACTGAGGATCACATGGATAGCCAAGTGACCCAGTCACTCACCCGCACTGCCTGCTACTGTGTGTTATAGGCACCAAGTCTTGGCCAGATCCTGTGACTCTCAGAGAAAAGCAGGTTAAGTAACCACCCTGACTTCAAACTCTGGATCCTAGATTGTGCCCTTAAAGTCTTCACCTACATTTTTTTGTCCTCAGTGCACCTTGAGTCACCACTACCTGTGACACCACCGGAATATGAAGAACAAATGGATCATTGATAACACTTTTTGTTCTTGCTGGATTTTGTTTTTGTTTTTGTTTTTTGTTTTTTTGAGACAGGATCTCATATAGAATAATTTGAACTAGAATTTTCTATATAGTCAAGAACAGCCTTGAACTTCCCACCTCTGCCTAGAAAAGCACTTTTTAAACTTTCAGGCTTAATCAGCTTCTGGTTAGCATTGTTATGTTGGAGATGTTTTTAAAAGAACTTCAATCTTGGGTTTATGAGATTTAGTATAAAATTCTTAATTTATGGTAGTGTTCTTTTGTGAGAAATGCATGTTCTAAAAGGTTTAAAAGTTTCACAAAACTTAAAAAGCAACTGTACATATGTGACTGTACTTATCTTTTTAAAAATACATTTTTTTGTTTTGTTTTTCCAAGATACATTTTGGTTTTTGTTTTGTTTTGTTTTTCCAAGACAGGGTTTCACTGTGTAGTGTTGGCTGTACTGGAACTCTCTTTGTAGACCAGGCTGGCCTCAAACTCATAGAAATCTGCCTGTCTCTGCCTCATGAGTGCTGGAATTAAAGGTATGCGCCACTACGCCCAGCAAAAACCATATAGTATTTTAAAGAAAGCAGTTTGTAGCTCAACCTGTAGAGTGCTTACCTAGCATACATGAATCCCTGGGCTGCACACCCAGCCCTGACAGTGGTGATTCACACTTACAACTCCAACATCCTGGGAGGTAGAGGCAAAAGGATCATAAGTTCAAAGCCATTCTCTTAAGTAACAAACTCCAGGTCAACCTGGACTACAAGAGAACCTGTCAGGTAAAGGAACTCTCCCGGAGAAAACCAGTCATCAGCTATGTAAGCAAACAAGTGCAGATTACAAGGCAATCTTTATCATTGTAAATGTGAGACCAAGGCCAAATCTCCTCTAGAGGGGAGCATGGCTGCCTCCTGCAAAACCATGGAGAAAGACAGATCTGTCCTCTGAAAAGTCTATCTGTATCAGACTACAGTGAGGGACACTTGAAGTCTGAAAGGTTTTTCTAGCATAAAAAAAAAACAAACAAACAAACAAAAAACAAAAAAACAAAAACACACACCGGGTGGCTTGTCCTGCAGGAGTTCTTGAAACAAACCAATGTCAAAGCCACAGAGCAAAGCCGAGTAGGCCAAGGGTGACTTGCTGAGGCTCAGAAGGAAGGCTTTGGCACAAGCTCCTTCCCTAAGCAGGAACCCTGACCTTTATCCTTGCTTGATCTCTCTGGATTGCAAAATCCAAGCAACCTTTTCTCTTCTGACCCACGAGCTTCCCAGAATAGGAAAAGGTTGGGGAAGGAACAATGAACAGAAAGGAAATGTACGTTCCGCTGTCACTGTTTTCTGAGACAAGTGAGAGAGATCAAAGGATAAAACATGAGTTACAATGGAAAATTCTAGTTTCTACCTAGTCATTGAGTGTATGAGGAAGCTTACACGAGATTTTACTTTATGCTCATTAAAAAATCAAGTTTGGAATGAACCATGAACACTTATCTAAATGTGAGGCCACTTATCTAAATGGGTGACCCATAAGGAATGGTGGCCCAGATAAGACTGTCACAGGCAAACAGACCCATGCCCATGGCTGCCTAAGAAAACATTTCATGTATCATCACACATCTAGCCATGCTAAGTCATTTGTGGTTTTCTACTATGACTTTAAAAGAAAATGTTTAAGGGTGATACAACAGTTCTGTTTTATTGTCATCTGGGGAAAGGGCTGGAGATGTAGTTAGTAGAATGCCTGCCTAGTTTTGGCTCAACTCCAGCAGTGCATACTCCGAACACAGCAACACCGTGTAATCTTGACTGTAATCTTGACCCTAGGAAGATGGAGGCCAAAGGATCAGAAGTTGAAACCCCTCCCCTCCCCGGGGGCTGGAGAGATAGCTCAGTGGTTAAGAGCACCAACTGCTCTTCCAGAGGTCCTGAGCTCAATTCCCAGCAACCACATGGTTGCTCACAACCATCTGTAATGGGATCCAATACCCTCTTCTGATGTGTCTGAAGACCTCTACAGTGTACTCATATACATTATATAAATAAATAAATAAATAAATAAATAAATCAGAAAGAGAGAGAGAGAGGAAGGAAGGAAGGGAGAGAGAGAGAGAGAGAGAGAGAGAGAGAGAGAGAGAGAGAGAGAGAGAGAGAGAGAAAGTCAGCCTGGGTTACATGACAGACTCTAGAGAGAAAGGAAGGAAGGAAGGGAGGAAGGAAGGAAGGAAGGAAGGAAGGAAGGAAGGAAGGAAGGAAGGAAGGAAGGATGAGGAGAGGGGAGGGCATGGAAGGGAAGGGAAGAGAGAAAGGAAAGAAAAGAAGGTTGTTCTGGAAAGACAGGAAAGTTGGTCATTTTTGCTTTAATGCTGTGTTAAGAGGCTCTGCCTATGGGTCTATAATGTATAAGTCTATCCATGGGATCAGTCCAAGGAACTACAGAATTTATCCAGGGCACTTGTGAGAACTGGAGCCTTAGGAAAGATGTTTTAAAGCTGTCAAACAGGAAACAAACCAGTGACTATTTTAGAAGATGACCCTGAGAGAAGGTATCAGTCTTCATTTCCCAAGTAGGGAAGCAGCTGTGGATGTCCTACCTCTAGCTGTATCAGACTTAAGCTCCATCTTCCCCATGTGACTGTGAATCTCTCCACTGAGGAAAAGGGAGCCTTTCTATTCAGCATTTGCCCACAAAGAAACTGAGCTCTAGGAACAGCTTACTTAACTCAATTTGATCTGTATGCGTCCACTATATTTATTATTTTTGTTTATCTGTGTGTGTATGTATGTGTGTATGCATGTATATGTGTGTATGCATGTATTTGTGTGTAGGTATATATGCATATATGTGTGTATATGTATATTTGTGTATATGTATATGTATGAATACATGTGCCATGATATGTGTGTAGGTCCAAGGATTTGTTGATGTCTGTTCTTTCATTCTACCATGAGAGTCTCCGGGATCAAACTCAGGTCACCAGGGTTGGCAGCAAGTAACTTTACAACCCTCCCCCCAACTCCCGTGCCCCTGTTCTATTTTAATCTAGTCAGTTCTTCCTCCTTCCCCGGAGACCAGTGCTCTACAGAGAGGAAGTATGGAGTCAATGAGTGAATAAATGGATGTGCTAATAAGCATGTATTGTCTGATTATGTACAAATGCACTTGCATAACTTGAGAATGCAATAATGCTTTCATTTTAATGCCATTTACTTAAAAACAATGTCATTATTCATTCTGATAAATGCACTTTTACATTTTTAGGACTTTGTGCTAAATACAGAATGTTTTTACCCCATTTATCTGATTTATTTTTCCCACTGTGCTGCAAAAGAAGTTTCATTTTCCACTGTGTAAGGTAAGATAGCCGCTGTGTCCAAAGTGCATACAGCACAGAGATGGGCTTGAACTCAAGGCTTGCCACATGCACAAGCTGAGCAGTGAGGAGGAAGAAAAAAGCTATGCTCACTTGTACATAGATTCTTGCTTCTGAAAATATTGGTACATGCAATGTCCAGACACATGGCAAGTGACATCAGTTAACTGACAGCATGGACTCTCTCCACTTATAAGACTTATAATGCCTACACTCAATTTTGTTTACACAGCCAGTCTTAGGTCAGATCACTGGGTAGGGCTTACACTTGACTATTGCTGTGTGATATCAAAACAGCTAATGGAACAATTTTCACAGTTGGTTTTTCTTTTCTTTATCTTTGCTGTATTCACAGAGATGCCACAATTATTTTTTTCTCTGCCTATATGTCCACCCATGATGCTTACTTATTTTTGAGACAGAATTTCATACAATCCAAGCTGGCTTCTGACCAAGCCAGCTCAGTCAGTCAACAGGTTCTCCAAGGCAGGAGCTGTGGGGAGCCGCCCTCACATTCGCCGTTGCAAGATGGCGCTGACATCCTGTGTTCTAAGTGGTAAACAAATAATCTGCACATGTGCCAAGGGTAGTTCTCCACCCCATGTGCTCTGCCTTCCCCGTGACGACAACTCGGCCGATGGGCTGCAGCCAATCAGGGAGTGACACGTCCTAGGCGGAGGATAATTCTCCTTAAAAGGGACGGGGTTTCGCCATTCTCTCTCTTGCACTCTTGCACTCTTGCTCTCTTGCGCTCTTGCGCTCTGGCTCCTAAAGATGTAAGCAATAGAGCTCTTGCTCTCTTGCTCTCTGGCTCCTGAAGATGTAAGCAATAAAGCTTTGCCGCAGAAGATTCCGGTTTGCTGTGTTCTTCCTGGCCGGTCGGGTGAACGCGTGTAAGAAGGAGCAAAGATTAAAAAGAAAAAAAGACAATTAGACAACATTGTAGCATGACCCCAGCCAGTTCTGAGGTTGAGGCAGGTTTATTTTTTTTCCCAATATGCTTTTATACCATTTTAATTACATGCAAGTAATAAAGTCAATTCTAGGTTAAGAAACAAGCAAGACAATAAACACAAATAATCAAGGAACAAGCAAGGCAATAAACAAAGTCCTGTGATCAGGGTTTCTAAGGGCTTATCAGGATGACCAAGATATCTGAGTCTATATTCCTGTCCTAGCCCAAAGTTGTATTCTTGCCTGAAGCCTACTTCTTTATTCTAGCATAAAATCAAATTCCTGCATGATCTTATTTCTCTGTCCTGGCCCAATTTCAAATTCCTGCCAAGGGCCCCAAAAAGCTCTCCACAGGCTTCAAACTGAATATGTAGACAGGGATGACCTTGAGTTTCTGATCCTCCTGCTTTCACCTCCTTGAAAGCTAGTCGCACAGATGTGTGCCACCTTGCTCATTTTATGCTGTCCTGGGGATCAAACTCAGGACTACCTGCATGCTACATAAGTAAGTACTCTACCAACGCAACCAAGGTACACCCCCAAACTCTTCTTGGTGATTTTTAAACAACACACGCATGTAAACATATACATAATCCTAAGAAAGATGCTTTTTCCTCCAGCAATCTAAGTTGAGAACCTTTCCAACCCTCAGAGAAGAGCATGGGTGTCTGCACTAAAGTGGAGCAATGATAATCCCTTTAGCCTGCCATACTTGCAGGGTGTGTGCCTTCTCACCCAAGCAGCTAGCTGTGTGAGTTATGATGTTGGCAACATCATAAAACTAAGATTACACCTGGGTCATGGTAGCATACTCTGGAGGCAGAAGCAGGCAAATCTAATTGAGTTCAAGGGCAGCTTGGTCGACAGAGAGCCTAGTCTATACAGAGTATATTTCAATATAGCCAAGAATACACAAACAGACACACAAACTCTGTTTCAAAAACAAAACAAAATGAACAAAAACAAACAAACAAAACAATGAAGAGTAAAATGGACCTTGTGCTTTATTTTACTGAGTTATAAATTTTTGTTCTTTCCCAAATACCGTAAGATGCGCAGAGCAGATAAGGCATCTTGCTGTTTACCTTTAACATTCCTTCTCCAGCATAGGAAAAGAATTTCAAATGGTCAGATAGCTATCAAGCTAAATGCCCCAGATGTAGCCACTTTGACAGTAGAAAGAGACTGTAGAGGCTACCAAATTCCAGCCAATGGAATGTGAGAAAGACATGTATCATTTTTCTCGGTCTTTTGTTCAAAAACATGGAGAATGCAGACTGGGCCCTTCCTGTCTGCTGACATGAGATGCACAGAAGGAAAGCTGGCAGACTTTTGCAATGAAAGAAAGAAGCATCAATTTTGATAAAGGCAATACACTATGGCTACTGTTTGTTACAGAAGCTTTTGTAAGTCGCTGTCAAATACGGTAATGTCACCATCCTCGTGGATGCCCCATTCCTTGCCATAGACGTAACCACTGAAAGCAGTGCTGGGGCTTGGATGTCTTTGTTTTTACATTAATCTCCAACAAATTGATCCCACTTTGAGCTTTTGCATTTTATTCTAAATCCTGTTGTACACCTCCTGTTTAGAACAGCTAGTCATTTTTCTCTTATCAAGGAGAGTACAGCTTCATACCTGCCAAACTCATAGCTTCATTAGCTTGGTCCAGGAGGACCTTTTGGAAGTAAAGGTAATCTTGGTCTTAAAAAATTTGTGAGGTTGGGCTAGAGAGGTGGCTTAGCAGTTAAGAGCACTGACTGCTCTTCCAGAGGTCCTGAGTTTAATTCCCAGCATCCACAAGGTGGCTTACAACCATCTGTAATGAGATCCGATACCCTCTTCTGATGTGTCTTAAGACAGCTACAGGATACTCGTATACATAAAATAAAATAAAATAAAATAAAATAAAATAAAATAAAATAAAATAAAATATTTGTCAGGTCATCTTCAGCCTTGAAGTTTAAGACAGAATGCCATGGACCAACAAGGGCAAAGATGCAGAAAGAGGAAACAGGGTCCTGCACCGCACCGAATAGAATTTGCTAATGCTCTGAACTAGCTTTTCCCTTCCTCCTGCTGAGGAACACAGGAGTGTGCAGGGGAAAGCATGTGTTTATTACCAACCCAACAAATACAGCAGGAGGCAGAACTCTATTTCAAACCCTTGAAATAGAGTTTTCATCCTTGCCAGGTAGGGGAAATCACCGTTGGACAATTTCCATGGCTGTGGATTGATTCCAAACAGACATGGTACTAATCTTATTTTCTGATCTGCTTAAAAAATAGCAGTAAACTCTTCTTTTTTTGTTTTTTGTTTTTTGTTTTTGTTTTTGTTTTTGTTTTTGTTTTTTGAGACAGGGTTTCTCTGTATAGCCCTGGCTGTCCTGGAACTCACTTTGTAGACCAGGCTGTCCTCAAACTCAGAAATGCGCCTGCCTCTGCCTCCCGAGTGCTGGGAGTAAAGGCGTGCACCACCACTGCCCTGCAGCAGTAAACTCTCACAGCATATTCTATACGGAGATTTTTCACATATTAACTCTTGTTACTATTACAACTCTGCGAAGTTGACATAGTTACTTTTCCCCATCTTACAGGTAAGACAAAAGACTGCACAAATATATTTTACTTGTTTGTTAGTAAACTAAGTTTATTTTCATAGGATGAAAAGTGACCTTGGGGTATTTTGTGAGCATGCTGAGTGATGACTGTGGAGAAAATGCAAGAACTCCTGTATTTACATGAAACTACCAACTAAATCAGACTATGCCCAACCAGTGGAAGCTGGTTTACTGGCCAGGAAAATGCTATCACCATAGTTTCTAGAACACAACTCTAGACTTCTAAGTTTTCACCAAGTTCAGCTGTTCGCTGTGTACTTCCCAGGACCCTCCACCTTTGGGTTGCTTATTTCTGTATAGTTGATGATGAGACCTACAGTTTTGTATTGCTCTTCATTGTAGGAAAAAAAAATCAGAATTTAAATACCTACCTTTCAAACTCCATGTTTTTGTGAACCAATAGTTAATGACTCAAAAAGTGATTCACCAGATTTTTAAGCACTTGGGGAAGTAAGGAGAGATAGAACTCTTCTACTGGAATTTAGATACGTATTTCCTTTTTATTTGGATATCCAAAGATATATATATATATATTGATAGATAATAGATCAATAGATAGGTATCTTTTAATATCAAAGTATTCTATTGTATTCTGTTGTCACAATGCTTTATGTCAATGTCATAGTACTGATATTTTGAAACCTTCTTTCTCTCCAGTATAAATATGGAGAATTCACATAGTTCTTCTTTAAATAATACGCTTTCCTATGTTATGTGAGGTAAAAAATTTTAATTTATTCTATTTTCGTTTGCTTTCCACCTGGTAGAGAAAAGTGGTTAGCAATGCCAATAAGACAACGCAACAGGTGAGGGAACTTGCCACCCAAGCCTGAGAAGGGTTCCAGCACAGAAACCCACCCAGATGCGGGAGTAGAGAACCAACTCCACAGGGCTGTCCTCTGAACTACACACACACACAAACACACACACACACACACACACACGTTCCATTCCCACACATAAATAATAAATAAAAATAAATAACAAAAAAGTAAGATGTTGCAGGATTTCTTAGAGAACTTCATGGCAGCTAGTCATATGCTCTGATCTATCAGATGCAAATGATGTCACTGAATGGGCCTTCTGGAAAATCAGCTTAAAAAGGGGAGAGACTCAGCTAACAGATACTACTTCCTCGCCCTTTCTTTTCTCCCTTCCTTCATAGATGAAGTGATGTTCTAAGTGGTCAATTAGGGTGGGCTCCTGAACAACGAGCAGTAAACCAAGCTCCATGAGTGAACAAGAAGAATGGGGCTCTCGATACAGCTCCAGGAAGCCTACATCCTGATAACATGTAAACAGAATACTGGACTTTTTGCCTAAATGTCTGTTTTTATGACTTCTCTAATGGCAAAATAAAATGTCTCATTTCTACCTGATCAGGTAAACAGCAGCAGAAGATAGAAAGGTGTCTTAGTTAGGGTATTACTGCTGTGAACAGACACCATGACCAAGGCAACTCTTTTTTTTTAAGATTTATTTATTTATTATATGTAAGTATACTGTAGCTGTCTTCTAACACTCTAGAAGAGGGCATTAGATCTTGTTACGGATGGTTGTGAGCCACCATGTGGTTGCTGAGATTTGAACTCAGGACCTTCGGAAGAGTAGTCGGTGCTCTTTCTCTCTGAGCCATCTAACCAGTCCCCCAAGGCAAGTCTTATAAAGACAACATTTAATTGGGGCTGGCTTACAGGTTCATAGGTTCAGTCCATTATCATCAAGGTGGCAGCGAGGTATCGGCAAGGCAAGCATAGTGCAGGGGATGCTAAGTGTTCTATGTCTTCATCTGAAGGCTGCTAGCAGAATACCGACTTTCAAGCAGTTTAAGATGAGGGTCTTAAAGCCCACACCCACAGTGATACACCTAGTCCAACAAGGCCACACCTACTCCAACAGGCCCACACCTTCTAATATTGCCACTCCCTGGGCCAACTATATACAAACCATCACATCATATTGGGTTAGGCCTACAAAACATGGCTAAACCCTCTGCCATCCAGCCATTAGGTATTTTAAACAGCATCTGAAATAAAATAATCTGTTGGTGAAGTAGATCAGTCCTTCAAAACTATGATTTAGCTACCTTAAAAGACAAAAACATCCATTTTTCACTTCTTTCAGTAAAACTAATTTGCCCTCCCCCAGCATGCATATATGATTTTCCCTTAGATATTGTCAAGTACATAAAATATTCTGTTTTATTGTTTTATTTAGCTTTGTTTTTTCATGAGAGCTCTGTGCTCAGGATCATGTGCACTCAAGGGCATGGGTCTTAGGTTTTATAATGGAAACCAGAGGAGCCTCTGAACTGAAGATGTTGAAGAAAGCAGAAAGCGAGCTGTTACCAGTGTGTTCCTGCAATCCTGGAGCACTTGGGTAGCTGAGGCAAGAAGATCACCCATTCATGGACCGACAGAGCTCCAGCATGGTTAAGAGGATCTCCAAGATAGAGATCAAGCCCTAGAAGCAGTTCTGTTGGGGGAATCTAGCCACTTTCTGATTGAAACAGAGGCCACTGCCTAGAAAGGAATCCATCCGTTTCTGATACTGTAAAACTGGTCAAAGAGATGGCTGTGGGGTGGGGAATGACACAAACTCATATAGAGAAACTATAGCTGTGGTTCTGCTAAATGGCTATAACGTGCTCATTGTGTTACCTTCTGAATAATAGCTTGTATGCCTATAGATTACTGTTGCTCTTAGCTTTCATCAGAGAAACTTCTTTTTACAATGGGCTGCACTTAATGGAGAGATTCATAGTCAAAGGTTGTTTGTTGAATACCCAGCCATAAACAGAATATTTATACCAGCCTTTTCACAGCTCAGAACTTTGCAGAAAGGAGAGTAAAAAGAAGCTAAGAACTTGAGGAAGGAGTGAAGTGTTGTGGGACCCTGCCCTCTGGAAATGACTTGGTCATGTCACTTCGGAACTCATAGTGGCTGGGATTATCTGAATAAAATCTGCACAAGATTGGCCCTATTATGATCCTGTCATGGAAGTGGAAGGGATTCATGACAATCTGCTTTTTCCTGAGGCAGGAAATGGTTGCTAAGGGAGAGAAGGCTAGGCTTCAATGATGAATAGTATAATGCTCGTGCTCCTATAAGCAACCCTAGCTAAACTTATTAAGAAACACAGAAAGGAAAGAGGGCATGAAAATAAAAGAGGCCTAGGAGAACAGAGATCATCATATGTGGGAAGGGGACATCAGAGGGTAATGATCGGTGGGTATAATAAACAAATGTCATAACAAAATACAGAATTGCACATAATTAATAAAAACATGAAAAGGGAGAAAAAGCCAACACAAGACCAAAAAAAAAAAAAAGTACAAAAAATATCAAGAATGAGACTTTTGCCAGGTCAGGCACAAGCCTGTAATCTCAGCTATTCAACAGGCAGGAGAATTACAAATTCAGGGCCTGTCTTGACTACAGTCTGAGTTCAAGGTCAGTCTGGGCAAGTAAGTGAGAATCTGTCTCCAAGTGTACAAAGTAAAAAGGGGAATGAGGGTATAGATTAACAGTGGAGTGTTTCCTAGCATCTCAAGGCCCTGCGGTCCACTGCCATTAAAACAAAGTTACACATATTTGATATGAGCGACTATTGAAAATGTATCAGTTCTGTCCAAGCTTTGTAACAGATACTAGGACCTGGAGGCAGGTTGTGGGACTGACTAGCCTAGATTTTAGTCTAGGCTTTGATTCTTTCTTTTAATCACTGGTCAGAGCATAAGAATCCTATACTTAAAAACAAGAAGAATTCAGTAGGCTTGTGAATACATTACTGCATAAATACTTCTTTTGTGTCCCTATTTTTTAAAATGTCTCTAGGGACAGGAGTGATGGCTAAGTAGTTAAGAGCACTTACTATTTTTGTAAAGGACCTGAGTTCAGTTTCCAGTAACCCCAGGAACATTCACACCATCTATAATTACAATCCTTGAGTATCCAATGCCTACTGCTAGCCTTTGTGGCACACACACCTTGTGCATACATACATATACGCAAACATTCATACACATAAAATAAAAACACTTTTAAAAGATTTAATGTCTCTACTTCCGATAAATAAATAGATTTGAAGAGGCATTGAAGAGGTCAGCTCAGAAGTTAGAAAATTCCAACGGACCCCGCCCCTCCTGGAAGAGAAAGGCCATAAAGAACATAGGCACCACTCCCCTCTGGAAGGGAGGGACTAATTACATTCCTCAGACCACGGAGAGGAGGGACCAACCACCAGAGCTTGTAGACACATTCTGAGACCGTTGGCCACCTCATTCCCTATAGACCAATCAGTTTAAAAATCACACTGTTCTGCCAATCATATTGTGCTTAATGGCAGTGGCCCTGAGAACTGTATAAAGGCTCACTGGATGGGCTGCGTGGGATCGTTCTCGTCCTATGTGCAGGGTGACCCCCAGCATGCTGAATTAAATAATATTCCTCTTGCTTTTGCATCGATTCCAGCTCCACGTGGTTCACCCAGGGGGGTCGTCAGTAAGCTAAGGCTTGACAGAGTCTTACAGCATCTTTATGCCACTAGAAACTATCTCACTGATGGATCCAAACTTCTCTGAAATCATTTTCTATTGTGTGTACAGAATTATCACCAACTCCAGTGGCTAAAGCAATAAATACGCAAGTATCACCTCCTACTTAGAGTCAGGTTGCTGGGAGGCTGGGAGAGCACATTGGAACATACGCTTAAGACCTCACAAGGCTGCAGTTAGGCATCAGGCAAGCTGCATTCAGGGTCAAGCTTTCTTCTAAGCTCTCTCTGAATGTCAGTCAAATCCTGTTCCTTTGGCAGAGGGCTAAGTCCTGGCTTTCTTTCAACTGTGTGCTTATCTTCCAGCCCAAGAGCATTTCATGGATGCTTCACTTTCTAAAGAGCTCATTTAGGAGCTGGGGGAATGGCCCAGTGGGTAAGAGTTCTTGCACTTAACTCTGGCATTGGAAGGGCCCAGACAAGCAAATTCCAAGAGCCAGCCAGCTTTGCTAAAATGTTTCCTGTAAAAAACTATAGGAAGACACTGAACATCTTGCTCTCACCTCTACATGTATACCCAGAGGCACACATTCATGCATTCCTATGCATACATTATATACATGAATAACAGAGGGAGTGGGAAAAGGAGAGGGAGAGAGAGAGGCAGTTATTATTTGGCTAGAAGTGAGGTACACAATTGAAACCCCAGTATTCAAGAGGCTGAGACAGGAAGATCTGCCTGAAGCCAGTTTGAGCTACATAGAAAGATCTTATCTTAAAACAAAACAAAACAAAACAGACAAAAAAAAACAAAGCAAAAGATACTTGTTATCTTAGCACTCCAGAGAAGACATGGCCACACAGATCCAGAGTCCAAGGTCTTTCAAGTGAAACTTGGCCACAGCAAGTTCCAAACAAACATGGCCTTTAAGAGACTCTGATTCGACCAAAACCAAAAAAACCAAAGACAGCCAACTAACTAAGCAAATCGCTGATTTGATTCAGTATGACCCACCTAGGACAACATTTGCCAGTCACCCAAGGACAGCCACTTATAATCTCATTCTGGAGCCTCAGAAATCTAGGCCTTTGTGTCCATCACTGTCAATATTCTCAGGTGGTGAGCTTGCATGCCACAGGACAGAATCTTAGGGAGCATTTTAGAATGCTTCCTACAGAGTTCTAAAATAGGTAAGAGTCTGTGACCTAGCTGTTTTAAATTTTATTTATTAGATATTTTCTTTATATACATTTCAAATACTATCCCTATACTCTCCCCCCCCCTGCTCCCCTACCCACCCACTCCCCACTTCTTGGCCCTGGCATTCCCCTTTAATGCCAGCCCTTTGTAGGCAGAGGCAGGCAGATTTCTTTGAGTTCAAGGTGAGCCTCACCAACCTAGCGAGTTCCAGTATATATAGAGTTATATAGTAAGACCTGTTCTCAAAAACAAAGCAAAAAAGTTGGGCGGTGGTGGTGCACGCCTTTAATTCCAGCACTTGGGAGGCAGAGGCAGGCAGATTTCTGAGTTTGAAGCCAGCCTGGTCTACAAAGTGAGTTCCAGGACAGCCAGGACTATACAGAGAAACCCTGTCTCGAAAACAAACAAACAAACAAACAAAAAGCAAAAGCCTATTGCTGTGTCAGGGGAGGGGGGGAGGATTCCTTTTTTCAGAAAGTTCAGTGTATCGGGCAGGGAGAATTGTTGGGCAGAACGGCTCCTGAGTGGCTGTCTGGGATGCAGAGGTGTGTCAGCTCAGCTTCCTTTCCCTTCTTCCATTCCGTCCGGGACTCCAGCCCATGGGATGGAGCTGCCCACGGTCAGGCTGGGAGCTTCTTCGCTTTTTCATAGACATACACTTAACAGTCTCCTAGGACATAGGTGATTCTGAGTCCGGTTGAGTGAATGACAATGAGAGTATGACTGGCTCCTACATGTGTTTGAGGACAAAGGTTCGCTTATAGATATGAGGGAGAGAGCAGTCAGAGGCATCTGGAACAGTCCAGACTGAGTGAGTAAGAAGGTGAAAAGGTTAAAGGTCAAGAGAGAGGACCAGGAGCCAAGAGCAGAGGACCAAGAGGTCAAGTGCAGGTTTTATAGAGGAAAGAAAAGTTGAGGAACGGGAATCCAAAGCCAGGCCCTGGGCTAGAAAGGTATAGGGTAGGGGGTGGGGTGAGAAGTGCAGAGAGGAGTCACAGGTTATTAAGTGAGCCTTGTCTCCAGTTTTTTTGAGCCCTGGCATTGAGTTGACAGTGAAGGGTTCCCATCATGTAATTAATTCATCAGCCTAGAGTGAAAAAAGATGAACAACTATGCTCATTTTCCCTGTAAATAATCAACTCCCAGAACATCATGCATAGATCTTGGGCTTAGGAACATCTGCCTTAGCTCAGAACTTGGTCTGGAGCTAGCAGCAATGGGGCAGCAGCTCTCATGAGGCTCTTTCTTCAGTATGACTTCATGGCAACAGCATTTCTCTTCGCTTCCTGTACGATCCCATGAGCCTTTATTAAGCCCATTGCAACTAAAACCAGCCTGGGTGAACTCGGTTATTTTCAGGTAAGAACTTTGAGCAGCATGGTAATTATAGCAAACTTGAAGCTAAGTAGCCTTGCTCTCGAGAAATGCTTATCTGATGATGTTTTAGAGAACTGTGGTCACATGAGAAGGAGGAGCTAGGCAAGTCTGGGAAGACCAAGTTACTAATTACCAAAAGTAGAAGTTCACATGGGGTAAAAAAAAAAAAAAATCCCGATTAGCTGTGCTCTACTATTATAGAAGCAAAGACAGGATGATAGTTAATTTCATGTGTCAACTTACCTAGATAAACTGTACCCCGATATTTAGTTCAGTGGAGGTCAGGGTGTGGCTGTGAAGTTATTAATTAATTAATTAATTTACATACTTGTGTATATGTATATGATGTATATGTAGTGGAGGAGTATACATATATACACATGGAAGCCAAAAGACAACCTTGGGCTTCCTTCCTCAAGTTCTGTGTACCTCTTCTTAATTTTTTACTTTTCTTTCTTTCTTTCTTTCTTTCTTTCTTTCTTTCTTTCTTCTTCTTCTTTTTTTTTTTTTTTTTTTTTTGGTTAATTTGTATGAGTGTACTTTCATATCTTTTGGGGGCTGGGTGCTGAAATTCAGTCTCTCAGTTCAGTGCCCTAGTGTTTGTCTAGCAGGATAGGGGAGTGATTCCTGAATCCCAGGATTTTGAGATAGATAGATAGATAGATAGATAGATAGATAGATAGATAGATAGATGATAGATATTTCTACCACTAAGTTTATAAAAGTGCATCAGCACAACCAGACTCTCTAAAGTTTTGTTTCATTATTTGTTTATTTATTTCCTTACTTACTTATTTAATGTGTATAAGTGGTTTTCCCAGAGTGTGTATGTGCACCACATGCAAGCCTGGTGCCTGAAGAGGTTATGGATTATCAGGAGTCACCTTGTAGGCACAGAAGTTGAACTCAGGTCCTCAGAAGACCAAGTACCTCTTCAGCCCCCACTGAATGGGTTCTGGGAATCAAATTCAGGTCATGGAATTTTCAGGCATATTGTTCGTTCATCATGTATCCACGGCTGACATCAAATTCCCTTTGTAGAATAAGATGACTTTTGAATCCCTGATCCTTCTACCTCTATTTTCAGAAGTGATTATAGGCGTGCATCACCAGGCCAGTGTTATGCAGAGCTAAGGAGAGAATTCAGGGCTTCATGCACACTAATCAAGTACTCTGTCAATTAAACTTTGCCCTAGATCCTCCTGAAGGCTTCTTCTTTCTTTTCTTTTCTTTCTTTTTTCTTTTTTTTTTTTTTTTTAGTACTATATTGGTCTGCTTTGAGTCCCTATGATAGATGGGCTCCTCAAAATCATTTACAACCCCAAGAGAAAAAGATCCACTGCAATGGAAGAAGGAGTTCGGCCTTCAGACTGCCTTCAGAGTTTGAACAGGACTCTCTCTCTTGAGTCTCCATCTTATTATCATGCTTTACAGATAGATTCAAATTGGTAGAACTGATAAAAGCAAGAGGCAGTTCTTTTGAAATCTCTTCCCATACTCTCAGATAAAGCAGAACTGTGACTAATCCAGACAGGCAGACGATTTAGCCATGACCTGGGTTGGCTTAGAGAACTATATGTTCTCTAAAAAGAGTGCCTTGTGTTCTTGTGGCCACAGGGCTGTGGAGACTGAAATTATGACACTGTGTTATCTTTTGGGTTGTTGAATTACAACATTCCTGAGTTTCAGCACCTCCTAATTTCTCTAAGTATCTCCCAGTCAGTGAATGATTAGATGGGACAGTGCAGGAAGTTGGGTGACTCATAATGTTCAAATTCCCAAATCCTTCTAGATTTCCCAGACACAAGCAGTCCTTTTTGATTTGTCTGATGAGGCCATGCCAGTCTCTCTTGTGTCCCAGGCAACAGTCCAGACTGGCAGTTGCCTCTTCCCATGCCTTTTCCAGGAGAGCAAAGCTCTTAGCCCATAATGATATGACCTGCCATCCTGACTAGAGTCTGTCATGCTGCTATGGATTAGATCTGGGCTTTCTCCAAAGGCTCATGTGTTGAAGGATGGTTCGCAATGCAGTGGATTTCAGAGGTGTGGCTTTGGATCTTCACTGGCTCATAAGTACTTTGACCTCTTTAGTATCTTATGCCATCAATCTACTGTAGTCTAAGGACTATCCAGGTGTGATACTGACAAGGAAGTGGATCCAATGTGAAGAAGCAGGACCCTGGTAACCTGCCCTGGTTTATGTTTCTCAGACTCAGACACAGTGCAGACAATGACCAACAGACTGGAAGCTCTGAACCCATAAGACACAGCACTTCCTTCTGGTTGATCTGTTCAAGGATTGTGTCACAGTACTAGTGTCTTAGTCAGGGTTTCTATTCCTGCACAAACATCATGACCAAGAAGCAAGTTGGGGAGGAAAGGGTTTATTCAGCTTACACTTCCATACTGCTGTTAATCACCAAGGAAGTCAGGACTGGAACTCAAGCAGGTCAGGAAGCAGGAGCTGATGCAGAGGCCATGGAGGGATGTTCTTTACTGGCTTGCCTCACCTGGCTTACTCAGCCTGCTTTCTTATAGAACCAAGACTACCAGCCCTGAGATGGTCCCACCCACAAGGGACCTTTCCCCCTTGATCACTAATTGAGAAAATGCCTTACAGTTGGATCTCATGGAGGCATTTCCTCAACTGAAGCTCCTTTCTCTGTGATAACTCCAGCTGTGTCAAGTTGACACAAAACTAGCCAGTACAATTGACCCCTTGTCAACTTGACACACAAAAACATCACTAGTAAGCCTCAACCCTTACAATCTTATTTATCCCCATTCTAAATAACTTTAAAAGTCCCACAGTCTTTACATATTCTTAAATTTTCAATCTCTTTAAAATATCCATCTCTTTTAAATTTCAAAGTCTTTTTACAATTAAAAGTCTCTTAACTGTGGGCTCCACTAAAACAGTTTCTTCCTTCAAGAGGGAAAATATCAGGGCACAGTCACAATCAAAAGCAAAAGTCAATCTCCAACCGTCCAATGTCTGGGATCCAACTCACGATCTTCTGGGCTCCTCCAAGGGCTTGGGTCACTTCTCCAACCAGGCCCTTTGTAGCACACACATCATCCTCTAGGCTCCAGATGCCTGTACTCCACTGCTGCTGCTGCTCTTGGTGGTCATCTCATGGTACTGGCATCTCCAAAACACTGCATGACCCCTTCAGTCCTGGGCCTTCAATTGCAACTGAGGCTGCACCTTCACCAATGGCCTTCCATGGCCTCTCACAGTGCCAAGCCTCAGCTGCTTTGTGTGACCCCTTCATGCCTTCAAAACCAGTACCACCTGGGTGACCCTTACATATTACCAAGTCCTGCTGCAGCAGGAGTACAACCTTGGCCATCTCTGGAACACAGCCTCTTTGTGCTTTCAGAAAATACTTCCCAGAAGATGTCACCTCAATAATGCTGGTCTCTTCTTAGTCACCGCTAATTTCTTAGCCCCAGCTAACCAGCATCAATAGTCCCAGTAATGCAAAGGTTTTGCTTTAGTAGTTCTGGTATCTTGTTAATCACAACTGATTCTTCAGTCCCAGCTAACCAGAACCACAGAATAATCAAACTCCAAAATAGCAATGGTCCCTGAAAAGAGTCTTTAATTTTCCCTCTGAAACTTCACAAGCCAGGCCTCCATCTTCTGCACTGTTCTCAACATTATCTTCCAAGCTCCTACACAACATATGACAGAGCTCTTAACAACAAATGGATCTTCTAGCCCAAAGTTCCAAAGTCCTTCCACAGTCCTCCCCAAAACATGGTCAGGTTGTCACAGGAATACCCCACTATGCTGGTACCAATTGGTCTTAGTCAGGGTTTCTATTCCTGCACAAACATCATGACCAAGAAGCAAGTTGGGGAGGAAAGGGTTTATTCAGCTTACACTTCCATACTGCTGTTAATCACCAAGGAAGTCAGGACTGGAACTCAAGCAGGTCAGGAAGCAGGAGCTGATGCAGAGGCCATGGAGGGATGTTCTTTACTGGCTTGCCTCACCTGGCTTACTCAGCCTGCTTTCTTATAGAACCAAGACTACCAGCCCTGAGATGGTCCCACCCACAAGGGACCTTTCCCCCTTGATCACTAATTGAGAAAATGCCTTACAGTTGGATCTCATGGAGGCATTTCCTCAACTGAAGCTCCTTTCTCTGTGATAACTCCAGCTGTGTCAAGTTGACACAAAACTAGCCAGTACAACTAGAAAGCTGACTAACACGCACATCAATAAAAATAAAAATAATAATAATAATAATAATAATAAAACAAGCCTGTGCAGAGGGATGGATCAGGGGGTAAAAGTGCTTGCCACTAAAACTGATGACTGGCATTCAAGTCCCAGGACCAGCATGGTGGAGGGAAAGAGCCAACTCCATCAGGTCAGCTTTGACCCTTCACTCCTTTGATGTGGTCAGTGACACACACAATATGCATAGGCACACATATACAATAAATAACTAAAATTTAATATAAGTGTTCTTCTTAAAGAATGCTTAAAAAGAAAAACAATTCAGTTATTAAAATGAAGGAAGAGTGAGGCAGGCAAGCCTCCAACCTCAAAATTATAGACTCTGGGAACAGAATACTGCCATACATTCTATACCACGATGGCAGGGTAGTGAGTTCTAGGCCAGCCTAGACTAGAAAGACCCATACCACCAGCAGCAACAGCAATAAAGCAGCAAAAATGCTTCTAGTTCTGTCCAGAACAAAAAAAAAAAAAATTAATCAAACTCCTCCAAGACCTGAGTCAGTTAACAAAACATGAAGCCCATGGATGAGAGGCCCTTGAGAAAGAACCCTTCAGGGACAGCAGAAAAGTAGTGGGTAAATCTGTTGTCTGGCTTGTCAACATCTACTTTGCAAGGAAGACACAACATGAGACAAGAAAATCCCATTGGGTGTTTCTAAACTTCAGCTCTGAGCAACAGGCTGTCCCTGGGAACCCAAACTCCTGCTATAGTCATTGACTGGAATGGTAGCCCAGCAGTCAGGCAGTGAATGAGTTTTGAAGACATGGTTGGTCTAAGAGGAGACCTGATATTGATACCTCCCCACGTCTCAGAATTGTCTAAATAGATAAACTCAACTGTCAAAATCTATGCTATGGTAGGAAGGATCACATGTAAACTCTGGGAGGTAGTCTCTCTCCCAAACTTTAATCAAAATCAATAAATAAAAACATGTTTTAACAGAAGTGGATGTTCACTGTCAGCTATTGGTTGGAACACAGGGCCCCCATTGGAGGAGCTAGAGAAAATACCCAAGGAGCTAAAGGGGTCTGCAACCCTATAGGTGGAACAACAATATGAACTAACCAGTACCCCTGGAGCTCGTGTCTCTAGCTGCATATGTATCAGAAGATGGCCTAGTCAGCCATCAGTGGAAAGAGAGGCCCATTGGTCTTGCAAACTTTATATGCCTCAGTACGGGGGAGGGGAAAGCCAGGGCCAAGAAGTGGGAGTGGTTGGGTAGGGGAGTTGGGGGGAGGGTCTGGGGGACTTTTGGGATAGCATTTGAAATGAAAATGAAGAAAATACCTAATTAAAAAAAATAAATTAAAAATAAAAGAAAAAACATGTTTTAGCTGGGCAGTGGTGGCACATGCCTTTAATCCCAGCACTTGGGAGGCAGAGGCAGGCGGATTTCTGAGTTCAAGGCCAGCCTGGTCTACAAAGTGAGTTCCAGGACAGCCAGGGCTACACAGAGAAACCCTGTCTCGAAACCCCCCCTCAAACAAACAAACAAAAACAAGAAACAAACAAAAAACAAAAAACAAACAAACAAACAAAAAACATGTTTTAAGCAGTGGATGCCTGTAATCCCTGAATTTGGCAGGAAGAGGCCAGATGATCAGAAGTTCAAGGTCATCCCTAATCAGCTAGGGTCACATGAGACATGTCTATCTCAAGAAAACAAACAAGGACTATAAAATGGCTCCTGGGTAATGCTCACACTTTGAACCCAAAGGACCTGAGTATTGTCTGTGGGTCTTGGTCAGAACTATCAACTCTGTGGTAGAGCATAATGACCCAAGTTACTTGAAGAGGAAAGGATTTATTTGGCTTACATTTCCATATAACTGTTCATAATTGAAAGAAGTTGGGACAGGACCTCCAGTAGGGCAGGAGCCTGGAGGCAGGAGCTGATGCTAAGCGACGGACAGGTGTTGCTTGCTGGTCTAGTCTCCATGGCTTGTTCATCCTACTTTCTTATAGAATACAAGACCACCTTCCCTCATTGGACACTACCCACAATGGAATGGTCCATCACACATCAATCACTAATTAAGAATATATTCTACAGATCTGAGAATAACTCAGTATTATTGAGGCATTATATCAATTGAGTCTCTCCTCCCCAGGGACTCTAGCTTGTGTTAAGTTGACATAAAATTAGCTAGTACACCATGTAAGGAAAGATGTATATACCAACTCCACAAAATTGCTCTCTGATATTTACCTGATGGAGCACATGTGCACGCAGACATACACACTTACTTAATAATAATACATTTTAATTTCATATATTTGAATAAACATGGCATATTACAGTGGAAGGATTTAACCACACCTAGTTGTAGTGTATACCCTAAAGGAGTCTCCCTTGTAGTAAGTAGCTCTTGTGATCTCAGTGAGAGACTCTTGGCATACAGTGTGTGACTATAGAACTTGGGCTGCCCATCATGGACTATGTGACATTTAATGTCCCTCTCTGGACTGGTCTAGCACTTTTCTGCAGTCCATCACCCTGTGAACCTGTTTATATTGGAATAACTTCAAATACGTTGTAAAAGCAACGATGGAAGCTTATGTGCTATAGACCTCTGCCACACTATCTGTTATCATTCTTAGGCCACATCTGAGATCTCTGTGATCAGATGATTTAAAAACATATTCCTGCCTCTACTAGTATGCAATACTAACACACATCCCTCAGAACCCCTGTATTATAGATATATTCTTGTATGTTCATATTATACAGTATTATTTTATTGCCCTTCTTTTAATTTGCTTATTTATTTTCAGAAGTTAATTTATTTGTTTAAAGATTTATTATTTATTATATGTAAGTACACTGTAGCTGTCCTCAGACACTCCAGAAGAGGGCATCAGATTTCGTTACCGATGGTTGTGAGTCACCTTGTGGTTGCTGGGATTTGAACTTGGGACCTTCAGAAGAGCAGTCGGCGCTCTTAACCACTCAGCCATCTCATCAGCCCCCAGAAATTAATTTATTTTGAGAAATGAGTTTTGAACTTAAACCATGTAGCTAAAGATAACTTGAGCTTCTGATCCTTCTGCCCCTCTCTCTCCTTTGAGTACTGAGATTTTTTAATGTGAACCACACACCAATTTTATACAGTGCTTGTGATCACATCCAAGGCTTCTTCATTCTAGGCACTTACTCTCTACCAATTGAGCTTCATCTCCAGCTCCTTCTGAGGGTTCTAATGCAGCTGTCAATCACTCTTGCCTACAGGGGCATGCAGCATGATAACTACTCAGAGATAACCTCTCATCTGAAGCATAGAATTTGAGAACATTTGTGACCCATGTGGATAAACAAAACGAATGGTGTGTAGGTGGCTTTTGGAAGATGGCAGAAGGAGCTGTAGAGATAGCTCCGTTTACAAAGCACTTGCCACACAAATATAAAAAGCCACAAGGAATGGTGGCCCTCTTACAATCCCAGCACAAGATGAGCAGAGAGACGGGGACGCCTTGGAAGAAGTTGGGTAGACTAGCTGAATCAGTGAGCTACAGGGTCAGTGAGAAGACCTACTTCAATACATGAATATTCAAGGTAGACAGCTGTTGAGGAAGACACTGAACAATGGACTTCGGGCCTCCACACACTCAGGCAGGAACGTGCGAACGCGCGCGCACACCCACACCCGTGGGTGCACATATACATGCACGCAGAAGAAAAAATAAAGATGACTGGACGAGATAAAGCCCTGTCTGTGGAGCTGGAATTGTTAATCTTTTTTGTTGCTGTTGTTTGTTGTTTTCATCACAGTCACCACAGAAACTATTAGATATCCTCTAGGAAGTTTGATTGTCATTTCAGAAAGGGTGTCGGAATGGGTATATCAACCCAGTCTTTCTCTATAAATTCTGAGGCCACTACTTCAAGAATTAGCCCTGTCATGTGTCATCATATCCCTAAAGGACTAGCCAGTCTCAACAGCCAGCTAATTACACCAGGCTCTTGCACCTGGGAAGAGCTGGAGTCTGTTCCCTCTGAAATTACACATTTTAACATTGTTTTTTGTCCACTTGGTCTCTCTCTCATCTCTGACCATAAGCAATGGCATTGTAACATCAGTTCTGCCTCCAAGACCGTGTTTTTTAGCAAAATGATTAGGACAGTGATCAGAAGCCCTTAGGATGCTGCCGTGGTTTGAATGGGAAATGTCTGCAACAGGCTCGATTGTTTGAACAGCTGGGCCTCAGTCAGTGGCCCTACTCTGAGAGGTTGTGGAATGTTTTGGGACCTAGCTGGCAGATGTAGGCCTGCTGAGGTAGGACTTGGGGATTGTAGTCTAGCCTTGGCTGCACACTGCATCATTCTGCTTCCTGGTCTGCAGATGTTGCAAACTATGGGGCCACCACAATGAGCCACATGCCCTCAAACTGGGACAAAACAAGATCTTCTCCCCTTATGTCACTTCTTGTTAGGCATTTGGTCCCAGTGGCAAGAAAAGCATCAAGATTTCTAAAAAGCAGTGGGTTTATAACTAGCATAATGACTTCCTTCGGTTTAGTTCCTATTGGCAGGTATTTTCAATGCTGGGCTGCTTTCCTGGAAGATACAGAACATGCCACAAAGCAGAAACTAATGAACTTATTTCATGGTTTCATGTATTTCACATCTTTATTCCAAGCCAGAATACAAAGATGAAGAAACCAAGAAAGGAAGCCAGGCCTGTGGAGGCTGAGGCAGGAAGATCACCATAAATTCAGAAGCCAACGTGGGCTAAAGAATGAGTTTAAAACCATGTGTCTCAATGTCTCCTGTATGGATAATTAATGAGAATTTTACTTGGACTGGCTTATAGCTCAGTTCAGTGGTACAGCACTTGCCTATTCATAGTCTAAGCTGACTCAGCTCCCAGCATCTGAAGAAAAAGTTATTTCATAGCCTCTGAGCCTAAGCTCAGATATTGCTTTGAAACTCAAATTTCTATAGGGTACTTCCAGGTATTGCTGCTATAAATGTGGACCAGGGTCCAGGGCACACCCACTGAGATTTCCAGTTTCATGTCCCAAAACTAATTGAACAAGGAACATGAACACACATAGAAATACAGATGGTTTACTAAGAAAGACAGCACGTGGGAGAGCTGGAACAGATCTGAGAGCCTCAGGGGCCACTGAGTCCTCACACTTTGAGGCTCATCCACAGAGCTGCTTTCTCCAGCATTTACAGGGTGTGTTGTGGCCTTGGGGTTTTGTTTGTTTCGTTTTTCATATGTCCCATCTCAGTAATGAAGCGCTCAGTTGGAAGACTTTGCAGTCTACCTCTGCCATTGATTCCTTCTATGTATGTTTTTTTTTTTTTTTTGATGCCCCTAAGCCTTACTCTCTGCCTTCTGCCATGTTCCCTCCTAAATGTGAATAAGAAACTATAGCTCCTCAACACAGGCATGTCTAGTACAGAACCAGTTCCTGAAGAGCGAAAGTATGGGTTACACCCAATTAAAGACCCTAGTTAACTGAACCAGCACTGACCTAAAAATGGAAGCTATGTGGAATGCCTAATCAGTGGGAAAAGTGGCAAACAATCCAAAATGATTCGCAGAAAACACAGCTGATTCTGTTTCTCTTGCTTTATTATGTCACTATGGTATGTATTTATAATTTAATCTATATGTTACAAAATATCAAGGCAGAAACAAGGGAACACAATCATGGCTACATATATTAGATCTAGAAACAGTTTTGAATCTACTTGCACGAGTGTGTGTGTGTGTGTGTGTGTGTGTGTGTGTGTGTATGTTTGTGTAGGCCCATTTGGAAGCCAGAAGATAACCTTTAGGGTCATTTCTCATATGCCACCAGTTTTTTTTTTTTAATTTTACATTTTATTCTCTATTATTTATTTGGGGGGAGAGTGGAGACATACATGCTACATACAGAATGTGCATGTATACCAGAAAACAATTTATGGGATTTGTTTTTTCTCTTCCCACATGTGTCTTAGTTGGAGTTTCTATGGCTGTGATAAAACATGATTGTGGTGGTTTGAATATGCTTGACCCATGCAAAGTGGCACTATTAGGAACTGTGGCCTGTTGGAGTAGGTATGGCCTTGTCAGAAAATGTGCAGCACTATGGGGGTGGGCTTTAAAGCTCTGTCCAGTGGGGAAGAGACCTTCCTCCTGGCTACCTGGAGAGGAGAGTTTCCTGTTGCTACATGGGATGAAGACATAGAACTCTCAGCTCCTCCAACACCATGTCTGCCTGTGTGATATCATGCTTCCCACCACAATGATGATGGACTGAACCTCTGAGCCTGTAAGCCAGACCCAATTAAATGATGTCCTTTATAAAAGTTGCCTTGGTCTTGGTGTCTCTTCACAGCAATGAAATCCTAAGACAATGACCAAACAACTTGGAAAGGGAAGGTTTTATTTCAGCTTACAACTGTCAGGATATACTCCCTTACTTGGGGAAGTCAGGGCAGGACCTCATGCAGAGCGGAAGCCTAGAAGTAGAAACTGAAGCAGAGACTATGGCTTACTCCCTATGATTTTCTCAGCCTGATTTATTATAGGACTCAGGAACACCAGCCCAAAGATGGTAACCTTCACAGTGATCTTGGCCTTCCTCATCAGTCATGAAAATGTACTACAGGCCTACCCGCATGCCAGTCTAGTTGTGAGATTTTTCTTTATGGGGATTCTTTTGTCAAAATGACTTTAGCTTTTGTCAAGTTGACATAAAACTAACCAGTACAATATGAATCCCAGGGATTAAACTTGGGCCTCAGGCCTTGTGGCAAGCACTGCTAGCCTCTGAGCCATTTTTCAGCCTCACCCCATTTTGAAACAGGGTCTGTCACTGGGCCCTGGGGTTCACTGCTTAGGTTAGGCTGGCTGGCCAGCCTGTCAGCCCAGGAGTGCCTACTGTCTCTCTTCTCCAGCACTACAAACACAAGTTCATGCTGACTGTCCTGTTCTTCTAAATTTGTTCTTGGGAAGAGATAGACTAAGCCATCTTTCTAGTCCATGTTCTTATTTCCTATCATGTCAGGCTAACAATAAAATTCTTTTGTGACTGTTCAAAATATTTAAAAGACTCTTTTTGGTTTTGATTGTGTGGTGGTTTGAATATGCTTAGCCCAGGGAGTGGCACTATTAGGAGTCTCTTTGGAGTAGGTGTAGCCTT
This sequence comes from Mus musculus, assembly GCF_000001635.26. NCBI lineage: Eukaryota > Metazoa > Chordata > Mammalia > Rodentia > Muridae > Mus > Mus musculus. The sequence continues at coordinate 22,019,925 of NC_000069.6, forward strand.
GCAGGATGAAGTTTATCACTATGGAGGTGGGCTTTGAGACCTCCTCCTTGCTGCCTGGTAGACAGTCCTCTCCTGGCTGCAGTTGGATCAAGACATAGAACTCTCAGCTCCTTCTCCAGCACCATGTCTGCCTGGCTGCTGCCATGCTTCCCGCCTTGATGATAGTGTCCTGAACCTCTAAACCTGCAAGTCAGCCCGAATTAAATATTGGCTTTTATAAGAATTGCCTTGGTCATGGTGTCTCTTCACAGCAATTGGAACCCTAACTGAGACAGATTGTTTCTTTCTTTGTCTTGGTCTTTTTAGGTGCAATCTTTTGTTTTTTTGTTTTTTTGGTTTTTCGAGACAGGGTTTCTCTTTATAGCTCTGGCTGTCCTGGAACTCACTCTGTAGACCAGGCTGGCCTTGAACTCAGAAATTTGCCTGCCTCTGCCTCCCGAGTGCTGGGATTAAAGGCGTGCGCCACCACGCCCAGCTTTAGGTGCAATCTTAAAACCGTAACTTTATAACTGTTAAAAAAAATAGTGCAAACAGGGCTGGGATTGTATTAGGCTTTGCCTAGCATGCACAAAGTCTTGGGTTCAATCCCCAGCATAAACTAAGAGTGTTAGTAGACACCTATAATCCTAGTATTCAGGAGGTGGAGACAGGAGGATCAGGGTTTAAGGCTACCTTTGGTTATATAGCAAGAGTTGAAGGACAGCTTGTACTACATGAGACCCTAGAGGAAGGCACATGTGAGCAGTTAGCTACTTCCCTTCTGCTATAGGTGACAATGGTGTAGACACACAGAACTGAATTTTGAATTGTATAGATTTAGAAATTTCTCCCTGCATTCAGCCGAGATCCTGTTGTTTTAGCATGAGTAGCAATGACTCTGCCAGCTTCTTCCCCTAGACTTATCTGTGGGTGGTTATGAAGACAGTGGTGATGTTATGTGACAACTATTGCATTAGTTTAGTTCAGAATTTGCCTCGAATCATTATGCCTAGTAGTCTAACGTGTTTCTCCAACTCTGATTCTATGTAAACACAGCCATTTATCAATGAACTAAAATACCTTTGCAAGTAAACAGGTTGCTGTTGAAAATTTCAGGGGTAAGTAAGCCAGGGCTCTGCTCAGTGGAAGGCATGGTGATACAGTGCTGAAAGCAGGCAGCACCTTTGCTGCTTGGCCAGAGTGGACTTCATTGTTTTTAATTAATCCCCCCCTCCCCCAAAAAAAGCTATATATACTCTTTCCAGTGGAGGAATTTGGAGATGACGTTCAGAATGGCACCTTGCAAAGGGAAAGAAAAAAAGGAAGACCAAGTCACTAACCTTGAACCTCAAGTGGGTGAAGGAGAAAAAGTATTCGGTGTCTACCACATCTTTGTATCCTTCAGTGATACCTTTGCCCGTGTTACCACGTGTTCCTTTCTGGAAAGGAAACCATCTGCCAGGTGACAGGTGGGTTGGAAGAAAAGGCTTACTGAGTTGATTCCTCTCTGTATGCAGCCATGCTGGCTGCCCAGGGTATGGACCAGATGCACAAGGATCTGGGCATCACTGCCTGCTTATCAAACTCCATGCCAGAGGAGGAAACAGGACCACAACCCCTGGCCTTGGAGGCCAGTCAGCCCTCAGAGCTCTGGCTTGCGAAGAATATTGGGTGGATTGAGGATGTCACCCCATCCCCTCTGACAGAACTTGAAGGAAGGGGGATCGTAGCCATCACTGTCTGTAAACAAGGCTTTTCAAATTATTTTCTGTTAAGAAATTGCTTTGTCGTTAGGAGTCAAAACCTGAAACATCTGTCACCATGGATGGGGACTGTTGTCATGTAGCTAGTTTCACTTCCTTTTAAAGAAATAAAGGACTGATAAATAAATGTCTATGTCTAGGAATAAATGTAAACACTTTAAAAAAAAAAGAAATTGCTTTGTGTACACAGAAATATGTGTGTGTGTATTTAATTACCTAAATAGACCCTGTGTGCTACAATTATATTTATAACATATGTAACATATTCTATTCTGCATATGTTTAAAACAAATATACATTAACTTAGATTAATAGACTCTGCTATATCAATATTGGCCCTCTTAATGTAGCCATATGCTTGTTACCTCAAAGAATATTACTCACCCTGATGTTTTACGTTGTTAATGAGACTCAGAAATGGAAACACAGTATCTCATTATACCATTTTTGTAAACAGTGATTTACTGACATACAGGTGAATTGAAGTGTGCTAAATAAAATATTACCAAGAAACAAATATGTATGTCGAGAAATTCATAATTTGGCATCTATTAAAAGTGATGTGAACTCAATTGTATAAATATAGTTACTATGTGATAGAGATATATAGCTGTGTAGGTACGCCTGCAACCTAGAGTATACATGTAAGTATTATATAGTACAAGAAGAATCCAACTCAAGTCTCTGTAATCATTCTAATGTCTATGTTCAAGCAACATTACTTTCATCAGGTATTCTGCCTAGCTGAGAAGCAATGAGCAAAACACACATAATTATAGTAACAGGAAATACAGCCGCAAATGGTGCCAAGTGCCACAAAGAAAGCATTCTGTGCTCTGGGGCCTCAGCAGTCAGGGAAATGGATCTGCCAAGGTGATACTGGAGCTGAAACCTGAACAACATCACAGTAGTCAGTGTGCAGTGTCTGCTCTCAGGGTAGAACTACGTGCAAAACAGCAGGAAGCAGCCCTGACTCTGCACTTAGCTCACACCAGGAAAGAAGACAGTGCCACCAGAAAGGCTACCCAGGGGCCCTTACCCCTGTTACAGGAGTGCTGCAGTCCAGGTACAGGTCAACACAGCCAGAGTTTCACTTTTATTGTTTAACCTGGGCTCTGGGAATTGAATTCCACTGTAAGACTCACATGTCTAGTGCTTTTATTTGCTGAGTTATGTTCCTTACATTTAAAGGAAATTGTAATTATATAATTATATATATATATATATATATATGTATATATATATACACATATATATTACAATTTATACATATTAAAAATAAAACCTTCATATTATCACCTGACTATAAATTTAAGAAATAGATTGAGAGAAAACTTAAGGGAAATAGACAGCACACAAAAACAAAACCCACATAGCCTAAAAGACAGATAAACATTTTGGTGAGGACATATTATATAAGCAGACTCAGTTTAAAATCGAAAATGCCCACTAAAGGGGAATTCATTGTCACTTCATGCCTTTTGTGTCTAAAATCCAGTGCACTGTGAACTAGTGCTCTGGGGTGAGCTCTGGGAAGCCTAGGACTGGTAGAGTGCCAGCTCACCTGGAAAAACAGCCCTGGGCTCTTGCTCTCCCATTCACCTCTTGAGCGGTAAGCCTTCTGGAATGGAAGCATTCAGGAATGCTCTGGGGGGAGGGGAAAGGGTTAGGAGCGAGTACACATCCGGTAAAAATTAGAAATATCGAAGTCTCCAGAACGATTAGAGTGGTAAGGAGTCTGAGGGTGCCCCAGTTCTTTAACAGCTCTCAGCAGGCTGTCTAGGTTCCCTTCTTTGGTCCCATCAGTGCCTGTTTGCAACAGCGATCCTACCTTTCAAGGTGTGTTTGATCTGTCTCCCAACCAATACAGCCATCTTTCTGAAGCCTCAAACCACCTGTTTAAAATAATAACACTAAAGGAAGAGGTAAGAACTAGTCTTGAAAAGTTATGGGGAAAGAGCACACTGCACTTGACAAGAATGTCTTTTTAGAATTCACCACAGTTGATTTTCCTCAGTGTTGGAACGGAATGGTGTCTGTTGGTTAAACACCTGCTGCATGGCTTGGCTTGCCTTGCATTTTGAAGCGAAGGAATCAGGATGAATTTGTCTCACAGATGCATTCAATGTGGCAAGCGATTTTACTAGCGGAGGCACCTGGGAACCAAATGGGAAAAGGACAGCTTTCTCTTCTATTCCTGGGGGAAATTCAACACCAAAACACAACCAGATAAGGGCCAAGATAATGACCATCTTGCTTCCTTCAGCGATGGTTGCAGTCTCCCAGACATTAGAAGCAAAGAAGCAACTCCCCAAGTCATTTGGCCTTTTGCCTGCACGAACTTCACAGATTTAGGTCTAGAAATGTGGAGCTCAGAGAGCATGGTCAATGGCAGTGAACTACAGGAAGGGCTCCAGGACTAAAAGAAAGGAAGCAAACACCACAAGAAAGGGTCTCAGAAATCTGCCTTAGCCCTCTGCTGAGGGACTCTGAAGGGCTGGGGCACCCTCAGACTCCCAATCACTATGACTGTTCCTGAGACTTTGATATTCCTAATTTTTTTTACCAGATGTATCTTATCTGGGAACAAGCGCTTACTGGAAAGTACTATTCAGCTTAGGAGTGTGGCATCTGTAGCAAATGGAGACGACAGGGCAGCAGGGACCAGAAGGGAAACAGGAACAATGGGGGCAAGAAAGGAAGCTGCCTGCTGAGTGTCAGGGGACAATGGGGATTCAGAATGACATTTTTACTGTCACAAGTAGTTGTGAGTGGGGGCGGGGCAAGCCTGCGTCCAGTGGATAGGGGTCAGCTGTGCGGAGAGACTCAGAGAGGAGTGTGGGGAGACAGGTCAGGTGAGTTCAAATCTCCAGAACAACCGTGTAAAAGTCATCACCTGCCTGTAATCCTGGCATTTGGGATCACAGACAGGAAATCCGTAGCTGAATTGGCTAGAAAGACTGGCTGGACTAGTGAGCACTGCGTCCAACAGGAGACCCTGCCTCAATAAGTAAAGTGGCTCACCACCAAGGAAGACACTCAGTGGTAGCCTGTGATCTTTTTGAGTCCTTGAACATGAGAGCACACAGGCACGCACATGTAAGTGCACACACACATACACCACATTAAAAAAAAAAAAAAAAAAAAGAAAGAAAGAAAGAAAGAAAGAAAGAAAAAAAGAAACCCCAAGGGACTGCTAACAAGTGTTCCTGCTCTTTGCAGAAAACCTATGGTTGGTTCCCAATATCCATATCAATTGTCTCTCAGGCTATCTATAACTCCAGCTCTACGGAATCCAATTCCTCTGGTACACAAATGCAATTAAATATAAAATTTAAAACATTAAATTCCAAATGCTAGTAGTAGTAGCTGAAGATAAAAAAAAAGAACTGATAAAAATTAAAATATAACAACAAACAAAAAATATAAGTCTGATTAAAATAAGCCTATTTTACTTTAAATGTATTAATATTATTTTATTTTGTTTGAAAGAAAGTCTCACATTATAGCCCATCCCACTGTGGAATTCAACTTGTCATGCAGAGTTTTACTGGATGCAATCCTCCAGTAACTTAAGGCTACTTTAGATCTGACAAACCAAAGTACAAAAGCAAAGAGGCCTAGCATGGGGCCCACGCCCACAATCTCGGTATGTGGGAGGTATAGGAGGGAGGATCAGGGGTTAAAGGTCATCCTTGGCTACAAAGTAAATTTGAGGTCAGCCGGGATACGTGAAACCGTCATATAAAACACACACACACACACACACACACACACACACACACACACACACACGAGCAAACCTCAAATAGAGCACACTAATATTCATTTAAGTAGATAGCAAGTCACAAAAAGAACTGTTGAGGTTTGAGCTGTTGCTATATCTTGTAATGCTAAGTTCTGTGCTGGAAATAAATCTAGGCAAGGTCTCACTCTCCAAGCTTTTGTTGTGCAAACCTTGTTCCTTGATTTAAAATTATTGGTTAAATAAAATTGGTCACGGCCAATTACTGGAGTAATGGATTAGAGATAGGTGGGTTTGGAATGCCCAGGTTGGGGGCTGGGCGGGGGCGGGGAGGGAGAAAAGGAAAAAGGAGAGAGAGGAGGGGGCCACCTTGAGAGGAGAAGAAATGAGAGCACGGAAGCAGGAGAAACAGTAAGCATCTGGAATACATCTGGGGGAGGAAGCCAGAGCAGGAGTTAGAAGAGTAGGTTAGCGCTTACTCCCCCATTCATTGTCAAAAAGCCGAATCACAGACGCATAGTCTGAGTCTCATTTATTTGTAAGCTAGTCCCGGATAAGTTTAAATTGGTGGTTCTACAAAGAACAACAATATTTCCTTTCAACAACAGCCGAAAGGAAAGAGAATTAAAGATAAGTATTCTACTAGGGTTGTTGTTTTGGTTTGGTTTTTGTTGTGTTGTTGTTGTTGTTGTCGTCTGTTTGTTTTTGCTGCAGTGAAACAACTTGATGAAAGAGCAATTTGGGAAAGAAAAGGTTTACTTAGCTTGCACTTCCATGTTGCCTTTCATCACTGAAGGAAGTCAGGACAGGAACTCAAGCAGGGCAGGAACTTAGATGCAGGCGCTGATACAGAGGAGAGTCCTGCTTACTGGCTTGCTCCCCATGGCCCATGGAGTACCCACCCTGCTTTCTTTAGAATCCAGAACCACCATCCCAGGGATGGCCCCATTCACAATGGGCTGGTCCCTCCCCTACTGATCAGTAACTGAGAAAATGGCATACAACTGGATCTCACGGGCATTTCCTCAACCGAACTCCATTCTCTCTGATTTACTCTTTTATGTCAAGTTGACACACAAAGACATCCAATACAATAAGAGATTTCAAAAACGTCTTCAGAAGCGCAATCACAATTTCCAGTATAAATTATGTGTATATTTATGACAGCCTCACTATGCAACCTTGATTGGCCTGAAACTTCTGTGATCCTCCAACATCTTCTTTACACATGTTAGGATTACTTTACAGTTGTGAGTCACTATATGTGGCTCATATAACAAATACGTAAATATCCGAGAAGCAAAGAACTTTATTGCAGAAAACATAAGGTCCTTAGAAAAGACAATAAATGAGAAAGTGCCCGATAGAACCACACTGACAGTTGTGCGTGCTGCCGTGGACCTGAAGAAAACCTGAGTGCATCGAGGACAGAGTGGGAGCTCTGTAAGTAAGGACCCACACACTCCCAGGGCCAGAAGAACAGCTAGTCCAGGTAAAAATTCACCAGAATTCTCAAAAGACTAGGAATAGCACAGCAAAAACAAACAAACAAACAACAACAACAAAAAACGATAAACACTTCTGAGAGTAAAGAAACCCCAAATAAATGAAGATAGAATGAGATACAATGTGTTTATGTCATTTTCCCAGTGTCCAAGGTTATGATCATTAAGTCCCTTCCAAATTGCTGTGTGGATTCAATGAAATTCCTATCAAGTACCAGCAGGCCTCCTGGCCCCCACAAATTGGCAAATGATTCTGAAGTGTATGAATGGGGCTGTCAAGGTAGCTTAGCAGAGAAAAAAAAAATGCACTTGCAGTCAAGCCTCATGACCTAGGTTGGATACACAGGACCCACATGTTGGAAGGAGAGAACCAATCTGATAATTTGACTATTTTATTTAAAATTGTTTGTGTATGACTGTTTTGCCTATGCTACCTGTATGTGCCTGGTGCTCTCAGGAAAGTTGTCCCTACCATGAAGATATTGAGTCAATTGTGCAGAGTGAGCTCTGTAGGGGAGGGTTCAGCCTCTCCCAGTGAAAGGTTTCATCTTCCCAGCTATGTGAAGGAGGTAGCTCCATCACCTTTCCTCCAGTACCTATATATAACATCTGGATAGCAATCTCATGGAAAGCCCCAGGGCAAATGCTCAGTAAAGCAAATAGTTATTTTCTGACCCATATAAGACAAGAAGGGTTACTCTTTGTTTGTTTGTTTGTTTGCTTGCTTGTTTTTCAGTATCCATTTTTATTTCTATTTATTTATTTATTTATTTATTTATTTATTTTGCACGGGGGGTTTCTCTGTGTAGTCCTGGCTGTCCTGGAACTCACTTTCTGTAGATTGTGCTGGTCTCAAAATCAGAGAGTTCTCGCCTCTGCCTCTGCCTCTGCCTCTGCCTCTGCCTCTGCCTCTGCCTCTGCCTCTGCCTCTGCCTCTGCCTCTGCCTCTGCCTCTGCCTCTGCCTCTGCCTCTGCCTCTGCCTCTGCCTCTGCCTCTGCCTCTGCAGAGAAAAGGTATGGTCCACCACCATCCTGCAGTATCTTTTTTTTTTTTTTCTATTTTCTTTTGTATGCTATTTGTGGTGGGGATGGTGTGGTAGTGGTGGTTTGTTGGTTTGAGACATGGTCTCATGTAGCTCAGGCTATGTCTCAAACTTGCTTTGTCAGTGAGGCTCACTTTGAATTTCTTTGACTTCTGACTTCCATGTCCTGAGACCTGGTATTACAGGTTACAGGCAACATGCTGTTATAATATCTGTAATTGGCTGTGGCCACTAAATTTTGGCATAATTTATTACCCAGTAGTAAATAACTGACATAGATTTCCCACTGTAGGATTTATTGTAGGAAATTAATTTGATAATATGGGCAGCTAGCAAAAAAGTCCTGTAAAGGGCTGGAGAGATGGCTCAGCGGTTAAGAGTACTGACTGTTCTTCCAGAGGTCCTGAGTTCAATTCCCAGCAACCACATGGTGGCTCACAACCATCTGTAATGAGATCTGATGCCCTCTTCTGGTGTGTTTCAAGACAGCTACAGTGTACTTATATATAATAAATAAATCTTTAAAAAAAAAAAGTCCTGTAAAGCTTTTCTTGGGGTAAGGGGGAAATCTTAAAATGGAACTGATAATGTATCTGGAAGACAGTTGGAAAGAAAAATACCAGAAGCAACCAAGTTGTACCAGGAACCGGACAGTTTAATCTGGATGAACTAGCAGTTGCTTCATCTCTGCATGCATCCAAAATTAAAGAAGAGTATTCCATAGGAAAAGCTGGTACCTCTTTTAGAGAGTTAAACATACAGGGAAGCAAGAGTCAGAGAGCTGAAGTAAGGAGAGTGGGAGTAGATCTGTACACGCTTGTCCGTACCCACACCGAAGAGGGAGCCAAGGGATAAGGACAGCTCACACAAGCTACAACATGTAAACATGGAGTGGTGTCTACACACAACTCCAAAGAAGAAAGGAAAAGCAATGTGTCTGCTGCTTAACTTCATCAATTTAGGGCTATGGAGGAGACAGGATTTCATGCAGCCTTGCTGACTTGGAACTTGCTATTTATCCAAAGATGACCTTGAACTCTTGATCTTCCTGCCTCTGCCTCCTGAGCTCTAAGAGAACAGGCTTGTGCCACGAAGGGTTAGCTTCTGCCTTCAAAATCTTTAAGTATTTCTTTCCTTCCACTATAGTTAAAAACAAAGAGAATTCTGGAAACAATCCACTCTAGCCACATTCACAAATTGCAAAATCATTGCAGATCAAGGTGAACGATAATGTTTGGAGCTAGAACTTAGAATGTGTATGGGGAGCTTAAGTGCAGACTTTATAAACATGAACAAAGAAAAGCCAAAACGGAGTAAGTGGAAACTCAAAGCAAATCCCTCAGCTCACGAGGAGATGGACAATGGGAACTAAAAGTTAATAGTGTAGAGGTTGATGCTAGAGTTGGCTTCATCCCCAGCATTGAGTAAGGCAGACATGGTAGCTGCTTGTATTACGAATGCTAATTATGTTCCCCAAAAAAGGGTCTGCATGTAGCTTCTAGGAACCTCCCTCCAGTTGGTTCTGATTGGTAAATAAAGATGGCAGCAGCCAAGAGCTGGAGAGCACAGACAGAGCGGGGATTTTAGGATTCCCGGGCTTCGGACCAGGAGGAGAAGCTAGAGATGTCATGCCTGAGAAAGAGTACAGGACAGAGAGGCAGAGCCACCCTGTAAAGGGGTCAGGAGAGCGCAGCCCTAGAGGGCTGCTCAATTGGGTCAGGAGCAGCCAAGATGGACCACATAAATTTGTAAGTAGTAACTCTTGAATTATTGGTGGGAGGTAGATTCTACTACCAGCGTGGAGGTTAGGTAGCTGCCCAGCTATTGGGCTGCTTAAGACAAATTCAAATATAAAGGCTGTGTGTTTGTCTTTTGTTTGAGAACATAAACCATTGAGGCAGGTAATAAACCATGCGCAGAAATCAATTAATTAAAATATGAATACAACAGGCATGGTGAAGCATGACTATAACCCCCAACCTCAGGCTATAGGGGCATGACAATTAGGGTCATCTTCCTTCAGGTTCATACTGAGTTGTAGGCCAGCCTGGGACACACAATAATCTATCTCAAAAGAATGATATAGTATAAAAATATAAAATAATGGTACTAAACAGGAAACATGAATTTTGGCATTCTTTCTATCAAAACCATTTTATCAGTAGTCACATTATGAAAATATCCAATACATTCAGCAAATGAATTAAAAGTAGGTTGGGATCCAGGTTTGGTTGCATACACCTGGAATCTCAGCACTTCGTGGGTTCGGGATCAGCAACAGCTACATATTGAATGCTAAGCCAGCCAAGGCTACATGAGACCATGTCTCAAAAAAAGAAGAGAAAAAAGAGAATGACGAAGAGAAGTTGCCCAGATATAGGTCTGCAAGCATGTGGTCAGTTCATTTAACACAAATATGTGAAGATAACTCAATAGCAACATAATAGTTGTTATTGTTGAAGGGCTTGCTAACAGGCCAAAGTGTGCCACACTGAATTCGCAGGTTTTGCCCTTTCCCTTGCTTACACCATGAGATTACACTTCTAAAGCTAGCCCCCAAGGTCCATTCCCTTATTTGATCACTGACTCATTCCGGAGACAAAACACCAAGATCCAGCAATCAAGATTCATTATTTGGCTATAAATCGAATCACCCTAGCACAGATTCCCCCTTTTTTCCTTAAAACCTACTTTTCAGAGACACATGCTGCTTGCTCTCTGCTTTATCAGAACTAGAGACAGCACTTCCACCCACCCCAGACCCCATCCCCTAGCCCACCTCTGTTCACCCATCTAGGGGAATAAATCTCCTTTGTGCTGAGAACTTGGTGTCTGGATGTGTTCTGTACTGACCCAGAGGTGCCCCCTTTACAATTACAGTGCTAGGAATTGGACTCCAGGTTGTGCACAGGAGAGGTAAGAGAGACTGACACAGGGCTCTACCCTAAGCCCTTCAAGGGTAATTTTCTTGATACTAACTGTATAACTATGTCTCTAAACTGAGGAAAAAGAACCTTGAAAAAAATGATATCAAACATTTAAATCATGAATTATGAAAGAAAAAATTATAAATGTATTCCACCAAAATTAACTTTTTTTACTCTTTAAAAAGTTCTAATCTTTAAGAACAAAACAAAGCAAAACAAAACTACTGCTCTTCAAGAAGAAACACTGTTAAGAAAACTAGAGGGTGAAGAAAGAGTACTGTGAATTCAAGGCCAGTCTGGGCTACATAGCAATATACCATTGAAAGAAAAAAGAAAGAAAGGAAGGAAGAAAGGAAGGAAGGGAGGGAGGAAGGGAGGGAGGGAGGGAGGGAGGGAGGGAGGGAGGGACAGACATTTAAAAGCTCAGTCACAGACAAGGAAATTCTCTTTGCCACTCATGTAACTTGTAACCAGAATCTTTACAAACTAATTAAGAAAACAAATGTCTCAGTCTAAAATGAGGCAAGAGATGAGATGACTCAGTCAGTAAGGCCACTTGCTGCCAGCCTAATGACCAAGTTTCATCCTGGGACCCTATAGTAGAAGGAGAGACCCAACTTCCATGTGTTATCTTCTGACCTCCACACACATACTGTGTTTTATATATGTGTATGCACACCTACATACATACAAAGATAATTGTGGTTTAATATTATCTTTTTCTTTTTCTTTTTTTTTTCTCGAGATAGGGTTTCTCTGTGTATCCCTGGCTGTCCTAGAACTCACTCTGTAGACCACATTGGCCTCCGACTCAGAAATCTGCCTGGCTCTGCCTCCCAAGTGCTGGGATTAAAGGCGTGGGACATCACTGCCCAGCTTAACATTATCTTAAAACAGACAAGAAATTTGAACAGGTAAACAGAAAACTATGAGCAGCCACATGCAGAGCGTATGGAAAGGCACACAATGTTGGGATATGCATCTTGAAACCTGGAAGGATGGCTACATGGTAAAATTACTTCTGTGCAGTTATGAAGGATTGAGTTCAGATTCCCAGCATATCCACATAAAAATTGGGTATAATTATATTATGCACACTTGTATGCCCAGCACAGGAAGCAGAGACAAGAGAATCCTGGGGCCTCAGTGGTCAGTCAAGCCAGATTCAGTGAGACAGCCTAATGTTGAAAATAGGGTGAACACCTAACATTGACCTCTGACCTCCACATACACAGGTGCACACACATGCACACCAAAGTAAATAAACAAACAGAAAAGAAAACGTGTGTGAAAACAATAATGAAATACCACTCTCTGCCTGTTAAAGATTAATGTCTGACAATAACAAGCGTTGACAAAGAAATGTTAAATAAATGGAATATTCTTATAGCAAGCATAGACTACAACATAATGGCAAAATGTATGGCCACTTCTGATCAATGCATATTTGAGATCAGAAGACCCTGCCTTGGTGTTTACTTAAAAGATATAAGACATATTTCCACTCAGAGGCTTGAAATAAATGTTTATGCCGACTTCATTCAAAACAGCTTCTCAAGGCAGCAAACAACTCAAATGTCCACCAACAGGTGAGAAACCATGAGCAATCTGAGAAAGATCCATATACCAGGAATAAAGGACAGCGACTCTCCACTACATTCAATAGCAGGAATGTTGCCCTAGTTACTTTTCTGTTGCTAGAACACTATGACCAAAAGGTTCATTTGGCTCACAGTTCCATCGGGATCAAGTCCATAATGATGAAGGGGACACAGCAACAGGCAGGCATGGAAACAGGAAGCTGGCTGATCACATTTTCATTCATACATAGTAAAGAGAGAGAGAGAGAGAGAGAGAGAGAGAGAGAGAGAGAGAGGGGGGGGACAAAAGTGGGGTAATGTGACATACTCTTAAAACCCACCCCTCAGTAATATACTTCCTCCAGGGATGCTATGCCTCTTAAAGGTTCCATAAGCTCGTCAAGCAGCCACTGATTGGGGACCAAGGGTTCAGATACATGGAGGGATTTCTCATTCAAACCAACACAGATGCCATAGTTACAAAACCAAAACCCCAGCTTGGGGATAGCTCAATGGGAAAGCACTGTCCATCTCTCAGCAAAACATGCTGTAGAATATACAAAAATAACTTATCAACCAATGCCTAAAGTTGAAGTTTTATTGTTCAAGGCCCAAGGGAAATCTGGAGAGGATACAGTACTCAGCGTCTCAGTGCATGGGTGTGTGCATCTGCTGAAACCCATCTTTATGACTCAGCTTATACTTTCCTTCAAAACTGAGGCTTATTTTATTTACCTTACAGTTTTGATACTGAAAGTCCAAACTGCATTGAGCAAGCTCAGGGATGTGTTTTGTAGACTGTTTGCTTAGTATACCCAAAGCACTCAGTTAGAACTCGATATGTCATAAACTAGGCATGACAGCACTTGAAAAGTGGAGGCAGGGATATTAGAAGTTTTAGGTCAGCCCAGACCCCATACAAAAGTGAAGAAGAGGCTCATGCCGAAGCAGGTGAAGGCAGAGTCCTGGGGGTCATTCTTACTCTTACAGTAGCTGACAGTAGTGGCAGAGTCCTGGGGGTCATTCTTACTCTTACAGTAGCTGACAGTAGTGGCAGAGTCCTGGGGGTCATTCTTACTCTTACAGTAGCTGACAGTAGTGGCTATTCCTGGTTTTCAACCTGACTATATCTGGAATGAACTGCAATCCAGAATTGGAAAGCTCACCAGTGACCCTAATCATGAGGCTGGGTGATACAAGTTTCTGACCTGGATCTTGGCATGGAGATCTTGAGGCATAGTGGCTATGAATTCCAGAAGATTAAAACAGCGAGACCTCTGAGTTGGTTGTTGCCTGTTTCTGGTGTCTTCCCAGCACCTCCCCTGCCTGGTCTGGCTGGTCTTTTTATCAGGCAAGCTGCACCCTTCCTTCCTCTATCCATATCCCTAGGGAACTTCTTTACACTCCTCTCCAGTTGCTGCCTCTCAGCATACACATTAACACCCACTGTGAGCCACTCCTCTCCCACTTCTCTCTGCTTCTGGGGACCACCATCTTTGATTGTCTAGAATATTACATGTCCTTCCTCGGCTAGCTGTTGCTTTATACTATGGCATCTTGGTCCCTATGTTTTCTCCCCAGAAAACAGAGATTCCAATCACCTGCTTTGACTCCTTCATCAGTGACTCTAACAGCATACCCACCTTCCCTTACGTTTATCATCATTGTATTACAAGCTGTCTAATATTGCAATAACTTGTTTAATGTCTTTTCTTCAATAGAACTATACACCGTTGGTCTCTTTTTACACACAGTTCTGTGGTTATTTGGCCAAATTCCAACTAAAGACATTAAGCAGAACTGTGTTCAACTTTGACTTTGCTCTCAAAGAGAACACTTTGGTCTTCACTTCAGTGTCCCCCTTCTACTAGCTTGTAACCTTTATAAAACTGGCTAAATCCAGCACCTCAGATGACGACAAATGCCTCTGACCCCAAGGAAACACCACACCTGTCTTACAGTGTTGGTCTTGGGCTGGCTGTGAATTTGTGGTGCTGGGATTTGAACCTTGGCCTTGCATATGCTAAGCAGTGCTCTACAATTGGAAATTGAGCTACATTTCCAATTCTAGAATTATGCATGAATATGAGAGACAGAGACAGACAGAGAGACAGGTTAGAGATTGTTCCCAGGCAGCGATATACACCTTTAGTTCTGCACTTGGGAAAGAGAAACAGACAGATCTCTGAATACAAGACCTCCAGAGTTCCCAGACATCCATAGCTAAACAGAAAACAAAACAAAACAAAACAAAGAAAAGAGAAAGGGAGATTTGATTGCTAGTGCCTAGACTCCTCCCTGAAAACTACTTCCCTTCCCCCACAGGAAGTATTTCCAAGCAGTCTTTGTTTTCACTATGGTTCCTCATATTCTTCCCCTTTCTCTCAAGGGTCCCATAAATATTTATTATATTCAATGATCTTTTTATATAACCTTTCAATTTTTTATTATCTAGTTATCTGAATGCCCTCTATGAGACCCACTCTCTCATACCTTCAATCTTACATTATAATGGGCAAAGGAGATTTAAGTGCAAATGCTTCTTACGGGTTATATTTGGAATCTAAACATGTCCCTGCCTCTAGGAGAGATGGAATAACCATGCTGAAATGGCAAAATCCAAGTCAGTGTGTAAAGGTCAAAGTAGACCTTGAGTTCCCAGGGATATTGGTGAGGAGAATGGCATAGCTTGTTGTGTAAATGGTCACGTACGGTAATACACGCTGTGATCCCTTCATATACACACCCAGGAGGCTGAGGCAGAAGATCAGGCTACAAAGTATGCTCAAGAAAGGCCAATCAGGACTACAAGAGACTTTGTCTCAAAAACTAAGAAAGAAAATAACCATGTGAACAGTCTTTCGGCTGTTTCTATTTCCACAATAAACCTTTTGGATTGCTCTGCTTAAAATATCTTACTAAAATGAATATTTGTCTGTGTCTGATCCTCTGCTTTGAATAATTTGTAGATTCCATTGCTCTGTGATAAACACCAAAATTGACTCTGTGGCTTGTGAGCCCTTTGGGGAGGCCCTTGACCTGTTCATATGTCCCCCTCCCTGGCTTTCTGCATGCCAGCCCCATCTCTCTCCCTTCATCTCCTTCCAAAGTGCCACTGCTTACCCAGGGAACAGCTGTACAAAGATTCTTTTCTTTCCTTCATCTCACCTTCTCTCCTTATGCCTCCCTCAATAGCTTAAAGCCTCCTGAAATACCACATTTCTAGAATACAATGCCTGAATCCATCCAGGTATGGCAGTTACTACTGATTATCAACTTGACCTAGAATCACCTTGAACCATGCCTCTGGGTATGTTTGTGAGGGCATTTCTAGATTGGGTTGCAGTAGGAAGACAGTAGGCAGAACAGCAGGAAAGCTCTTTAAACAGGAAGGTAAACAAACAACTTAAAATAGCTTCAGGAAGTCCCTGAAATTGACCAGATTCACTAGGCCCTTCACTGCCAGAGTAAACAGAGCCAAAAGTAAGGAACACTCTCAAAAGAACAGAGCTGTCAAGAAAACTCAGGACAAGCTAGGCTGCAAAGACTTGAAACGTGAGCAGCTCCCTAGATGCAACAGATATATCAGTCAAGCTGCCTGGAAGAGGCTTAGACCAACTGAGGTACCTGAACCAATCCAGGCATGTGGCACTCTGCCTGGCTATGACATGTCATGATAAATTGATAAGTAGAGCTTTCTTCTGCTTAAGACAGCATTTCTCAACCTGTGAGTTATATAACCTCTTTGGAGGTCATGAGACTCATTCATAGGGGCGGCCTGAGACCATTGGAAAACACAGATATTTACATTATGATTCATAACCGTTGCAAAATTATAGCTATGAAATAGCAACAAAATATTTTTTATGGTTGGGGGATTCACTACAACATGAGAAACTATATCAAATAGTCACACAATTAGAGAGGTTGAGGACCAATGGCTTAAGATAATGATTTTAGGTTTCGATGTTTTGTATTTTCTTTTGTCCTTAAGGCATCCATATAACAAAGATCCCTCAGTATTTCCTTTTCAAATAAAAGCATTCTAAATCACTATGCATTTCAAGGAGGCAAAAAAGGATGTAAGTATTGAGAACTAGAGTGAGTTAGAAATATTTCTCTCCCATTTCTTTAAAAATAAAGATGCCACATCTGCTTTCTGAGCCTCCTCTAGCTCCCCATTGATCAGATATTTGAAAACAGAAGGTGTGTACTAGCCCCTGAGTGCTAAATTATTTTTCTTTGGCTGGCTGTACCCGCAAATCAGTCTCTTCTGTTTCATTCTCCCAGGAAGAGCATCATTTCCATAAATCTTTTATATTATCATGTTTCCCATAGAGATAGAGAGTTGGACCTGTCAGCTGTGTGTACTTTTCTAGCACCTTGAAAATATCTGATAAAAAAAAAAATCATAGACTTCAGAAGCTGCAAGAGACTGGATGCTGATTTTAGTCTATACTGCCTACTTGCCATTCCTCACATAGTACTTGTTTGAACATCAGTAAATCTAAACCAGAAAGAATAAAAAATGTAATTTTAAAAGACCCAAAATGTTTGCTGGGCATGGTGGTACCTCCTGGCAATCCCTAGCACTTAGGAGTTGAAGCTTGAGGCTCTCAAGGTCCAGGACACAGACTGAGTTCCTGTCAAGCTATGGTTACACAGTGAAACCATCTTGAAATTAAAATATAAAAAAGAAAATCAGTTCAACGTTTTAGTAAATTGAACAATAAGCAATTTAAATAAGTAACCAAAATATGATATTTCTAAAATTTTTCAGATCTTACATATATGTTTTGTACATAGAGCATAGTCGCCCCTTATCCTTTATTCTCCTATGCCTCTCCTACTCTATTGTTCCTTTATATATGCATCTGTCTGTCTGTCTTTTCCTGTCTCTGTGTGTGTGTGTGTGTGTGTGTGTGTGTATGTATGTATGTATGTGTATGTATGTACGTGTGACTCTACTTTGGATATCTATTTATATTAGAATCTAATAATGATTAGCTTAGCGGTACCCTAGTGGGAATTAATGTATTTAGTTAAGGCATTAATGATGCAAGGTGCAAGGGCCAATGGTACTTAGCAGAAACAGGGCGGGGGGAGGGGGGGGAACCTGTGATGACTGACATCAGAGTTACTATTAGAATAGGAACTAGCGCCGGGCGTGGTGGTGCGTGCCTTTAATCCCAGCACCCGAAAGGCAGAGGCAGGCAGATTTCTGAGTTTGAGGCCAGCCTTGTCTACAGAGTGAGTTCCAGGACAGCCAGGGCTACACAGAGAAACCCTGTCTCAAAAAAGGAAAAAAAAAAAAAAAAAAAATAGGAACTAGTCATTTATTTCATCTTGGGTCCCATTTTTTTCTGCAATGTTTTGTTAGTGCAGCCAAATAATCTCTAACGATTTCCAAGTGACTTTGTGTAAAGAGAAGATTTTTCTCTTAAAGACATACAATAACCTCCTTGCTTTACATAGAGCAAATCAAGTACCTAATCCTATTGTAGAACTACTAGCAAATGAATCTACCTGTTGATATATCTGAATCTATTGACTTTTAATAAGCACCTTTTCTTGTCTATTGGTATAATAGACACTATAGGTACCATACTGTAGCCTCCCCTGCCTGAAGCCGGCTGATGCAAGCCTTGCTGCCACTGAGAATGAGACCACCTGGGGTGGAGCCTTCTGACCTAGATGGCTCTATTGTTCTGTCACTTGACACTGCTCTCCTCCAAGACACTGTTACCTGCTGAGAGGCCCCTGAGATATTCCGGAGGCACGTCCTATCCTGCAAGTCGCCTACAGGCTCCAGACACCAAGAATGACTGGTGGGGTGGGAGGGGGTGGGATGGGCCTCCCCCCCCTCCCCCCAAGCACACTCTCTTAGTAAACTCTCAGGCCTTGATCAGAATGTTGTCTTGGCTCCATTATCTTCTCTCGAAGTCTAAGTCTCTTTCAGCCCCAGCCTGCCTCCCAGGTGTACCCAGTTCATGTAGGCCACAGGCCGGCAAACAACACCATTTTGTCCCCTATAACAGAGACTTTCCTTTTGACCTAACATTTCAGCCTTTTGTAAGGGGTAATATGCTCCCTTCTGCAACAGTTTCCTTCTGAAATTAAGATGCCACAACATTGTCCGTGTCCAGGAAGACAGAATAGTAGTTGAAGGTCTGGAGGCGGTTCAGGCAATGGGCATTTATCAGAAGCAGCTAGTTAGCAGACCCAGGTGAAGAGGCATGGAGCAGTGATGTCAGTTGGACTGGTTCACATCAGCTTTCAGCAAGCCCAGGGCAAACAGCCATTCGGAGCAGTTTATAGTGTGCAGCTGATTCCTGAATTGTGTCTTTCAGCCAAGCAGAAATCTGGTGAGATAGATATAAACCAAGGACTGAAGTTAAAAGTTTAGGAACTTTAAGGGAAATCTTAAATTTGGAACTTTCAAGACCATCGTCCTGATAGCTTGGGGTTGGGGGGAGAACACCTAAGACTAGGGCAGAAAGAGAGATCACACCCTCAGCTCAGAAATGCATAAGTGGGAAAACTTAGGCCATACTTATCTGGAGTCCATTTGACTTTTGAGAGGTGAATCCAAGTCTTATGACTCCCTCAACTCCATAAAGCTTGCATCATTTTTTTTAGTTTACAAAAAGAGATAAAAGTTTTAGATATATTAGCATCACCACTGCTCTGAAATCCATGTTTTTGAAAAGCTAACAGGTGTTTGTAAGACAGCTGGAGTAAACTCACTCCTTTGAGTCATAGTGAAAGCTATGGCACTGGGTTAAAACGAATGAACATTCTTTTCTCTCTCCAGAAGGATGGATGTATACAGATTGGACACTGATGCTTATAGCCTAATGAGAAGTACCTTTAAGTCTATACTTAGAAAACTACTGAAGGAAATTTGAAATCTTGTGCTTGCGACTGACAATAGTAAGTCCTTTACCAGCTTATAAGTACTTGTTGTGGATAGCCCTGGTGCTGTTTGTTTGGTTGGTTTTTGTTTTTTTTCGAGACAGGGTTTCTCTGTATAGCCCTGGCTGTCCTGGAACTTACTTTGTAGTTTGATGCTAATTTTGCTCTCCTGGGAGGGACTTTGGACAAGGAGGGAGTCATAACCAGGTGACTTCTTGTGAACCAATCCCCTAATGAATAAAGGAGCCAATCACTGGGCGAGTAGGCGGAACTTACAGTTTGGACAGAGGAAGAAAAGGAGAGTTAGGCCTTTTTTGGGACAGGGATAGTGTCAGGACAAGATGAAATTATGAATGTCTCTCGGTTTCAACAGCGGATTCGTCAGGATTTGCCACCAGAAGATTTAGATTTAATAAGGTTTACAAGTGAGGATTTTAGTTGTTGCACCCAGTGCTTGAGTTACCATTGTCATTTCTGAACTAAGTTTATGTTGAGTTTTCCTTCACACAGTGGCTCATCTGGGTTCAAGAGAGAAAGGTACCGTGGCAAAGCGTGGGTTTGCCTGAGGTACACCACAAAGGCCGTGGGGGATTTCAAGCATGGGGCTGGTGTGGTAGCGACACTCTAGTGGGAACCTATCGAGCTGGATGGAGATGTTTTGGTAGCTCCAGGCAAGAGAGTCTTACCATAAAAGCAGGCCTGCCAGGATGGAGAGTTGCCAAGAAGGTGGTTTTTTGTTTGTTTGTTTGTTTGTTTGTTTTTTAATATTTCCCGCAACAAGTACTCTATTGATCAATATTAAAACTCTGAACTTTTGAAATCTTAGTATAATAGCATAGAAGAAGGAAAGAAAACGGAAACATTTATTACCTTAAATTACTTTTCTTATACCTTTAGGACTTGTACTTATACAACTCAAAACAGTTCCTTAGACCCTCAGAAATGACTTAAGATTCCACATTCGGAGACCTTTACACACCTTAGAACATTTTTCTTAGATCCTCCAAACTTACATATACTTAAAATCTTTTTTATCCAACCATTTACCATGAGACACAAGTTACTGAGAATAATCATTGCAAAGCAAATTCATAAAGTTACATTTGAGACCTGTTTATCTGTTAACAGGAAGCCTATTATCAAGGCAAAACTGTCTTTCTTTCTCAGCAGGAGACCTAGTAGCTCCAGAAAAAGCAAAGCCTGATCTTTTCATATAAAACAAACCAATAAGGTAGCTTGCAGCCTTGGGGAAGAAGCCGCTTGTTTCTGTCAAACCTAGTCATCCGAGCTGCCAGGGCCATCAGAGATTTGAGAAGGATAAATTATAGCTGAGAGCCTAATCCAAATGGCCTATGTATTAATTAAAATGACAAAGACTAACCAAGTACCTAGGGGATTACCCTAGTCTCCCTTGGTTTTGATGGCTTCATCAAAGGCAGAGGCTTCCGTGAAGTGTCAGTCTTCCGCTGCCAGGCGCAGAAACTCTGAGTCTCCTGTGTAGACACCTGGTGTACCTTGCCTAGACACAGCGGGACAATCATCTCTCCAGTGTCCTGCTTGTCCACAGTTTGGGCAGAGTCTTGTTGGTGGGTGAAGCATGTACACTTTTGCTTAGTAGTTAGCTACAATCCAGTTTGTACCCTACTTTGCTTACTTGGAAAGTAAGGCTTGCTTCTAGGAGCTGGCATTTCTGTCTATCACAGGAAGCCTTTTCCTTTAAGTACTTTAAATGCTGTATTCAGCAGATCTCTGAAGAGCTTGAAGGCCATGTTCTATTAAGTATACATGATTTTTAAACAAACTTTGGTTTTAGTTTACTAGTTTTAGTCTTAACCTTGAAAACAGACAAAAAGCCAAATAAAGTTTGTCTCTGTAAATGGATTACATCTGAAGTTAGGCTGACTATAAGTGAGTTCTGAGAACATTAAAGAATTTGATCATTTGTGACACGACATCCATTAAGTTGCATGTCTTAACTATCTTGAACAGTTTACATAAGTTCGTATCTTTTATAAGATTAAAATTTCAACTTTATTTATTAAGTTTGAGCCTTTAAAAAAAATGCCAATTTTTTTTTGTTTTGGTTTGGTTTTTTGTTTTTGTTTTTGGGGTTTTTGTTTGTTTGTTTGTTTGTTTGTTTTTTCGAGATAGTGTTTCTCTGTGTAACCCTGGCTGTCCTGGAGATGACTATGTAGACCAAGCTGGCCTCGAACTCAGAAATCCGCCTGCCTCTGTCTCCCAAGTGCTGGGATTACAGGCACCACTACTGCCCGGCAAAATAACAATTTCTAGATTGAAGTTTTTTAGTAACAAAATAAAACTTTAAATCATAAATACATTCCATGGGGAGATTGGCAACTTTACTTTGTGATCCTTTTAGAGTATGCAATTATAAAATTGCACAGTTAATTATATGATTCAGCTTATCAAAATACCTACAACTTAGCAAAATTAGCAAAGACAAAGAGGTTAGACATGCATTTTTAAATCGGTTTCTGTTAGTCTAATATACCTTTGGTAAGAAGAAACAGTCTATAGACTCTGCCAGACTGCTTAGGTCATGTCTTGCTGCATCATAAGATATGAATATCCCAGTTTCTAATGTTTTGTGGTTGGTTCTCATTGCTAAGTCCCTAAATATTTGGTCTTTTATTTTATTTTCAAGATTACATATTAATAAAGACATCATAATATAAAACTTTTTTTGTTTGTTTGTTTTTTTTTTTTTTTTTTTTTTTTTTCGAGACAGGGTTTCTCTGTATAGCCCTGGCTGACCTGGAACTCACTTTGTAGACCAGGCTGGCTTTGAACTCAGAAATCTGCCTGCCTCTGCCTACCAAGTGCTGGGATTAAAGGCGTGCGCCACCACGCCCAGCAATATAAAACATTTTAGACATAAAATATACCATAGCCTTATAAATTTAAATATTTAAAGAAAATATCAGGTTTTTTTTTTCATTTAAATTTTCTGAAAAACTCCAAGATTTCCTTTTAAAGAAGTTTAAAATATCTCAACTGCTGGCCCCTGCAATACCAAAATAAAATAAAATAAAATAAGTACCCATTTTAAAGTATCTTTTTTTTTCCTTCAAGAAAGAAACAGGACACAACAAAAAAAATCTTCAAAAGTACAAACAACTCAATGATCAATATCTGGGAGCCACTCACAATCCTCTGGGTTTCCCTAAGGATCTTGGGTCACCTCTGTAGCCCCACCCTTTCAGCACATACAGTCTATCTTCTAGGCCCCAGCAGGCTGCATTTCATTGCAACTATTGCCTCAGGTGACCATCACATGACAACAGCATCTCCTAAACTGCTGGGGTCCCTCTCCTAGGCTCCCTTTAGGAACTGCAGCCCTGCCACATAGTGCCAAGCCTCAGCTGCTCTCCAAGACCCCTTCCTGTCTTTAAAACAAATACCTCCGGGATGACTCTTACATGAAAACATTCAGCTGCCAGCAAGAGGTATGTTCTTGTGTATGAACACATGGAGGCAAAGTTTTAATACCTTATTAAACAAACATGGTTTTTAAATTCTATCTTTTATAAACCTTGTTTTTATGACGTTGTTTTCAGGACAAGAATTATCATACAAACCCATCCTAATCTAAAATATCTTGGAGTTGTCTTGGTTGGTTTATATAATGTGATTACCTTTAATCAGGATGGTGATGAAGTCACATGAATTCCACCCTCTCCAGGGTGACATCATAGCACATGGTTCCTTTAAAATTATCTACATATAAATTTTTAACCATCAACCCCTCTATGCTACAAGATTAAACTAACTTTTTTTGTTATAGATTTTAACAATACCAATAAATATTGAGGTAAAAAAAGTTCACATAATAGTCTTATAAATCTTGAGTCAAGATTTATGTCTCCGCAAAGTTTTATGCAGTTAAATGAAACCAGGTTTTTTGTTTTTGTTTTGTTTTTGCGTTCTACTTTCCTTTCTTCTCTCAGTCACAGACTCAAGTGGCATGCCTGGCATAGAGGAAACTTTTAGATAAGTATCCTTGGGTCTAGAGAAGAAAGAACCATATCCTAACTTCAGAGTCAGCTTTCTTTTTTTTCTTTTTTTCTTTTTTTTTAGATTTATTTATTTATTATATGTAAGTACACTGTAGCTATCCTCAGAGGGCATCAGATTTCGTTACGGATGGTTGTGAGCCACCATGTGGTTACTGGGATTTGAACTCGGGACCTTCAGAAGAGCAAGAGCAGTCGGCGCTCTTAACCACTTAGCCATCTCGCCAGCCCTCAGAGTCAGCTTTTTAATAAAGAACAGCATAAAACAACTATTACCAACACCCAAAAGACACTTTAATCCCTGCTAAACTGAATCCAGTGACTAGAAAGCTCAGTGGTAAATTTTGAGCCCTTGCCATCAAATCAGCAATGGCAAGTAGTATTATCAGTAGTGCCTGGCAGCAGCAGAGATAGCAAAAACAAACCAATAGAAACAGAACAGAAAGCTCACACACTCAAAGGAGACCGGTCAGAAAGCAAACATGTAGTGGCCACCATCATTCATAAATTCAGCTGTTCCTGATCCATATCTGTCTTTGCTCCTATGTTTGCAACAAAACATATAAAACACACCAGTAAACACACATTAAAAAACAAAAACAAACAAAAACCCCCAAAACAGAAAAAACTTTCCAAACATCCAGAACCAAGCAGCAGACAGGCAGGTAACATCTTGCTTTTTGCCCTAGATTGGAGAGTATTTAGGTCCTGTTGAACGCCTCCAAGTCCCAGATTGGAATTCCACAGAACAGAACCAGATGTGACTTACCAGGAGATGCCTCTGTAGATGCTTGCTGCTTTTCTCAACATGGCAGTTCACTCTGATAGTCTGAAAAACTGAAAGCCAAAACCTTAAAACATCTCAAGGTATACACTTCCTGACATGGGCTCTTAGCCCCAAATCTGGCTTTCAACTTTGGATTGGGTGGTCTGATCTCGCTGGGGCCTCCAGAAAATGTTAATTCCACAAAGCAAGAATAACACCACTACCACAAATATTGAGACAAATTTGAAGCAAGCTTTAGCAAATATTAGCAAGGGCGATGGGCACTAATCCATACCCAGGATTCCCAGAAAATGGATGCAAATTACATTACTCCAGTGCTTTGAAAGGCAAAACCAATAAGACTACATACTTCTCACCTTTATCCACTATCCCCACAAGTACATTCTGACATACCTCATGCCTACATACCTCCTACCTGTGACCAAGCACATCCTGTACAGTTGGGGTAACCACCCTTGTTTACAGAAGTGAAAACATGTGGCTTGTTATTCTATATAAACATCCCCCAGATTTCCAAGAAGTTATCTGGCTTTGGATATGTGGGGTTTACAGATTAGAGGCATTTCTACTTTATAGATATCTTAAGTACAGTAATTTAAACTTAAAACATAATTTTAGCCCTCACATTTGGTCCCCCCCTTTTTGTTTTTAATCTTATTTGTTTACTTATTTATTTTAAGTGCTTGTTCATTTTCTAATGAAAGGAAGGGTATGAATTTATGAGGTAGAGAGGTGTGGGTGATCTGGGATGAGTTGAGTGAGGGAAAACTAGAATATTTTTAAAAGCTATTTTCTACCCCTTCCCTTTCTCCCTCTTGCTTCAGTCCCACTTGCTCTGGGCCCTGCTCCCCACCCCTGAACCCACCCCCCCCCTCCCTGCTTGCTCGAGACCCTGCTAACCTGTGATATGGCTTAGCAAGTAGGAGTGCAGGCTTCTGTCAGCAATCACTTGTTGGCATACACAAAAGTGCCTGGGTTTGCTGATTGTATATAGGATGGAGCCTGAGGTGGGGCAGTCTCTGGATGGTCATTCCTTCAGTTTCTGCTCCACACTTTAAAGAGATTCATCTCTTAAAGGTTCTGACTTTTACATGTCAGCCACATCAAGTGCACATCAGAATTACACACACACACACAGACGGACACACACACACACAGAGAGAGAGAGAGAGAGAGAGAGAGAGAGAGAGAGAGGGAGAGGGAGAGAGAGAGACAGAGACAGAGACAGAGACAGAGACAGAGACAGAGATGATAGTTTGTTTCTCTTGATGAGATTATAGGAATGTTCAAGTTTGTATCATGATTTCCAAACTTGGACATTCACTTTGATTATAACTAACAGAGAACTACGACCCATTCACAGATCCAGATGTCCATGACTCTGGGGTCAATCTTTTCCAGCTGACCCAATCTTTTTTTTTTTTTTTTTTGGTTTTTCGAGACAGGGTTTCTCTGTGTAGCCCTGGCTGTCCTGGAACTCACTCTGTAGACCAGGCTGGCCTCGAACTCAGAAATCTGCCTGCCTCTTCTTCCCAAGTGCTGGGATTAAAGGCGTGTGCCACCAAGCCCAGCTCAGTTGACCCAATCTTAAGCCTAAACAAAAATAAAGATAGAAAATTGTCAGGCATGTTCTCAGTATACTTTTTCAGTGGACTCTTTTGTGTGTGTAGTCTATAAATATAAAATTATGGATGATGTGTATATTTTAATTGTCTATTTGTTGGTAGTCTATGCTTATATGAAAACCCTTCCTAGAAAATAACTAAGAGTTTCATAATAAATGTCAGTTTCTCTTCCACTTGGGTAGCAGTTCTCAACCTGTGGGTAATGAATTCTTTGCAAACCTCTTTCTCCAAAATACATTATGATTCATAACAGTGGCAAAATTATAGTTACAAAGTAGCAATAAAAATAATTTTATGGTTCAGGGTCACCACAACATGAAGAACTACTGTATTAAAGGGTTACAACATTAGGAAAGTTAAAAAGCACTACTTTATAGCTTTGATCAGTCATTTAGGGAAGTATGGTAGAAGAGGCTATAATAATAAAAGTGTGTGGCAGTTTTCTCTAGGAGAAAGGAGTGAGCCTTTGTAGCTGACCTGATATTAGATCTATAGTTCCACCAAAGACTTCTTCTCCCTGCTGTGTTTATCAATAATTTAGCTATTGTGGTACACAGAGGAAGTGATTTATATTTACAGAAAAAAATTTTTTGAGTCCTCTGCAGAACATAAAGCCACCTGGCCCAGCAGTAAATCTACATGCATATGTAGTAGATTACTACCTTTCACATGATGTCTAAAGATCTAGTAAGTCAAAAGTGCTTTTTTTTCTTCTATGTATGAACAAGGGCTGGCATGGAAATTTATGAGTTTTGTCACTGACTTGTTCTAAGACCTTGCATAGGGGGAAGTATAAGTTTTCAGGTTTTACAACAAATCTAACACATTCTCTAGAAACTACTCCTTTCAAATGAGTGTATATCCATATAACTTCAGGGTCTGCATATATGTACACACGTCCTATTCATGCAGAAGTTCATTATACAAGGTTCGTGTATTCTTTTTTTTTTAAGATTTATTTATTTATTATAAGTAAGTACAATGTAGCTGTCTTCAGACACCCAAGAAGAGGGCATCATATTTCATTACAGATGGTTGTGAGCCACCATGTGGTTGCTGGGATTTGAACTCAGGACCTTCAGAAGAGCAGTCAGCGCTCTTACTGAGCCATCTCACCAGCTCCCAGGTTCATGTATTCTTAAGACCAAGAATGTCATTTCATGAACTGTATTTTATTTTTGCAGGCCATGTAGAAGTAGATTGTTTAAGTCAGATTCCTTGTGTCATTAAAAATTAAATGTTAAGGTGGTTCTGCTTGTGACCTCAAAACATGGGAAATGGAGGCTAGGGTCTCTGAAGTTCAAAGTTATCTTTAGCTATGAGGGGGTTTGAGTTTGGCTTGGGAAACAGAAGACTCTGTCTCAAAAGTATGAGGGAGTATGATTGAAATATTTTAAAATGTAGCTTGGTTTTGCAAAATTTAGAGATCAGTACAGAAAGTGCGGGAAGCGTTGTGGCCGCATGGGCCAAGAAGTTTACTGTCTTGCCCGAGCATGCGCAGTGAGGCTGCATGAGTGGGCTGTCTGCCAGGCTGGACTGTTCCTCGTGATCCGGACCTGTCAGGCTATGGGTGACCGACCTGAGCTCGTGCCTGCAGCATGTATGAATTCTGATTGGATGAGGTGGGGTGGAGCTAGATGAGGTCAGTCTGCACGGCACGAAAGGGTGAGAAGAAGGCAGTAAGTAGAAGAAGCTGTTTTAAGTAAAGCTGCAAGTAAAGATGCAGAAGCTGCATGAACCCGTCTTGGTGTCTGTGTCGTTCTTGTCTCTGCGGCAAGCAGAGACTGCGACAGAAAGAATTTATCGGTTTAAAAATAACCATACTGTAACACTGATATCATAGAGAAGGAGATACATTTTGCCATTTGTCTCTGTGGCCAGGACTATGTACAAGTGAAATTAAGCGCATGCTGGGTTTTTTTTTTTTGTTTGTTTGTTTGTTTGTTTGTTTGTTTTTTCTTCCTTTTTAGAGGTAGCTGCAAATCACTGAAGACTTGAGGCAAAGATGTAAATATAGCACTGTGGTAAAGTGACACTAGGGGCCAGGAATGGCCAGGGAGGGTCTGTGTGTTGGGATCCTCAGCATTCAGGGACAGGAAGGAAATGCTGTAAATGACCTTTTTCTTCACCTCTACCATTTCATCTTGTTATTTGTTCATTTGTTTGTTTATTACTCCTCCTCCTCCTCTTTGAACAATGTCTCACTCTGTAGTAGCTCAGGTTGATCTGAGACTCATGTATATCCCAGGCTGTCAAGGAGCTTGCGGAGAGCCTCTGCCTACTAAATGTAAGAGTGGCTCTTTCATGCCTGACAGTTATCACTGTTCTATTTTAAAATACTTTGGTTTCCTTCAAATTCTTGTGCTATATAGTCTTTCCAATTTCCATTATGTAATGTAGAGAGGGGTCTGGGGATATAACTCAATGACAACATGATTGTCTGGCCTGCACGATGTCCTTGGTTCCATCCCTATATGGTGATGGTAGTGGTGGTGGTGATGACAAAGCTAATTAAGGCTTTAATGTGTTCCTAACAGATCGTTTCTAATATGGCCCTCTTGTTCTGTCCCTTCCGGATGAGTGGGGAACGTATCTGGCACCTTCCTACAAAGAGCATCAAAAGCATTGCTTCCCAGACTCCCGAAGCCAATGGAAATCCTTCCTGCTTCAAGGGCTGCCCATAGCCATGGTGACAGCCTTTCCTTTGCCTTCTGCCTTAGTCACTTTTCTATTGCAGGAAAACAACAGCAACAACAACAACAGCAAAACCCCGGTATGACCGAAGCAGCTTACAGAAGAGAGTTTATTGGTGCTTATGGTTATAGAGGATTACTCCATGGCCATTATGGTAGAGAGTATGGAAGTAGGTTGGTAGGCATGGTGTGAGATCAGTAGCTGAGAGCTTACATCTGATCCACGAGCAGGAGGCAGAGAAAACAGAGCTGTCTGGGAACAGCAATGCAGGTCTTGAAACCTCAAAGCTACCCACCCCCAGTGACACACTTCCTCTAACAAGGCCACACCTCCTGATCCTCCCCAAACAATTCCATCAACTGGGAACCAAGCATTCAAATGTATTGGTCTGTGGGACTTATTTTCACTCAGACAACATGCCTTCCATATTTCTTACCAATCCCCTTCCTTCCTTCCTTCCTTCCTTCCTTCCTTCCTTCCTTCCTTCCTTCCTTCCTTCCTTCCCCCCTCCCTCCCTCTCTCCCTCTCTCCTTTTCTTTTCTTTTCTTTTCTTCTCTTTCTCTTTCTTTCTTTGTTTCTTTCTTTGTTTCTTTCTTTCTTTCTTTCTTTCTTTCTTTCTTTCTTTCTTTCTTTTTTTCTTTCGTGTGACAGTGTTTTTCTGTACCCTTGGTTGTCCTGGAGCACACTCAATAGAGCAGGCTGGTTTCAAATTTAAAAAGGTCCACCTGTCGTTTCCTTCCAAATGCTGAGATTAAAATCATGCAATACTACCACTTGGCACAAATCCATTTTCTTGGCAGAGCTGAGGTGAATCTAAAACCCTTCTAGCAAAGGAGGATACGAAAAGTTGCTCGAAGGTTGACAGGACAGGGAAGACATAGTAAAGAATCCAGAGACCTCACGACAATACTTCTCTCCTTTGTGTATTACCCAGCCAATGCAAGCAGTCCTGTTAGACTAGAATAGAAGCATTAAGTATGCATGGGGAAGACAGATTAGTGGCTGGAGAGAACTGGAGAGAGGGAAAGGAAAAGGAGAGAAAGAGAGACTTAAAGATAGAATAGATTAAATAGGTATTCACTAGAAGTCCATTATGGCTCTTAAACAGGAAGGCTACATCATTTAAGCAATCCTTTAGGACAAAGGATAGGATGGACTTCCTGGCTGTGTGCTCTTTCAGCGGAAACAGAAAAGCAAGGTAGAAATTGCATGTAGGGAAGCCTTTCAGAAGACAATGTTAAGAACCCCCTAGTGGCATGTGAACCTTGATCGTAGTACAAAATCCCAACTAAGGGTCTTTGTGGGAGATGTAGCCCCTGGTCCAGAAGAACTATTCTGTTCTTAACAACATTCTACTATAACTAGGTGGTGGTAGGACACTAGGGGAGGCAAAGGCAGGCAGATCTCTGAGTTTGAGGCCAGCCTGTTTTATGAAGTGAGTTCTGGGACAGCCAGGGTACACAGAGAAATACTGTCTCAAAACAAACAAACAAACAAACAAACAACACCAACAACAAAACTTCCTGTATCGTGAATACAGGATATAGCTCAATTGGTACTAGTGCATGTCTATAGGTAAAAACAACCTGTGTTTTAATTCCCAGAGCTATATAAATTGGGTGTGGTGGTGCACATCTGTAAGGTCATCAAAAGAAAGGAAGAACAATAAAAGACACTTTTCACAATGAGCTCCATCTTCTGCTCCACCCTCCAGGGAGACCTGCTTCTATCAGACCCATCCTTCAGTCTCCTACATTCTGCATGCATATGTCATCTATAGACCCTTCAGGACATGCATACTCATCACGCAGCTCTTTATAGGGCCTTTCTGGAGACAGTATGAACTAGAATGGCTGCTCTTTAGTGGGGAGAGGCAAATAAGAAGGAAATGCCAATGCATTAGAAGGTCAGGGAAAGGTGGGGGATGGTAGAATGCCAAGCCCTTTTCTCTTTTTTCTTTCGTCCTTCCTTCTTTTGTGGTTTTTATTTCTTTTTTTTAAAACAAGGTCTCTGATAGACCTGGGTGGCCAGATTTGCATCATCTCTAATCTTCCTGCTTCCTTGCTGCTCCAGAGTTTGAAGATTATAGGCGTGGCTATCATACCCAGTGTATGCAGTGCTGAGTGTGGAATCCAAGGTTTTGGTTGTGCTAGGCTGGCACTCTACCCTCTGAGCCACATCTCCAGTCCACACTATGACTTTCTTCATTTCATCCTGCTTCCCAACTTTCACAGCAAATTTTCTTTATATTCTGTATCTTCCCTGACCAACTTCCCTGACTGCCTCATGTGTTATCTATACAAACAATAGCGACACTCCCACTTCTAAAACGTATTATAAATATGTGGCCAGACAGAAAACATGGGAGTTTCTAGAGCTAGCTGTCTGTCAAATAGTTAGTGTAAGCTTAGATTTTTTTTCAAACCCTACTTTTAATAAGGGTTTTAAAATGCTTTAACCTCCCTTCTAGTCCACCCTCTGGCAGAGATAATAGAAAAGAAAGATTATTAGGATACAGGGAAAGTGGAGCTGTTTAGAAATTGTTCTTTGGAGCAAATTCAATCTGCGTTGTCAGGAAATCAGCAGTTAAGTTCACGGAATCAGCAGCAGCAACTCCATCCACTTGAAAATACTTCATGAATATACCTGCAGTTCAGTTCAGTAGTGTTGGGATAGCAAACTCGAATCAACAGCAGTGGCATGATCTAGCAGAAACAGCCAGTTCTCCTCTAAATCAGCACGAGTCAGTGGGAGCAACCAAGACCAACAGGGGGGCCAGGAGAAGCTCTTAGTACCTCTTTCAATGAAGTGAAGATCATTGTAGATGCAAAACCAATAAAACATTGCAAAGTTAGCTATGAAAGTCCGCTCTCCCCACCCCACCCCCCATCACTGTCCATTGAGTCCTATTTATACTTCTTTCAAACATCATGTGTTCTCCCATGGGTCTTACCTCCCCTGGTGAGTCTGTCTTAGCAAAACTCCATATGAGTCTGTATAATCTGACACTTGATCTGACATCGGATCACTTTGCCAATTGGTCTGAGTCCCTGGAAGCAGCAAAAAGCCACCAGAACACCATCAAAAGTTTTTTGGTGTGTTTCTTTTTATGAAGTCACAGCAAACCATAACAATTAAGGAACAGCAAGGCATACTAATACCATCCAGTGTCATCTACCATCAGTTGGATCCTTCTTAACATCATGTGTTCTTTCGCATGTTTGCTTTAGCAGAACATCCTTCCACCCATGTCTGCCTCAGGAAAACATCCTTTGATGTAACTGACTTTCCAAAGAAACCAGAAGTTTCCACTTCAGTTAGGGAGATCACATTTGGCATAGTAGCATAGTTACCATTTTTTGGAAGCCTAGTTGATGAAGTCATATGGTAGGACTTGAGAGAAGACTGACATTGGATGTTAGAAGGGAGGAAAGTCGAAACTTCGATCAAGGTTAAGATGAGCAGATTTATAAGAATCTTTTTAATGAAACCAGGACACTAATGGACAGAGGGATTGATCTGGGCTAAAATAGGTTAAGAGGAATTTTGTGAGTGGAATATGGAGCATGAAGAATACCGAAACTTAGAACACAGGTCCCTGGACCTTCTCATGACTCTCACATCAGTCTGGTCTCAGGGGCTGACCTTAGTTAAAGGAAGACTTGCTGCACTGCATTCTGTCTGTGTATTTAAGAACACTCTGAAGTCATCCATATTTGTTCCTGAAAGAGACCAACAAGAAGTGCTGACTACAAAGGAACAAAATTAGCTCATCCCAGGAATTGGGAAAGATCTGTCTGTGGGAGAATCAATTAATTGAATGAAAAGTCTTGCCGTTATCCATTATTCTATACTTGTTTATTAAATGCGGAAACTTTTATAAATCTTCATTTAAAATACTGATGTTGAGTAGCTGGATATGTGAAAAAGATTTATCATTCAAAAAGAGATTATATAGTTAAAAAGAGAGTGAAGAATGAATAGATAAGAGAAATGTAATATATTAACACAATGAAACTGTCTTCAGCCAGTAATGTTTAAAAAAAAAAAAAAAAAAAGAACACAACCAGGCATGAGCACATATAGAGCAAATTAAGCCCATCACAGATAGATAAAAATGCTTCCTATAATTTGTAGTTCTCAGATTTTGCATAGATGTATAAAAATTCTGTATGCATATATGACATCAAAATAGAAGTAAAGCCGCCCAGAGGACAAGGGTTCTGAGAGACTGGTGAGGGATGAGTGTAAGGGGTATGCTCAACATACAATATATACATGAATGAAACTTTTAAAATTAACAAATTAAAACATAGATCAATTCTCAAGTATTGAAAAAACTGTGCAATGTGAAAATTTACAATAGAATTTTGGAATTGGTAATTGAAAGTTTAGAATGCTAAATATATTAAATAATATCTTAAGGGTTTTACTTGGGGGTGAGGGGGCTGCTGCAAAAAATTCGGCTGTTATAAGCATTTGCTTTTCTTGCAGAAGACACAAGTTAAATTCCCAGCTCTACACAAAGCAGTTCACAACTGCCTATAGCCATAGCTTCAGGAGTTCCACGGGTATTGTACACAATGATACACAGACACACACTTATCTACACAACTAAAAATAAATAAATACAATCTTTAAAAAGTGTTTAAATTGCCAGGCTATGGTGATGCATATCTTTAATCCCAGTACTCAGGAGATAGAAGCAGGTAGATCTCTGAGTTCAAGGCCAGCCTAGTCTATAAAGTCAGTTGTAGGAGAGCCAGGACTACACAGAGAAACCCTGAAAGAAAAAACAGTTTAAATTGAAATACTTTACAAATTACATAATAGATTTAAATGACTAGCTAAATAAGATAGAAGATTTGATCAGTTGAATTACTGATTCATTTGACATGTATATGTAAGTATACATATAACCCTATAGATTCAGATGTGGTCCAAGAAATGGCTCAGCAAACTTGGCTACCTGAGTTGTTTAGTTTATTTATACTTGTCTAGTTTAGTTTATTGAAACCCTTGTTTGCCTAGTGAAAAGCTAGCCTTAGCTAGACTCCCCATAACCCACTTACAGTAAAAGAGAAGAACCAGCTTCCCAAAATTGTTCTCTGATATCTACATGTATACCAAAATACATGTGAATGTATGCACATACGTCATACACACACACACACACACACACACACCACAATTATAAGGAAAATAAAAATTAAAAAGGTCTAGCTATATGTACATGCAATTTGAGTAAAGAAGCTAATGCCTATTTTCTTCTTTATTGTAGTTAACTTCTGACTAAATTATTAGAAAATTAAATTTGTATTTCACATTTGTCTGCCTGTCTAAATCAAAATGCCATATTTTAGCTAAAAATAATCAAGCTAGCTGGGCACAGAACATACCTTTGACCCCAGAACTCAGGAAGCAGAGGCAAGTAAATGTTTGAACCTAACCTATTCAACAAAGTTCCCAGGATAGAAGGGCTACATGCAGAAATTTTGTCTCAAATGCTCCACTCAAAAAGAAGAAGAAGGAGAAGGAGGAGGAGGAGGAGGAGGAGGAGGAGGAGGAGGAGGAGGAGAAGAAGAAGAAGAAGAGGAGGAGGAGGAGGAGGAGGAAGAGGAGGAAGAAGAAAAATGAACTCACTAGATAGGAATGGCCTAGGAATTACCCACTAGAAGTTTACTGACTTTGGTGTTAATGGTAGCAACTGTAGTAATTTGGTTTAGCCAAAAAACAAAAACAAAAACAAAACAACCCCCCCACACACACACATACACATACATACACACCTAACTAACCACATCCTATTTCCTTGAAAAGGAAAAATGTAATAAACTAAACACAAAGAATATATTATTATGACTGGTGACTTGAATGAATAGGCTCATATATTTAAAAGTTTAGTCATCAAGGAGTGGAACAGTTTAGAAAGGATTAGGGGGCGTGGCCTTGTTGAAATAGATGTGGCTTTGATGAAGGAGGTGTGTAACTGGGGATGGGTGCTGAAGTTTCAAAGGACCCTTGGCCTCGATTCCCACACCCCTCTCCAGCTGCCTGAGGATAGGGATGCAAAGCTCTCAGCTCCTGCTTCACAGACATACCTGCTTGCTTTCTGCCATGATGATCATTGACTCACACTCTAAAACTGTAAGCAACTCCCAAATTAAATACTTTCTCTTGTAAGAGTTTCTTTGATCATGGTGTCTTTTCACAGCAATAGAAAAGCAAGTAAGACAATGATATGAGTATCACTGGCTCTTCCAAGGTTGATGTAAACATTGTTTTCCTTTTTTTAAAAAAAATATTTTTATTAAATTTGCATTAAATTTGCATGTATGTATATATGTGTCTGTGTATGTGTCTTTATGTGTGTGTGTGTCTATATGCATGTGTGTCTGTATGTGTTCAGTGTCTGTGTGTGTGTGTTTCTGTGTGTATGCCCATATGTGTATGTGTGTGTATGTGTCTGTACTGTGTGTCTGTATGTGTGTCTGTCTGTCTGTTTCTCTGTCTGCCTGTATGTGTGCATGCATACACAGGAGTGGAGGAGAGTGAACAGTTTCTAGAATCAGCTCTCTAATTCCACCCTATTGATCAAACTCAAGTCAACAAGGTTGGTGGCAGGTGTACTGACTTACTGAGTCATCCTGCCAGCTACCACCACTATCACCTTTAAAATTTTTTTCAGAGCATGGTATCAGGTCATCCAGGCTGTAGCTAAAGATAATCCTGAACTCCTCCTACCTCTATTCTTCAAGTGCTGAAATAATAGGACTTTTTGGGATTTGTTTTTGTTCCTGTTTTGAGATATGGTCATTTTACATAGTTTTCTCTAACTGGCTCAAAATTCTCAGCATGCCTCCTTCACCCTTCTGAATGGGCATCATCATGGTGCTCATTCTGGACAGTCCAGATGTGAGCAACAAAACACTGAGCTGAGCCATGAAGGCTGTGCAGGATAGAGGATATAGCTATGCCTGCAGACATGGACATTTCTCAGCCAACAAGCCTGCCAACAGGACTGCCAGTTCTCAGGGAACTGAACCTTATTTGTCCAGTGAAAAGTCTGCCTTGGACAGACCCCTGGTTGATATTATGTTATGACTCTGATGGGGAAAATGGCCAATTATTTGCTCTCTTCCCACTTCCTTACAGTCTTTTGTCTTCTGGACCTAATTATACCCTAACTTAGTATCATAAAGTAAAATATCATTTAGGACCAAACCCAGTAGTCTCTTATTGCCTGCATGGTAGAACTGAGCGAGGCCACTGTCTATTTTTCTGTCCCATTTAATTCTTGCATCTTATAAAACATTCATAAACTCCTGTGAAGTATGTGCTAACACTTGTGATCATTGAAGAGATTGGGAGGCAGCTCAGTTGGTTGGGAGTTTGCCTAGCA
Source organism: Mus musculus (assembly GCF_000001635.26). NCBI lineage: Eukaryota > Metazoa > Chordata > Mammalia > Rodentia > Muridae > Mus > Mus musculus. The sequence continues at coordinate 22,055,924 of NC_000069.6, forward strand.
TGGTTTGAAACCCTGCATTCTACCTTGGTTCTGCATCAACTAGGTGTAGTGGCACAAACCTGTAAACTCCCCACACTTGGGAGATTGTGTCTGGAGGCTTAAAATTCAAGGTCATCCTTTTCTTCATAGCAAGGCCAGCCTGGGGTATATAAACATTTTTTTTTTTTTTTTTAAAGCAAGGGGGCAGAAATCTGCGTTGCCTTGCTTCTGAAAACAGAAAATTTATAATAGAACACAATTCCTATGTCCTACAAGAATAGGGGGCCATATTTTCTTTCTTTTTAAAAAAAAATTTTTTTGAGATTACTATTCCCCCCCTCTTTTTTTTTTTTTTTGTCTTAGGGTTTTACTGCTGTAAAGAGACACCATGACCAAGGCAACTCTTTTATGGACATTTAATTGGTGCTGGCTTACAAGTCAGAGATTGACTCCATTATCATCCAGACAGCAACATGACAGGGTCCAGGAAGACGTGGGGCTGGAGGAGCTGAGAGTTCCACCTCTTTTTCCAAAGCCAACTAGCAGAAGAGTGACTTCCAGGCAGCTAGAATGAGGGTCTCAAAGCCCACACCCACAGTGACACACCTACTCCAACAAGTCCACACCCACTGATAGTGCCACTCCCTGGGCCAAGCATATACAAATCATCACACTTCTCTCTCCAGTCTCTTCTATGTACTCTCTATTATGTTTATGGAAGGGCTGTGTTTTTATAAAAGTTTCTTTATATCTATGGGATTCAGCACAGTATTGTGAATGCCCAGGGGGTTCATAAATTTTAGTTGTGGATGATAAGCCAGTCTCTCCCCTTGGCTATCAGCACTATCCCACATAATCACCAGACAGGGAAGAGTCAATCCTGCTTTTACACATCCCCGGGGAGTGCAAATCCAAATCTTCTTCCATAACTCATTTCACTGTCTAATCAGCCTTAGCATCTGCTAGAAGCTTCCTCCTAAGAGGGCAGTATTTATAAACAAAGGATTCCCTGGATTAAGCCCAGCCACTAGAATAACCAAGTCCAACCTCATGAGAAGGATTTAACTGGGACCCCAGAGTGGATTCTGGTGGGAGGTGTGGGAAAAGAGATAGGAATAGGTTTATTTCCTGCTGGGAGGAAGTAGCTTAGTGTTGTGTGGATAAAATTGGCCAATGCTAGTGTGGCTGAAGATTGCAAGAGTCAGGAAGCTGTGGATGTGCAGTGCTCAGTAATGGTACACAGCCAATCTGCTATTGGTTATCCATCATTTTAAACCCCTGGGAGGTCTAAAAAGCAGGGAGGGGCCTAAAAACTGCCAAGACTTTTCCCATTATTACGCAGTGACATCGGTGCTATTTCTCATCGATAAGAAAGGTGACCAAGCCAGCTCAGTCAGTCAACAGGTTCTCCAGAGAAGGAGTGAGGATTACAAAGAAAAAAGACAATTAGACAACATTGTACCATGACCCCAGCCAGTTCTCAGGCTGTGGCCGGTTTATTTTTTCCCAATCTGCTTTTATACTATTTTAATTACAGGCAAGTAATAAGGTCAGTTCTAGGTTGAAGAACAAGCAAGGCAATAAACACAAATAGTGAAAGAACAAGCAAGGCAATAAACAGAGTCCCATGATTACTCGAATGATCAAGGTTTCTAAGGGCTTATCAGGATGACAAAGATATCTGAGCCTACTTCCCTGTCCAAGCCCAAAGTCATATTTTTGCCTTAAGCCTACTTCTTTGTTCTAGCCCCAAATCAGATTCCTGCCTGAGGTACTTCCTTGTCCTTGGCCAATGTCATATTCCTGCCTAGCAGCAGCCCCAAAAGCTCTCCACAAAAAGGTAAATACACACTTAAATAACAAATGACGCTTACAACTTCGTCTGTAGTGTGGCGTATATCAGGTTGATTGTGATATGTGTACGGATGCTTGGGGTTGGGGTGGAGAGTTGGAGTGACCAGAGGTGAAAGAAGGAATGGTTAGTTCCTTAGGTCTTGTTGTTGCTGTTTTTGAGACATCTCATCATGTAGCTCTGGCTGTTCCAGAACTCACTATGCTGCCCGCTAACTCACAGAGATCATCCGACTTCTGCCTCCTATGTGCTGAGATTAAAGGTTTGTGCTTAGTTTCATAGATCTTAATAGACAAAGGCAAGCAACCAGAATTAAAACTGGAAATCAGCCATGGGTGGTCAGGAGCATCTTTAATCTCAGCACTGGGGAAGCAAAGGCGGGTGGACCTGTGCAAGTCTGAAGCCCTCCTGGTCAAAAAAGTAAGTTCCAGGACAGCCAGAGCTACACAGAGAAACCCTGTCTTTAAAAACCAACCAATCAACCAACCAACCAACCTGGAAGGTCAAAACTGGCAACTAAAGAGAAGCATTGAGAATTCAGTGAAGTTAAGGACAGGAAGGGAGAAGGCAAAGTCAGTTGAGGAAGAGCTGCGAAAATGTAAGGCAGCTGAGACACTGACCACATTAGGGTGGAAACAAACCTTGACCTCCCAGAAAATCGGGTTGCAAAAGAAGCCCATTTTGAAGGCAGTTTCCGTTCCCTAGCTAGGACTTCCCAGCTGAGTGCTCCTAGAGAAATATAAGGAAGTATTCAGTCAGGGAACAAACATGCCTCGAATTCTGTAGAGTTCCAATTGTTTAGCAGGAGAAAGCATGGCCTACATCAAGCAGTACGCTTGCTTTGAGGACATTAGGAGCAGGAAAGAGTGGGTTGTTTGTGCATGACTAGCAGAGTGGTTGGTACTTCAGTGATAATATGCAGTGAGTCACTTAAGAGAATCTAGGTCAGTTTAGGGGGAAAACTTTCGGGCCTACCATGTCTAGTTCATTTTCCCCAGGGTCCTCACAACGAGAACCTGTATTTGACTGGAGAGCAGTGGGAAACTGGGGCTTGAATAACCCTAGCTGACAAAAGCCCGATAGAACTGAGAGCTTTCAGATGGAGAGTGGGTGGAAAGGTGGTAGTTATGAGTAGTGACTGGCAACCCTTCTAAACACTGAGCACCTTTCAGACTAAGACAAAGGCTCTGTCCACTTCTCCCATATCCTCATTTCTAATCTGCTCTTGAATGCCTATGTGTGTGTGTGTATATATATGTATATATATATATATGTGCATATATATACATATATATATATATATATACTGTGTATACACACACACATATATGTATATGTATATTTTTTTCAGGAAGCTGGAGTTCTCCTCAACTTGTCGGTAAATGGTTTATTTTATGAATACTGAATCAAACAGAGAAAATCTCCACATAACAAACAAACCCCTGAAGTGATGGTTTAGTGTTTAAGAACACTTGCTGCTAGAGAAAGTACCCAAGGAGCTAAAGGGGTCTGCAACCCCATAGGAGGGACAATATGAACTAACCAGTACTCTCCAGACTGTGTCTCTAGCTGCATATGTAGGAGAGGATGACCTAGTAGGCCATCAATGGGAGGAGAGGCCCTTGGCATTGCGAAGATCATATGCCCCAGTACAGGGGAATGCCAGAGCCAGGAAGCAGGAGTGGGTGGGTTGCAGAGCAGGGCGGGTGAAAGGTATAGGGGGCTTTGGGGATAGCATTTGAAATGTAAATGAAGAAAATATCTAATAAATAAATAAATAAATAGAGGAAGTATAACAATTCATAGTAATAAATCTCTGTAAATGTGATCCTCCTTGACACAAAGGTTAATAAAGCATTTTTAAGCCATGGGAAAAAACAAAAAAACAAAAAACAAAAAAACAAAAAACACTTGCTGCTTCTCGAGAGGACCTGAGTTGAGTTTACCGCACCTGTCACAGCTCCCAAACCTGAAGCAGACTAAAGTCTTGTGAAATAGCCAAATTCATTTAAATCCCCAGACAATATATACTCTTAGACTTAAGAAAGGTCACATGAGTAAACGTCAAGCTGTATACAATCACAAGGACCAGTCACATGTTGGAGAAACATGTTTTTCCATAGCAGCATATAAAGGCTAGTTTAAATATTTAATTAATAGCAGCTGTTAGGAACCAGGTGCTCTCCCCTGCATCCTGCCTTCAGCGACTCTGCAGCAGCAGCCACATCATCACCAGCTACCCATGGGACACCCATACTCTTCAAAAGATCTCTACACATCTATCCTGCTCTCCCTCTGCCTCCCCGGCTCCCCTCTCCCTTACCTCCACATTCCTCTTGTTCTTGCTCAGAGGCTGCCTCCCCTGTCTCCACTCTATACATTTCTTGCATGAGATCTGTTGCATGACATGATTTCTGCAGCATTTCTTGGCCCCAGTCTATCAAGGCACTCTTCTGTTTCTAAACCCTAACACTCATGCTAAGACGCAGATAGGACACCTTGGTGTCTGTGCTCCCCCTCTATGTCTGAGCCACACTGGGCACCAGGACCCTACTCACCCTCTCCGTCCCCAACAGATCCACCTTCTGGCCCACAAATCACTGGCAATTGGTGAGTGACCCCTCTCAGTCTGCATAAATGTTTCTCTCAATGCCTGGTACTCTTCGAGGCAGAGGTACCCACCTCTGACTCCTTCTCTTGGGCTAAGCTTCTCTTCTGAGCTCAGTTTTCTCCTTTTGGCTTCATTCAAAATTTGTGGACCTAGGCTCTGCATCTCCTTGGGCTTTTAGCCCTGACCCTACCTTATGAGGGGACAACCCATTAAATAGTGGTGTCTTCTTCTTTTGGTCCCACTGAGCCCTGGGGACACCTTGGACTTCAGGCCGTAGACCTTCCCCTCTTACTCATCTGTGTGACAGCATTGTCCATAGAAAACATGCAGCCTTTACTGGTGATGTCTGAAGTGCTCCAATTTATTCACTTCAGCTACAGTTGATGGATAGGTAAGTTTGTTGCCAGAGTCAGACCTAGCAGGAGGGGGGAGTTGGGAGTTGGGAGTTGTTGGGAGTTGGGGCAAAGAAATGGGCCAGCTCAATGTTCCAACCTGAAAGGCTCCAATTAATCCACTTAAGCTACAGTTGATGGATATGTAAGTTTGTTGCAAAATGGGAGCCAGAGCCAGACCTAGCAGGAGGAGGGAGTTGGGGCAAAGAAATGGGCGGGCTCAGTGTTCACACACTGTGGTTAGGGTGTAGCTCAGAGTACGTACGAGTTCAGCAGGACCTAGGTCTTGGGTTCAATGCCCAGCATTTTACAAAACTGGATATGATGATGCATGTTTGTAATTACACTGTCTCAAATACAAATAAAAACAAAAACATATACAGTAATCAAGAATAGACTTCATTGTTAGCATTTCACATACAAGGTACGAAGTCTTTCTTGTATAGCTTGGGGAGAGAGAGAATTTTGGGCAGATGATTGGACAGCCATCCTACTAAGAAGCCACTATCTGGTCTTCAGCACTGTGGCTCCTTACTGTAAAGCTGAACTCTTCAAAGGAGATGTAACAGAGTTAAACTGACTACTTCCTTCTTTCTGGGGAAAGATTGTCAAAGATGTGGACATATTCCGTTTGGAGTCGTGAGAATGGAAGAGTTCAAATCACTTCTCCAAGAGCTTAGCCTTGCTGAGGTTCACAGCTTTGCAAGATTGTCGTGAACACCAGTTCCCAAACAAAATGTGGCATGAAACAGAATTCTTGTACAGTTGCTCATGTGTGCAGCTGTGCATGGCATTAAAACACCAAGGCTTCTGCTTCGCAAACAGTTAGCTGAATGTAAGGAGTCAGGAGAATGGAGTTCAGTGGAACAGAGCACACGTTGTAAGAGCATCACCAGTGAGATCTCCATGCCCTCTCCTTATCGGAGCCCCTTTCTCTGTCCTGGGAGACGTTGTTTCAGAACAAGCATCCAAGACTGCTGAGGAGGCCAGGATCAAACTTTAAAGTGTGTGTGTGTGTGTGTGTGTGTGTATGTGTGTTTGTGTGTGTGTGTAGAGATATTCTTACAGCAGAAATAACCAAAATGTAACGTACAAATAGCCTTCCTACTATGAACAGTTTCTAATCTGTTAAATGGTTAAGAGGGAGGAGAAAGAAACTTTACTAACTGGCAGTAAAAGTTTTTTGAGCCCAGGTCAGAGCACTGGTTCCCCTTTTATCTACACTCACTTTTCCTGACCCCTTTTCATCCCCTCTAAAAAGGAGCTAACCTAGTTAGTACTCAGCTGGTGTTAAGTTACCAGCAAATACAGCTTGCCTTTCTGCTCGAAGGCAAAGCCACCAAAAGCTGCATTTCCCAGCCAACAGGGTACTTCTGTTCCTCTTCCCCTACTACCACTCTCTGGGCTTCCCCCATGGAATCAGGAATAGGGATGTCCTGCCTACAAACAGTGAGAGTCCTGCTTTTCATTGTGCAGGGCAGTGGAGAGGCATATAAAGTAGTGATCACTTTGGGCCCAAGAAAGGGTTTATGAGGCCCTGGACTCAGCACAGAGACCCAGAGTGCTTTTGGGACACCAGCCCCTTCCCTAGTTCTTTCCATTGCCAAGCTGAGGTCTGCCCACTGTATGTTGTGGTAGTTAAACTTTTGAACTCAGTCTTGGGATGTAGCTGTTGGTGGAGTGGTTGCCTAGCATGCCCCAAAGCACTGGGTTCAACTTCAGCATTGTGCAAAACAAGTATGATGATGCACACTGCTAATTCCTACACTCCAGGAGGGGCATGCTCACCTACATGGTGGGTTAGAGGCTAGCCTGAGATGCTTGAGAGCCTGACTCAAAGCACCAAACAAACAACGTTTTAAACTTAGTCCCCCGAATAAAATGGAGTTCTGGAGACATTGGTCTCTTACTGAGCTGGTGGCCTGGTTTTTCATCATGGATAGGGGAATAACAATATTTTCTATATCACTGAGCTACATAAGAATTAAATTATTTCATCTGCATGACATTGTTTTTGAACTCATGGTAAGTATCCAGTTTTCTGTTGCCTAGTATTTTGAGGCTTAAGCCGTGGCATGGCTAGCTTTAGCCACAGTCTGTACTTCTTTATATCAGTATAGCTTAAAGAAAAGTCCATTTCAAATTTAGGACAGCCAGCTCCACTGGTCTGGCAAGACTGAAATAGGTAAAGTATGTTGATAAGACTTCCCAGCTTTTTTTTTTTTTTTTTTTTTTTGGTGTGTGTGTGTGTGTGTGTGTGTGTGTGTGTGTGTTGGGAGGAGGCGGTCAGAGTTCAACTATAGGTCACAATATCCAGTTCTCCTTTGCTCTTTGTGTGTATGCACCGGTTGTTTTCATCAATAAACCCTGACTCCAAAAGCTAAGATAAAGACAACAGTAACAGTAACAAAAATCAAGAAACAAAATAAACCCGAGAATATTTATAGTCTAAATGTAATTGTCCTTAAGTTTAACAAGAGAAATGTAATCCTTTTTGAAAACCAAACTCCATTTCATACAATGTTAACTTTCCAAGATTTTGAAGAGTATGAATTGATTAAACTGGGTATAGTGGTTCAAGATTGGTTTTTAGTTTTTTTGTTTTGTTGTTGTTGTTTTTTTTTTTTTTTTTTTTTTTTTGGTTTTTCGAGACAGGGTTTTTCTGTATAGCAACTGGCTGTCCTGGAACTCACTCTGTAGACCAGGCTGGCCTCGAACTCAGAAATCTACCTGCCTCTGCCTACCGAGTCCTGGGATTAAAGGCGTGCGCCACCACCACCCAGTGAGTTCATAAGTCTTAATTGTAGTTTTTTTTTTAAATAATACTCATTTTTATTGTTACAATATTTTATAAATTTTAAAGAATATGATAGAAACAAAAGGTATTGCAGGTTTTGAAGGGGGGTTCTCTGGGAGGAGTTGGGGTACAAAAGGGAAAGAAGAATGTGATTTAAGTCTGTTTACTCAAAATATGTTTTTAAATGTTAACAAATTCAGATAAATTGAAATTATGTTTCTTTTCTCATCATAATGCAATAAAACTTAAATCAAAGAAAAAAAAAGAAAGGATACAACCTATTGTGTCATGACAGCAGGAGCATAAGGCACTGGCCACACTGTATCTGTGGTCAGGAAATAAAACCAGTGGGACTGGACTATCTCACTTTAAAACCCACTTCTAGTGACTGACTTTCCTCCAGCAAGTCTCCAAATCCTAAAGGTTCTACAAGCTCTGAAACATGGCCACCAGGTAGTAGGGACCGGGTATTTAAATGCGTGAGCCTCCAAGAGACATTTCCCATTCAAACTGCAATAGCTCTTCACTGAGTTTTAATGGCTGTTAAATCCCCAAAAGACTGGACATTCTTCAGAAAGTGCAGCAGACTTTTATTCTAGTGCCTGTAAGACTGGTGTGTGTCTATGACACTATTAGTGGTAGAGCTGGCTACTTGTATGTACCCATGGCATGTCCAGGGTTTTGTCAAGAGTCTAATAGTTGGGTTCCAAAGCCCAGCTGTTGGGAAGAAACAGTGTAATCAGAATTGTCAGCAGGAATTGCTTCTAGATCATTCTTTGAACAGGCAGGACTTTCCACTGGCTGGTACTGAGGAAGGTTTGACATCTTTCGACCATATTGAGAAATACCAGTGTTCTTTCTGTCTTTAGCCAGCATCTGGCAGCACAGTCAGCTGCCATTCCATGCACTGAACAAGCATCTACTGTGATCTGAATATCTGTAGCCCCCACCACAAATTCATATATTGCCATCTAACACCAAAGGTGATATAAGCTATAGAACTCTGCCAGCCCTTAATGAAGGGGGTGCCAGTCTTCCTAAAGAAACATGAGATACTTTGTGCTCTTCACCCTGTGAAGAAGACAACAAGAAGTTGCTAGCTGAGCACAGAAGTGGTCCTTTTGCCTGACACCAGATCTTCCAGAATTGTAAGCTTCCAGAATTGTAAGCTTCCAGAATTAAGGAGAAAATTCTGTTGTCTAGAAGTTACTCAGTTCATATAATTTGAAGTAACAGTCTAATCCAAGATAACTTCTCAGGTTACTTGGGACAGAAGAACTCTTTACTTTTATCTATATGAATGTGTGTGTCTGTGTTATTTACCTGCGTGAGCATATGACACACGTGTGAAGGTATGTATGGAGGCCACAGAAGGCATCTGTCCCTGGAGCTGAAGTTACAGACTGTAATGAACTGCTCCATATGGGTGCTGGGAACTGATCTGTAATCTTTTGAAAGACAGGCAAATGCTTTAAACTACTGAGCTGTCTCTTGGACTCCAAGAATTGTTTATTTAAGGAATAACTTTATTTTTGACTCAGGACAACTCAAAGCTGAAGAAAGCAATATGTAAAATAAAACCATAGTACTGTTATTTTTCCTTATCTGAAAGTATTGTTTCATATTTGTATTTTGGTATTTTAACTTTGTGGAACTTTTAAAAACTTGTTTCTTTTGTGGGGGAGGTAGTATGTCAAATAGTATAGGCTGGCCTGCAGTTCATTATGTAGCCAAGGTGTCCTTGAATTCCCCATTCTCCTGTAAGTTAGTATTTCAAGATTGTGTTTGGCTAACCCTTTTACATTTCAAGACAATTTAACATTTTAGATTATCTAACAGGGCCGTTGAGATGGTTTAGAAGTTTAGAGAACTTGCTAACTTCATTTGGATCCCTGGGGCCCACATGGTAGAGGTTATTACCAAATGTGGACTGGGGCACGTGTAAAACATGTAAATTAGAACTATGATTGATTTAGATTTGTGGTTTCGGGTTAAGAAGATAGAAGTTTTACTAAACCTATAAACATTTTTGTAATGTTCACGAGAACTTGAGCCACATTTTAGAAAGAATCAGTCATGTTTATTAACATTACTTAACTGCTTTTTCTACTTGCCTAGCAATTTAAGCTTTTTGTTTTGTTTTTCTAATTTTGGGGGTGGGGTGGGGTGCGGTTGTTGTTGGATCCACTTGCTTCTGCTTCCCCAAAGCTGGATTAAAGGTGTGTACCACCATCACCTGGCTTCTTTTTAAGCACTTTAAAAAAGGAGATTGGACTCTTAAATGTACACATACAGCTTAGTATACTAGAATTTAATTAACCAAACTATAATATGCCTTTAAAAGGGACAGAGTCTTAAATTTTACCTTTTGCTTATCATTTGACACAGCATTTCACTATTAGCTTATTCAGGCCTTGAACTTGTGGCAATCTTGAGGCCTTAACCTCCAGAGAGATTTACAGGCAAATGTCACCATGCTAGGCTCTATAACTTGCATTTCAAGGGTTAAAAGAACGGTCAGGTTTTCAAATGTATAACTAATAAGATTACTATAGACTGGCATACCCTGCAACCATGTTGCCATGTAGTGGCAGGAGAGGGTGGCTACTCACAATGCTTTTCTAATCAGTACAAACTCTAATAAAATTAAGACCCCAACTGAGGGCATCCACCTGACTGATCAGGTTCGATCTGCATCTCATGCATATTTTCCCATGCTTGTGTAGGAATCTCGTGACACACATTCGACACATGTGCATTATGCAGCTCTGCTCACATTGCTCTTTCTCATCTCGTCACCAAACTAATAGGAGAAAAACAACGTTGAGGCCCATATGGGCCTCACATTTTACTTGTAGTAAAGGACAGTCTTGAACATATGATCCTCCTGCTTCCACCTCTATGCCTTTGGGATTTTCCATGTGTGCCACTATAAACAGCTTCCTGCATGCTAAGTACGTCCTCTACCTACTGAGCCAAATCCATAGCCCAAACATCAAAGGTTGTTTTTCTTTTTTTCTTTTTTCCTTTTCTTTTTCCCAGCAATCTTTTGCCCTTTCTTGCCTAGGCCTGCATAGTCTCCCTCCACGGAAATGGAGATTGTGCTTGCAGAAGCCCTGAGTTCATTTTCTTGGCTTGCCTGCATCATGACCTGAGATCCTCTATTTGACTTCATGATGATTGTGCATCCAACTGTGGGCCCAGGGCCCAACTAAGAGAACGACCTTGTTTCCTTTCTCTGCTGTTAAGACAGAGTGGGAAGGGTCACCAGAAGCTGGTCATGTTGATACCTTCAACTCAAGCCTCCTGGCCTCCAAAACTGTGAGGAATGTTTGGAACTTATACTATCCTGTCTAAGGAAGAGATTTTCTTTTACAACATGTCTTGAAAAGCGCTTGCACCATGCGTTACAATGTTACAGGTGAGAGCAGCCAACACTGTTCATGGCTTCAGCCAGTATCCTCATGCGTACAAAGTCACCTGTGATTATATATGTTGAGTAGGACACTCCTAATTTAAAAAAAAGAATAGCTGGGGTTGGTGGCACAAACTTAATGTCAGCATATGTGGGACAGAAACAGGTTTTTCTATCTCGGAGTTGAAGGCTTACTTGATCCTGTCTCAAATGAACAAAGAAAAACATTTAAGTCAGGCTTGGTGATTTATCTGCAAAGTCCCAGTGCTATGAAAACCAAGTCAGAGGGGTCAGGAGTTCAAGGGCATCCTCTGCTATATAGTGAGTTTCAGGTTAACCTGGGCTACCTGAAACCCTGATGGAAAACAAACAAACAAACAAATAAACAAAAAAACCAAAAAAACAAAAAGCAACACCAAAACCAGAACAAAGCACGCAGAACAGAAGACACTTGGAGCTGTTGGATAACTCAGCATGTTTTGTTTATTTTGACTGTTTAGTTTACTATGTCTACCTACATTCATCATTTCATTTAAGTTATATTTATCATGTGTATGGGTGTACATGTGTACATATGCCACCACACTCATGCAGAGGTCAGAAGACAACTTTTGACAATCTGTTATCTGTTCCTGAGATTGAATCCAGATTGCCAAAACTTCTAATGTCTTAAAGTCTTGTCTCCAGTTCTGGCCACCTTTGAACACCAGATGTACGTATCTATCTATTGGGTTCAGCATTTTCCTGGAGATGTCTCATACTCACCAAACTATAAAAACAAACACTTGTTTTTAAAAATTGACTCCCTCTTCCCTACCTCTGTAAATGGCAACTTCCTTCTATACTATTGGTCTAAACTAGTGAGCATCTTTGGATTCCATTTTTTGTCTTGGCAAGTGCATCACTGAGTCACATACAGGGACTTACACCTCTACTGTGAGTACTTGGGGCTGTGATAGGAGGAGCACAGACCTCAAGGTCAGCCTCCAAACACTGAGTTGTGGGTCATCCTGGGTACAGAGTAAGACCCTATCTGTTCACAATCTAATTTTTCTAACCAGTACCTGACACCATCTCTCGGATTTGATTCCTGTGAGTCCTCAGCACCCTCTTGCACTTGGTTGTCTGTGTAGGAACTGGAGCCCTTTTCTGTCAAGGAGGAGGGCCAAGCAATGTGCTTGCTCAAGGCTTTCCCGTGGCTTTCCATGTCTGAGAAGTGAAAGGCCCTTTCATCCTTCTTCATACAAAGCACTTGACCTTCGCTCTCGTTTCCAGGATACAGCAGTTCTACGTTGACATGTCCCCATGTACTCAATGTCCCCTCTACCTGTAATGCTTTTTTTCTGATGGTGGATACTCACTGCCCAGTCCTTAAAGCTCTGCTCATGTGTCAACATAACTCAGCAGCATTCACTATCTAAACCAACACACCATGTTCACCTCCTACTGTATTCTCCTTAAGTTTACTATTATTTCACTCGAGTGTGATTACCTGACTAATTCCTAGCTTGTACAATCTATGGTGGCTGGACTTGAATGGGACAGCAAGAGCAGGAAACGCCATTGCTACATGGAGGTGGTGTGCTACAGAGTAATGTAGCTCTTTCTTGTGTATGCATGTTTGTACACTTGTGTGTGTGTGTGTACACACACGCGCATGAGCTTATGAGTGTGGGTATATGTGCGTGATATGTGTGGGGGCACATGTACACATACATGTGGATGTCAGGAGATATCTTCATGTAGTTGATTTTCTCCTTCTGCTTTTCAATGGGTTGGACTCATCAGGCTTGCACAGAAAACACCTTTACCACGAGTCATCTTTTTGGCCCATGCTCAGCATTTGTGTGGGTGGTGACAATCAAACTTGCAAGGCAAGCACGTTAGTAAGCCATCTCTCTAGCCCCCATAGCTTGGTGTTTGACAGCTTGTTGAAATGCTTCCAACTTAGAATCAGCAGCAAAAGGATAAACCTCCCCAAGCCATTTTAAATTATCTTTGTGACAATAGTTAAACCATAATGCAACTGTGGTGGTTTGAATATGCTTGGCCCATGTGACGTGGTACTATTTAAGATGAGTGACCTTGTTGGAGTAAGGGCATCATTCTGGGGGTGAGCTTTGAAGCTCTGCCCATTGTGGAAGAGCCATTCTTTTCCTAGCAGCCTTCAGATGTAGAATTCTCAGCTCTTCCTGGGCCATCCCTACCTGGACACTGCCATGCTACTGCCTTGAGGATAATGGGCTGAACCTGTGAACCTGTGAGCCAGGCCCAATTAAATGTTGTCCTTATCTCCAGAAAATCAAATAACCCCATTAAAAAATGGGGCTCAGAGCTGAACAAAGAATTCTCACCTGAGGAATACCGAATGGCAGAGAAACACCTGAAAAAATGTTCAACATCCTTAATCATCAGGAAAATGCAAATCAAAACAACCCTGAGATTCCACTTCACTCCAGTCAGAATGGCTAAGATCAAAAACTCAGGTGACAGCAGATGCTGGCGAGGATGTGGAGAAAGGGGAACACTCCTCCATTGTTGGTGGGATTGCAGGCTTGCACAACCACTCTGGAAATCAGTCTGGCGGTTCCTCAGAAAATTGGACATAGTACTACCAGAGGATTCCGCAATACCTCTCCTGGGCATATATCCAGAAGATGTCCCAACCGGTAAAAAGGACACATGCTCCACTATGTTCATAGCAGCCTTGTTTATAATAGCCAGAAGCTGGAAAGAACCCAGATGCCCCTCAACAGAGGAATGGATACAGAAAATGTGGTACATTTACACAATGGAATACTACTCAGCTATTAAAAAATGAATTTATGAAATTCCTAGGCAAATGGATGGACCTGGAGGGTATCATCCTGAGTGAGGTAACCCAATCACAAAGGAACTCGCACAATATGTACTCACTGATAAGTGGATATTAGCCCAGAAACTTAGGATACCCAAGATATAAGATACAACTTGCCAAACGCATGAAATTCAAGAAGAACGAAGACCAAAGTGTGGACACTTTACCCTTTCTTAGAAATGGGAACAAAACACCCATTGAAGGAGTTACAGAGACAAAATTTGGAGCTGTGACGAAAGGATGGACCACCTAGTGATTGCCATATGCAGGGATCCATCCCATAATCAGCTTCCCAATGCTGACACCATTGCATACACTAGCAAGAGTTTGCTGAAAGGACCCAGATATAGCTCTCTCTTGTGAGACTATGCCGGGGCCTAGCAAACACAGAAGTGGATGATCACAGTCAGCTATTGGATGGATCACACGGCCCCCAATGGAGGAGCTAGAGAAATTACCCAAGGAGCTAAAGGGAACTGCAACCCTATAGGTGGAACAACATTATGAAATAACCAGTACCCCGGAGCTCTTGTCTCTAGCTGCATATGTATCAAAAGATGGCCTAGTCGGCCATCACTGCAAAGAGAGGCCCATTGGACTTGCAAACTTTATATGCCCCAGTACAGGGGAATGCCAGGGCCAAAAAGGGGGAGTGGGTGGGTAGGGGATTGGGGGGGGGTGGGTATGGGGGACCTTTGCGATAGCATTGAAAATGTAAACGAGGAAAATACCTAATAAAAAAAATTAAAAAAGATGTTGTCCTTATAAGAACATGCGATAGTCATGGTGCCCTTTAGTAGCAACGGTAACTCAAACTAAGCCAGCAACTTAATTATTTATTTATTTATTTTTGGACAGTCTCATATAGCCAAAGATGGCTACAAATTTGATGTTCAATTAGAATGACCTGGACATCTGATCTACCTTCACTTACTTTATGTAGTGTTGAGGATCAAACCCTGACTACATACACTCTAGGTAAGCTCTCTCCCAACAGAGCCAAAAAAGCTTCAATTGTTCAACTTGGATATATTTTTTGAAAGTTTTTATACTCTTCCCTCCTTCTCCCCTTAGTCCAAGACTGAAATATAAACTCCATAAAGCATAGGGGCTGTTTGGTTCACTGTAAACAGCTTCTGATGTTTTCTTACACTAAGCATTTGATAAATACTTGTTGAATGAATAGCAAAACTGTCAACACAGTATGAGGGTTTACATGCTGCCAGAACAGTACAAGACTGTCAATAAAGGTAGATGGTTGGTAAGACAATTTGCTATGTATGGTTGGCTTTCTGCTCTGACTGAATCACAAACAGGATACAACCAGCTACTTCCATATTCTGAGAGATATGGATAGTTTATGTGTGATTTTCTCTTTCAAGAGTTTTATTATTTTAACAATTATATGTGTATGTTTCCTGGAACTGAAGTTAAAGGTGGTTGTGAACTACTTGGCATGGTTTCTAAACTGATAAGCTGCCTTTTTAGCCCCCTTTCTTCTTTTGGTTCTTGAAGACAGGGCTGCTGTCCTGGAACTTGATTTGTATGCACACAAAGCTGTCCTCAATCTCAAGAGATTCGTCTGCCTCTGTCTTCCAAGTGCTAGGATCAAAGGTGGCCTTTCTTTCTTGATACAGGATCTTAGCTAAGCAGACCAGGCTGGCATGGCACTCCCTATGTAACAAGCTGACTTTGAAATTGTGCCAATTCTCCTGCCTCAGTCTCCCTGAGTACCATTTTTTAATAATATCTTTTTCAATCTAATTTTATTATTTGTAATGAAATGGAATGTCCATTGATCTAATTGAAGTGGACACTACTCAGAACAGAACATAGCCAAATACCAGATTCTCAGCACAAGGGAGGTTTATTTACTGCAGAAAGATAAGTGGGATGCCTCTGGATTGGGCAAAGACAGGTACGGTGCACTGGTGCATAGCCATTTTAGGGGCTCTAGCGAGGGAAAAGAAGATCCTCCACAGGGGTAGAGTGACTGTCTCCAAGAACAAGGGAGATGAAGTAGCAGGCTTTTCCTCGTGTAGCCTGGTGGGTTTGAGAGACCATATCAGGACCAACACCTATGGGATCTGATCATAGGTCAAGGAACACTGTGACAAAGTCAGGCTGGTGAGAAAAAGTCACAAAGTGTATGTACACCCTACACAGATGGAGAGAGCAGCTCAGGTGCTGAGCTGCGGTCAAGCTGCTCGTTAGTCTTGACAACATAGTCTGGGAGCCCAAGAACCTCAGAAGAACTGCAGGAGGCAGAAGGAAACAGAAACCTGTCAGTGCACCGGAAGGATGCCTACAGAAGCTGGGCAAGGATGAGCCACTCAGGGCTAAGGTGAATGAAAGGTGTGCGTTAAAGCACTAGGCCAAAACTTGTGGTTCTAAGCAGCTGCATACTGTTCTTGTAATATTTTAATTATATGGGCTACACAATATAAACATTTTAAAGCATCACAGTGCTTAAGATCTTGCTATATGTTCCTTGGGTAAAGTATTATCAGAGCAAGACGTCACAATTTGTTTAGCAAGAAAGTCTGTGTGTGTGTGAGAGAGAGAGCGTGAGCGAGAGCGAGCGAGTGAGAGAGAGAGAGAGAGAAAGAGAAAGAGAAAGAGAAAGAGAAAGAGAAAGAGAGAGAATGAAAATAGTGATGATTTTTTCAGGCTTGATAATAGTTATCTTTACCAGATGAGCAATCTCTTAGGCCCTAAAACTTCTCTCTGTGTCTGTCTCTCTCTAACTCAAATGGCTCAGACTGTTCTTGAACTCCTTACATAGCAGAAGACGATTTGAGCTTCCGCTCCTCCTGTTTCTACTTCTGGGGTTCTTGGATTATGAGTGTAGAGCACCAGCTTTGCGTTAGGCAGTGCTGGAGATGGTTCCTAGGAGCAAGGCAACCATTTTACCAACTGGATTACTAAGAGATGTTTCTTAATGTGCCCCTTCCCTGTACAACTTCTTAGTAATAACAACCTGTCCTTTCTAGAATCTTAACATTTATATTTAAACCACTGAAAATTGGTAACATTTTTTCGAGAATTTGTCTAGGTCTAATTATTGCTTGAATTTTGCCTTTGGTTTTGTGCTGGAAATGTTGGAACGGCTAAAGGCTGATGTGACAAACATTTCATTCTACACTTGTGTGCAGCCCATTTCTCTGAGTCTCTAAGATGCAGATTCTGAAGAAATATTTCAGGGGTTAAGAGTACTTGCTGCTCTTGCAGAGAAGCAAAGTTTGCTTCCTAGCGCTCTTGTTGGGTGGGTTATAACTGACTATAACTCCAACTTCAACACACACACACACACACACACACACACACACACACACACACACACGGAGTTGTGTAACAGTCTCTTTGACATTAAAAAACTCCGTCCAGCCCTAAGCTCAAGCAGGGAAGTAAACAAAACTACTATCTTTAAGAACTTCCTAAAACTGACCAGATTCATAGGGAAATAAAAGCTGAGAGTCTCTCTCCTAGAAAGGGAAGCTCAGTTGCTAAGACTATGAGACGAGAAAAGCTGTACACCAGACTCTGAGACCAGACCAGCTGTCTGGGAGAAGCAGAGACCAGCTGAGCTGCCTGGAAGAGGTTTACAACAATTGAGGTACACAGAAAGGACACTCTTTAGCCTGTTGAGCTGTCTGCACACAGTGTGCTCCAGGTTCCCAGCTTTGTGACCTGTCACCCATGTTAGGGTGGGCTTTGGTGATGCGGCTGTCTTTGAGTCATTTCTTTACCTGTATAGAACCCCAATAAAACTCATTGGTCACCAACTTGGAATTTGTTGGTATCTGTACTTTGGTTTGTTGTGGGTTCCCTTTCGGGGATGAATAGATGAGTGTTTAATGGAAAAGTTTTGTTTTACACACACACACACACACACACACACACACACACACACACTTTATATGAAAGATTAGAAAAAACAAAACATAAGGCTCAGCTAATTCCCTTAGCAGGGAGGCTCAAGCATTTTTCACATTTAGGCTTTGTGTGTGTGTGTGTGTGTGTGTGTGTGTGTGTGTAAGGAGAACATCTAAATGTTAGGACTCTGTTGATTGTGTGTGTATTAAGGATGTGTGAGTGACAAGTGTGAGGTCAGAGGACAACCTTCAGGATTTGGCACTTACCTTCTTTATTTGTGGATCAGGGTATGTAGCCTTGCCTGGCTTGGTCTACCATGTAGAACAGACTGCAACCCAGACATCTGCCTGCTTCTGCCTCCCACATGCTGGGATTAAAGTTGGGCCTCAAGGGTCTCATTTGTCTCAGGTTCCTGACTCCACTCTTGTTTTAGAGTAGGAACCCCAGCAGGTGGCATGTCAATCTGCTGACCTTCAAGGCCAATTACTGTTTAATGATGGTAAGAGATCCTCCTAGCTTCTGGGAGGGTGAGGTCGGAGGATTGCCAAGGCTTTGAGATCTGGATGAGCTATCCAGGAAAATCCTCTCAAAACCAACCAACCAACCCCCCCCCCCAAAAAAAAGATCAAATAAACCATGAATGCAAAACCTCAAAACTTCCAAACAACAAGCAAACCAGAATAAAAACAAAACAACAACAAAACCCCAAAAGCTTGAAGGGCACTTTACTGGAGCAAGTTTAAGGTACAGGTCCCCAACTTTGGCGGCTTCTGTCATGACATTCAAATAAAGTGGTTTCTGTCCTAAGACAGTGCACCTAACAAACGAACAGATTCTCACCCTCGTTGTCCCGTGCACAGAGACCACCTTGAGGAAGCTAGCTCAGAGTCTAAGAGCTTCTGGCTGGAAGGAGGGTGGTCTTTGGAAGAGATGTCTCCTGGGAGGCTAGGAATCACTTGCTTGTCGCTGACTGTAAAGACTGGTGAGCATCCTTAGCCACTCAAAGTGTGGCTTGATTTTCTTGTAGCTGTTGTCTAGGTCCAGGGCTGGGAACCAGCTTTCCCCACCCATCCCACCATTTTAATGGGCGTTTCGGACAAAGAACCTGCATTGCAGTGTGAGGTTTATGTTGAGCAAACAGCATACCGTAAGTGGACAGCTCTTACACAATGGTAAGATACTAAATGCTCTGGGCAGCTGAAGGACGGAGGCAGGCCTCGTCTTTGGCTTCCTCAGTGCTGTTTCCCTTAACTGGACAGAAGTGTTTTGGAAACCCAGTATAATCTACATTCCCATCAGGTGACATTGTTTAATCTAACATTCCCTCTTTCACAAGTGACAATAGCTCCGGGGACACCCAGGCTCAAGCTTTGAACTTTTCTGGTAGAAAGGGCGTTTGCAACTCCATAGACTTTCTTTGGTGCCTTTCCACCTTCCAGCTACGCCTGTCAAAATAGGTAACCGCCTCCAGGGAGGGGCCAACAGGGGAGAGTCATTGACCTTGGCTGAACCAAATCTAATCTAGTCTCGGAGTTTGTTAGGCTGCACAGTCTATAGCTGTGAAAGTTACTTCAAATGATACTTTGTTTGAAAATTTATCTTTGAAGCACTAAAGGAAGACCACTGCTTGACAGGAATACACGTTTCCAAATGTTTTGACAACTTGAAACTAGAACCTTTCACCAAAGAAGGTTGCAAAGTATTTTTAAAGATAGTAACAAAAAAGCAGAGTTTCAAGATATATGCTAGAATTAAAAGGAAGGGTGCCTCTTACAGCCCAGGTTTCTGAAAGGCTCAGGAAGGTCACCGCAGTATTTTAAAAATCCTCGGCGCTCCGGCAGCCACATTTTGACATTATTGGGCAGCCAAACTGTACTTCAGAAACCGCCTTCACGTGCCAGACGCATGCAGAAAGTAGATAATATAAACTCCCGTGGATATCACACCGCGGTGCACACTTAGTGAACATTCATTCTGTCTATGGCTTTATTTTCGCGCAATGAGAACTGATCCATCAAACCTTCCCAAAAGACCCGCAGACAAGTCGCACATTTGGGCGCACAACTTCAATTTCAGCTTTGCGTTTTCACCAAACCCCTCTCGCCGTGCGCGCTGCGCGTCTCCCCACGCGCGGTGCTCCGGGTCCCATCCTAGAACTCGCTCACGGCAGGCGAAGCACCTTTCCAGGTACGCTCCGGAGCGGGCGTGTTTACGCGCATCCAAGTGTGCGGCACTTTGAACGCGGAGTCCATGTGGAGCCCGCGCCGAGCTCCCGCAGCTGCCGGCCGCCTCCGGGGATCGGAGCGGCCGCGGCTCGCGGGATTGCTGCGGGCGAAGGGACTCAAGCGCCACCCAGGCAGCGGGACAGCCCCGGCTGCGGGCTCTGGAACGAATGCGCGGCGAGCCCAGCCCCCAGCGCCGCGAGCGAGCGAGGGAGGCTGGGTGGAGGGAGAGCGGAGCGAGTGAGGAAGCCGAGTGTGGAACGGCTCGTCGGCCGCCACCCCCACCGCCACCGCCGCGCTGCCTCCACCGCGGCCCCGCCCCTCCGCCGCGCCCCTCCCCCACTCCGGCGCTCCTCCCTCTAAGTTCCCCCTCCCAGGTCCCCCTCCCCGTCGAGGTTCCCCTCCCCCTCCCAGGCTCAGGCTCCCTTCCCCCTCGCCTCTCCTTCTCGGGGCTCCCTTCCCCCTCCACAACCCGTTTCCCCACTCCTCCTCCAGGCTCCCCTCCCCCGCCCAGCTCTCCTTCTCTTCCACCACCCGGCTCCGCTCCCCTCCCCCTCCCGGGTCCTCCTCACTTCCTCCCCTCCCCCTCCGGGCGCGCCCCACCCCTCCGCTCCCCTCGTCTCCCCTCCCCCTCCTCGGGTCCTCCTCCCCTCCCCCTCCACCCCCTCCCCCTCTACCCCTCCCCCTCCTCGCTCCCTGTTCCCTCCTCCCTCCCCGCGCGCCGGGCGCAGGCCGCTCGGGTTTGTTTTGCTGCGCGGCCGTCGCCGCCGCGGGCCCGGAGCTCATTTGTGCCTGGCTGGTCCCCGCGCTCCCCGGTGCCGAGCCGGAGCCGTTGGCCGCTCGCGCGCTTGGCTCTCTCCCTTAGTAACAGCTCCCCTCCTGCCTCGGTGCTGCGCCCTGCCCCCGCGCCCCTCCCCCGCCGGACCCGCTGCCCGGCTGTCAGCGCCCGCACCCCAGGGCGCCTCGGGGTGCCGACGGCGGCCAGGAGGGGAGCGCCGCGCGTCCTGGAGGGGACAGCGTCGCCAAGCAGGTGAGCGCGGGCCCGGGGCTGCGGGCGCCGCGAACTTGGCCTGGGCGCGGGGGAGGGGCGGCTGCGCTCACGTGCTGCCCCCCCGGGTCGGGGTGGCTGCGGGAGGCACTGGGCCCAGGCGAGCGGGCTTGGGGGCGCAGGCTGGATGCGGGGCCGCAGCCGCCCTGTGCTCACATAGCGGGGGAGCGGCCAGGGCTCAGGATGGGTGCTGGTCCGCGCTCGGGCGCGCGGGCTGCAGTCGCCCGGTCGCGCACCCCTCGGGCTGTGGCGCGCGGAGACCCCGGGCGGCGGCGGGGACCGCGGGCGGCTGTTGGGGCGCGGGCGGGGGAGGGGCGCGGCCGGGCCTCGCTCACTCAGGACGCGAGTGTGGGCACCTTGTGCCTGTGGCCTCCCCACGAGGAGGCCCTGGCCACAGCCTCGGTAAAGTTGGGTCAGAAGTGTATACAGTTGGCAAACTTATTGCCAGCTTCCTGGTAAGTTTCGGGGTGGCACACAAGTCACATTATCTTCTGACAGTATAGAGCCACGTTGTGAGTGTTTGCTGGGTGACTTCCTCTTTGCAACCGATGTCTTTTTTTTTTTTTTTTTTTTTTTTTTGGAACAGGGGCTGACTTTCATTTAAGTGTAATTCCACGTTGAAAGGCAGCTCGAGGCGAATCATGCATGTGTTAGAGTGTTCGGTAATTTTGGAAGTTCTCAATTTGGATTAAATTTAGGTTGTGAAAATGGTCTGTTCTGTGTAACATTTGGGTTGGGTGGCTTTTAAGAAACGCTCTCTTTGTTAGGTTACCCAACACTGAAAATAATTTGGTGATCACACAGAAGAGTTGGAACATAGCTAAACATTACATTTCTTTAACAGTCTGGAGTTTTCTTAAAACCTTGGTTGGACTTTATCGGCCCCAGGGTGAAGGGTTATATGCCATTTACAGTTAATTAGGGAAGTTTACTGTTGGCTTTCTTGTTTTTCCATATAAGAACCTTATGCTGGTCTAAACATGTTAATAAAGTACGGTGGATGAAATGATGTGTTATTTCTAGTTTGAATCTTGAGATTGAAAGCCCCCCATCAGTGTAAAACAATACAAGGCCATGTCTTACTGATTTAACTTAGCTAAAGTGCTTTGCAGTATCTTGGTGGCCCATTGAAGGTAGTAAATGAGTTTTGGGTTTCCCTGTGTGATTCACGTTCAGTTTTGTTAAATAAGACCCATGCTTATTGGAGCACTTCAGTAATCCTGACTTCCTGGGACTGTATGTTCTCGCCACTTTAATAAGTTTATAGTCTGGGGAAGTAGGGCATCTTTATCTGCACAAAAACACTGTGTATCAGTTGGATTGAATCGTGGGAGTTAATGGCAAACTTCCCAAATTATCACTGAGAGTTCTAGAAACAGTTGGCATTTAGCTATGGGGGAGGGGCGGTAGGTCGCCAGCCTGCCTGAAAGGGGTTGGGCAGGTCCTGTGTGCCCTTCGTGTCTAAATGGAGGCTTCTCTGCTGCTTTGACTATTTCTCTCTTAGTTTTGCTGCCCTGCATGGGATGAAGTCTGTAATCGCAAACACTAAACACTCAAATTACTTGTCTTACCTTTAGTTTGTAAACTCAGATCTCTAGAATTTAGGACGAACACGCCAACCCTGTGAGGAAAGAAAATATGTGTAAAAAAAGCTAAGCAACTTCATTAACTTGTTAACGTCTTCAGAATTCTTGCAGTTGACCCTGTCTTTGAAGCACACTTCTAATCTGTACATGTTGTTAGCATAGGAGACTGGTGGTAAATGGAGTGTGTGGGTGGTTTTTTTTTTTTTTTTGGTAGTGTTGGGAATTGAGCCTAGAGCCTCACTCCTGATAGATAAGTGCTCTACCAATGAGCTACTGCCCAACCTTGATATTGTATTTTGTTGAAGACCAATAAAACATTTTAACTTTTTATATAAACCCAAGAACCTCTTTTGATACTTGTAGTCTCCATCTAATTAAGGTTTTTGCAAGACTGATTATCATAATACCTGTCTGCCAGAGAACCAGAAATAACTGCTTCCTGTGAAACTGGTAAGCTTTCAAGCTAGCGAGCTAGGTCGCTACAGCTTTATAAACATGGGGTCTCTGATGAAAAGGGGCTGACACATGGACCTTTGACACTTGAACCTGTTGAGTAAATGTCCTAGTTCACTTACAGCGATGAAGTGTAACTGCAGAGTGGTCTCCACACAGTTTCTCCAAGGATGGCTGGCTACTGTGGACATTCACTGAGCAGGTGTGGATGGAGCTGAAACTATTTGTTAAGGTTTGATACTTACATTAACACTGAGAGAGATGGCAGAAACATTGGCTCTGCTTACAACTGTTTTTCTAGTACATGTGAATTTGACTCATTTTCAGAAATATTTACAGTGTATGTACATCCCTGAAGTGGGAAGAGGAAACAGTGAGCAGGAGACATTTACATTTTGTCCTCAGACCTGGGGTTGTGTAGCAAGAAGGCCTTCACCTTGCTTGCTGAACTGCCATCAACAGAGCCTTGGGATGATGGTCAGGAGGTCTGACGACTTATGTTGGTGGCATCCTACTTAGTAATTGTACAGTTTATTGCCTTTTTGCCAGACATCTGGACAAGGACAGGGACTCTGCCTGAGCCACCTCCAGGAAGGTGTGAGGAGGCACTGCCTGTCACACTGCCTGTCACACTGCCTGTCACACTGCCTGTCGCTCAGGCCTTCAGACTGATCCCTGTGACCAATCTGTAGTGTTGGCTTTCTCTGTGGTGAGATGGAAAGGTGCTCCAAGGTGTTTATTAGGCTTTGAAGAGGCCTCTACCAGGTCGTTTTGACCCTTGTTCCATGCTCTTTCTGGATGACAGTTTATGACACATTTCCCTGCTGCTTTGCCACGCTTGGATTTCTGATTTCCTGACAGACTTCTTGTTTCTGATTGGGCTGAGCTCTGAGGTACCTCTGGTGAATAGTCTAGGAGTCCTGATATCATGCTTAAGCCTTCTGTATGCTGAGGTATGGGGTCTTGTCCGTTCCTGTTTTCCCTAGATTAAATAAAGGTAGCCTCCGTATACTGGTGGTAGGAAGAGAATATTAAGAGTGGAGAGAAGAGTGTGGTCAACAGTCCACACAATCGAGCATTTCTCAAAACTGAGTGTTCCTGCATGTTGTGTTGTCTTGTAGTGGTCTGAGCAAGGGTGCTTTTGGTAACTACTCAGTCTCTGTCCCTCTCGGTGGTGCCCTTGAGGGTAGAACTTAGGCCTTAAGTTTTCCCCTTGTATCATAGAGTTGAGACAATAGATGTGTAGTGTTCAGAAGTGTTTGGCATGCTGTGTATTGCCGGAGTGTCACCCTGTGCATTGGGTTGGAAGGTGGCGGCTTCTTCTTCTTCTTCTTCTTCTTCTTCTTCTTCTTCTTCTTCTTCTTCTTCTTCTTCTTCTTTTTTTGTTACATTTCAATTTTTTTCTTTAAAAGGAGTGAGTTGTGTACAGGGGGTTAAATGCTTTATAGACAAGAAAAAAAACTGTGCTAGAACCAACTTATTCATCATCATCATCTTCATCTTCCTCCTCTTCCTCATCCTCTTCATCCTCCTCATCATCTTCCTCTTCCTTCTTTTTCTTGCTCTTTTCAGCCTTGACCACCCCCTTTTTCGCTGCATCAGTTTTCCTTTAGCTCTGTAGGCAGCAATATCCTTCTTGTACTTCTCCTTCAGCTTGGCAGCCTTCTTCTCATAGGGCTGCTTGTCATACACTGCAGTGTTGTTCCACATCTCTCCTAGTTTCTTTGCAACATCACCAATGGACAAGCCAGGATGCTTGCCTTTGATTTTGGGGGCGGTACTCAGAACAGAACAAGAAGAAGGCCGAAGGAGGCCTCTTGGGTGCATTGGGGTCCTTGAACTTCTTTTTGGTCTCCCCTTTGGGGGGGATGTAGGTTTTCATTTCTCTTTCACAACGAGCCTTTTCAGCCTTTGCCATATCTTCAAATTTCCCCTTTTCTTTAGCAGACATGGTCTTCCACCTCTCTGAGCACTTCTTGGAGAACTCTGAGAAGTTGACAGAAGCATCCGGGTGCTTCTTCTTGTGCTCCTCCCGGCAAGTTTGCACAAAGAATGCACATGAGGACATTTTGCCTCTCGGCTTCTTAGGATCTCCTTTGCCCATGTTTAGTTGATTTTCCTCCATGAGGCATAGAGTCGCCCAGTGTCCGTCCGCTGGCGCTGTCTCTATGGAGCTCAATGTACTGCAATGGCTGTGAGAGCGGGAGCCAGACGCAGCCTCCTCACTCTCTCCGCTCTGTCGGAAGGTGGCTTCTTTGTATTACATTTTACATCGTGTTATTCCTTTCCCTGGGGGCATAATGCCACGAAAAGTCCTTGGCAGCTCTGTTTCCTGAGTTCCTGGGCAACATTCTTGAAAGGAACAGTGTAATTTATTTATTCTTAATGTTGAGCTTGAGGCTTGCTCATGAAGAGTTAGACTATATTGTCAACATTCCCTGGGGCCATCCATTTTCTTGGTTGGTGTGGTGACAGGGCAGTGGCGGTGGGTGGGTGCGATGGGGTACAGGTTGGTCCCATGCCTTGCTTACTGTCTCTTCTGACAGTTGTGGTTAGGTGTCAAATCTGTGTGTCCCACTGAAAACAGTTTTCAAGTTTTTAACTAAAAAGGAATTCTTGAAGCTGAGTTCAGCAGCACTTGCGGTGTGTATTACAGGTAGATGTTTTTCTGCCCTCTAGCCTAGTTGTGAGTCTGCACGCCGCGTCTAAAGCGGCCAAGACAGCTTTCCTCAGGAATACTTGTTCAGGTCTTACTACTCAGCAGCACTAGTGCTGTGTGTCCGAACTGTACGGGTGCTTTGACAAGTCCTTGTAACAGTGTGAGCAGCTGCTTCCCTACATTTAACTGAGGACCAGAGGCTCAGGTGGTGAGTGGCAAGAGCAGTGGCTCTGAGGCCAGTGTCTTCTGCCATTGAGTCCACAGGAAGTCCATGGATGTGGGAGAGTGTTGGGTTTGGTCGTGGCATTACTGTTCCTGTTTTTCTGAACAGATTTGTTCTCTTATCTACAGTAACTGCCGACAGTGTCAATTGTTAACTGATTTTCATCAGTTAGGTCTCCCCTGGAAAACCTAAAATGGTAGCCTCTTGCCAACTGGACCGAGGACATGGGCTTAAGCCTGGCTTTGAGGGCTCTTTTCGACCTGTTTACTTTCCCATGCTCCTCTCTGGCAGCTGAACTCCTGCCTGCCTCTCAGATCCTGGAGCTCTGTCCCTGTTACCACTTTGATTTTGCCATGCCCTCCTTTCTCTTGGGTTTTTTGCCTAGTTTTAGCTCCACGTCTTGAGAAGTGTCTTTGCAGTCATGACATGCTCTCTGATTCCATTGCCTTTAATGCATGTAGCTGCCCCTTCCCTCTCTTGCTTCTTTATGGCTATAGGTCATGTTGTGCCTTTGTGTGCTGCTGTGCCTTGGAGAATTTGTTGAAGTTCTTGATTATTGTATCACAAGCTCAAATATTTTCATGTAAAAATGGGTTGTTTCTCTAAGGCCTGTGTTTGAATGAGCATTGACATCCCTGCCTGTGTTAGAATGAGCATTGACATCCCTGCCAGTGTTAGAATGAGCATTGACATCCCTGCCAGTGTTAGAATGAGCATTGACATCTCTGCCTGTGGCATTGATGCACTATAATCCTTAGTCCCACTTAGACTTCCCTGGTTTAGGAGTATTATAGACATAGGACTGTTCTGTCATCTCAGTTTTTATGCTGCTGGGAGTGGGCAAGGGAGAAAACTTGGTTTATTCATAAGTGTTCAAAGAGAATAGGTGGGTTTATGTCCTGTGCTTCAGACAGTTTCTTTGTGTAGCCCTGACTGTCCTGGAACTTGCTCTGTAGACCAGGCTAGCCTTGAACTCAGAGATCTGGTTGGCAGAACATCCACCTACCACTGTCTTCTAAGTGACAGAGATCAAAGGTGTACACTACCCCCACTTGGCTAGGTTTGTCCTTTGACCTGTAATAGTAGCGGCAGTATGAAGGGAGAATGTGAGTTCATTTAGGCCTTTGTCACCTAATCAACTTCATCCCATTGCACATGCTGACTTTGTCTTATCTGACATGCCCAGGACTGGGAAATGGTTTGGACTTTTTTACTAAGGTTTTTGCATGTGCGCCATGGGATCTTGGCTGTGGAATTCGAGTCTGAACCTGAAGGTCATTTTTGTCTCCTGTGCACCTTGTGGCACAGCATAAAGTGATGCGATGTTTTACTTAGTGTTGTCTGTTTTGTCAGTGTCTTGTCACCTGAGGTCCAGGTGAAGTGTGTGTTTGCATCTGGTTGATGCTTAGACAGTTTTGGATTTTTGGAGCATTTCTGATTGTGGTCTTTCTAATTAGGGATGTTTGGCCCATGTGTATGCCAGGTATAACGCTTAAAAGTTTGGAATTTGTGGGTATTGAGACAAGACCTCATTTTTATATAGCTCAGGCTTTGAACTGAGCATAGCTGAGGCTGCTCAGTTTTCTACTCCTGTGTTGTTGCTGTTGGAAGTGTGCTACTCTGGCTGTTGCTTCCCTTAAAGACGGTCAGGACTTTGCTTTCTAGATGCTTTTTATCTTATTTCTTTAGTATGTATATGTATATTTTGGAAAGGGTCTCCCTAGGTATATAGCCTTATCTGAGAAGTCAGGAACTTGCAGCAGTCCTGCCTCTGCCTCCTGAGCGGGACCACCACACTCTACTAGCACTTAATAGTTTTCTCTTGGCCTTTTAACACAGGCTTTCCTTTAGCCATGTAGCTAAACAAACTTGTGTTTTAGCCTTCTTTTTTATAATGTTCTGATGAACCCTGGAGCTTGATTTACGGAATCATTTTTAACATACTAGCGTTTAACGTAGGCCTGTCTATTCAAGGTACATGTATGCCATCTACCAGAAGACCCTTGTCTTTGTCATCTTCTCTCTGAGGGTTTTTACGGTGCTGTTCATGTATTCATTCTAACCCACCAGGGTAATTGACTCTAAAGGCAATTGAATTGATGTTATGTCCATTCAAAATACCCAATTTAGAGTGCATTCCAGCATGATTTTGACAAAATTGGTTGAGTGCTGCTTCCTGCTTGGAAACTGGAGCTCACGATGTACATACAGTGTGCATGGCCTGGAGTGTAGAGAGCCCAGAAGAAGGAAAAACTGCAGAGGAACTCGGGGAAGTCTGGGTGCTGGTGCAGGGGCACCAGGCAGTGCAACTATGGAGTCTGCCACTTGGGCGTGGCCGCCCCCTCCCTGTGTTACCTTGAGAACATAGAATTGAAAAGCCTGGAGACAACTTGGTAAAGTCAGAGATGATCATTCCAGCATATTCAGTATTTTCTTCTTGTGGTTTAGAGAAAATGTGCTGTTCTGTGACACTGTTTGACCTTGAACTCCTGACCCCAACCCCCGCCTCCCAACTCCGTGGGATACAGATGTGTCTACCAGGTCTGGTGTCAGTAATTATGTGAAACTACTCAGGATGTTCAAACTTGTCCTCCCTCCTACATACCTCATGTAATTCAGACTGACTTTGAACTCTGATCCCCCTGCCTCTGTCTCCCAAATGCTGGGATTAATTGTAGGTTGAGATACCATGACTGGTTCTATATCTTAAGTAAAGATGTAGTTAAACAATTTAATTAATACAGTGAATTTTACTTTTTAGGAATTACATGTTAATCTACTTTTTTTTTTTTTTTTTTTCCGTGAGTTCAGGCAGTCCTGGCATGGCCTCTTTCTGGATGCCCAGCTGAGGATGATCTTTGCTTCCGCCTCTTAAGTGCTAGGGTTACAGCAGAGCACTGAACGGGCTGTTGATGTACTGCACCGGTTTTTTCCCGGAGCTTCATGCTCCATAGCCTAGCACTTGGTGTCTTCTCGGAGGTCAAAGGTATTAGTGGTTTCTTTCTTCTCTATGCTCTAGAAGTTAGAGCATGTGAAGAGGCAGTCAGTGGCCCTTTAGGTTGACAGATTTGTGGTTCCCTTATTACTGTTTGTTTATTGAATGCGGCAGCGTTTTACGTGGATCCAGTGCTAAGCTGAGACTTACCTTGGTTTTAAATTAGAACTGCTATTATTTTTTACATTTATGATGTGTGCACCCACAGCTCCTGCATGCCTGTGGAGGTTGACTTCTGGGAACTCTCCTTCCTTCCCTCCTGCTGGGTCTGGTGTTGGAATCAGGGGCTTCAGGCCTGGTGGAGTGCCTGTTTGCCCATGAGATATCTTTCCAGCCCTTTTTATTTCTTCTTGCTGGGTATTGAGCCCAATAGATGATTAACACCCCAGACCCCCAAACCATAGTTGCAGAGGGGAAATCATTTAACTTCTGTAAATTTATATCAAGGTAATGAATTGAAATACTATCTGAGATTTTCTCACTCACTCAACTAACGGTTGAGTTAGTATGCTCAGTATGGCACTTCTCTGTTGAGATGTCAAGTCTGTCAATTAAAAATATTAAACATTTATTCTGTGTGTAAGTATCATGGTGTGTGCGTTGTAACTGTGTATGGAGGTTAGATGACACACTGCCGCAGACAGTTTTGTCCTTCTACCACGTAGGTTCTGTGGCTCAGTCTCAGCCATTGTGCCAGCTCTCAGTCGTTTATTTATTTAATTTTATTTTGTTTACGAGACAAAGGCTCATGCTAAGCCAGTGGGTCTTGTTATATAGCTGGTGCTTGTGTCTTGAGATGCTGGACTCTTATGATTCTTAAATGCTAGGGTTGTAGGCATGTATTAGCATGCCCAGCTGTGTCTTATAAAATTCCACTTTACCTGAATGTATATTTTATTTATTTATTTATTGGAAGTTAGAGGACAGCCTTGCTGGCATCAGCATCAGCTCTTCCATGTGTGCTCTGGGAATCGAACTCAGATCTTTAGGTTGCTAGTGTACCTGCTGAACCATCTTGCCAGCCCTCAGTTAAGAATTTTTTAATGTTCTACACTGATTGAAGCTGCCTTTAATTCCAGCAAGGGAGGCAGAGGCAGGTAGATCTCTTAAGTTCAAGGGTAGCCTCGCCTACAAAGTCAGTGAGAACTTATCTCAAAAAAAATAAAAATAAAAGTAAAAAGAAGAAAAAGAGAATCTTTTAATTTGGATAATTACAAGAGAGAAGAGCCAGGCACGGCAGCTCAGTCCTGTAATTTCCAAATTCAGGAGGTGCAGGCAAGAGGGATTGCCTGTTTAAGGCTATCCTGGGCTGTGTGGCAAATATACAACCCTTTAAGGAGACAGATCTGTTATTTTCTCCCACCTTTCCATCTAGTTCTGAAAGAGCTAGATTCATCCATTTTTAGAGTGTTATATGATTAAATGTGTTGGAATATTTTTGTTGTTGGTTTTTTTTTTTTGTTGTTTTGTTTTTGAGACAGGGTCTTATTATATGCAACTCTGGTTAACCTGGATTTTGTTGTGTTGACCAGGCTGGCTCTGAACTTGCAAAAATCCACCTGTCTCTGCCTCACAGATGCTTAGTAAAGGCCTGAGCCACCTCACCCTATTTATTGTAGCTGTGTCTTTTCTAAAGTCGATATATAGAAATAAAAAGTTCTAGTTGTCCAGAAAGACCTCAGTATTCTTTTTTTTTAAAGATTTATTTATTTATTTATTATATGTACATACACGGTAGCCGTCCTTAGACACTCCAGAAGAGGGTGCCAGATCTCATTACAGATGGTTGTGAGCCACCATGTGGTTACTGGGATTTGAACTTAGGACCTTCAGAAGAGGAGTCAGTGCTCCTAACCGCTGAGCCATCTCTCCATCCCAAGACCTCAGTATTCTTATTTCAAAGGCACTACATTGTCAGAGGTTTGGTAACTAGATGAAAACCGAGTCTCGTAGGCTGGTAGTTGGTTTTAGAATTATGGTGATCTTTGGTGTGGTAAGATTATGTTGCTGTGTGGATTTGTGTCGATCTCATATAACATGGGAACTGTCTTAACTCCAAGGAGCTCTCAGTTGCTGCTGGCTGACTGGAAAAGAGATGTTTTTAAAATAGAATGTGTGTGCTGAGTGTAGGTTTGTGCATGTGTGTACAGTGGTTGTGAGCTGCCTGATGTGGATGCTGAGAGCTGAACTCTGTTCCTCAGCAAACCATCACGACAGCCTGTTGGCCTGTGTGGGAAGTAGCCTTGTAGCCGAGAAGATTGGGCGGTGTGGAGTTTTGTTGTGTTTGAAATATGTAGGGCTTTTGTTTTTGTTTTTTGTTTTTTTTTGTTTTGTTTTTTTTTGTTTTGTTTTGTTTTTTTTGTTTTGTTTTGTTTTGTTTTGTTTTGTTTTGTTTTTCGAGACAGGGTTTCTCTGTATAGCGCTGGCTGTCCTGGAACTCACTCTGTAGACCAGGCTGGCCTTGAACTCAGAAATCCGCCTGCCTCTGCCACCACCACCTGGCTGTTTTTTTTTTTTTTTTTTTTTTTTAAACTTTGTTTTGTTTGGTTTTTTTGAGGCAGGTTCTCTGGTAGCCCAGTTTGGCAAATTGTTATATGGTAGTGGTTAACCTTGATACTTCTCCTAAGTGCCGAGCTTATAGCAATCTGAAACCATGCTTGCCCCAGACCTGCTGGTTTATGTTGTGCTGGGTAACACTGATGTTTCAAGAGGAAAGTTGCTACTTTGTTAGATAAATAAGTTGCACAGCTTATTATTCTTTCTTTCTTTCTTTCTTTCTTTCTTTCTTTCCTTCCTTCCTTCCTTCCTTCCTTCCTTCCTTCCTTCTTTCTTTCTTTCTCCTCCTCCTCCTCCTCCTCCTCCTCCTCCTCCTCCTCCTCCTCCTCCTCCTCCTCCTTCTCCTCCTTCTTCTCCTTCTTCTTCCTTGTTATTATTGCACAGGTTCTCCAGAGCTGGGTCAGTCATTTCCCTTGTATATGTAAAGGTCATGAAAAACTGTGACGTGATTGGTATTCATTGAACCCTGGACGGAATGACATGGTTTCTGTGTGCAGAAGTAGCTGAAATAACTAAGCACACAGGGATTGTTAACGGGCACAGTCATTTTCTGTACTTCTCCTGTTTGTTCCTCTCCCCCAGGTTTGATTGTACTTTCCCCTATATGTCCACCACTTACCTCACTTATGCTCACTCACTCTGGCTCGCACTCTCCCTCTCTCCTCCTCTCTCTCTCTTTAAATTTACCTTTTAAAATTAGTTCAATTTCTGCTGCTCATATATACATTGGTGTGGGGTCAGCCAGTGGAGCATTGTTGGCCCACCCTTAAATAAAACTGACTCTCCCTCTCCCAGAAGCCATCAACTGTCACTATCAACTTAGTTAGGGGTGGGAGCTAATGAACCCCTCTACCACCTATACTGGAATGTTGGCTCGCCTTGATCATTATGCAGGTCTTACACAGGCAGCCACAACAGCTGAGACTTTTTGCTGGTGACAGTCCTGTAGTGTTAAGAGACACCGTTTAGCACAGTCCTGCTGAACGTCTGCTTTTTGCAGTCCTTCCCTACCCACTGGTTCTCACTGTTCCCTGAACTCTGGGAACCCATGTATGAATGAATACTCCACAGATCCTCTCTGTATTCTGACTAGTTGTGCATTAACACTGCACAAAGATGTTGTCTTAGAAGGCCTGAGTGCTGCACTAATATGTGGGTACAGATATATTTATCTAGAGCTGGTTTAATATTGTGCCCATTTAGCAATGTAATAGTATTCTCACCCCTGGGGTTTAGAACTCTGGAGCCGTGAGTTCTTGGCTAAACCTAGAATGCCAGATAGAAGTTTCTTCCTGTGGAACTGGCCCTGAAACCAATTAAAGGAAGAAAAGGAAAGGAAAAAAAAAAGCCACTGGCTATCCTTGTAACATAATGTGTCACTATTGGACCTATAGGCACATCTTAACTGGGTTAGTTATTATTATAACCCATGGTGTTCACAGGGATATAAGTCTGTTGAGGAGGTTTCTTCTCCAGCAGCCTAGATGCATTACTATGAAAGTGAGCAAGCAGGAAGAAGGCCTCCTAGTCACCAGCTCCATTTCTCCATGTCTGATGACCATTCTTTTTAAACCTATAAATTGATTATACTATTTGGCAGTATTTTATTATTCAGTGAACTTGGGAACTGTGGATTTGAGGTAATATAGAGATATAATTTTCTATGTTTATGAGTTTAGAATCAGTATTCAGAATAGGAAGAAAATTGATTTTCTGGATGATAGAACACAGACAAACCAATTATGGTCATATTTATTGTTCCACGCCATTGACTTTCTTATGTAGCCCAGGATAGTCCTGAGCGGATCCTCTTCCCTCCTCAGCCTCCTGAGTGCTGGCATCATAGGGGAGTCATTGTGCCTGGCTTTCTCTGAAAGCCTTGTTTTGGGTCTGTGAGCCATCACTTGTTTCTAGACCAGATAGATGTCTGCAGACATGTCGTTGATTTAATTGTTTATTTGTAACCAGGTAGGGCCTTCCTGAGGACGCCTGTCTTACAAGTGTTTCCCTTGGAGCCCCTGATCAAGTTCAAACTGCAGACTCTGCTCATACTGAATTGGTGAGGCTTTCTAAATGAAGTGAGTATTTCTGGTCCTTCCAGAACCTTGTCTCTTTGAAGGTCATATAGGCCCAGAAAAGAGGTTGGTCTAGCACTTCCTTGCTCCTCTGACTCATGGTGTTCAAAGTATAAGATTATCAGGTTCTGCTTGGGTGTCCTGTTTTGAAGGTAGGGCCACCTATGGAATCTTTTTTTTTGGGGTGTGGGATGGGAGGTTGGAACAGCTCAGATATGCTGTTAAAACCAGGAATATTCCCAAAACCAGGGTAAAGAAGACTTGGATCTGAGGTTACTAGTTATAGCTGATTGAATCATTGTCTGGTCTTCTGTGTTGGTTCTTGACTCCCTGTTCTTTGTAATCTGGATCCTCACTAAACCATTTCTCTTTGGTTCTGGTCTTATGTGAGCTCTTGGTCCACCATATACCTCAGGTGGTCTTTCCTTTCACTGCGGTGCACGTGTAAGGCTTTGAGGCTATGCAGTGCACAAGTCATGCATTCTGTCTCCTGCTGACTTTTGAAGTCACTTGCTGTGTCATGGAAGGAACTTCACTTTCATTTTGGGTCTGTGTTGAATGTTGACTGATGGCAGAGCTCTTTCATTTCATGGTTCTGAGTGGAAACAAAACAGATGGAAGAGGAAAGAGAGGGTTAGAGTTGGGAGAAAGAAATAGAAGTGGCTCTCACGCTTGTGAGCTGGACATGACCTTAGCTACTGATGCATACTTCCTAGATAATCCAAAACTACTGGAGATGTGTGGAGTAGAGGGATGTGTAGAAGTTAACTGAGCTGTCAAGATCTGGTGTTTTCAAATAATCGTCAGAAAGGAATGTTTTGATTATTTCTTCAGAACCAGATCTGCATTTGAGAAACAGGGTTTCTAGTTTACAAATGAACTAAAGTGATTGCCACAGTACTTCACTGATATTTTCAAAGAATTAAAAATTCACCAGTAAATTTTAATTAGGAAGGAAATTGCACTGAGAAGTGTGTTCTGGCACTTTGCCCTGGTGTTGCTCTGTGTGGCAGTCAGGAGGAATTTGTTCCTTTGGGCTCTTCCTCTTGTAGCCTCCTGTCCCTTTGGGTGTGTAACTTGACCCCTGAGGCTGCACTCTGCTTGCTTGTGGATGTGTTTTTGAACTTGTTAATTCTCAATCTCTTTGCTTTTTGGGTCAGCTCTTGTGCAGCACAGGCTGGCGAGCTTCATGGCTCCTTTATCTTTTTTGTGTTTGTCAAATGACTCAGACTTCTGGATGGGTACCCTGGTAGGTTGCTCCCTTTGTTTTGACAAAGTGGCATAGATGATTTCTACAAGTTGAGAAGTGCGGTGTTCCCCCCCCCCCCCAAGTAGTTTACTATTAACTTTAAGCAAACATGACGTCGGCCAGTGAGGTAAGGTCGCTTTCCTCCAAGACTCATAGTCTGAGTCCATAAGAATGCCATGTTGGAATGAGAGAAAGGACTTGGTGAAGCTGTCCTCTGACCTGCACTTGTGCACAGTGGCACTCTGCCCACATGCACGTAGGACATGACACCTGTGTACATGGTGTTACGTACTGGCTGTGGTTTGAAGCTGCCTGAGGAGGGCTCAAGTGTCAGTGTGGATAGTGGAATGAAAGCTGCTGAGTTCAGGAATAAAGGAAAGTTTGGAATCATTTAATTTACTGACTTCCATTCCTTGCAAAATACCACATATATCTCATGGGTTTAAGTAGCGTGGAAATTTGAGGACAAGCTCAAAAGAATGGCTCAGGGTGTGGAAAACAGGGAAGTTGAGTGGCTGTAACAAGACAGCTGCTCTGGCTTCTGCACCCTGTCCTCCTGGTTCTTGTTTTGCCTGAGCAGCAACAGTAGAGCTCATGAACCGGAGCAGCTCAGGAGGCTACTGAGTTCTTGCTTACTCTTCAGGGATGTTTGGCCGACCAGCTTTTCAGTGTCTCCCCTTTCACCCCATTTTGCCTTTTTAGGAGAGTGCCCCACACTATAGTCCTGCTGGCCTGGAAAACGATATGAAGACTAGTTTGCCCTCACACTTGCATTTATGCCCCTGCCTCAGCTTCTGCCTCCCTTGTATTGGGAGTACTCTAAGGGCTCCAGGCTTTTTGTCTTTTACTGCATTGGTACCCCTGGGATTGGATTCTGCTCAAGTCTTGTTCAGCAGTCTCAAACAGTCTGGTTTTTGTTTTTCTACCTGAAATTAAACATTTTTCTCATGAGAAGTTAGCCACTAAAATTTTTATTAGTGTCTTAATTTGGATCATTGATTTTGGTAATGTTTGTTTTAAAGTTGTGTAAGGTTCCATATTCGCTAAAGAATGATACCCTGGACTCAAATAGTATGTAAACACAGAGTGTTTTATTTTGTAGAAGTCCAACATGCTGGGGTTTCCCAATACCGGAACCTTGCAGGTCTGGTTTAAAGCACATTAGTAACTTCCAGGGTCAGTGACCCTTATGGTAATCTGTTGGCTGGAAACTTCTTAGGAGATGTCTGGAAACCGCTGCTGTCCTTGCCTCAGGCCAGGTGACAGACCTGGAGTTGCCCAGATCTTGGAAACAGATTCAGGTCTAGTCTCTTTTTAGGTAAGTACACTGTAGCTGACTTCAGACATGACAGAAGAGGGAGTCAGATCTCATTACTGGTGGTTGTGAGCCATCATGTGTTTCTGGGATTTGAACTCAGGACCTATGGAAGAGCAGTCAGTACCTGCTGAGCCATCTCCCCAGCCCCAGGCCTAGCCTCCGTAACTGCCAATTTGAAGTCTGTCATGGAATCAGCCTCCTCGGTTTTTATGGGTTTTGAATGTCCCATTTTTCTGTTTTAAATTCCTGTTATCTTCAGCATTTGACTTTGCATAGATTGAAGTTTTCCACCAATCTGAGTTGCGTTGAGAATCTGTAGCAGAAACACCTTCATGTGCTGACATCTGTTGCCTTCCCTTTCTCTTTTCTCAAAGGGGCTACAATCTATATTCACATCAATAAGGCAGAGTCAGGAGCTGGATTGCAATGTATTAATAGCTAGCCTGGTCTACATACTGACTCCTGGATAGCCAGGGCTACATGGTGAGATCTGGTCCCAAAAATTCAACCAACAAACAAAAAGGCTGAGTATGGTGGTCTGCACCTGTAATGTTTACACTTTGGAGGGTCAGAAATTCAAGGTTCGCTTTGGCAGTAGAGCAAGTTCAAGTCAGCCTGGGCTGTGTGAGGTTATGGCACACAAAATAAAACCAAGACCACACAAAATAACACCAAGACCACCATCACTACCACCACAAAAAACATAACGAATAAAACACAAAGTGGGGACAGTTATTATTTAGTATGTGATGACTATCTTTTCCTGACTACACATCTCACACTTCATAGTGACTTCCCCTCTGGCACTGCCTGGCCAACCCTGGCAGCTCCGTACCCAGGGATGTGTTTGCTCCTGCCTTAGCTGCTTTGTTCTTCATATCAGGCTCTGCCCTGAAATAGGCATGCACAGTGAAGTTAGTGCTCACCCCATGTGACCCTTAGGTCTCTTGTTACTACTACCATTTTACGATGACAGATCTTCCTGTATTGACACCTTCTCCTTTCTGCATATTTAAACTGGGTGAGAGCAGGCATGGGTTCGGTTTCCCTTGTCACGCTCCCAGGACCTGGAACAGGACTTGGAGGTGTTTAGTTAGTATTTTTATGCCTATTAACTCTTTTTGACCTGCTGATAGCTTTAAATGGATTTACTTTTATCATGGGCTATGTAACAGCTCTTTAATCTGGCATTTAGGACGGGCTAGAGGAGCTGAGATTACATTGGTGTTTACATAATTTTTGTAGCTAGTCTCAGTAGTTGAATCAATCTGGAAAAAAATAGGTAAAGGGATAGTTTAAGAACTGATACTAGGGGCTGGAGAGATGGCTCAGCGGTTACGAGCACCAACTGCTCTTCCAGAGGTCCTGAGTTCAATTCCTAGCAATCACAGGGAATTGAACTCACAACCATCTGTAATGAGATATGATTCCCTCTTCTATTGTGTGTCTGAAGAGAGCAATGGTGTACTTATATATATAAAAAACAAACAAAACTTAATAAAAAAAGGACTGATACTGACATAGTTGTGCTAAGATACTAGATTTCAACAAGTTACATTTCATTTCTTTCAATCCAGACATTTCGTCATTCAGTAATAGGAGGTGGGCTAAAACTCCCAGTTATACTGATGGAGGTTACTTTTAGCTACATTTACCTGGGAGGTGGTGGTGTTTAACTCTGATCTACTTACTGAAGTTGACAGTGAGTCATAATGCAGGTGAGCTGTGCTATAGAAGCCCAAAGCAAGCTTTCAAAAGGGTTGATTCAAGAAGGGGGCCTCATCAACACAGGAAATACAACGCTCTTACTGAATTACTCCCTTAGGGAGAAATAGCAGGCCTGCTGGGCTGTCTGTGCTGTGCGGCCAGAACCAGACCTGAGCACCAGGAATGTTTTGACACAACAGTCCAGCTATTTTTCACTCCTTTACTGACTTTGAAGTATAATGACAGTATCTGAATTTAAGGACTACTTTACTTTACCTGGAAAATCCCTGAAGGACTCTGAGCAGTGTAGTTTGAGAAGGGATCCCATAGTTGTGTTAGAATTTGTTGCTCCCAAGTGCTGGAGGAGCTGAGCTTGGGGACTTATGGAGGTGGCCATTTATAGCTGGAAGGCTGGGCCTTTAGTCCACTCTGGATGGCACTTAAGATTGCCACTTACTCAGAAGTGACATTTGTCTCTTCAGCTCTGTCACCCAGCCTTTTCAAATAAACCTGTTTTTAAATGAAGACTGAGGGTTCTCTTTTGAGAACATCTGTGATTTTCATAGTTTGTGTATGGGAGTAGGGAGCTGATGGGGACTGTCCTTAGAAGGTCACAGCAGGGATGTGCTGGCACTTGGGAGGGCAGCAAATTCTGTATATAAACATTGGGAACGTTGTAGTTTCTGAGGAAGAAAATCTAATTAAGATTTATTCTAAGGCTTTAACCCCAGTACTGGGAGGCAGAGGCAGGTGGCGCTCTCCATGAGTTTAAGGCCAGCCTGGTCTACAGAGAGTTCCAGGACAGCCAGGGCTATACAGAGAAGCCCTGTCTTGGGGGGGGGGGTCTATCTATTTTATGGTAATATGTCAGTATTTATTTTTATGTGTGCTTTTGTGCATGTGAGTGCGCTGCTCATGGAGTCCCGAGGCTTCAGACTCTGGAGCAGGAGTTTAGCGGCCTGTCTTGGGTTTTGGCAACCAGACTTGGTTTTTCTATCAGAACAGTACACGCCCTTAACTGCTGAGCCATCTCTCCAGCCCTCTTTATATTTAAATAATCTCAGTGTATAAAAAAAAATTAAGAAAATATTCAGCTAACCAAAGTAAAATGAGTTGCTGTGTATAATAAGCTTGGTATGACCTAAGGCATTTAATTCTTTTCTTTTTTTGTTGGGGAGGGTTACTCTATCCCATGGTGGCCTGTACCTTTGTTGCCCAGGCTAACTACAAGGTTGGGGTGATCCATCCTCTTGCTGCCTTCACCTCACTTGTGGGGTCTGCGCAGTGAGCCACCACACCTGGCTGCCTCCTTTGACTTTCCTTGGCTTCCTTTTTTTACCACCCTGGACTCTGCCTTGTCCTTGGCATTTCATTACTCCCAGCCCTTTAATTACTATATACATGACCTAAACATGCTGGTCAGATTACATGGAAGATGTATGTACTGAAACATTTCTCAGATACCTCAGTTAAAATTAACTTCAAAGGTTCATGGCTAGCTGAAGAGAAGCTTGTATTCATTGATTTCATGAGGAGAATTAACCATGTCCTCTTGAACTACAGAGACTATTGAAATCTCAGCCAGCCCAACTGAGAGTGATTTGTTTTCTCTGATGCATAATTGGCAGGAAGGTTTTGAAAATCAAACTGTGTTTAAGTATTAAAGTTTCACCTTGCTCTGTTTACATTTTAGAAACATTGTATTAAAATATATTAAGTAATTGGAGAAAATGCTCTTTGTGTTTGTAATGGCTCAGCGGTTAAGAGCGACTGCTCTTCCAGGGGTTCTGAGTTCAAGTCCCAGCAACCACATGGTGGCTCACAACCATCTGTAGTGGGATCTGATGCCCTCTTCTGGTGTGTCTGAATAGTGTACCTGTCATATATATAAAATAAATAAATAAATTCTTTAAAAATTTTTTAAAGCAAAAATCACTTTTTTTTGGTAGGTATGTAAAACTTTCAATACTGAAAGTTTCAGGAGATGGCTCCTCTAACTAAAAGGTAGTCTGCACATGGGGAGAGTATTTTTGAGCAGAGGACAGGAGTGACTTGTGAATGGTAAAGGGCAGAAAAAGTGGATGTAGCATAGATCTACCTGCCTGGCCTTCTCTGGCAAGTGGTGTAGTTTCTGTCTTAGGTGACCAGGAAGGAGCTGAGGTTGGAGGAGGCAGGAGAGCTTCTGGCAGCCAAAGGGCATTTTCTCTGAAAGGGAACTGGGAGGATTGTTTTAAGCAGAACAGCAGGCTGTCAGCTGGGCACCTGGTGTGTGGTGGGGAAGGCACACTAATTCTGCACAGAGGTCATTTGGTACAGTGTATAGTAGATGTACATGAGGACATGTGCTGCCTATATCGTCACCGGTGTTCTGACATCTGCAGATACCATTGGGGTCTTAACAGTCTCTGTTGAATACTTCTATACCATGCTCCTCATTAAATTAAACACCCTACCTCAGAGCCACAGCAGTAGCCCTTTGCTAATTTTTTCTTTTTAGCAAAACTAAAGTTTTTAATTTTTCCTGAATTATAGTCTATACTTGACTATAATTATACACACTAGTTGTGTAAGTTTGCTATTGTGCATTTATCTTATTTTGTGAAGGGTTTTAGGTTTGAGTAAGAACAGTTGCAGAGGTAGGGTAGCTTTCCTTTGTACATTTAGTCGCCCTGCCCCAGTATTTCCCAGGTTACACACTGGTTGCTGTCTGATGTTTTGGGATCCTGTGCTGTGTTGTCTGTCACCTTTGACTCCTGATTTCTTTCTTTCTTTGTTTTGATTGTCATGATAGTTTTGAAAAGTATTTCTTTGCCTGATTTTCTTTGGACTGAGTCTGTGGTTATTTGGGGCAGTCTCAAATGTTCTTACTTCATTTTATCTCATCTAGGGTT
Source organism: Mus musculus (assembly GCF_000001635.26). Taxonomy (NCBI): domain Eukaryota; kingdom Metazoa; phylum Chordata; class Mammalia; order Rodentia; family Muridae; genus Mus; species Mus musculus. Next base: position 22,096,685 of record NC_000069.6, read on the forward strand.
CAAGGTCCCTGTGGTTGTCTTAAGATGATGCTAAAGTTGATCATTTGATTCCGGTCCCACGTCCAGGGGTTGTCACTGGTAGTGATTGTTCTATGTGTTCCACTATGGAGGCTCAGGTCATGGAAGATCCAGTGCTGTGCTTGTGTAAAGCTTCCAGTCAGCTTCCAGCTCAAAAAGAATATAAATGTGGGGAGATACAAATGACCTTTTCTTTCTGTAGTATGTTGCTTGGTAGCTCCAACATCCACAGTAGGTGGATTTCTGGGCAGTTGGATTGGTTTGGCCCCCACTACTTCATGTAGTAGTTGGATTTTTTCCTCTTTTATAAGAAATTGTTTCTATTTGTTTACTCACTCTGTCATGCCTCTGTGGTCCTGTGTGGATTTCTTTTGTCTGTTGGATTATAATGTGATGCTATTTTTGTAATGTGTTTTGTTCTTCTGGCTCCTGTTTGTTTTTGTGAGACAAGCTCTCACTATGTAGCCCTGTACTACATAGACCAAATTGGCCTTATACTCAGAGATCCTCCTACCTCTCCTCCTGTCTTAGTTAGGGTTTTACTGCTGTGAACAGACACCATGACCAAGGCAAGTCTTCTAAGGACAACATTTAATTGGGGCTGGCTCACTGGTTCAGAGGTTCAGCCCATTATCATCAAGGTGGGGGTATATGGCAGTAGCATCTAGGCAGGAATGGTGTGAGAGGAGCTGAGAGTTCTACATCTTCATCTGCAGGTTGCTAGGAGACAGCTGGCAGGCAGCTAGGACAAGGGTCTTCAGCCCATGCCCACCGTGATACACCTACTCCAACAAGGCCACACCTCCAAATAGTACCACTCCTTGGGCCAAGCAATTTCAAACTACCACACTTCTCAAGTGCTAGGGTTAAAGGCACACGTTACCTGTGGCTTCTTTCTACTAGCACTTTCTTTCAGATAGAGTACTATCCTGGGATAATCTTGTATTTCCTATTCCAAACCCACTAGTTCAATTCGTTTTCAAAAAATTCCATTGTCCCTTCTATTGGAATGAAAAGAACATTGATTCTAACCCAGGAAGCACAATTAATCAAGCTAATATATCATTTTAAGCCACTATTGACAGCTTGTGGAACCCATGGCTGTCTTTTTCTTGGCTTGAACTCTTTATTGTTTTAAAGACTTTAACTTTTGTGTGCATATGTAAACGGCATGGTGGACGCCTGTGTGCAGGGATACTAGGAGACAGGGAAACTAATCATTCAGGGAGTTGTATTTTGGAGCATTTTGGAAATTATTATTTCTTAGATCTTTCATTTTAATCTTTATTTGAAGTATATTTCTGAGCTGGAGGAGAATGCTCTACAGAACTGAGGAACCTCATGGCCTGAAACCATAGGGAAGAGGAGGAAGATGAAGATGAGATAGGTTTCAGCACAGGTTTTGTTTTGTTTTTTGTTTTACTATAAAGTATGTAACAACCCTGTGTACAGCTTATGCCTTTAAAAGAGAAAACATTGAAATATAAGGTGGTAAAATTTGTTTTTAAACCAGGTTGTTGTTGTTGTTGTTGTTGTTGTTGTTGGTGGTGGTGGTGGTGGTGGTGGTGGTGATGGTGTGTATAACACACTACTAAGTACGTCTGTAGATAACCTTGTCCTGTCGCTATTTTCCGTAGCCAGTAACCTGGCATGACATAGAATTGGGTTGTGGTTGTCATGTAGACTAAAGCTATCATTGTTGGTGTGTAGAGTATCCTAGTTGCATGTGGGGCAGCTTTTATGTCCTGAGTTGTCTCTTATGCACCTGCTGAGGGAGAATAGCTCTGCTCACTGAATACCATTCTGTAGCTGCAGACACAACAGAGAATGATGCAGCTGTTTGCTTGATATTTTGAATGTATCTAATTTAAAACTTTTAAATAAAACAAAATGGTGGGAGGTTATATGTGGGATGGAAGTGATTAGGCAATCGTGAGACCTGAAAAGAGACAAAGACAGACAGATGGACTGCTAAGTTGTTGACTTACTGGCTGGTGAGAGGCACTTTGTTTTGCGTGATACAAGATGTCTGGCTGCTATCATATTTATATATTTTTATTTCATCTTATATTGAAAAGCAATGGAAGTTGTTAATTTCTTACTTCATATAATTCCAGAGTAGTAATTATGAGATTTTGGTCTTTAACAATGTTTTAAAAAGAATTGGTATGCTTAAGTCTGTTAGGTTTGAAGTGAAGTCAGAAGTCCCTGCCTGGTCTTTGTCCCAGTGGCCAGTCAGTATTACCCAGAGTTCCATGTCAAGCTGCTGTTCATTGTACATTTTCACAGATATGTCATGATGTGTGTCTGCCATACAGTATTATGTGAAGCATCTCCCTGCCTAGTCCCCTTCTCCCTGATCCTGGTCATCTGGGATCTTTGTTCGGTCTCCATTGCTTGGCTTTTCTCAGGCTCTGTATACAATACTGATGCGTGTGGCCTTTTCAGAATCGTTTCTTAGAGTAGTAATGCTTTCAAATCTCCTTCTTGTCTTCTCTCACCTTTTTCTACAGTGCAGAATATATTACTGTCTGCATGAACATGGCTTTATCTGGTGACCTACTGATTATCTTGGTTAGCTCTAAGTTTGAGTAGTTATCAATAAAGCTGCTAGAAACATCCATGTGTAGGTCTTTGAGTAGACATAAAGGTTTTATGTGTGTGTGTGTGTGTGAGTTTATGTAGACATCAAGTAGCATAATTGTTGGGATATGTGTTAAGGCTGTATTGTTTTATAAGGATCAATGAAGAAGTCTTCCAAAGTGTTTCTGTTTTATTTCTAGCAGCAAGAACATACTGTTCACAGAATCCTCCCAGTGGTTGTTGTTGGTGCCTTGTGTCTTGATTTGGCCTGTTGCCACAGGTGTGTGGCAGTGTCACATTTTAATTTTTATTTTCATGGTCAGCATATGATACTGAATATTTTTCATATGCTTAATTCCCATATATGTAACCTTTCTCATCTTTTACATTTCTTTATTTTGTGTTTGCACAGGTGCATGCTTGCTAGTGTAGTGGCCAGAATTCAAATAAGTGCATTGCTCACTGTTTGAGGCAGTTGTCTGTCTCACTGAACCTGGAGCTCACTGATTAGGCTGGACTAGTGCCTGGCCAGCAAGTACTCTGAGGCACTGGGGTTACAAATATGTGGTACCACATCTAGTTTTCATATTGGGTACCGGGAATCTGAAATTAAGTCTTCTTGTTTGGTACCACAAGTACCTTAATGACTGAGCCATCTTCCCAGCCCCAACTGTTTTCTTATTGATGAGTTTTAGTAGTTCTTACTGTGTGCCAGGCTCTACTTTTGAGCTGCAGCTACTGGGAAAATGTGCTCTTTGTATATAGTTGGTTAGTAATCTTTTATATGATATATTTTGCAAATATTTCTCTGTTTTGTAGCCTCTTCTCATTCTGCGGACACTGTCATTTGCAGAGCAGGAAATGTTAATTTAAATCAAGTCCTGATTTATCTGTTGTCTCCTTCATACGTTTGTCCTGTCACTCCTGGGATCTGTCCATGCCTTGGGTTCTTTATCTTTGAGGAGTTTTACATAGTTCTATGTTTCACACTTAGGTATCAGTCTGCTCCATTGCTGTGCTGAATTGAGGTCTGTGTCTGGATTTCAATAGTGTTTATTTATTTTCTTCTCTTTTCCTCCCTTCCCTTCCCCTCCCCTCCGCTGCCTTCCTTCCCTTGCCCTCTCCTTCCCTGCCTGCCCCTCCCCTCCCCTGTCCTCCTCTCCTCTCCCCTCCGCTATGGGTATTTTGTCTGCATCTGTGTCAATGCACCGAGTGTTTGACTTGGTGTTTGAGACCAGGTCGTGGTTTAGAGCTGCTGTGTGCATGCTGGGAATTGAACCCAGGTACCCTAGAAAAGCAGCCCATGTTCTTAATCACCGAGTGCCCAGGATGAGTTATTACTGTAATCACCCCAGCAGCATTTGTTGGAAAGAACCTTCGCAGCATGGTGGTCTTTGTGCCTGCATGATTTGGAAGCTCTGTTTTTCCTCCTTCCCTAGTTTCCCAGTCTTGATTAGTACAGCTTAACAGTCTTGAGGTCCAGGTTTCTCTCCTCAGTATTAAGTTGCCTATTTTGAATCTTTTGTGTATAAACTTACATAAAAGTTTTGGACTCAGTTTGCTAATACACACAAACTAACTTGTCAGGATTTTGGCTGGGATTGAATTAAATCTTTTGTTCAGTTTGGGATGTTAATGGTGTTTTGGTATTGATTCTTCCTGCCAGTAGACATGGGGAGCATCTCATTTACTTGGTTCTTGTAGTTTGGATTTATATCTAAATAGTTCATCTATTTGGGTGTTGCCTTAGCCTGCTTTCCATTTTACTTTATTTTATTTCCATTTTATTTCCATTGTTATCAAAATATTAAAGATTTGGTAGCTTATTAATATCAAAGCTTGTTTGGATCCAGGCTCTCAGGCCCAGGAGCATGCTCCTGCTCTCTTTGGTAGTGCTGAGGGCTTTCTGCTGCAGTGTGCAGTGGTCGAGGTGCTGGGTGCAATATATGTAAGGCTCAGTAAATGTTATAGCTGAAGATAATTTTACTTTAAGAAAATGAACAGATGGTAAGTGTCCAGCCCTGATTGGTTGTGACAGCTTTATCTGGCTGTATTTCTTTACCCTCATTCCCTCAGGCCACATGCCTACTCAGTTTTCCTTTCTGCCACCTTTTCAGTTTACTTTACGTAAATGAGTATGATCAAGCTAGGCATAGGGGCTCCTGCCTGAAATTTCAGCCTTTCTAGGAGGCCGAGACATAAGAGCATATGTAGTTCTAGGGTAACATGTACTATGTAATGAGTCTGGTCTCAAAATCAAGCAAACACACACACACACACACACACACACACACACAAGCACACATCTGTGTCCATGAGTGTTTTTTTTTTTAAAGATTTATTTATTTATTATATGTAAGTACATTGTAGCTGTCTTCAGACACTCCAGAAGATACGGATGGTTGTGAGCCACCATGTGGTTGCTGGGATTTGAACTCCGGACCTTCAGAAGAGCAGTCGGGTGCTCTTACCCACTGAGCCATCTCACCAGCCCATCCATGAGTTTTTAAAGTGCGTTTTTTTAACTTGTACTGTGATGACTGTGATGACAGGTGAGGACTGTGCTTTGCCACTCCAGCACACTGACCACAATAGACCTGTGCTCCGTCCAGGCTCAAAAGCAGCCCTCCTATTTTATATAAGTATCTGGGGCTTTGCTACATCATCATGCTGTGTCAAGCAGTGTCCTCTCTCCCAACCTCTCTTTTCCAATCTCTGTTTTCCAATCTGGAAAAGATTTCCTCCCCTACCTTGTTTCTACAGGCTTTCATTTCACCACTGTGGACCAGAGTTGTCAAATTAGTCTGGGTGTTAAGAGCTTTAGTGAGGTAGCTACCTGATACAAGGGCTGCCACCTTTCCCAAGCTATGTTTTGCTTTGCCTTGTACAAAAGTCCTAATTGGAGCTTGGGTACTCTGTCCAGAGACTATTTGCTGTTGATTATAAATTCTTTTAAGACAGTGTTGTATGTTGCCTAGGGTGATTTGAACTTAGGGTCATTCTCACAGCTCAGAGCCACAGCAGCCTGCTATCTTGCATGGACTGCAATGACTGGTATTTGACATTTCGTTCCCTTGAAGTCTCTTCTTATGGGGACAGTGGATATTATACCAGAATAGTGACATCTTGGGTGGGGTGACTACCGCCTTGGAGCACTTAATAACTAACTAGACATATGTGATTACTTTGGTCCCTTATGGTGGTGACAAGTACCTTGAACCATTGTTGGGCCACTGGCTACCCAGCACAGACTTGCTTCTGTTGATCAAAGGTCAACTTGACTCATCTTTTGTTGTTGTTGTTGTTTTTCTAAGACAAGGTTTTACTGTGCAGCCCTGGCTGTCCTGGAACTCATTCTCTAGACCAGGCTGGCCTCCACCTCACAGAGATCCATCTGGCTCCACCTCCTGAATGTTGGGGTTAAAGGTGTGTACCATCACAGTCTGGCCGACTGGATCTTAACATTAGTCATGTGATTTTATAGGGTCAACACAGAGAGAGGGAAAACCCTGCTCCTGGGACTTGAGCTCTGTGTGTGACAAGATCGCCTGGTCACTCCTTGTCTTTGTTATTGCCTTCAGGATCTAGGTGACCTGAGCACTGCTGTGACCGTGGTCCTGCAAAGGCTGTCCTGGTACTCTTGGTACCTGCCTCTTTACAAGGTATCATCCACTGTTTGGTGTTGTCCTTGGGGTAGAAATGTTAATTTGGATTTCAGCTTTGTGCTGTTCTGAGTGAAATTATAGGATGTTACAGTCTTCATATCCTTTTAGTATGTTAGACATGGAACTGATGGTATGTCAACATAGTCTATAAACGTCAGTGGCTAGATGCCAAGGGCCCCTCAAGGTGGTTATACCAACCTGCACAACAGCTGTCAACTGTCAATATATTAGCGCTCCATGCTCCATATACATATTTTCAGCTGTGTATGTGTATGTGTATGTGTATGTGCATGTACATGTGTATTGAGTTTGAATTGCTTTCATGGCAAATGATGCTTATTGTTGGTGCATTATTCATTAAATGTTTTAGAGGATTATGATTCTTTAAAATAAATAAATATATATATATTTTGGTTTTTCGAGACAGGGTTTCTCCGAGTAGCCCTGGCTGTCCTGGAACTTACTCTGTAGACCAGGCTGGCCTCGAACTCAGAAATCCACCTGCCTCTGCCTCCCGAGTGCTGGGATTAAAGGCGTGTGCCACCACGCTCGGCTTTAAAAATATTTTTAAGGTATATATTTAGTGTGTGTACCTGTGCACTTGCTCGGGGATGTGCGTGCCACTGTATTTTTGGCAATCTTAGTTATTTTAATCATGGACAGAACTTAGGCCATCAGGTTTGGCAGCAAGTGTCCTTACCTGCTGGACGGTCTCATTGGCCATGGTGTGGAATTTTTTTATTGAGGATGGAGCTTGCAATAATTTAGTTTTTTTTTTTTTTTTAATGGATCACAGAGACTAAGTTAACCTATTGTTATAGGAGATAGTAATTTTTTTTTAAAAAACCTGTTTGACCAAAAAAAAAAAAAAAAAAAAATCACAGCTGCTGTAAGCAAACATTTTGGTTACAAATAGCACTCTGTCTTGCTTTTGAATTGTGCAGCATCCATTTACAAATGCTGAGTTTGAGATGATCATAGAGGTTCTGGTGCTTTGTCAGATTGGTTACTTTTACGGAGCTTCATAAAAGGCAGGAGGTTGCTCATAGGGCTGGCACTATTTTCAAATCATTTAGGGACTTTATATCTTTAAATTTAGCTTTTCCTATTTTTTTCTTGCTGTTTTGTTTTTAAGGCATGTTGTCTCCAAGTAATACAGACCAGCTTCAGCTGCCAACGACTAGGGATCACAAGTATGTGTCACCGTGCCAGGCTTAATTTATCATTTTCTGTTGCATGCTACTCTTGTACATATATGAGAGAGAAACAGGAATGATTGAAGTCTTTACTTTGAATCTCTGGTGTGTTTGTTCACTTTGCTGCGTGCAGTGGAGTGAGCTAGTTAAGAGTGCTTCTGAAATGAATCAGGAGAGAGAAATCCCACCGGGGCCAGGCTCTTAAGCTGACTTCGCAGTTGAAGAACTAGCCTGTTTTTGTTTTCTTTTTTGTTGTTGTTTTTCCCCATTCTAGGTTTAGGAATCTTGGCAGATGTTTCTGATTCTGTAATCCCTGAGTCTCCCTTAAATCTCTGGGTGTCTAGTTTTGTTTTTTGAACATGGGACCACTGGTCACCCAACATTGATTATAAGATAAATACCTTCAGATAGTATGCTACAATTAATGAATGTTCATGTGTGAGAGTGAGCCAACAAGCAGCATTCATTCCTTCGTGGTTTCTGCTTTGGTTCCCTTGCCTGACGACAGCTTAAGGATGTAATGTGACCTAGAAGTATAGTCTCAACATACACTTTACTTGCCTAAGCTGCTTTTCGTCAGTGTTATCACAGCAGGAAACTAGGTTTAGGCTGGTCCCAGAGTTGGTATGCTTTCAGGATTATTAGTGGCTGTCCAGTGTTCTGTATTGTATTCAGCCAGGATTTATATGTTGCTCTGTAGCCTTTTCCTGATCATATTATCCTTCAGGCCTGACATTGACTTAACTCCTGTTCTTGCTTCTGAGCTGGTTCCTGCAAGTAGCCCTTGCAAAAAAAGGTATAGTGCATGTTTAGAATTGTGCCATGATGTCTTGGCCGGAGCAGGGTCTTGTTTTCTGTGTGCACACACTGTCATTGCAGTGTGCTATGCATAAGAGCTGCTCTGCTCCTGTTTGTATCATGTACTGTATGTGTGAGAGACAAGGTATCAGTAGTCCAGGCTTGTCTTAAACTTGTTATGTAATTAAAAGTGACCTTGTTCTGATGCTCCTGCCTCTCTCTACCTCTGAGTGCTGAGATTATAGGCATGTACCTGTCTATACCTACATATGTAGTCACATCCTTGTGCTGGGGTTCGAGCACAGGTCTTGGGCATATCAGGAAGCAGCAGCCTGCCCACTGAGCTGCATCCCCAGTCCTTTCACATTAGCTTTAATTAACTTAATTATTGTGCTCTTCATTCTTATGAGTCTCTGAGTTATTTTAAAGAGGGTTGGTATAATTCTAGATTAGAATAATTCTTTGTTGGGGAAGAATTATCTTGAACTGTTAAATCTTGACCTTGCCATTTCCCAAGGGCAGTGCACTGATCCCAAGGTTGTAAAAGGTTGTGCTGGTGGATGCATGCCATCATTACAGAGCACCCTGCGTGGGCATGTAAGCAAAGATGAGCATGAACTCCAGCCACTTTGCTGAAAGCTGCCTGGAAAACAGAAAAAGCAGAGGGGTATGGGAGGGAGAGGAAGGGGTGAAAGGAAAGAGCCTGGGCGACTGATACCTTGTCTCACACATATGGAAGCAATATACTCCCTCAATTAGGGCTAGATGGAAGACAGCGTGTGGAGTATCAAACGTGGAAGGAAACCATCATGTACCGAAGGCTGGCTTTGAACGTCCATCTTCCTACTTACATCAGGGATATCAGGAATAAGGCATGCACCACCACTTGGAGCTATGAGGTGTTTTTAAGCACAGATGACTCATATGGCTTATTTCACCATCATGAAGGGACAGTATCGTTGGGGAGCAGTGGCACCTTGTTCTGCTGCATCAAACAGGCTTACTGTAGATCCTGCTGCACTCAGAGTCTGCAGTATGTTCTCTCAGCTGCTGTGAACCTCAGAACAACTTTTTACTGCTCAAGGATAAAAGAGTCCCACTAGACTACATTTCATTTGCCCTAAAATCTGTTACATACAATTAATTCCAAATTGGTTCAATCAGATAACAATGGGGGAAATTCAGGAATAAATCCAATATAATTATAGTGAATTAATATTTGCTTGGGCTGGCTGTGCTGAAATCCTTCTCAAACAGCTACTGCCTATTGCCAGTCTACTGTCGGGTCTTGAGGACCTATTGAGTGCTACCATCACTCCTTGCAGCATAAACTTGACTTCTCCAGATCTGCGTGATGTAAGCCATTCTGTCCTCCAGCTTTTATAGAGAGCTGCCGTGCATAAAGGCATTTCCCTCACCCACTGAATCGTGTACATACACATACATACATGTACACACACATGTACACACACGCACACACATATATATGGGCACATATATATAAGCTATATTCTCAGTGGTCCTGAAGGTTGAAGCCAGGGCCTCACTCTGCTAGGCAAATAGTCTTGAGGCTGTACATCCAACTTATTTTTCTAGGTAACAATAGATTCTGTGGGCATCATCTCTCAAGACTTCTATCACCTGATCACCTCCCATCCCCCCCTTCTGAGACAGGTCTAAACATATACCCTAGTTTGGCCTGGAACTTGAACTTCTTCTGCCCCTGTGTCCCTGGGATTCTCAGCCTGTGCCACCCAGCCCAATATTTTCTTAGAATAACTGACTGTTAGGAGCACATTATTCAGTTTCTGATGATTTTACTTTCCTGAGAACTCTCCAATGCTGATTGCTGATTTTATTTCACTGTTCTCACATCTGTTAGGCCAGTTTGTTTGATAATATTCAAATCTTTTATTTAGCATTTCCTGATTTTTCTGTTCCCTCTTTAGTCAGTAACAGAGAATAAGATACTTAACTTGCTCGGCCCTAAGTTCTGTTTCTTTGTGGAACTTTGTTTTTGCTTTATTGATTTTGAAGTAATAGGATGAGGTTTATGAACGCTTAGTGTTTTGTTTTTCCTCTGTGTTGTGGTGGCCCTTTATTATTACTTTTTTACCGTGCTCATATTCTGTGCTCTGACAGTCTGTGTACCTGATGTTTCTGCTGTCATTTCATCTCTCTCTGTAGTGGAGCTGGCATGGTCTGTGTGTTTCCCTCTTGATTTGTTTTCAGTCTGATTATATGTGAGGTCTGCTTATGTATGATGTGGAGTGGTCTTGCTTGTTGAGCTAGTTTCCCTCTCTGCTTTGGATTAATAGAAACACTTCATTGTACCGGCTTACTGCTTTAGGCTGTTAGGTCAAGCTCTATGGTGTAGGCGTTTAAACTCACCACCCACCTTGAAGTGCTACTTAAGGGCTTACCATTCTCCTCACCCCATTATCCACTGTATGGTAAATGGATCCATCTGGTATTGCGTTCTGCCTTAGTAGAACGTTTCTTATGCAGCAGAACTGCTGGTTATTAGTCTACTTTTGTAGATCTGAAAGAGTCATTCCATCTTCTCTGCTGACTAGTTTTATATCAACCTGAAACAAACTAGAGTGAGCATAGAAGTGAGAACGTCAACTGAGAAGATGTCTCCTAAGGTTGGGCCGCAGTGAGGCCTGCTAAGTCCTGTTCTTAGTGATTGAGGGGGAGGCCCAGTCCATAGTGGGTAGGCCTCCCCTGAGGTGGTCGTCCTGGGTCCTATCACATTGCAGGCTGAAGGAATTCTAAGGAGCAAGCTAATAAGCAGCACCCTTCATGGGCTCTGCCTCAGCTCCTGCTTCCAGGTTCTTGGCCTGTTTGAATTCTTGCCCTAACTTCTTCAATGATAAGCAGTGATGGGAAGTGTAAACTGAATAATCCTTTTCCTTCTCAAGTTGCTTTAGTCATGGTGTTTAATCACCACAAAGATAACCTAACTATGAAACTTTCATTTTTATTTATAAAGTTTAATGTTTTATTACTCTTATTTTTAAATGTTTATATGTGTGTGTACATCCTGACTCATGGGTAGAAGTCAGGTATCAACTTTATGGAGTTGGTTCTCCTTCCTAGGGATCCAGCCATGTCAGCCTTTGCAGGATTGGCCTTCTGCTGCTAAGCCATTTTACTAAGCTGGCTTAGTACTTGGGCTTTACAGTTAGCATACAAAGCAATAGGTTTCCTTACTCTGCTCTCACTCATACTTTGTTCTTACTGAACTTCTCCAGTTGCTTCCATTTCCTGACTCCTGCTGTTCTCCCCCCACCTCTTTTTGTTGGCAACTTTTTGCTTCTCTGACTTGAATTCATGTACCTTCCTCCTCCTTAAGCTCTCTTCTTCTCTTTCAAGGACCCCTTTCTAGGACATCCCCACCCCTAATAATACTTGTAAAAGAACTAAATTCTAGGATTTGCATAGGGAGAAAATGTGGTAGTTGACTTTTCCAAGTCAGAGTTATCTTAGCACAGATGTGGAATATATGTTTTCCTGTAAATGTCTTGATTTCAGTGTTTTGTAAGGCTAAATAAAATTCTATTTTGTACATTAATCACATTTTCTTTATCTTTTTTATCAGTTTATAAGGCATCTAGGCAGGTTCTATCTCTTGGGTATTGCTCTGTGGTATGTAGACGTTTCTACGACATGCCCAGAAAGGTTATGTCTGGGTCAGGTGACAGTTTTTGATTTCCATAGTGGCTATACTTATTTTTCCTACCAGCAGTGGAGGGGTTACTCTCTCCCACTTCTCAGCATGTGTTTGCTATTCTCTTGCTGTTAGCCATTCTTTTTGTGGTGCATTGGAATCTCAGCACTACTGTATTCCCCAAATTGATAAGGTTATTGAACAGTTTTTCAAATATTTAGAATACATACAATTTAAAAATGTGTATAACAATTAATAATAATAATAATAATAATAATAATAATAATAATTTTGTGTGCAAGGGTTTTTACATGCATGTGTGTTTACACTTTTGTGCATGCTATGCCCTCAGAGACCAGTGGAGGAGGATGGATCCTCTGGGACTGTAGTCATAAGACTGTTATGAGGTACTATATGGGTGCTGGATACTGAACCTAGGTCCTCAGAAAGAACACCCAGGGCTCTTAACTGCTGAGCCATCATTTCAGCCTCACTGTTTTGAGAATGTATTCAGTAGTAATTGGGAGGTCTTATTTTCTTTATATATTCTAGACACTAGCCTCTCTAATGTACTGTTGGAGGTGATTTTACACACCTCTGCCTATTCTTCACACTGACTTTTATTACTGACAGTTGTTTCTTTTGCTGTTCAGAAGCCTTTTAATTTCATGTTTTCCCATTTGCCAGATATGGAGGCGATTTCCTGTGCTATTGGAGTTGTTTCAGAAAGTTATTCAACATTTTAGTGTTTTAGATCTTACATTAAGGTCTGTGATCCAGTATGAGTTGATTTTTGTGCAAGGTGAGAGATGAGAATCTATTTTTATTCTGCATGGGAATATCTAGTTTCCCTGCACCATTATTTGGAGAGGCCTTTTCCCATGTATATTTTTATGCTTTTGTTATAAATTTCATAGTGGGGTAACTCTGTTCAGGTACCATGTTGTCTGTGGAGTGATTTGAGGTCAGGCATTAAAATGTTTTGGGTCAGTGTTAGTTTCCTTCCTTCCTTCCTTCCTTCCTTCCTTCCTTCCTTCCTTCCTTCCTTCCTTCCTTCTTCCCGCCTTTCTTCCTTTTTTTCTTTTTCTTTTTTTTCCTTTTTTAAATGTCTTTGTGTACAGGTGTTTTGTCTGCATTTTTATCTGTATAATATGTGTGTGCAGTGCCCATGGGGTCCAGAAGAGGGCATTGGATCCACTGGAACTGGAGTTCTAGATGGTTGTGAGCCACCATGTGGTTGCTGGGAAATGAACCTAGGTCCTCTGGAAGAGTGAGCACTCAGTGAGCCATCTCCCTAGACCCTGCTGAATTGTGTTGACAGTAGTGGTCTTTCTTTGAACCAGGTTGGTCTGGAGGTTACTTTGTAGCCCAGGCTGCTCAAAGTACTAGTGATGCCCCTACCTCACCATCCCAAGTGCTGGGATCACAGATGTACCATCAGTCCTGGCTTTCCAGTAGTATTCTTTGTGTTTAGGTTCCTTTGGCTCTTTGGAGTATTTTATGTTTCTATATGAACTCTAGTTCTGTGAAAAACTAAAATTTTGGTAGGCACTGGCATTGGATCTGCTGTAGCACCTTTTGGTACATTATTTTTTCAGAATATTACTTCCACCTGTCTATGAGTGTAGAAGGTCTTTCAATACAGTAAAAAAAAATTCAGTATCTTTCAGATCTTAAAAGTTTCATGCAGAGGTCTTCCTTCTACTTTTTTGTGTAGGTCCATTGGTGGGTGTTTTATTTATTTTTAAACTATCACAGGATATTTGTTTTGATTTTTTTTTTTTATTTACAAAGTTTGCTAATTGACTTATAGGAAAGCTACTGATATGATATATATGTATATTTGTATCCTGTGGGCTTAGGACATTTCTGGTCAAGTCTTTAGGTGTGTTTAATAAGCAAATATAGATAAATTGTCTATCTTTTAATTCTCTTACTGCTCTAGCTAAGAGAATACTTTGATGAATGAAAGTGATGAGAGGGGACACTCTAGTCCTTTTGCAGATTTTGGAGGATTTTTTTTTTCCTGTCTATTGTTGGCTAATATTTTTGTCATGCATAGCCTTGGCTCTGCTGTGTGCTGTCTTTTCATTGTTTAATCCTTGAGGACTTTTTATCAGGACAGGATTTTGAATTTTGTCATAGCGCATTGAGATGACCATGTGGTTTCTATTTTTAAGTCTATTTATGTGTTGTAATACATCTTTAAACTTATGTATTTGAGCAAACCTTGCCTTCATAGAAGAAACTTAATTAATGTGGTATATGTTCATTGTAATGTATTCTTAAATTTGATTTGCTGGCAGATAATTGAAAGTTTTCACATCTGTGTTTATCACAGAACTAGATCTATAACTTTCCTTTTTGTTGTGTCATCTGGTTTTGATACCAGCAACAACACCTGTTTTTTAGAATGAAATTCAGTAGTATATATTCTCTTCTGCTTCGTTTGAGAAATACTTATCTTAAACTTAATGGTTTGGTAGAATTCAGCAGTGACTCATTCTGATCATAGACATTTCCTTGTGCGAGACTGTATTAGTCTTTTCTAGAGTAATAGAACTTTTAAAATGAATCTATATATAAGAATGAGATTTATTAGAATAATTTACAGGCTGTAGTCTAGCTAATCCACCAATGGCTGGGTGTTAACTCAGAGTCCAAGAATCCAGTAGACCTCAGTCTACTAGGCTAGTCGTCTCCGTTGTTTTTCAGTATGTGCTGGTATCCCAAAGAAGTAGACTGTGATGCCAGTGAATGCTAACAAGGCAAGAACAAGCAGGCAAAAAGCAAGTACTTCCTTCTTCCATGACACCTGGGCCACACACACACACACACACACACACACACACACACACGTATATGTCTAGGTCAGAAGATAAACTCAATGGCTACTGCCAATATACAAAGCAGGGTAGCTAACCTAAGAATTACTACATCTGCTTGTAGAATTGTTCCCTTTTTTTTATGTGAAGTAGTCTTTTTTCTTTTTTCTAATTTTGACTTGAAGTCTCATGTATGACTCATGTATGAAGTCATGTATAACTTGGCTTTGGAGTTTCTTTTATAAAGTCAGATATGTTGACTTTTAGCTGTTGTCAGTTTGTGAGTGGCTTTGCTGGTGAGGTGTTTTTCTATCTCTCTCATTCAGGTAGTTTGTATGCCTCTTGGTGACTTTTGGCAGTTTACACTTAATAATGTCATTGAGAGGGGTTTTCTGATTTATGTCATTTCATTGGTTATTTTTTTGGTTAGTTGGGTTTTATTGTTTGCTTTTTTCTTTCCCTGCTTATATATGCATTGAGCCCTCCCCCCAACCCCCGTTCCTAAATATATTTGACTTTTGTGTTGGACTAGTGGATTCATTTCTGAGCTCTCCTTTGTTTATCTGTTGATATTATGATGGATGGTGTCTGCATTTCCCCCTATGCATTATGTCTCTGTGCATAGCATTTCTGCCATGCTGGTGGTTGTGGACTATCTTAGCCCGTGCTTCCCTACAGCATTCTGTTTCCCTACCCTCTTTAAAAGGTAGGTTTGATGGATATAGCAATGTCTTGCTATATTTGCTTTCATTGTTTGAAACATAACATCCCATGCTTTGTTGGCCGTTAGAGTTTCTGATGAGTGTTGGGTGTTATTGGAATGCGCTTCCGTTTGTAGGTAATGTGCTTTCCCTTTGCAGCCTTTAATACTGACTTTTGTGTTGTGGACTATGATGCATTATAAAGAGGTTTTCTGATCCTGTTTGATTTTGATTGGAGTTTAAATGCTTCCTATCTTTTATATATATCATTGTTTTTCAAATCTGAAAATATTTTCTGGTATAATCTTATTGAATAGGTTTCCCATGCCCATAGTTTGAGTTTCAGCTTCTGGTCAGTTGATGTCAGGTCTCTGGATTGTATCATGACTGTCTTGTCATACTCGCTCACCTGTTTCCCTTTTTGAGTATTGGATATGGAATTTTCTCTCTAATATTTCTCTGTTATTGATACTCCTCTTTGTGAATCTATTAATAGTGTTTTTCCTGTTTCTAATTTTTTTTTTTTTTTTTTTGTGGAGAATTTCCATGTTGCTGATTCTCCCTCATTTTGGAAACCTCTGCGTGTTGTGTTTCACTGCTCTCTCTAGGTCCACTTGAGGTTAATTTATCATTTTTACTAGAAATTTTTGGGAGCTTGATACAGCCTTTTTCCTGTCTGCATATCTGAGTTGAGTTGTTTTGGAGGATTCAGATTGCCTTGCTTTTCATGTTTCTGCATTGAGACTTGTGCATCTGTTTTCAGTATGTCCTCAGTTTTATTTGAGGCTGTGTTAGCCTACCAATAGAGGACTGGCTGTGTCTGACTCAAAGGCAGCCTGCCTACCTTGCACACACAGGTCTGTCAGTACAATCCTGGGCCGGGGTTGAGGGGAATAAAGATAGTGCCAATGCCCATGACTTTTGAGGCTTAAAATGAGCTGCTTTATATGTTTGTGAGGTGGAAATTAGAGTTTCATGGAAAAATATTTGCCCGGATGCCATGCACTCATATTCTTTTCTTTTCTTTTTTCTTTCCTTGTTTTTTTTAAGACGGGGGTGACTTGGCTGGGTATACCGCTTCTTGCTGGTAACCCTAGAATTTAAGAAACAGAAGCAGGAGGATTATGAGCTGTAGGCCAGCCTGAGCTGCACAACAAGACTTCCTCTATCTCCATGTATGACCCATTCATTGTATTTATTTCATGATGTGTACCAAGTGGATGAGTTATGCAGCTTAAAAAGCAGAGTGAGTCTTGGACTACTGGGAAGACAGAACTAGCCAGAGGCTAGAGAATGTTAGGTTCTAGATTAACAGATGTAATGGATGTAATATTTTTTCCTGTAGAAATATACAGATAAACCTGTCATGCAGGGGGAGAAGGGTGTTCTTGTATTAGAAATATAATAAGGAAGTCCAGGTGGGAATCAGAGTTGTGGTATTTCTTGAGTTGCCTCCAGCTCTCAGGTCCAAGGGTAGCTAAGGGAAAATGGAGTGCCAACAGCTGGGGCTGTGTGCAGCCATAGCTGACGAATTCCCTTCGTAGTTTCATGGCTACTTGTCAGGTGTTCTAGATCACAGTCTTCTTAGGGCCTTGGATTCTTTGTGTTCTCCTCAGCAACAGTAGCGTAGGTGCTCAGGCCTACAACTTTGCCATTACAGTTTGGTTCGTAGTCTGCTCTTAGCATGGTCTGTGCTTTCTGCTGTGCTATGACTTCCACTGGTATCTAGCACATTTGGTTCTTTAGATTTTCAGTTTGTTGTTGGTGGTGGTGACAGGCAACAGAGTCAAATTAATTGAAGAAAAAGAGGAAGGACATAGTAGTAGTTCGTTTAATTACAGAAAACTTAAGGAAGAGAAACCAGATTGTAGGTCAGCGGCCGTCTGAGTCCTGAGTGGTGGATTGTCTTCAGTTATTTACCTTGAAACTTTGTTTTGTGTCAGCAGAGTAAGAGACAGTATTGTCTAATTCCAAGACTGCAGTAGAAGCAGTATGTACCTGCTTCACTGTAAAGTCAGAGGTCTGGACACCACAGATCTTCAGTACTAAATTACTGCTTAAAATTCACACTCCAGAGAGCAGTCTCTTCACACTCATTATCTTGTGGGGCATGCGTGCAGAGCTCGAATGGGGTATGGGTATTATACTGGCTAGTTTTGTGTCAACTTGACACAGCTGGAGTTATCACAGAGAAAGGAGCTTCAGTGGAGGAAATGCCTTCATGAGATCCAACTGTAAGGCATTTTCTCAATTAGTGATCAAGGGGGAAAGGCCCCTTGTGGGTGGGACCATCTCTGGGCTGGTAGTCTTGGGTTCTATAAGAGAGCAGGCTGAGCAAGCCAGGGGAAGCAAGCCAGTAAAGAACATCCCTCCATGTTCTGCATCAGCTCCATGGCCTCTGCATCAGCTCCTGCTTTCTTACCTGAGTTCCAGTCCTGACTTCCTTGGTGATGAACAACAATGTGGAAGTGTAAGCTGAATAAACTCTTTCCTCCCCAAGTGCTTCTTGGTCATGATATTTGTGCAGGAATAGAAACCCCGACTAAGACAGGTGTGTCTGCTGAACTCACATAGTGTTCAGAATGTAAACAGAACATTGGGAACTGTGTGAAAAGAAACTAGAGTCAGGATGTTTATCCTGACCCAGTGTAAGAGTGGAAGCAGACAAAAGAGCCCTTACACAGTGAGTTTGGATTCTGTATTTTAAATTATGAAGTCATGTGATCCTGTTTCTTCCATAGGACATGATTGGAGAGGCAGCAAGACCTGAAGGAATGATGGTCCTAGTTGAAATCCTTACACGTGTCTATGGCCCACTTTCCTTTCTGGCTGGTTTAATTTTCTGCATTTGTTCTTGTGTGCCACTCCTGTGACATCTGGTTTTTCATCTTGGAGCTTTGTTGTGGTCCTGTGCTTAGGAGCTTGTACTCCTGGTTTTTCCTTGCTTGGATTCTTGTCATTTGTCCCTCAGCTCATACGCTTCCTTGTCTTTTCTGCTTATTTAGGATCTATTCCCAGTGGCTCTTGGTTTTACTAAGAAGCATCACATTATGTTTTATTTATTACTTTAAGTTGCAATTAGGTACTTTCAAGTTTATTTTGTTTTTTTAAAAAAAATTTTATTATTAAAGGTTGTAGGCAGGCAGAGTAGCTGCTGAAAACATGTGACAGCTTAAATGACAGCCCTTCCCCCAGAGGGGTTGAAGTCCTCAGCCCTGGCTGCCTCCCTTTAAGCAGCTGTCGCTGTCCTCAACCACTGCTGTGTTCACAGGTACCTTCAGTAGCAGAGAGCTCCCAGTGCAGTCCAGTGGGGGCCTTTCATGCCTTGTGCCCGTGGAGCTATGCAACCAAACCCAGTGGCATAGAGCTTCCCTACCACACCCCTGCACACATCCTGCAGGTTTTGTGTGTGTGTGTGTGTGTGTGTGTGTGTGTGTGTCTCTCACCAAAATCTCTCTGCTCATAGTAAACAACCACTGTTTTACGAATCAGCCAGCGCCTAGGGATCTCCACTGTTTTGGGGTTATCAGTGTCGTCCTTGTGGAGTTCACCCCTTAAGTATATGTATATATTGTTTAAGTTATTTACTCTTCTTCTAGACTGTGCATGGTAGTAGACAAAGAATTGTGCCTGTATTGGAAGATGCCAGGAATAATCCGAATATCTTAAAATTTGATGGAAGCTACTCAGAGCAGAAAGTATGTGTATCATTTTGGGATGGTGGTTTTTAGTTGTGTTCCCTCACTGTCTGACACGCCATGCTGTCATGTGCAGTAGTGAGGAGGGGCTGGAGGATCTTTGTTTGATTCTCCCTTTCTGGGCTTTGTGTTTAGGCAAATGTAGCTTCACTTAATGTGTGTTGCTGCTTGTCTTGTAGGAAGAGTTAGAAACGCAAAATATTCTCCAAACTGGCTTCCATAAAAAGGATGTGTTTCGTGTCTTGTAGTCCTAGTACATAGGAGACTGAATTAGAGGTTAAAACCAGCCTAGGCGGCATCGTTAAGAGTCCACTAATTCCCCATCAAGAAAACAAGCAAAATATCACCAAAGAAATTCCAGTATTTTAGTATTTATTATCAGGTTGGGTCCTAATTAAAAATAGCAGCGTTTTGAATGTTCCCTTCCTATACTAAACAAGTGAACTCTATGTACTTGTGTTTTTGCCCTCCCCCAA
The DNA here is from genome assembly GCF_000001635.26 of Mus musculus. NCBI lineage: Eukaryota > Metazoa > Chordata > Mammalia > Rodentia > Muridae > Mus > Mus musculus. The sequence goes on from NC_000069.6 coordinate 22,116,318, forward strand.
CCCCAAGACACCAGGGGTAGAGTACTCTCTCTGTTTTACATAAATGCAGTGTGAGGCAGGAAGTGCTGTGTGTGAAGTACTATGTTTAAGACCATGGTTAGTAATTACTGGCCAAGGCAGATTTGGCTGCAGATAGAAGTTATTCTTATTGTGCTCCTGTACCATTTAGGGGAGAGGATGTCAAGAATCTTACAGTGAGTAGCTAGCTCCTTTGACCTTTCAGCACAGATGAAAACAGTTTCTCTTTACAGTTGCTACACATCCATTCTCAGCTACATTGTATAGTCATGCCTTAAGTCCTTTTTTATGGGATGCCCATGTCAAGTGTTCCCTCTTGGACTGAAATGTTCTGAGCATGCTCTCTGAAGCCTTCAGGTGGTGTCTAGAAACCAGGCTCTGACCATCTCTTTATGAGTCTCTGCTTTTCATTCCTTGTCAGTCACTAGTTTTCAGCTTAGTTATTTAGAACATTTGAGTATTATGGTTCAAATAAAAGTATAAATGGTATGTGCAGTAAGGGGGCTTTGACACCAGTTTCCAGGGACTTGGGTCTTCTTTCTGCAGCAAGTGGTGGTGTTCTTAAGAGTCCCTCCAGAGGCAATAGTGTTATATACAAAAGTGTTAAAACACTCTTTCAGTCTTTTTTTTTTTTTTTTTTTCTCAATTAAAATTTTACTGTAAGGAACTTGAGAAATAAATCAAAAACATTATTGCTGAGAGGTTAGGCAGACACAATGTCTGTATACCCCGGTGAGCTTCTGTAAAGTTAGAACAGGTATTTTGAAATGTGGAACTTCATATTATAGTTTAGATTTTCACTGTTAGGGATATTTTTAGGCACTTGTCCACCACAGAAATTAAAAAAAAAAAGTGTTACAGGATTAAAGCCAGAAAGCAACTTTAAATCCTTTCCCATGACTTGTATCCTTTATTTAAAAAAAAAAAGGCTTTATTATTATATGGTTTTGTCCATCAGCCTTCCACTTGTTTTAGCTTAACAATATGTTAGGATCTGGCCCATAAGTTCAACTGAAAACTGTTTTTTTTTTTGTTTTTATTTTTCCAACTAGATACTGTGATGTTGCCAGCTCCATACCGTACAACAGGTTGTTTCATTTCTTCTGATAAGTGTTGCCATGGATAACATTGGAAACAAGTTACTTTAAAATGTGAGCACATTTTTCGAGGATAAATTCAGTGAAACTTTAATCAAAATGAAAATCTATGTGCTTTTGAATTTGACTGCCAGGGGCTTTCTCTCTGGAGGTTTCGTGACTGGCACTCCACATGCAAGTGGAATCCATGTGACCCCAACAGTTACCAAACTTGAAGGTGAAGCTAGGAGCATGGTACACAAAGAAGGGAGGTTTCACACAGGTGAAAAGACCTGTGTGTACATGAATCTTTTATTGGCCTCGTTTCGTTGTTGTCTCTGAGGCCTGCCTCAGTCTGCTAACCTAGTAGCCCTGGAAGCTGCTGGCTGCTTTAGAGGTTAGTTTAAATCTAGACTGTTCTCGGCCTCTGAGCCTTGGTGTGAATATGAGTAAGCTCACCCTCTCTAGTTCTTTCTGATCTCAGGGTGGCTGGTTCAACTCAGCTGTGCTGACTCAAATTCCTTTCCATGCTGACTGATTTAATCTGGCTTCTTTCAGGTTCTTCTGAATTGCTCTTGTTGACTGCATATTAACTTTGGCAGTCTGTTGTAATCAAATGGGTCCTTTTCCTTCTTTGGCTTGTTCTGTCTTTACCTGTCTCTACCTTGTTCTCTGCAACATGTTTCTGTACAACTGTCCCAGTAAAACTGCCTCCTTCCTAGGACTGCTCTCTTAAGTAGCCTCCCTTTCCTCTTTCTTCTCCTGAGAGTTGGGTAGATCTTATTCTGCCAGATCTTTCTCTGATTCATCACTTTGTCTGCCACTCAATTAGACATCACTTTCTAACCAGTGCTTCCTTCTACAAACTAACTTTACAAACTTCATTGTTTGGAATTAAAGGTCTGTGCTAAGTAAGAGCTGGGCCACACCATAACTAGAAACAGGTACTTTTCAGTAAATAACACAAATGTTGGGGTTCACAGTGTCTGAACTGCTTATCCAGGCGCGTCCCCCCAGCCTCTGGCTTACGTCTTGGTCTGTTGCTTCTTTCTTCCAGTGATTCTGAAGCTTGAATGTCTGTGACTCAACTTCCCCAGTTCTGTACTGGAGAATCATGTAAATAGCTTCAAAAGTTCTTAGTGAAATCCTTTTTTCCCGCTTCCCGTTTTAAGTTGAAGTCTCTGGCTCAGGCTTGTTTAAAATTCTGTATTGGTCACAGGAAGGTGTTGACTTTCTGGTCCTCCTGCTTCCACATTCTGAGTGTTGGGATTATAGGCATGACCTACCTATAAGGTCCTGAAGATTGAACGTACTGCACCAGGCAGGCTCTCTGCCAACTGAGTTTTATATTCTTCCCCTTAGCGAAATCTTAATTTGCTTTCTCTTACAAGGAAGATTTCATACCTTTTATGTTTAAACTTCTACCACTTATATATTCTAAAAATACTTGATTTCATGTACCCATGGACAAGAATTGTTTCCTCTTAAGGCTCCCTCTTTATGACTGTCTTCATCTAATCACCGCCCCCCCCTTTAAAAAAAAGATAGGGTCCCACCATGCACCTTTGGCTGGCTTGGAATTTGCTGTGTTAGACCACCAGTCTGTCAGTATCTCTGACCCACACCCCCGCACAGAGAATCATTGCTCTCTGGAGTGCTGGGATTAAAGGCATATACCACTATGCCTGGCTTCCTTTGCACTTTTTGATTTATCATGTGACGGTTCTTAAGAAGAATTGTAAAAGTTGTATGTAACTTGATTTTTACAACAGTGACAACATTCTTGCACTGTACTGTTTTCCTCCCTGAGCTGTGGGCCTATGTAACTCCAATAACTTCAGTTAACCCACACCTTTTGGTCAGCAAAGGTGAACATTCAGCAGGTAAAAAGTGATAGTGTCCTTGGCCTGGAGAGACATCTCAGTGGGCAAGAGCACTTGCTGCTCTTGCAGAGGACCAGGTTCAGCTTCCAGCACCTCCAAATCTGTATATGGTATCTCAGTGCTCTCTGTCCTAGGGATCCAGGATCCTGTTCTGGCCTTCTTGGCCATTAGATATGCACACAGTGTACAAACAGCCATGCAGACAAGCATGCATAAACATAAAATAAAAATAAATACATAAAAAGTCAGTAATAATGTTTAGGATCTGAATTGAATGTATGAGGAATGGAAGCAAGTGTGGTGCCTGAGGCCAGTGCTGTGCAGGTGAACGTGAGCGAGGTGGGACTCCAGCTCCAGGACATCCGCCATCTTCTGGATTCTGTGGGCACCTGCACTCACATTTGCTCATGCTTGTTAGTGTGCACAGACTGACTTAAAATTTACAACTGTCCATTTAAGTAATAATACATAAATATTAATTTCACAAGTTTTATTCTTATATTTGTTCCAAGATTTTCAATGTTTTAATAGGTTTATAAAAATCATGATGCTACCACTAATTAGGAACGATTGGTTTGATTATAATCTTGGTCATTTTTGTAGCACTATACTACCATCTGAAACAGCTCTAAACCATACTTTTCAAGCTCCTTAAATTGACTTTATAGAGTTTCATATGGCTATTTCTTCATTGTCTGGTCTTTGGAAGCCATCAAAAATAAAGTCAGAACAGGAAATTTCCTGTGCTTTTCTTTAGTTACTGGAGTATTCTGAATTTCATTTGCTTCTGAAATGTTGAAATGTGGATATTGTTTCATTATATTACCACAAAGTGTGGAAAACTAGCAATAACAGTAAAAGCTTTGTTTTTATACAGTAACATATGTCAAGCATCATGTTAGCAATTTAAACATGGAGAGATAAGGGCTGGTGAGATGGCTGAGCAGGTGAAGATGTGTGCAGCCAAGCCTACTGACCTGAGTGTGATCCCTGGGACCTACAAGGTGGAAAGAGAGAACTGACTCTCATGCTCCGATTCCATGCATGCACCATGTCATCACATACACACTCATACATGTCCACTCTATCTACCCGCCTGCCTGCCTGCCTGTCCGTAAACTGTAAATAATAGGCGAACATACACAGTAGTAAAAATGTAAAAAAAGCAAAAAACGAAACTATAAATAATAGGTAGGCCCTTTACTTTTTTCTTTTACAGTCTATAAAGGGCAGGCAGATAAGATATTACATTAAGCAGTCACCTACAGTTGTCACAGAGTGATTGTAACCCATGATATTACAAAGGAGATAATTTTAAACCGTCAGAACCTCTGAATCTTTTGCAATTTCTGTGATGTTGGCTATACTATGGAAGAATGGTTTTTGTTCTTATGGGAATTTGTGGAAACTACACCAATTGAAGCTCTGTATAGTACTTAGGCAGCAGCATGTTGAGACACAGCTCAGAGCAAAGAAGTGTTTGTGTTTTGAGACAGGGCTATAACCTGGCTAGCCTAGAAAATCGCTGGCTCCTGGTCATTCTGTGCCTTCTTTCCAAGTGCTGGGATTTAAAAAACACGCTACCATGCCTGCTTTCTAGTACTTTCTTTGTTTTAACTGGTGTGTGTGTGTGTGTGCGCGTGCACGCGCGCACACGTGGCATGTATGTATGTATATACATGGCCAGAGGATAACCTGGCATGTTAGCACTAAGGTGTCTGTTTTCTTTTTTTGTGGATAGGGTCATAACTGTGTGTCCTTGGCTGTTGGGGAACTCAGTGTGTAGTCAGACTGGCCTTACTTTTGCAGGGATCTAGCTAACTCCACCTCCTGAGTGGTCAGATTAAAGTTACCGGGCTCCATCCAGAGATAGTTAATGCATCATGTTTGTCAATGACAGATTCATTTTGAAAATAAATGGCCTGTTATTTTACACATGTGCATTTTTCAAGAGAACTGTAGTTGTACTTGTTAAGGTGAGGTTTGAACTACCCATTCTGGTATTCTTAGAATTTAATGTAGAGTACAGTTAGATCATTTTATTTTGTCTATTTCTCTACTAAGGCCTGTCAGGATTTTGTTGTTGTAGTTCTGCGATGCAGCCAAGGTTACATTACTGTGTCTTTGTATGTACGTGTGCTGAGCATGTGTTTCAGTGTTTGAGGTTGTGCTGGGAGTTCTAAGGCACGAGGCCACTGTGGACTTGAGTTCAGTGGCTGAGATGTAATCAGGAGATCGTGCTTGTCAGCATCCAGTGAAGCTTGAAGGAGTCGGAGGGTATTTCTAGCTGTGGACATCATGGAGGAGAGGCTCAAGGCATCTCTTGGAGTATCAGTAGTAACATGCCAGCTGAGCTAGACAGCACCGAGAGCCCTGGCAGTATTTAAGTTTTGTTGGGGCCGGCCTGCGGCTCTCATGTCTGGGTTTGAGCCTTGGAGGCAAACCTGGAGCTGAAAGAGAAGAGGGAACCTAGGTGGGTCGAGAAATAATGGAACCAAGACATGCTAGTCTGTTGAAGGTTCTCCAGTTTACTAAGAGAGTGTGCTTATAAGGGGGAAGGCCCATCCCCCGCCAGTCCTTTCTTGGTGTCTGGAGCCAGCCTGCAGGGGATGTGCAGGATAGCAGTTCCTCCAGAATGTCTCAGGGGCCTCTCAGCAGGTAGCAGTGCCTTGGTGAGAGCAGTGGCGGGTGACAGAACAATAGAGCCATCTAGGTCAGAAGGCTCCACCCTAGGGAATCTCCTTCTCAGTGGCAGCCAAGGTCAAAGTCTGGATCAGCCTGCTTCAGGGCAGAGGGAGGCTACAAAGTTTGTGGTTTTTTTCAAAACCCAAATTGTCATTTTTTAAAAATTAAATTTCTAAATGTATTACAAACAATTGACATCTTTCTTACAAGAGAAGCTTAAAAAGGAAAGAGCCTCGTGCTGACACTTAGATACAGGAGAGGGCAGGTTAGCCCCTTCCTAGGTTCAGGGACATTGCTGTGAGTAAAGCAGGAATTTCTTGTATGTTAGGGGGCAGCCCATTGCCATTTTCAGTTTTTATTTTTCATTTGATTCTGATTTATATGAAGCAGCTACTTGTTTGTTTGATAAATACAAACAAAACACGTTCATGTTATAGATGAAGGAGGTAGCAAGCACTGCCAGATTTCATCACCCTTTCTCTGGTTGATTGATCAGTCATTGGTCTTGAGGACCCAGGAACTAGGTAAGTCGATAATTCGAACATGTAGCTGAGCCTGATGTTAATATTTGGTGCGCAGGTGAAAGACGCATGATTTCTGCATAAGGAACAAATCCAGTAACAACTTTGTTGTCCCAGCGAGTCTGATTCTTTTGTGCTCGGCTCTATCAGGACAGGACTGAGATAGCCTCTGGCTGCTGTCACCAGAGGCTCTCACACTTGACTGTTGTTGGGCGGCTTTTCTCCACCTTCCATCTGAGACAGGTAGAAACACAGATGTGGTCAATAGGATGAGTTGTGTGTGAATATAGTCACCATATTGTGAGGTAGGGTTTCACACAGTGGTCCCAGGAGACACACACTGAATTTTGTCTTCTGTAGCCCCTTGGGAGAACTTCACAAGGTCTTCAGTGATTCTTACTGGTGGCCAGTAGGGTGAGTAGCATGTCATTGGCTGTATTTTCAGGTCCAGTATTTAGCTGGGGTCTCCTAAACTTTCACTTAGAGTAAGTAACTCATTCAGTGTAGTCTCTTGGGAATACTGCCTGGAGGAACCCTAGATTGGTAATGGATCATACTCTCTTTGATCAGGTTATGAATAATCTTAGTCTATACCTCTTTCATACTACACTGGGTTAGGATCTGGCTTTAGGCTCGACCTGGGATCTTCACACTGAAGGGTTCAGTGGCTAATAACAAAATCTGGCTGTCTAGCTATATACTGCTGGGCAGGGGATTGATGAACCTGAACTTCTACCCCAGCCATCAGAAGTCCCTCTGCCCTCAGGGATTGCTGCTTTTCTCTCTTGTCTGGTTGGGCCTCAGCCAGTACTAGACTTGAGTGAGACCTTATATCTCCAGTGGCAGTATGCTTAAGCCTAGCATCAGAGCAGTGTTATCAGCAGTCACTGAAGAGCTTTTCCTGTCAATGGCAGTCTGAGGCTTCATGGAGCCTGAAAATGGGCATGAAAGCAGCCCTCCTGTGCTGCTGGTCATGGAGCACTTTGAGTACTCCCGCCATAGCAGCAGTTACTTGTCAGGTTGAGTCGTCATTAGTAGCATCTAATGACATGTGTGCACCTTTGTTTATCAAGGACTTCTACAAAACACAGGCACAGCCAGCCAAGCCATTTTTTATTTTGTATTGCCTGTAGCTTTCAGAGATAGTGTCTTAACTATGTAGCCCTGTCTGTTGGTAACCTGTCAGACTAGTTCATTCTCTTAAAACCTGGACAAGCATCTACACATCTGCAGCAGATTCAGTTAGGGTGTTGGTTGACACAGTTGTTACTCTCTGCCCGTTTTCTTGTGAGCCTTCTTCTGAATTAGCACGTGAGCACTTTTCTGTCTCACTGCACCCACCTTGCTTTCTCTACTGCTTAGAGACTAAAAGCCAAGGTCATTGACTTCTCTGTGCTCTCACCTTTGTGTTAAGGCTTGATTTAGTTTTGTCCATCTTGTTTAAACAACAGATTTGAGATGTCTTGGTCCTCAGTGTGGTTGCACACCAGTGAATGTATTCTCCTTCTGTACTTTTGGCAGCATTCAGAAGTTCACCTTGAGCTGGTAGATCAGTGAGATGGGCTGTATCATTTCCAGTGTAATGTGGCCACAGCTGAGTAAATAGTAATGCCTGGTCCTTGCTCTTACTCCTTAAAGCCATCCACTTCACCTCTCCGAGCCAGCTCCTGTGTCCAGAATAGCCTGTTTCCAGGGTGGTCGTTTTACCTGTGTCAAGAACAGTAATCCAACACTATAGGATCTAGTAGGAATGGCAACGTAATTTGTTTCAAGATGTACACACAGCTTTGCTCCATTAAGTCCATCCATGTTTTACCGTAGCTTGCATTTTTTGTGCATGTCCAGTGTTTACCAATGACTCCTCAGGCTGGTCAACATCCATCCTCAGGATGGATAGTTTCTTAGTCTCGGGTTGTTCACAGAAGGCTGGCTTCTTTGTGCCTGGGTGCAAAGGGCATCTTGGTTCTGAAGTTGCAGTGGTTGCAGCCTTCATTCAGCTTAGCAGCAGTCTTTGCATTGTAGCCTGCACAACAGTTAGGCTGCTTCCCTTGTATCTTAATTTTACTATGAACATCTGTTGGATAAATGAAGTCTGACGAGTGATTGCTGTGTCCTTAATGTTACATGTTTTATTCTCTAAAGGATAAGTTGAGATGATCCTGAAGTGTAATACCTCTGAGTGTGGTCCTGGCAGAATTTAGAACTCCTGGTAACATGTTAAAAATGCCCTTGGTGGGCTCCAGCCATGCTTTAGCAGGTCTTCTTGCCTCTATAAAGGAGCAGGCATTCCCAGCCCAGACATTCTTTTCAAGTTGTGCTTTCTATCATACCAGCTTTATTAGGTCAGGACAGTTATTAACCATCTACACTTTAGAAAAGTCATTCTTCTTACGCTGATGATGTAAGTATAGAAGCATGACATTATGAAGAGTAATTTTGATTTAAAAATTACTAAAAAAATAAAACATGCATGTGCATGGTGTGTGTGTGTGTGGACTAGAGAGATGGCTCCACTTCTGGCCGCTCCTCCAGAGCATGAGGTTTAGTTAATTCCCAGCACCCACATGGCCACCGACCTCTGTCTGTAGTTCTAGTTTCAGAGGTTCTGCCTGATGGCATCACACAGGTGTACGTGCAGGCAAAATGCTAGTGTACATAAAATAAAAATAAGTGTTTTGTTAAAAGCCTTTTTTAAGTTAGAAAGTCTAAAACTTGAATGCTTTAGGGTGGTATTTTATTTATCATGAAAACAGTTGTCTTCTAGCTAGCATGTCTCCTTCCCACATTATGTATACCTTTTCTTAACTACCTAGAATTTATTTTTTATTTCGTTGTATTTATTTTTGAGGTACTCTTACTATATAGCCTGGGCTTGCCTGGAATTGCCATGTAGACCAGACTTGCCTAAAACTGCTAGATACACTTTTGGTTCTGCCTCCTGAATGCAGGATGTAAAGATGAATGCTGTGATGCATGGACCCCTAGAATTTAGAATGAGTTACTATTGTAGTAATTGGTAATGTGTGCATTCAGGACATTTATACTTTGGTGTGCATTTCAATTTTTTCAGAAGCTTGATACCTGCCAGTTATATAGTCAAACTTTTAAGGACTTAGTTACCAGCATTACCCCCCACCCTCCACCCCCCAAGCTGAATCTGAGTTTTAGTCTCCCAGATTCATTACTGTTTGTACTGATGGGCATTTGGGTTGTGGAGTCTCTGCTCACTGACCCTCTGAATTCTCTGTGGAGTGCCTGCTTATAATTTACAGTTGCCTCTTTCTGAGTTGGATTTTAGGTACAAAGTCACTTCTGGAGCAATTCTATAGACTCTTCTCTCTGGGGTGATTTCTTATGCCCATTGGATTAGAAGGTTGAAGACTTGCGGTGCCAGTTGGCTTTCTCCTCTTGTTAGTGGTGGGTTTAGCCATGTTTAAGAAACACTGCCTTATTCCGGGCCATAAAGACTTGCTCCTCTGATGTTTTTTTAGCCTCCCACTAAGGTGGTGTTTATGCATACAAAGTTGGTTTGCACCATCTTTTGACCTTTAGCACATGCTGCCATGAATGTTGTCCTTTGAGACCAGATCGCAGGCTGGCCTGAAGGGTATCTTTCTTACCTCAGATTCTTCAGGACTGGGAGCACAGGTACCAGCCAACACTTCCTTACTGCTTCTAGCTCATTTTAACAGGTTTTCTAGTAACTTAAAGTAGGTTTGTAGTTGTTACCCTCAAACTTCCACCCTGCAGCTGAGGTACTTATATTCAGGAATGAGGGACTGAGAGAAAGATGGGCGCTCCAAGAGTTTGAGTAGAGGTAAACTTGCTTTTAGTAGGTAGCTCTCAAGTCTCCAATTAGAAGTTTGAAGTGAACCCCAGAGAAGAGATAGTGATTAGAGCTGTCTCGTAAGGCAGACTCAAGAAACTTGCAGTCAGCACAAAAAAGGACTGTGCACTAGCTCAGAGGCCCAGTCCTGGATTTCTGCTTACTCCCTAGGCTTGTTAGGGTTTCCTTTTCCCGTCTAGGTAACACCCATATTTGTTGAGCTTTTCCCCTTAAGGCTCACCCTTTCTTAAACAGTGCCAAGTAGTGGAATGAGAGCAGGGGAAGTGAGAAGTTTTGTCTCAAGTGACTGAAGGGACACAGTGGTTGGCTTCATTATGTGTCATCATGGAGGCTGGTTCAGGGTCCATTTCTTTACCCTGATCAGAGGAATCTTGTTTCCTATGTACTCAAAGGACCGGAGAAGAGAGAGACGATGGCCTTGCTGCCCAGCAACCCCTGGGACCTGCCTTGCAGCCCCATACTCCATTTTTTACAGGGTTTAATGGGATCCAGATGAACACAGGTCCTAATGATGCTTGCATGACAAGTACTTTCCCAGCTGAACAGGGCCCATTTGATACTGTTTGAGTGAACTAAGAATCTGAATTTTAGCTGTAAGACTTGAACTTCTGGATACTGTGTTTCTTAAAGTAAGTTTGGGATCATGAGCACTTGTCTAGCACGTTAGAGTGATACTTTTTTGGACACTTCCTCCTTTGTTGCTTTGCAATCATGAGGGCATGTCTCTTTAGAGGGATATTTTATGGACCCTCTTTTCCTCCTCTATTGTTTGCAATCATGATTAAGTGTGTATCAGTTTAGACTGATACTTTTTGGATACTCTTCCTTCCTCCTTTGTTGTTTGTTTTTGTTTTGGCTCTGCTGAAGATACCCAAGACCTTTCACAGGTTTGGTGAGCTTGCTACTGCTGAGCCACATTTTAAGTAGAAAAAGCTTTTTGAAGTAGTCATTCATGTGTTGGTTAAAACTTATCTTTTCTTGTTGAGTTTTAGGTAATTTTTCTTCTAGATTTTTTTTTCTAGATTCCCATTTTGAGCAAAACATGGCATTTCTTGGCTAAGAATTTGCATGAAAACCTCTTTTTGTAATGTCAAAGGTATGCACAATGGAGAAACTGGATTTTTGAAGACTAAAACAAAAATTGTGTAATACATACTTGTGATTAAGAAGTTAAAAAACAGTCAGAGCTAGTGGTACAGCCGATAATCCTTGCTGTTTGGGAGGCTAACCCAGGAAAATCACAAGGTCAGCTACAGCCATGGCTACACAGAGACACCCAAGGCTATCTGGGTAACATTGTGAGACCCTATCTCAAAGTTAAAAATAAAAGGTGGACAGGAGTTGTTTTACAGTGGTAAGACTCTGGCTCAGACTATCGGAGCTCCTAGCTTTAGTCCAGGTGGATAAAACAATAAAATTCTGTTTTCAGTGATAAGAGTTCTCTGGGGTTACATTTAAATTGTTAAAATATACTAATTAAGATATTCCTTTTGTTTTTGAAAGAACATCTTAGGGTTTCTGTTGCTGTGAATAGACATCATGGCCCCAGTAACTCTTATAAAGGAAAATATTTAATTGGGGGAGGGCTTAAAGTTTAGAGGTTTAATCATTGTCATCATAGCAGGAAGAATGGTAGCATGCAGGTAGACATGGTGCTGCAAAAGGAGCTGAGAGTTCTGAATTTGGATCAGCAGGCAGCAGGAAGAGACAATGAGACACTGGGCCTGGCTTGAGCATCTGAAACCTCAAAGCTCACCCACTGTGACACACTTCCTCCAACCAGGACACAGTACCTAATAATATTAGTCCCTATGAGCCAATGGGGACCATTTTCATTCAGACCACCACATAGATGCATTTAAAGATTGCATTCTTTAGATTTTTTTTTTTTCTCTTCATCTTACCTGGTAGTCAGAACTTTAACCCCTTTATCATTTATAGGATAAGCCACAGAGTGTAGAATATTACATGTGCTGTTTTTCTGTATCTTCATTCTGGTTTATAATGTTCAGCAATCTAGTTAAAGGAATTTGTGTTAAAGGGTACTCCATATTCATGGACAGTAAGCTCTATTTTTATTTTAAAATGCCATTGTCTTTGGAAGGTATAGCTGTTGGTGTTAATTGCTTGACCTCAGGGCATGAGATTTGTAGGACTAACGTTTGAGCAAGCCCTCCTGTACAGGTGTGGTGGGTGGTCTGTTCTTGAGTTTGTAGCTGTGACCACTGTTTAAAAGCATATCATGTCTCCTGCAGCTTCCTCAGAACTGTCTGCCAGAAGTCATTGATCAAATAGCTGTTTTTCCATCCTTGGAAAGTTATTGCAGTCAAGTTGAATCTCTACTCGCGGCTTCAGCGTGGGCACACTGGCAGTGCTATTCTAGATCAGAGGTCTTGTTCAAGTCCACTAGCAATAAGACGACATTAGTGTTAGTGGGCACACTGCTGGTATGTTGGGGGTTTGAATCCTATCTTGCTAACCTTGTTAGTGCCACCTTTTCTGTTACTTCAGCCTGTGTGGTGGTAAAAGTTTTATCTGAATTCCTAGGTGTCTTGACATAGGCGTAACACCTGTCTTACTACAGCATCAAGAGGGAATATTTTATTTTCTGTATCTCTGTTGGTACCTGGTAGAATGTATTCCCTTAGCAGTCATGGTTGTGGTCATGGTCACGGTCATGGCCATGGTAAGCTGATATGAGTACAGACAGACACATCAGTATGTTTTCCATTAGCAGAATGTCATTTCTTACTAGCACGCTGGGTTTCTAAACACTTCATTGGTTTTAACTTCCTATCAATTGGAACACTGGGATTAGCTTCCATTTCTACATCCTATAGGTTGTGCGTGTGTGTGTGTGTGTGAGGATTTTTCTTTATTTTGTTTCCTTTAGATTTGTCTCTCTGGAGCTTAGAATTTCAGGTTTCTAGTAAGTCACTCATAAAAGCAAAAGGTAGGTCAGGTATGAAGGTACTTTGATATGTGGCGGTTTGATAGAAAATGTCCCCCATGGCTCATGGGGCCTGGCACTATTAGAAGGTGCAGCCTTGTTGGAGGAAGTGTGTCACAGTGGATGAGCTTTGACATTTCAGATGCTTGAGCCAGGCCCAATATCACATTGTCTCTTCCTGTTGCTTGCTGATCTGGATTCAGAACTCTTAGCTCCTTCTCCAGCCTGTGTGCCTGTATGATACCATGCTACTCTGCGTGATGGTAATGGACTAAACCTCTGAACTGTAAGCCATTCTCCAGTTAAACGCTTTCCTTTATAAGAGTTGCCATTGTCATGGTGCCTCGTACTAAAACTCAAACACTTGCTACACAACAACCTTGCTTTCCTTTTGGTTTTCCATGTGCTGAAAGAAAGCCAGATTTAGAACCAGGCATGGAAAGTGTTACTGGATTTTTAAGACCATGCACTTTATGTTGATCACCAGAGAAGACAGACCCTTTCCATCATTAATATGTGTATCTGGCTAAAACGTTAGTGTAGATAATGGAGCTAAAACTTGAAGGATACATGAACTCATTGGGTCCATTTGTGGAGGGAGACTGTAGAATGGAAGAAGGGGACTGACTAAATTGCATCCCCCCCCCCCCAACAGCTTTATTGTAAAACATTTAGTATACAGGATTTGAAACTCTGTAAGAGATTACAAGTTTTCAGATTACTGCTTCTGCTGCTTAGCACTAGCAGTTATCAAAATACATTCCCTCCCTCTTTTTTCCTCCCCTTCTTCTCCCCCCTCTTCCCAGTATCCCTTCTCTCAGTATCCCTTCCCAGTCCCAGTATCCCTTCTCTCTCTCCTTGGTGCTGGGGTCCTGAGCTCCAGCGCCTTGGCCTCTGCAGCCACAGCTTCTCAGCAGGTGCCGATTGTCACCACTGGTGATTGTGAAGACTGTTTCTTGTGGAGAAGAACTTTTGATTGATTGACTTTAGAGTTAGAGTTAGTTTCAACCTAGTGGATTTAATTCACATAGAAATTGGGAGCCCAAGGCTGAAGACAGAAGTCACAATGCAAAGAAACCGGACCGAAAGCCTTGAAATCTTGTTCTCAGCAGACAATTTAGTGGTAGCTAAGAACATGGACCGAATATCTTCACTCTTGGAGTTGCTGACTGCTGTGAATAATTGTATAGACATAGAACAGAGTATGTAATGTTGTAGAGTGTTTATAAAATATGGCTTGGTTTCTGCCTTTTGAGATAACAGTACTGTGTTACATGACATTAGTTAAGTAAATAGAAATTCTAGCACGAGTTAGAAGTATGGAAGAGTTTGGATGGAGGAGCTAGCGTGTGGTCTGATTTATGAGTTCAATTTGGATAAACTTGATGTGGAGAGGTAGGATCAGGTTAGTATGAGAGACAGTCTTAGAGGAGGGTAGGAGAGCAGTTAGAATGAATCATGAAGGTGTTTGCATGCTTTTGGGCCTTCTTCCCCAGCTCTGGTCAGTGCTTGGTGCTACAGCATTTGTTTAAGGGGAAGAATATTACCAACAGGACATAGTCTGTAGTAATTAGCTGAGTATAAAATGACCTTCAAGATATGCAGGGCCAAATAGGAAACAGAAGGGGAAATGCCATCAAAACAGGAACATTGAAACAAGTCAGGTTGAAGGTGATTGAAAAGTGGTAACACACAGAGGTTTTCTATATTGTGAGTTGCACCAGAATTTGGCATGACACTTAGCTGTGGTGAGATAGGAACATGCCCCTCATAGGTATTTCTTAAAGGTTGATGAGATGTCTGTTGCTCTGTATTGGGAGATGTCTTGTAGACTGTTGGCTTAGGGAGTTCCAAGGGGTTTTCTGTTTGAGATGCTATATCCTTGTTCTCTTATTTGTGATACTTGATATAATAAATCCCAGGGCTTGTGGAAGGAAAACATAATGATAATGACAGCTCCAGTAAATGACCTTGAAGAAAATTGACCTTAGACCTAAATACAGATGCAGTCTAGAGGCCAAAGAATTCTTTGTACATGTTATTTTTACTTGTGGTTGGTTTAGAGTATTCAGAGACTCAACAGCCTAAGTATGATATTGGTTTTGGAGCAGTAGGAAGCAGTCATCGAGATATTTATTAAAGGAACTGCACAGTGGGTAGCCCTGTTATTGTCTAGCCATATCTTAGCCAGCAGCATAGCACAGATAAACACAGCACAGCACAGCACAGCAAGTACTCTTGCCAGTAAAGAGCAGTTTCAAAAATCCATCCTATGGTAGGTAATTAAGAAGCAAAGGCAAGGTACCAGTATCTCTTCCTTTGTAGGACTTCCTATTCCCTTTTGCTAACCGTTTATCCCACCCATCTGTCTACAAATGTACTATTAGTCAAGGTTCTCTACAGCAGTGGTCCTCAACCTTCCTAATACTGTGATCATGTGGCGACGCCCAACCTACTTCATAACAGTAGTTTTGCTGCTGCTATGAATTTGTAAATATCTGATATGATGGATATAGGATCCCTATGAAAGTATTGCTAGATCTCCAAGGAGTTGAGACTCAACAGCTTGAGACTCACTGCTTTAGAGGAACGGAGCTTATAGATTGGGTATGTATGTATGTATGTATGTATGCATGTGTTAGTCATTTGTGTGTCTGTTAAGCGAATTTATTAGAATGACTTACAGACTGTGGTCTAGCTAGTCCAACAATGGCTGTGTATCAATGAATGGTCTAAGAATCCAGTAGTGGATGTCTCAGCTGGGTTTCCAAAGAAGTTCCAAAGAAGTAGGGTCTAATGCCAGTGAAGGAATGGACTTGTCAGTGCAAGCAAGCAGGCAGAGAGAATAAGCTTCCTTCTTCCATGTCATTTATAGAGGCTGACAGGTAAAAGTGGGGCCCAGATTAAAGGTAGAGCAGCCCACCTCAAGATCTAGATTAAGGAAGGGTGTATCTTCCCACCTCAAACATCAAGATTAGAAGTAGGCCTTCTGTTTCAAAGGATTTAATGAAGAAAAATCCCTCACAGGTAGGTGTGCCCAGCCCTTTGGGTGCTAGTTAATTCCAGACAATGAAGAATAACCTTTGCAGTAAGTAAGACCACAGTTAAACAGGAATCAAACCACTGAGTGGAGAAAGGAGAGGACAGCCACCACCGCCGAGCATGCCCGGTTCTGGGAGTAGGAGTGTAACAAAGTAACTTTTCTTTTGTTATAGTAAATCACCACAGTCAAAGGCAACCTAAGGAAGAGAGTTAGTTTAGTCCTGCAGTTGTAGAAGAATAGGGGTTTATTATGGAGGGTGCTTGGTTGTTAGTGGTACCCATGGTGGGGGGAAGTGGTAGCATGTTAATCTGCTCTGAACTCACAGCCAATGGTGGGTGTGTGTGTGGGTGTGTGTGTCTGCGCGAGTGTGCACGCTTCTCACTACCGCCCAATGACACACAGTCAGGCAGGTGCGCACGCGCGGGCACACACACACACACACACACACACACACACACACACACACACTATGCTCTAAGCAGCTCAATGGCTGAGCACTTCCAAACCTCCCCAGGGATAACACACTCTCCCCTCTGATATCCCTGAACTATTACTTACTAAAATCTATATTCTAACTTGGTTGCCTGGACCCAGGAGGGCGGCTCTCTCAGGCCACTACCTCCTGGCTCCTTAACATTGCTGTTCGCTCTCATGTCTCCATCTTTCAAGTCCGTTCTTTTCGCTTCCCCATCATGACAATTCTCCAAATTCTTTCTCTCCTGTGCCCCCTTGCCTGGGAAATCTAGCTTCCTGCCTCTGTGTCCCTGTCCAGCTGCTGGCCACCAGAAACTTTATTTCACCAATCAAGTCAACTGGGGGCAGGGACTCTCAGCATCTGACAGGCAAACAAGCTGGTGCCCGTGTGATTTGGGAGCTGAATTAACACAACTGGCGTTAGCACCAACCCACAACAGTCGGGTATGTGGTTGGAAGTGACATTCATTTTATTCAAATCAGTGTGTTTAGATTTGTTGCTGAGTATTGACATGTAGGACAGTTAAAGAATCTGTCTTGCTTTTTTTTTTTCTCCTCAAAACTTGATTATCGGCCACTTGATTATTTATACTTGATTATTCATAATCTGCAATCCCAGCACTGATGGCAGACACAGGAGTACTGATGTGAGCTCACGGTGACAATAGGCTAGTTAAGTTAGGTGAAGTCCAGTATGGTTTACAGAGGGAAAAACTGGCAAAGCCAGCCAGCCAGCCAGCCAGCCAGCCAGCCAACTGAATAGCTAACTTGGTTGCTTATTCTGACTCTACTTTGAGTTATTCCTGTTTCCTCAAGCTGTTGTTTGGTGTCTTCTGTTGACACTGCACCCAAAGACACTCTGCATGCATTATGATGCGTACATTTTGTTTGTCTACACTAAGAAATATACCTGCAGTTTTTCTCACTTCTGTTGCTAGCAGCTAAAGTCGTGCATGGCCCTTGTGCTCACTCAGTATATACTGTGAGTGAACAAGCAGGTGTGCTATTTCACAGCAGAGCAAGAGAGCCCGACAAAGCAGACCGCAGGCAGGTTCGTTTCCGCAGCCCTGAAGCCTGTCTTCTAACTTGTTCTCTCGCCTCCTTTATATGGCCCTGATTTTAAATGGTGAAAGTATTTTGAATGTTTAATTTTGTCTAGGAATATAGTTTATCTTTGATAAAAGTAACCACCAGTAACAAAAGGGAAAAGCACAGGTGATCTGGAAAATGAGACTTGAGAACCCAGGACTGTAGAAGTAAGGACTGCATAGACTGAAGCAGCCAGGAGCCTCCATTTTTTCCCTTTCTCTTTTCCTTTTTCTGAGGTCAAGGCTGTTTTTGAGTTCTGATCCTTCTGCCTCAGCCTCCTAAATGGTGGAATTGTACACATATGCCCCTGCCCCAGTATTTCAATAAACTTTTGCTGAATGAATGAGTTACTGCTGAATAAATGTTCTTTTTTTCTTCCTTTTACTTGGACATTTTCTTTATTTACATTTCAAATAATTCCCAGTTCCTCCCCCACCCCTGGAAACCCCCTATCCCATCCTTCCTTCCCCTGCTTCTATGAGGATGTTTCTCCACCCACCTACCCATTCCCACCTCCGCTCTCTCTATTCCCCTGCACTGGGGGGGGGGGGGGATCTATCGATCCTTCATAGGACCAAGGACCTCTCCACCCACTGATGCATGACATCTGCTACATATGCAGCTGGAGCCATGTGTACGCCTTTGTTGATGGCTTAGGCCCTGGGAGCTCTGGGGTGTCTGGTTGGTTGATATTGTTGTTCTTCCTTTGGGGTTGCAAACCCCTTCAACTCCTTTAGTCCCTTCTCTAACTCCTCTATTAGGGACCCCACACTCAGTCCAATGGTTGGCTGCTAACATCGCCTCTGAATTTGTAAGGCTCTGGCAGGGCCACTCAGGAGACAGCCATATCAGGCTCCTTTCAGCATGCACTTCTTGGTATCCACAATACTGTCTAGCTTTGGTAACTGTATATGGGATGAGTCCCCAGGTGGGAGAGTCTCTGGACGGCCTATCCTTCAGCCTCTGCTTTACACTTTATGTCCATATTTGCTCCCATGAGTATTTTGTGTTCCTTCTAAGAAGACCGAAGTACCCATACTTTGGTCTTCCTTTTTCTTGAGTTCCATGTGGTCTGTGAATTGTATCTTGGTTCTTTGGAGCTTTTGGGCTAATATCCACTTGTCAGTGAGTGCATATCATGTGTGTTCTTTTGTGATTGGGTTACCTCACTCAGGATAATATTTTCTAGTTCCATCCATTTGCCTAAGAATTTCATGAATTCATCATTTTTAATAGCTGACTAGTACTCCATTGTTTAAATGTACCACAATTTCTGTATCCATTCCTCCGTTAAGGGGCATCTGGGTTCTTTCCAGTTTCTTGCTATTATAAATAAGGCTGCTATGAACATAGTGGAGCATGTGTCCTTACTACATGTTGGAGCATCTTCTGGGTATATGCACAGGTAGTACTTTGTCCAGTTTTCTGAGGAACTGTCAAACTGATTTCTAGAGTGGTTGTACTAGCTTGCAATCCCAATAGAAATGGAGGAGGAGTGTTCCTCTTTCTCCATGCCCTCGCCAGCATTTGCTGTCACCTGAGTTTTTGATTTTAGTCTGAATGAATGTTCTATAGACTCTGAAGAAATGAAGTAATTTTGAAGGTGCAGAAGCTGGACTTTTGTGTATTGGCTTGAGTCACCTGTTTTCTTACTGCCTGAGTTAGGACAGTCATTGCTTTATTATTCTACAAATAAGCCCTGGGTTATGGCTGATAATGGTATATAAACTAGTAATACAGAAGGGAAAGCCACAATTTATACACTTAGGAAATCTCTAGGTGGCCTGCTTCAGATTGCTTATGATCTTACGTAGCAATGGCTTACAGAAAGTTGATGGGTCAGAGTACCTCTGGCTCTGGATTGCCATGCACCCTAGAATTCAACCAACTCTGCTTCGCCCTTCAGCTTCTTTTGAATAAACAACCAATTTTGCTTTATACTTCTCATCTAGTGATGTGCAAAGCAGAATTTATTAGCTCTCCAGGTGGGACTTGCAGATTTCTTTTAAATTTGAGTAGTCACCGTACTGGAGGAATTAGAAATGGGACTGAATCAGTTTGTTAACACCTTTATTACCAGTGAAGATGCGTTGTGATAAAATTTGAATGCACATTTAGTTTGCTCAAGTAACCAATATCTAGAAAAGTGAATGTTTACTGTCTGGAAGGCACAACCTTAAATGAAAATGTGCAATTTGGTTCCTGTTCCTGTTTTAAAATTATTTTTATATTATATGTAGATGAAAGAATAGGCAATATTCAGAAAACTCTGGGTGACTATCACTGAAATAAAGGCACTGTTTAAAATTTCTGAGTGACTGAAGAAGAAATCATAGAAGCCTGCTAAGTTTACCCATTAATTGCTGTTGTGAAAAGAATCTATCACGATCCAGTCTTGCTGATTTGGGCAATAGTTTAAAAACATTTTTAGTTTTTAGAAATGCTTATTCTATTTTATATGTATGAATTATTTGCTTGCGTATATGTACATATATCACATGCATACATGGTGCCTCAGAGGCAAGAAGAAGGCTTTGGATCCCTAGAACTGGAGCTTTCAATAGTTGTTTTGTTTGTTTGTTTGTTTGTTTGTTTGTTTTTCCGAGACAGGGTTTCTCTGTATAGCCTTGGCTGTCTTGGAACTCACTCTGTAGACCAGGATGGCCTCAAACTCAGAAACCTGCCTCCCTCTGCCTCCCAAGTGCTGGGATTAAAGGTGTGTGCCACCACTGCCTGGCTTTTTTTTTTTTTTTTTTTTTTTTTTAAATGGGTAACTTTATTTTTTATTTATTTATTTTCTAAGGTTTATTTATTTTATGTATGTGAATACACTGTAGCTGTCTTCAGACACACCAGAAGAGGGCACTGGATCCCCATTACAGATGGTTGTGAGCTATCATGTGGTTGCTGGGAACTGAACTCAGGACCTCTGGAAGAACAGTCCGTGCTCTTAACCACGGAGCCATCGCTCCAGCCCTAGAATGGTTGTGACTTCTTCATGGGTACTAGTCTTCTGCAAGAGCAATAAATGGTCCAAACCACTGAGCACATCTACAGCCCCTTCACAGAAGTTTTATTTGCTTATTATTATTAGTGCTTAGAAGCCAAGAAGTGGAAATACTATTTAATAGTGTTAAATTGTTACAGGTTTTTCCAAGGTTGTTTGGTTAGTTCAATAATCATGATTGGTTTTTAAAATAGTTAATTTTTATTTTTTAAAAGATGTCTCAATGGAGGATAACTTTGAACTCCAGGTCAGGTGAGCTTCCTTAGTTGTGTGTGTGGGGGGGGTTTGCATAGAAATGATCCATCCTGCTTTTTATATTGAGATTTTCAGAATGCTTATATACAACTGTGTTTAAGATGGTGGACCAATATTTTTCACCACACAAAAATCTAAGATACAGACATGGCTAGCATGCATTAAAGCACATCTCAGTTCCTAGATCTTGTTGCACATCTGCTCAGACACTTGGTTCTCAATGTACCTCTCTGTTGGCAACACTGTACTCCACATCTGCAGAGAGCAGGCAGAGAACGGTCAGGCTGTTCCATCCTCCACCATGCTAGAGCTTTCAAGTTCTCTTCTCACGTGTGAGAGAAAAACAAAGATTTTCTGTTGACTTACTAGTAGTTTGTGGAGAATGGCTGAACTGAGGCCAGCAATACAGTTAAGCAGCCCGAAGACCTAAGTTCCATACCAGAGCCCAGGGTAGACTAAGGAGAGAGAACGGACTCCTGGAAGTTGTTTTTTAACCCCCTCCCCACCCTGCACACATACATGTACATGCCCATGTGTATACAACAAAATTGAAACTAAATTTAAAGAAAGACTAGATGAACCTGTGAAGAGGAATGCATTTAAATGTGTTATTGAATATTATAATTTGCACTAATATAGCTGGGAAATTGTGAGGGAGACATTGGTGTTTCCATTTGTATTTTGTAAGCGTCACAGATGAAACAGCCTGGTATCGGCGCTTAAAATGTTGAGATACCCAGATGAGGAGGAGAAGAGGAACAGAAAGTGTGCGTGGAGGAGTGAGCCAGTGGTGTAATGGGCTTGCTGTGCACTCCTTGTCACGTTGGCCACCAGGGAATCTAGTAGACAGTGAAATGGTGACCAGCTTTGCAGTAAGCCCTTGAGCTATAGCATGCTGTTAACAAAGAAACTATCCCTCTGGTTTGTCTAAGACTTTGGGAGTAGAAGTCATGATGAAAGTCAAGACTCAGCTGTCCTCACCTGCCTGATTTCCTGAAGTGGCCTTTCCAGCCAGGTGCCATTTCCTCTAACAGCTACAGTGGTGGAAACGCTTTGGTAGAGTATGGGTCTCCTATCAGTCAGTCAGGGCTCAGCTGCAAGGTGCCATTTCCTCTAACAGCTACAGTGGTGGAAACGCTTTGGTAGAGTATGGGTCTCCTATCAGTCAGTCAGGGCTCAGCTGCAAGCACAGGTGAAGAACGGAGAAATAGCAAAGAATTGGGGCTTTCTTAGTGGTAGAGGCAGGGTAAGGAAAAGCTATTTACAGAGCAGTGCAAGTCTGGGATAAGAGGTGATTTGAGATGCTTTGGAAATAACTAAACATGGGGTGAGGGGGTTTCCCTGTTTACTTCATGTAATGACACCTTGAAGCCAGTTGCGGCCAAAAGGCAGTTTTCAGTTTTCTATTTTCCATTCTTTCCTTGAGACTTGCCTACTGCTGCTGGGAGGTACACAGTTAAGGAGGAAGTGCAGCAGTGTACTTACTCCCCATGCCCCAGTAGGCTCCTGCTTCAGCCTGTATTATCCAGGAAGAACAGGAGAACTGTTTGTGCACACTACGCTTTGAATGAAACTGAGATTACATTAATAGTAGTACTTAAATTGTTGTAACTAAGTGAATTGTTAAGCATTATCATAACCAAGAAACCCACTGTTGACAGTTGGCTTCAAAATGTAAAAGATCTTGAAATTTAGATAACAGTGATATGGCACTGCATGTTTTGGGAGGTGTGCCTCTTCAAAATAATGTGGCCTTAGGCTTTATCAGAGTTGCAGAAGTGAAACACTCTGAGATGTTTGGAAGGGAATTGACAAAGCTTGGAGGTGACTAGGCAGGCAGACAGGAAAAGTTGGGTGTCTTTCTCACCGTTGAGCTGGGTAACTGCCTGGAAACAGCTCTTTCTCAAAGGATGTAAGGGATACTTTATTCTAGAGCCAAATTTGAGTTACCATGACTCCTGGAACAAAGATTGACGTTACTCCTAAATACCATGTTCCAATGTGATAATAGTCTTACAAAGTTCTTATAGTAATAGAACAAAGACAGTTATAAACAAAACTTTGATATGAAGTCCCTTATTTCTCTCCGTGTGTATGTTTTACATAACTAGACAAGAGTATTTAAGAAATGAATCAGCTGTGTAAAGTTGTATCTCAGAAGTATCCAGCAGGCTAGGCAGGGTAAATGGTAGGTAATAGACTGTATGCTTTGCTGTAGGATCCCAGTCAGTCCATGGCTCTGCTGAAGAGACTGTAAGATCCTTTTGGACTCACTCCTCCCTTCGGAGAATAAGCACCTGGATCTTCTTTTCTCAGTAACGTGAGGATTTACATTTTTCTGGAATAAGTTTTTAGAGAACCAAGCTTTTGCAAAGATTTCTAAGCCCAATCTTGGGAGGGTAGGTCAAAACCCGAGCTCTGGATTTTTCTGACCATCTGATCTTAGTCTGGGATTTCTGAGCCTCACTGAACTTGGTTTTGAGACAGGTGCAAACTTTACTGTATAGTGTACATTTTGTCACCCCTAGAAGAACAATCTTCTATCCCTTTGCCTTTGGCCTTTAATGCACAAAATAACCTATACAAAGCTAAAAACTGCGTTTAATTTTCAATTTCTTATTGAAACAGTTTTTCTATGCTATTTATGAAATAATTTCAATTTTGTTGGCTTAGAGTGTGTGTGTGTGTGTGTGTGTGTGTGTGTGTGTGTGTGTTTAGGCCAGAGGGCAACTTGTAGGAATCAGTTATCCTTTTGGGTCCAGGGATCAGGTTGAGGCTGTCAGGCAGCAGGTGCCTTCACTAACTAGATGAATCATTTTCTTCCCCCACCTTAACATTTTCTTGTTAATTAAAAACATTCTGGGCTATGTGGCAGAAGGCCGGGGATATTTTCCTTTCTTTTGAAGGTGTAGCTTCTGTGGGGCCACCTTTTCTATTTTTTTTATTTTTAGAAGCTTTCAGAGGATGTCAGGCTGATAATCAAATGCAGACATGCTTGGTAGGTGATGAGACAATAGGTAGTACCTAGCCAGCGTGGGAAAGGTGCCTTATATTTCAGAACTCTCAAATTAGAAGTGCCATCACCATGCTGTATACCAGTGCTGCCCACCCATTGGGGGAATGGGTGAGGGCTGTGATGAAGGTTCATGGGCATTGGCTGAGCTGAGCCTGTCCATGGGCTGAGCTTCATTGCAGGCTGTGGTCGTAAGCTTGGGTTATGTACCCCATTCACACCTCTCTCTCTCTCAAGGGTGACTTTTTTTTTGTAGGTTGGCCCATTTCCAGAATCTCCATTCTCTCCCTATTCAAGTCCATCTGTCCTCCTCTCTGTGTGCTGCCCACCATCTCTCAGTGTGTTGTAGGAGTGACGGAGGTATGAACTTTAGTCCAGGAAATTTACCAGGAAAAGAAGTCCAGCTAGCCTCCCTGGGGTCTCTCTTCTTGCTCATTGGGACACAGTTGGGGGGTGGGGGGGGGAGGGATCCCATAGAACAAGGCCGAGGCCAAGGGGCAACTTCACACTTGAAAGAGCTTTGGTTGTCTTGATTTTACCAGTGAAATGTTTTTAAAGTAGTGGTGATAGGTATATATGTTTTCTGGGAATGCTTCGAGTATCTGTAGCTATTTTAGAAAAAGTTTACTGTCTAAGCAGTATTAGAACTTATGTGACTGCACATTTATTCTCTTTTAGTGACATTTTCCTGTTTCCTAGTATAACATGTTTTGGGAAAATTTTGGAAATCTTTTCTAACTGTGTCAGAATACTTTCATGGAAATATTTAGAGACAGACTGATAAAATTACTCAGGTAATAAATGGGATTCCTGACAACTTGAGTCTTAGGAGCTAGAAGGGAAAGAATCAACTCCTAAAGATGATACATTTTTGACCTTTGCGTATGCACTGTGGCATGAGTGGGTATGTGCCCTTACACACACATTCACATATACACTACTAATAATATTTCAGATAGAACATATTATGAACAATTAACAGAAACATTGCTGACTTATGTATCTCCTCAGTAGCATTTGATATTGTTTATGATGCCCTCCATAATACAACAGTAGGTAAATTTCTGTTAGAATACCTATGCACCTCTCAGGGATTACACTTTTATTTGTAGGAGATGGAAGATTACAACAGATGTTTCAGCGAGAGAAATTCAAGTGCTTGAAGCATAATAACCTGTTTTGTGAAGACTGTTTCTGATATGTTTTCCAGTGGGTAGTTGGAACTAACTAGTCCTAGGCCCCTCTCCAGGCCAGATTGCTTGCATGCAGGGTAGAGTGCAGCATCTTCCCAGGGCCCTAGTACTCTTCAGAGCTTAAGCCCGGAGGCCCTGGCCATGCTGTTAATGTTGGCCGGAGGTTGTGCTTCTTCTAGTCTTTACAGAGCCCTGTTAACTCTTTCCTAGTGCTGTCTCCTGACCTTGTAGCTGCACATGAGGTGGGCAACCTTGTGATGCTTAACTGTTTCTCCCAGAGCTGCCAGGACAGAGGGGGAGCACTCTGCTTGCCTCCACTCCATTCACTGTGAAAGAGGGAGAGGAATCTTAACTTCTGCTAAAGACTGTGCTCATCACAGAAGCTCAGATTTTCTGTGTCTGTATCTTAAGTGCAAGTTAAAAACAGTTCATGCTGTGTCTCCTTTTATGTCTCTTATTAAAAGATCTCCATGGTATCTTGTTTGTTTTGTATCTTCTGTGGCCTCTTTGTAAGGTCATTATTATGCTTCCTTTGTAATTGAAGTTTGGAGAGACAGTGAGTTTTTCTGGCTCCTCATCATTAGTCTTGAAATGAGGTGACTAGCTGTCAGCTCACTTGTGGTGTCTCTCTCTAGTTCTCAGCTCTGCTTACTGTACAGTCTAATATTAAAAGAAGCCATCCTCTGCTCCACTTCTTACAGGATAATAATTAGAATAAGAAGGACACTCTCTGCCCCTCTTAACAGCCAGTGGCTCTCCACCCCTCTGGTCACTTGGTAGAGGCTTTGAAGCTCAAGTGATGTTCAGGTCTTACGCAAGATCAGTGGTTTTCAACCTTCTCAATGCTGTGGATCTTTCATACAGTTTCTCATATTATGGTAACCCCCAGCCATACAATTATTTCATGGTTACTTCACAATTGTAAGTAGCAACTTTTAGGAATTATAATGTAATATCTGATATGTGACCCACCACCTGAGAACTGCTGCCCCAGAGACATTATCTAGTGAGGACCCAGGGTGCTGCAGGTTAAGTCTTCTCACCTCTGTTGTGCTGTTTCAGTCTTGATACTATGAGTCCTCTCCTCAGCGCTTGGGGAGAGTGTGGTCTAGTAGGGACAGTGCCAGCCCCTCTTCTCCCCTCGCCAGCATGCCTGTGGGTTTGTATCATTGCCCGTGCCTGCCTTTAGATACGTGTGCAGTTCCTGTAGCTTCCCTTTTCCTGGCGGTTTCATTCCCCTAAACTACTGTTTTGTTTTGTTTTTGAAGGCATAACACATATTTGTGTCACCAAAAACCTAGTATTTCTTAGGCATTGTGAGCTGTATCACAAATTTATAATTTTAAGAGGAGAGGAACAATTTGTTATACCTGAACAATAGTGATGTATTCACACATTTTAAAAAGTAATAGACTTTTTTTTTTAAACATGAATCTTCAGTTTGTTTTTTAGTAACAGCAAAAGTTTGTTGAAATTGTTACTTCCAGTGAACTGAAGGCTTTTTCTGTCCTTTTGAGATGTGGTCTGAGTAGGTCAGGATTGACCGTGAGTTATGGGTGTATGCCAGCATTCCTGGCTCAAACCTAAAACTTATACAACTAAACTTTGGCCTTGTTAATTTTGTTTTGACAGGGTCTCATGTGATGGGGCCAGCCTTGAACTCATGATCCTCCCGATCCTACCTCCCAAATGCTGAGAGGTAACTAATAACAAACTTGACTCACTCTTTAATTTAGAAACTGTGCTGCAATTGAATTTGAGCTGATGAATTTTGAAATCATTGGTAACCTTTTGCTGTATTTCTGCATGGTGGTTTATTTTTTTGTTTAATGGAAGGTACAGTTGCATCATGCACAATGAGACTAACTCAGCTGAAGGTTGTTACTGGGTGCTTAAGTATCTTTGTATGGATGTGTGGTCTTGAAAATTGTCCAGTTTTAGGAAAAGTAAGGTCATAATTTACAACCCTTTGGCTCCAGTTTCCCCAAGTAACTTGAGTAACAATGGAAGTGAAAGCAAGGACAGAGGATGGGGAGGCTTCTGACTGCAGCTGAGACCAGGCTGCTTCTCAGATCTTCCTGCAGGGGGAGCTACCCTCACCTCATCGTATGCTTGGTGTCTGGTAAGCTGCGTGTGTGTGTGTGTGTGTGTGTGTGTGTGTGTGTGTGTGTGTGTGTCTGTAGCACTGTGTGTGTTGGGGGAGGGTTCGAACAATTGTGAGTGTGCACCCATGTGTGTGCATGTGTGTGTATGACTGGCTATCAGCTCAGCATAGTGTACACTGTTTCAAAGGCTTTCTTCTACACTGGAGGATTGCTGGACATGCAAAGAAGATAATTGATATATTTTTCTTGTTGTTTTTTTAATCAGCAAATGAGGAAGGATCTGGTGGAACTGATTTAGTATATAGCTCCTTTAAAATTGGCCCCATTTGGAATTGGTCCATTTATCATCTTGGAAATCATGTACTAGGGCCACTTGGAATTCTGTGACGTTTTCCCTAGGAATTCATTTAATAAAATCTTTTTCACCTTTTATTTATAGAGCTGGGGTGAACTGCAGCTATGTCTATCTTAACGAACACAATTAGCTCTAGTAAGATTTTAATTTTTCCTCAGGTCTAAATGTGACTTCCAGAATTTCCACAGAGAATAGAAACTCATGGCAGTCTTGTTACACTGTTGCACAGGCTACTGAACTAAGGCCTGTAGACTAGATGGTTGTTGGGTTTGCACTTTTCCTGGGGCAGGAGCCACATTTTTGAATCAGTGGGCCAAATGAATTTATTGTTAGATCTAGTCAAAATAATTGTGTTATTTTTTTTCATAAATAAAATAAAAAGCCTAACTACATTAAAAAGCACTACTTGGAAGATATTTGCTTAGTCCCAGTGTCTATGCTAAAGGCCTTTCCTAAGATTATTGCGCTGTTCACTTTAGGTAAATGCTGATAGTAGCTTAAAAACAGAGCTATTTTGTTTGGAGACTGAATGAACCTTAACAATCTATAAAGTCAGCTTTGGAATTCATGAGGTGTACTTTAGTTTCTGTTAGTGGAATGTCAGTCAGTCTGTCCCTGCCACCTTCTGGAAGTTGTGTGAAAAGGCTGTCATGAGAATAGCAGCCAGCCACTGCCTCTTCAGCCCTTGTGTTTGGTCTGTGCCTAGATCCCACACCTGTACTGTTAGAGCAGTGAATCCAAGGACTACATATCTTCCAGGTGCTATTCTTACTTATGGAAGAATAGCAAGCTGAGCGAGCAGATAAGCCTTGATGGCAGAAAAGGCTGGGGAGGCATGCTAGACAGCTATGGGAGCACCCTCTCCATGAGTGGTCAAGGGACAGTCCAGGAAGGAGTGGGGCTAGGTTTGAGGGAAGAACGTCTTTGCAAGTGCATTTCCAGTACCGGAATGTCCGTGCCTTGTGGAGGCAGCGACAGAGGACTGAAGGCCAAGGTAGAGGAGAAGCTGATGGAGAACCAGTCCTAAAGTGCTATAGTGCACAAGTGCTGGAACCTGGGCTGCAGAGCAGACAGGACTGTGTCTCTAGAAAGCAAATGTAAAGTAAAGGGCAGATGATGTGCAGGACACAGGTTTGCAGCTTGGGTCTCATTTGTCCTGTGATTAAAGCACATCTGTAGTGTTAGTTAACTTCTCTGCAAGTATGTGTCTTACAAGTTTAAAGTTTTCTCTTTTTTTTTCTTTTTCTTTTTTGTGATTTGCTTTTTAAATGTGCTGCACAGCACTTAGGTGGCCATAAGCAAATACGATCCTTCATCTTAGAATTGTGATATGGCCTTCAGTGTGTTGCTAGGAAATCCTTTCGTTTAGGTTAAACTACCTGTACACAGCTGTGTCTATCTGCTTTTTCCCCCCCCGACAGACAGGGTCTCTCTGTATAGCCCTGGCTGTACTGGAACTCACTTTGTAGACCACGCTGGCCTCGAACTCAGAAATCTGCCTGCCTCTGCTTCCTGGCTCTCTGTCTGCTTTTTACTGAAGATGAACTTGCTCTTGATGCCATAGAAACAGTTTTATACTTAACTATTTAAGTGATATTTACCTTAAGGATCTATAGTCTAAAGAAAAGTTAAATAAAAAACTAAAGGGTGTTGAGGAGAGATAACCAGTAGAACTCCCATTAAGTATATCTGTAGGTGTAGTGAGGAAAATTCTCACTGATGCCAAGGAAGGAAAAGAGCCCTGGAAAGAGGGAAACTAACTGGAATGGGCTGGTTCAGTATTTTACCCAAGAAATGTTGTGTGGAAAGATAGAAAGATGGAGTGGTTAGACATGCAGATGGGTGGGGCATTATTGCTGGTTTATTGATGCTCAGTTTAGGTGACAACATTGTTTTGGATACTTGATAAGGGCTCCGGCCTCCAGTGCAGCTTCCCCCACCCATCCTGCGTTCCTGATGGGCCACAGTGCTGCCTGGACAGCACACCATTCCCCACTGTCATCCCATCTCCCAGCAGATGTCAGTGGTCACTGTGACTTTGTTCTGTGGAACTGGGATTATAGTGTCTACTTTTAAACTGAATTTTATAAGAAGATTCTTATGAAGAAGCTGCATATTGATGTAAGAACGGACTGGGTAGTACAGGTGATTCCTAGAATTGTAACATGGCCTTCAGTGTGTTGCTAGGAAATCCTTTCGTTTAGGTTAAACTACTTGTACATAGTTGTGTCTATCTGCCTTTTTTTTTTTTTTGGTTGGTTGTTGTTGTTGTTTGTTTGTTTTTCGAGACAGGGTTTCTCTGTATAGCCCTGGCTGCCATGGAACTCACCATAGGTGTCTGAAATTAATAATTGCCAAGGAAGCAGGCACATACTTTTTAGTCTCTGTGCAAACTGTGCCTACAGTTTTTTTTTCCCTTGCTTTTCTGGTGGTCGCTATGTAGAAGACCAGCCTAGCCTTGAACTCAGAAATCCCCCCACCTCCTGCTTGCAGGCAGATGCCTGTAACTCAGTCCTAGGGGTCCAGTGTCTTCCCTCTTCTGGTCTCTGCAGGCACTTATACATACCTACACACACATGTCAGGTACACCTATAAATTCACAAATACACACAGAAGTAAACATTGTAAAAATCCTTTTTAAAAGTTTATATTCTATAGTAAAATAAATGATGTTCACTGTGAGTAGCCCTAAGGTCACCAGAGTCTGATGGCAGCTATGCTTTGTTGGGACTCTGTAGTGCTGGGTATAGAATATTTCTCAGCCTGCAGCTCCTCATACCTAAAACTAATGTTTCACATGTACTATACCATCGAGAGCTGTAGGTCAGTGGACTGCTGTAGGTTGCCATGACTTTTTGTAACTCTAATGCTAAGTTGAGTTCTGGGTCTCCAGTAAGCATGGCCATGGTGCTAGGATACCTGGGTGCTCAGTGAGGAATAAAACCAGAGGAACAAACCCAAAGAGACCGTGGCTTTCATAGGTTATCAGAATGCTGCTTAGTGATCGTAATTGCTGACTTGTGTAAACTCTCCTTTCTAGCCATCGCTGTGACTACCCTCCTTTTGGTGGCATCAGTTTGGTGCTACCTACTCTGCACTGATGAACAGTGCCCCTTCTGAGTATCACCTCTTAGATGTGGCACATGAAACATATTTTTTACTTTATTCTCTTTATTTATTAACTCCTGACTGTAAGTACCCATCCCCTTTCCTCTCCCAGCCTCCCACCCCCACCTTCCCCCATCCATCCTGCGTTCATTTCTCTTCAGAAAAGGGCATGCCTCCCATGGATATCAACCAAACATAATATATCAAGTTGCAGTGAAACTTGGTACCTCACCTCATATTATGGCTGGACTAGGTAACCCAGTAGGAGGAAAAAAGAGCCTCAAAAGCAGGCAGAAGAATCAGAGACAGGTCCCCATTGACCCCACACCTTCCTGCTACTGTTAGGTATTCCTCAAGAAGACCTAGCTACACACCTCTAATAAATATGCAGAGAGCCTAGGTCAGATCCATGAAGCCCCTGGTTCTCAGTTCAGTTTTCATGCTCCTATGAGCCCACTTTAGTTGATTCTTTTGGTTTTCTTGACGTGTCCTTCACTCCTCTGCCTCCTGTAATACTTCTTCCTCTTCAGCAGGATTCCCTAAGCTCTGCCTAATAGTTGGCTGTGGGTCTCTCTGCATGTGTTTACATTAATTGCTAGACGAAGCCTCTGTGATGACAGTTGGATTAGGTACTGATCTATATGTATAGCAGAATATAATTAGGAATCATTTCATTCATTGACTTTTTTTTTTTTTTTCCCCAGTGGTGTTTGGTTCCATGCTAGGTCTCTGGGCTACTATCTTCTGTGTCCTGGCTCTCCAGACAGTGTCAGGGTTGGGCTCCCTCTTGTGGCATGGGTGTCAAGCTGGACCAATCATTTGGTTGGATAATCCCACAATTTCTGTAACACCTTTGTCCTCCCCCACCCCCATCCTGTAGGCAGGACAAATTATAGGCTGGATGGATGTTCATGGATCAGTAGGATTAACATAGTAAAAATGGCTATCCTACCAAAAGCAGTCACAGATTCAATGCAATCACATTTACAACACAATTTTTGAAGAACAATACTAACTTTATAGGAAAACCCAGAAAACTCAGGAGAACTAAAACAATCTATCCTGAATAATTAAGTAACTTCCAGAAATATCATCATTCCTGATTTCAAGCTGTCCTACAGAGCCAAGCCACATGGTATTAGTATAAAAACAGACAGTTGATTAGTGAAATCATATTGAAGACCCAGACATAAATCCGCATACCCATGGGCATCTGAGTTTTGATAAAGAAGGCAAAATTATTTAACAGAAAAAAGAAAGCATCTTCAACAAATGGTTCTCATCTAATTGAATATATGCATGTAAACGATTGCAGATAGATTTATTTCTATCATCCTGCAGAAAACTGATGTCCATGTGGATCAGAGACTCCAACCTAAAACCAGATACATCGAACCTGATAGAAAAGGAAGTGAGGAACACAGGGGATAACTTCCTGAACAGAACACCAATAAATAGCACAGGCAGTAAGATCAACAATTAATAAATGAGCCCTCATAAAGCTGACAAGCTTTATCAGGCAGAACAAACATGACTTTTCTGTTGCAGATGTTCCATGGGTGTTGGGGCCTGTGAGTCACTCACCAGAACAGTAGAAAGCCTGGGAGATGTGAACTCTGAGATTAGCACCTGACATGTGATTGAAACAATTCCAAAACCGGTTAAATGTGTCTCTCTTCAAAATATATAGAATGGAAGTTCACATCATTTCCATGGCGTGTGGTCATGTCTGATGAACTCTAATGGAGTCACACTCTCTGGGATCGAGCTGAACTGGGGAGGTCATGCATGACCTTCCTCAGATGCTGGTCAGTTGCCGCATCAGCCCCTCAGGAATATAGGCATGCAGTGTTTGCTGCAGTTTGTAACACAGCTGTGCTGGACAGTCTCACTGGTGGAATACTAAAAACTTGTATAAATGAGTATTTTGAATATGCAGAGCTTGGTATGGGAAACCTTAGATTGAATTTAAGAACGCTGAAACTGTTTTCCTTCTTCTTAGCTTCAGTAACTTGTGATTGGTGGTTGGCTATCCAGTTGTTCATCCTCACATCAATGCACTGCCAATGGTAAGTAAGGTGCCTCTCCTTTTTCTCCTGTACCATGGTGTGTTATGTTAGTGCTTTATAGCTGTGCTGATTCTTGTTTTCTAGAGACGTTTGAGAATTAAAAATTTCTCAAAAATCTCAGAAAGCTCAAAAGTTTATTATTTTAAACATTCTCATTTTCCTGTTATTTTTATGGTTACCTAGTGTCTTACTTTTTATTGTTGTGCTGAGTCAACATGACTAAGGCAACTTAAAGAAGAAAGCATTTAATGGGAGCTTATTATTATTATTATTTTACGGGGTTAGAGTCCATGACCACCAAGGCTGGGAGCATGGCAGTAGTCAGGTTGGCACAGTGCTTGGGCAGTGGCTGAGAGCTTACATGCT
Organism: Mus musculus; assembly: GCF_000001635.26. Taxonomy (NCBI): domain Eukaryota; kingdom Metazoa; phylum Chordata; class Mammalia; order Rodentia; family Muridae; genus Mus; species Mus musculus. The sequence continues at coordinate 22,149,375 of NC_000069.6, forward strand.
GACACAACAATCATGAGACAGAGAGACCTAACTGGGAATTGTCGAGCTTTTGAGACCTCAAGTCTACCCCAGTGATGTGTCTCCTCCAATAAGGCCACACCTCCTAGTTCTTCCCAGTCTCAGAACCTAGGACCCAAGCACGTGAATACAGGGGACTGTGGGGGCCATTCTCACTCAGCCAAAAATAGGATGGAAATATGATCTTTTGTGTGAAATGAACTACATTTTGTGAGTAGAATTGTTTTTGTTAAAAATTTGATATTGATAGTAATAATTCCTTTACTTTTGTTAATCATTTTAGTGAGTTTTGGGACATTGTGCTTATCTTGATGTTACTAGTTAATATGCAGCTAAATGTATAATATTTTACATTTTTATTTAGTTGTTAACTTTAGGGGGGAAGACACTTTTATCTCTTTAGAAAGGTTTAGAAGTCTTTGACTTTGAATTATAAATAAATCTCAGCTGTTATGTAATAATCACCACATTTCCTATTTGGTGACTTGTGGTAATTCAATAGTAGTGTTGTATTAAATTCCCAAGATTTATTTGTGCTATAGGTTAAGTGGTTTCACAAACTAAAATTCAGAATGATTTTATCCTACTTTAATATTGTATGTTTGGGGTGCCTTTGCTCCCTGTCTTAGAATTTTTTTCAATTAAAAATTTATTTGACAATCTGTGTGACATCTGTTTCATTTTCTTCTTCTAACCCCCTCCCCCCTCACTCCCTCTGGAATAATCCTTCTCTCTAGCATATGAATGTACCACCTGGACCCCCTATTTTTCTTCTTTTTGAGATTGGGTCTCCCTGTTAGCTTAGGTTGCGGTAGATTCAGAGAGATCGGCCTGCCTCTGCCTCCTGAGTGCTGGGCATGAAGGCGTGTGTGCACCGATGCATTCACCATAGGCTTAATCATGGTTTATTTTGGTGAATGGGTGTAGGATTATTTGCTGGAGTTGAGGCAGCTTTCGAGTGGCTACACTTCTGAAGAGAAAGGACATCCCACCCCCAGCAGCCATTACCAGCCACTGGAGCCTTTTAACTGTATTCCTCCTATTTGGCTGTTGTGTGTTTGGGGATAAATAAATAGTAGAGTGAACGGCAGTCCTCCATACCCCACATTTATAATTGCTGAGGTTTATTACTTGTGCTACATCAACAATGATCTGAAGATATTAAATAGAAAATCACAGAAATAAACTAGTGACTTTTCAGCCGAGCACTGCTGGGAAGAGTGTGTAAACTTGTCTTGCCCTGGGCATGAAGCCTCCTTCCCCAGGGACTCGCTTTTCCTGTCCGCTTGTCACTCATCTATCAGGGTACCTGCATGCCAGTCCTTTCTAGTATAAGGAAGAGACTATTTCCCGGTTTCCTCTGAAACTTTCATGTGCAGGTGTTTGGTGAGAGGGCCTGGTCCTAGTGAGCACTGTTGATATAAACACTGGGGATTGGTGACCCCTTTGCCACCTTCTCTGGACCATACATGGAGCTTATATTGCTTTACTTCTTAAAATACACTTCACATGACTGGAACTGGCAGTTTTCCTGTGCAAGTTATTTTGTATTTTTCTCTGGAATTCATTGGTGACCATGTCATGTGATGATTTTTACTCTTTTGCTTCAAACATGTATTAGAGAGGAAAGCTATAGCTCCTTCTGCCACCCACAGCCCCTCTTACAGATGTTCTTTCTGATAAGTTCTGCCCTGATGTGCCCTGCTGCCTGATTAGTGTGGCCATTGACACATCAGTTTTATTCCTAAATATTTCACTATTAGAAGTTGCATACTCCTACATAATTGCAATATCATTCTTCTGCTTTAAACTGGCATTAACTTTTTCATGTGAGAAGGAATATAAGTACATATTGCATTCACATTTGAAACCACAAACCAGGTGCTGTCTTCACTGTTGTTAATGCAGCAGTGGTTGAGCGTTTAGAAGTCTGTCTAGACCTGCACCGCTGTCATTTCCTTTTCTCTGGGTATAGGTTAGGTCCTTTCTGGAAACAGCGTTCTAACAATACTTGTCTCGCCTGATTGTCCTCTTCTAGTTTCTATATATGGTGTCTGGAAGTCCATCCATGTTGAAGCCAAAGCACGATTTCCTCTATCTTATTTGCCTTGTCTGTTTTTTGAGACAGGGTCTCATTTAGCCTGGCTAGCCTGGTGCTTGATATGTAGACCAGGCAGGCCTGGAACGCACCAAGATCCATCCACCTGTCTTGTCTCCTCTTCAGTGATGGTAATAAAGATGTGCACCATAACGCCTATGCTGTTCCCTGCTTATTTTCAGAGGCTGAAGAACACACCATCTTATGCATGTTTTTCTTTGATTAGTGTCTTGCTTTGTGGGCATTTGGATTGCTTCTGTTTTGGTTAATTCATGGTAGAGTTATGTGAGATTTTGATTTCAGATTTTAAGAAGTTCTTTTTGGATTTCTGAGCAGGCTTTTTGTAGCAAGCAGGTGTTTTTGTTTATCTTTTCTGACAATTTCCATACTGTGATCCAAATGTTGGTTATCTCATAGGTATGAGATGTTGACATTTTTTAATAGCTTTTAAGTTTCTTGAAAATTCTTATGTTTTTTTATAGAATGGCAACAAGATGACTAGTTACTGTGCACAGTTTACTTAATTATCCCTCTCTAACTGTCTGTAGAGTTTCCCCTACTCAACTTTGTTAATTGTATCTTTTTAGGGAAACGCTCATCTTTTCCTTGTATTTTCTGTAAATCAACAGTTAGGTCCAAGGGTTTGATCTAATCTTGGTCTCACCCCTCATTATGTAGATAGAAGCCTAGAAAGGCTTTACCAGTCCTTCACTACTAGTAGTACTTCACTAGTACATCCCTGAAGAAGCATCTAACAGTTGAGAATGCTCATTGCTGATCATGGCCTAGATGCCAAATTCATTATTCTATGAGTGTGCACAAACATTAATGTTTCTATAAAGAAAGCCTCTTGTGTCCTGACTTATACAGGAGAGGCATGCATGTTTTGTTTTGCTTTGTTTTTTCTTTCTTTACTGGTTTTTAAATACTGACTTGTTCCCCAGGTTTCTAGAAGGTAGGATTTGTTTCAGTGCTACTGCTTTGTGGTTTTATTATTACTGATGTCAATCAGATTTTCATGGCTAAGGGAGCCTTTTCAAGCTGATGTTGCAGTCTTTGAAATGATGTGAATAGACATTCATATTCTGTCTTTGTTTTTTTTTTGTTTTTTGGTTCTTTTTTGAGACAGGGTTTTCTCTGTGTAGCCCTGGCTGTCCTGGAACTCACTCTGTAGACCAGGCTGGCCTCGAACTCAGAAACCCGCCTGCCTCTGCCTCCCAAGTGCTTAGTTTAAAGCCACCACTGTGGCGCACACCTTTAATCCCAGGAGGCAGAGGCAGGCGGGTTTCTGAGTTCAAGGCCAGCCTGGTCTATAAAGTGAGTTCCAGGACAGTCAGGACTACACAGAAAAATCCTGTCTCAAAAAAACAAAACAAAACAAAACAAACAAACAAAAAACCCCCCAGTTTTAATGTCCTTCATCTTTCTGCATGTCCCTGGTCCCCACGTCAGTCCTGTTTGCTTTCAGTACAAAGCAGAAGTGAAGCCACAGTATTGGGTTCAGGAAGTGGTTGATTCTGGGGCAGCAATGTAAGTGTGTGATACAGTGTTTCTGATACAAACTTAGCATTTTATTTTTAAAATACAACTCCTTTGCCAGTATTTTCATGATGAAAAAAAAACCTGTTAGTGAAGTTTACATAAACTTGATTATTTTGTATACTTATGCATGTGATATATGTAATAATTAGGAAATATTTAAAAATAAACAAAATTATACAGGAAAAAACTCACCAATATGTTAAGTATTAGCAGTCATATTAATCATAGCTAATGCTGACTATACTAATTGCTATATTGCTTACATATTAATAATATAATATGTAATTATTGTTAACAATGATGTTAATTTTTATCCAGTATTTCAATTATATTTAATAGTGAATAATAAAGTGACATGTAATTAAGTATATTAAATATAGAATTTGGTTCTCTGATACAACATGTATGTATGTATGTATGTATGTATGTATGTATGTATGTATGTATATAGCACAGGATGGCCTTCAATTCAATTTTCCTTTTGCAGCCTTCAAGTGCTGAGATTACAGTGTACCACCTGCTTCTCCAGAGCACAGTTCTGGATGTCCAGGATACCTGGAGCCAGTGCTCCTCTGTGATAGAGAAAGGGATGAGTGCTGTATTTATTTCCCCCCCCCCCTCCCCCGGAAGTTTAGTGTTATGTTTTCCAATTGTTTTTTGTTGGGGGGTGGAGTGGGGTAGGGATGTTTGTCTCACTTTGGCTCAAGTTGCCCTTGACCTAACAATGCCATCAACGTGACCTGACACATGTGCTTTCTGGGTTTCTGAGTTGCCAGGATGACTTAAGGTCCACATTTCCTTTAAGTATTTAAGTAAGCCTTGTGTGAGCACCACACCCCGACTCCGCATTTGTTTGGCTGCATTTGATTTATGTATGTTATTTGGTTAAATTTTTGATTGGATACCATTTCTTGGTGTGGTATAGTCTTGCTTTTTCCCCGTAAGTGCTTAAAAAAAGAAAACAACACAAACTACAGTTTGTTTACCTTTAAAAATGTAGGTATAGGGGCTAAAGAAGTAATAGTGTCATGCCCTCTGTGGCCTCCTTGGATACCAGGCATACACATGGTGGACAGATATACATGGTAGCAGATACCCATTAGATAGAAAGAAATACACTTTGTTTGCATGCGTGTTGTGTGTAAAATAGGCAGTTTAGAGTGTACTTTGTAATCATCTGAGATTATTTACCATGGTTCTTCTGATTGACATCTCTGCCGGAAGGTGTTATGAAGACTATATGCAGGTCCTTTAAATGTTCCATGAGTAATTTCTTGCTTCACAGATAAGTTTGTGAACCTGTTCCATCAGTCTTAGCTCCATTTTTAAATTGATGTTCTGATTCTTTAGTTATTCCACAACAATGTAATATCTAACTTCATTTAACACGACTTCTGAGCTTAGAACCATGAGGCTGGCTCTGTTGGGACTATTAGTTTCTATAGAATTGAATGCTTAATCATAACTGTTTGTTTTCAAGTACATCTAAATGTTCCGGTGGGGAGGTATAGAAAGGGGATGAAAGGCTACACATACTGACTACCTTTGGAAGAGTAGTTTGTGGAGGTTTGGGGGAGTGTATCAGCCCCATTCTTTGTTGATGTGTGGACAGGCTTTGAGAAGGGCGGGTTTGTTCTGCTCAGCACTTCCTAAAGGACCTGTGGCAGAGACACAGCCCAGCCCCACTCCCTGGTGCACAACGTTGCTTTCTATGGACTTGTCCAGAAGCTCAGAAAAGTTGAAAGGTGTGTCCAGGTACTGCATACCAGGAGTTGATCATCCTGGAAGAGCAACCTAAGTAAGACTTTATGTTTGTGTCTGTGTTTCATTCTCTGCCTCAAACTCTAGGTAGGACTTAAAGCACCATGATGAATAAGAATTGAGAGAATAGGGTCCCTTGTCTCAGTTCAGATTTTAGAGGAGTGTTTCTCCCATATAGTACAATGTTGGCCATAAGTTTGTTGTATACAACCTTTGTTAGGCTGAGATATGCTCCTTCTAATTCTTGGCTTTTTTTTTTTTTTTAATGAAGGAGTTTTGTCCTTAATTCTTTTTATGTGCTGAGTTGCACTTAGAGTTTTGTGTATGTTGAACCAACCTGCATCTCTAGGGTAAAATCAGCTTTGGTGTGTGATCTTAAAAAGTATTCTTGAATTTGATTTGTAAGAATTTTATGAGTTTTTACATATGTGTTTGTTGGGGAAATTATCTGTGGCTTGATCTGTGTAGTTATTCAGTACGGGTATCAGTGTACCACTGTTGTAGTAGAATGAGTTGGAGGAGCCTACATGCTAGGAAGGGAGAACTCTGACAAGAGAGAGTCTATCCTGAACTTGACCATCCCTTTTCTCCTGGAAAAGTATATCAGAGTTACAAGTTGGGTGGGATTTGCCCAGACATCTATCTGAATGAGAACTTGTTTTGTTGCGAAGCTTTCCAGTTACTTGTTTCAATAGCACTGATACTAAGTTGCTTATATCATTTTAATTCTCCTAGGTACTACACGGGTTAGAAACGTACCCATTCCATGTAGTTTTTTTTTTTAAGAGTATAAATGTTTACAGAATTTCTAAATGATTGGCTTATTAAATTGAAAGCTGTACTAACCCTACCCCTCACCCCTTTACTACTAGATATATTTCTTTTTTCTTTTTTCTTCTGGCCAGTTTGTTGCTATTTGTGGTTTGGTTTTTGTTTGTTTGTTTGTTTTGTTTGTTTGTTTTGTTTGTTTGTTTTGTTTTTTCCCCCTCTTAAAGAATTAGTGCAGTTTGACTGATTGGATGTATGGTTGTTTATAGCCTTACTTAGTTTCACAGATTTCTGCCTTAATCTTTCTCTTAGTCAGGGTTTCTATACCTGCATAAACATCATGACCTAGGAGCAAGTTGGGGAGGAAAGGGTTCATTTAGCTTACACTTCCATGTTGCTTACACTTCCTTCCATCACCAAAGGAAGTCAGGACTGGAACTCAAGCAGGTCAGGAAGCAGGAGCTGATGCAGAGGCCATGGAGGGATGTTACTTACTGGCTTGCTTCTCCTGGCTTGCTCTGCTTGCTTTCTTATAGAGCCCAAGACTACCAGCCCAGGGATGGTCCCACCCACAAGGGACCTTTCTCCCTTGATCACTAATTGAGAAAATGCCTTACAGTTGGATCTCTTGGAGGCATCCAAAACCAGCCAGTGCAATCTTTTAACACCGTCTACCACCTGCCGTTCTGTTTTTGTTTTGGATTACTCTTACTGTTTTTCCAGGACTTTGGAGTGCATTGTTAGTTGATTTTTGATCCCCCTCCATTTCGGCTCACATGGACAAGGTACACCTGAGTGGCAGGCCGGAGCTGAAAGAGGGAAACTAGGCAGAAGAGAGAAAAATGGAGCTAAGTCAAGGTTCCTGATCAAAGCTCAAATGTTTAATGGCAAATGCGCTTATAAAGTGGGAGGGAGGGGGAGGAGGCCCATTCCTGCCAATTCATCCTTGGAGCCCAGCTGCAGGCGACCCAGGTGCAGGATAGGGTGTAGCCTACCAGCAAGTAGCAGAATCTTGAAGGAGAACAGCAGCAGTGGCTGAACAATAGAGTGATCTAGGGAGGAAGGCTCCACCCTGGTAATCTCCTTTGTGGCAGCAGGGTCCAGGTCTGGCTCAGCCTGCTTCTGGCTGGGGGGAGGTTACACCCCTCCCCAAGTAAGCACTCACTAAAAACTGTCCTCTTAGAACTGCCTTAGCTGTCTCACATGACCTAGCTTTTATTAGCTTTCATGTCCATAATCTAGAGGCTCTTTTCTTTACTGAGGTTCTCAGTGGTCATCTTAGGGTGTTTTGTTCTGTCTCCATGTATTCCTGTAGCTTCTTTAGTTTTCTAGTAATTAGTTTCTAATTTTATTGCATGTTGATATGATGGATAAGAGCGGTTAATTTGATCCTTTTGCTTTTGGTAATAGTTGGTTTGTGGTCTGCAATGTGCTCTATATTAAGTTTTCCTTGGCTGTTGAGACTGTTTTTGTTTCTGTTGGAGTCTCTCTGCTGTAGGTAGTGGTTGCACACACTATGCTATAGTTTAGCTCCTGGTTTTCTTTGCTGGTTTTCAGTCTGGATTCTCCTATCTAAGATGAATTTGAAGCATTGAAATCCCCCATTGATCTTACATCAGGACCTATCTGACCTTTTCTGTTCTCTGATGTTTGTATGAGATTGGAGCCTTAATGTTTGGCTTGGCTTACTGTAAATTGCCTTTCTTATATTTAGGTATGCCCGTTTTATCCCCAGTCTCTCTAAAATTTTTATCATGAAGGGTTATTAGATTTTGTCAAAGACCTTTCAATATCTAATAAGATGATCATGTGGTCTTTCCTTTTCTTTCAGTTTGTTTATATGGTGGATTAGAGTGAGAAATTTTTCTATGTTGAATCATTCATGCATCTCTGGGATGAAGCCTACTTGATCATTGTGGATGATGATGTTTTTGAACTGTTCTTGTATTCAGTGTACGAGTAGTATTTTATTGAGGATTTTACCATCTATGCTCATAAGGAAAATTTCTTTTTCTTGAATTTTTGGTTGGTTTGGTTATCAGGATAACTTTTGCCTCTTAATAAATTTGGAAGTATTCTTTATGTTTGTATGTTGTGGAATAATTTGAAGTGTATTGGCCATAGTGTGTCTTTGAAAGTTTGGTAGAATTCTGTGATAAAACCATCTGGCCCTGAGCTTTGATTGTTTGGGGGACTTTTAAAAACTGCGTCTATATCCTTAGGGGTTATAAGTCTATTTAAGCTGTTAACTAATCTTGATTTAATTTTAATATGTAGTATCTAATAAGAAAATTATCTGTTTCTTTTAGATTTTCCAATTTTATGGAGTACAAGTTTTTAAAGTATGACCAAATGATTTGACATTTCCTAGGTGGCTGTTGTTATGTCCCCCTTCTCTTCTCTAATTTTGTTGATTTGGATACTTTCTCTCTTGTTTAGTTTTGGTAAGGGTTTATTGATTTTTGTCAAGGAACTAAGTTGTTGTTTCATTGATTCTTTAAACTGTTCTATTTGTTTCAATTTTCAACCCTAAGTTTGGCTATTACTCTTGGATATGCTTGCTCTTATTTTATTTATTTATTTATTTATTTATTTTTTTTTTAATCTAGCTTTCCTGTGTGCTGTTAATTTGCTAGTATTTGATCTCCCCATTTTCTTTATTCAGGTACTTAGTGCTATGAATTTTCCTCTTAGAACTGTTTTCATTGTATCCCTTAAGTTTGTGTTTGCTGTATATTCATTTTCTTGAATTCTAGGATGTGTTTAGTTTCTTTATTTCTTATTTTTCTTCCTTGACTCAGTAATCATTCAGTTTCCATGAGTTTGAAGGTTTCTTTTGCTATTTCTGTTGATGAAATCCAGCTTCAATCTGTGGTGGTCTGATGGGATGCAGGGGATTATTTCAGTGTTTTTGCATCTGCTGAACGTTGCTTTGTGACCAAGTACATGGTAAATTTTGGAGAATTGTCTGTGTGAAGCTAACAGTATATATTCTCTTCTGTTTGGGTGAAACATTTTGCTACTATTTATCAGGTTCATTTGGTTCATGATATCTTTGTATAGGTTTTGTCTGCATTATGTGTCCATTGTTAAGAGTGGTGTATTGAAGTCCGTGTGAGGATACATGTATGATTTAAACTTTAGTAGTATTGCTTTACAAACTTTGGTGCCCTTGTGTTTGGGGCATAGATGTTAAGAATTGAAAAATCATCTTGGTTGATATTTCCTTTGAGTATGAAAGATCCTTCTCAGTCTCTTTTGTTTAACTTTGATATGAAGTCTATTTTGTTAGATATTGTAATGGTTATATTAGCTTGTTTTATAGGTCCATTTGCTTAAAAATAACTTCTAACCCTTACTCTGAGGTAAGGCTGGTTCCTGTTTTTACATTGATATGTTAGTGTCTTTTTATTGGGAATTAAGACCATTAATATTGAAAGATACCAGTAACGAATGAGAGTTAATTTTTGTTATTTTGTTGTTGTTGCTGCTACTGTTGTTGTTGTTGGTGGTGGTGGTGATGGTGGTGATTTGTGTCTGTGCCCATGTGTGTTTCTCTCTCTGTGTGTATGTGTATCCATCTGTTCTTTCTTTGGAATTTTCTGGTGTGAGATTATTTACTGCATTCATTCATTCATTCATTCATTCGTTCATTTATGGTTTTTCGAGACAGGGTTTCTCTGTGTAGCCCTGGCTGTCCTGGAACTCACTCTGTACACCAGGCTGGCCTCGAACTCAGAAATCTGCCTGCCTCTGCCTCCTGAGTGCTAGGATCAAAGGCGTGCGCCACCAACACCTGGCTCTGCTTTTATTTTTGTGGGTGTAGTTAACCTCCTTGGGTTGGAGTTTTCCTTCTAATACCTTCTGTAGAGCTGGATTTTTGAATAGATATTATTTAAATTTAACTTTATGATGAAGTATTTTGTTTCCTTATTGTATGGTGATTGAAAAAATGTGCTGGTTTTAGTAATGTGGGCTGCAGGACATCTGTAGAGGCCCTTCTAGCTTCTAGAATCTCAGTTGAGAAGTCAGGTATATTTCTAATATTTCTGCCTTTATATGCTACTTGGCCCTTTTCCTTTGCAGTTTTCAATATTCTTTGTTCTGTGTGTTTAGACTTTCTTTTCTGGTACAATATATTTGGTGTTCTGTTAGCTTCATGTACCTTTATAGGCATGTTCTTCTATAGGTTAAGAATTTTTTTTTTCCTGAGATTTTGTTAAACAATACTTTCTGGACATTTGAGTTGGGATTCTTTTCTTTACTCTATTACTATTATTCTTTCGTAGTATCCCAGATTCCCTTGATGGTTTGTGTCAGGAATTTTTTTAGCTTTAACTCCCCCCCCCCCCCTTTTTTTGGGTTTTCCGAGACAGGGTTTCTCTGTATAGCCCTGGCTGTCCTGGAACTCACTTTGTAGACCAGGCTGTCTTTGAACTCAGAAATCCACCTGCCTCTGCCTCCCAAGTGCTGGGACTAAAGCCGTGCACCACCATTGCCTGGCGAGCTTTAACTTTTTCTTTGACTAATGTATCTATTTCTTTATTGTGTCTTTAACCCCCAAGATTTTATTTTCCTTCTGTCTCCTGCATTCTGTTGGTGATGCTTGTGTCTGTACTTCCTTTTTCCGCACCTAGATTTCCCATTTCCAGGATTCCCTCAGCTTGTGTTTTCTTTAGTGCTTCCATTTCCATTTTTAGGCCTTGAACAGTTTAATTCATTTCATTCAATTTTTTTTCTTGGTTTTCTTTATGGGGTTTGGTTATTTCACTATAAAGTTGGTTTTGAGGTTGTTTTCCTGTCCTTCGGCTGTGTTGGGATAGTCAGGGTTTGCTGTAGTAGCATGGTTGAGCATTGATGATGACACAGTGTCTGGCTTTTGTTGGTTGTGTTTTACACTAGTGTCTAGATATCCCAGGGTGGGGTGATTATAGGTCTAGATGAGTTTGTCTTTGTTGGATGGGTATTTTGTTCCTTGGTTTGTTTTCTTTCTGGTCCTCTGGCAGGAGTGGCCTATTGTTGAGTAGAAGGGCTCCATCTGAATCGGGGGCTGGACTTCTGACAGCAGAGATGGCCTCTGGTCAAGCAGGGGTTTCTGCCTGAGTTGGGGGCCAGACTTCTGGCAGCTGGTGTGGCCTTGGTGTAGCCCAGGGTCTTCCTTGGGAGTTGTGGGCAGTAATATGGTGATGAGGGGCTGGGTAGGCCCTGAGAGATTGGAGGTGCTCTGCTGGTGGCAGTGGACCTTGGGTTTCTGTGTACCAGTATGGCCTCTGGTGAAGCAGGGAACTTTAGCTGGAGGTATGTGGGTCAGGATAGGATGACTAGGAGAGTGGTGCAGAGGAAGTGTTGGTGGCCCCTGTGCAGGGGGCTTTCCTGGGGATCTCTGTGGCTAGGTAGACTGGTAGAGTTCACTGGCGGTGTGGGCTAGGATATAGCCAGTTACTACTCTTTTATTTAAAGTTTTCATGTTGCTTAAAGGAAACATCAAGTTTATATAAATGCGGCATACTTTGGGGGGATATGGAGTGGTGGTGGTGCATTTCTTGTCAGGCAAAGCTGCATGAGCATGATCTAGCTCCTCCTTCCCAGCTGCTGAAATCAAGCAGAGCACCAGAGTGTGCTCCGGTGCTGGCATGAGGAGAGGGACAACCCTTATGGTTCAGAGCCGAGGTGGGTGTATTGATTAAATTGTTCTCAGTTTTCAATTTTAATTATATTAATTATGCATAATGGCTTTTAGTAGGATGTTTTCAGGTATGTATTTTGATCTCCACCATTACCTTCTCTTAAACCCCTCATTTCCTTTGCTCCCTTTCTTCTACCCAGCTAGCCTTTCTTGGACTACCATTGCTTTTATGTCTTCTCCCTCCCTCCTTCCCTTCCTCCCTCCCTTCCTCCCTCCCTCCCTCCCTCCCTCCCTCCTTCCCTCCTTCTCCTTCCCTCTCTCCCTCCCTCCCTCCCTCCCTCCCTCCCTCCCTCCCTCCCTCTCTCCTTACCTCCCTTCCTTCTTTCCTTTCTTCCTTAAATGATGGAGTGACTGCATATATTTAATTAGAGTTTCTATAGGAATGTGGACAATTTACTAGTGGCTACAAGTAAAATGTTTCATCCTCCCGAACTCCTCTTCTACCAACTGTTAAACTGCTTCTACATGCTTAAGGCGGGGATGGGGGCGTGGGGAGGGGAGAGTAAAGGTTAGTAAGTCCCTCCTCCCAGAATAATGTTTGGAAGCGAGTCACATAAAGTTTGTACAAGATTTGTGGTGATAGTGACTGGGGCTATGGGGTTGGGGGGTGGAGTGCTAGGGATGACAGTATAAAGGTGAGAAGTCCTACTGTTATTGAGAGTTAAAATATTGTTATTTCAGAAAAGACTCCTTTTAAAACCATTTTTTAAAAAACTGTAACTTCTTATTTTTTAAGTGTTTCTTAAAATATCTTTTCGTATTCTGTTGTAATTTCATGGGAAGATATGTTACTCTCGGCTCGTCTTTGCACACTATATTGTCTAATGATGTTTCTCATTTCAGCCTCGACATTTCCGTGGCTCTTTGCTAGTCATGAGTCTGAGGCTGATTTCTTTCTGCCTAGGGCATCTCTGATTAATTTTCATGGCATCTTCTCAGGCTTAGCATTTGTTACCGTTGTCCCTTTCTCCCTTTGGTTTGTATGTTGAGTAGTTTGGAGTTCCATCACCTCTGGACAGTATTAATTTAAAATTTGGCTCAAATATCAGATATTACAATAGGCAATGAAGATGTGAAGATGTGTAGGCATGGAATCTAGGCTCAGTTGTAGCCATTGGTAGTGAGTAGTGTCTACCAGCCTTTGGAGCCTACTGGCAATGCTGGGCCTCTGAGGGGTTCCTCAGGATCTCAAAAGATCCTACCATAATTGATGCATTGGTGTTCATGGGCACATCACTAGGTGAGCTTGTGTTGGTTCATACAGAGTTTAGGAAGCCGCACCAGCAACTCTCGGTTGGGTATTTTCTCTTACTTTCTACTTTCTACTGCCTGTATTTCATGATTTAGTTTGGCCTTTTTGTTTTTCCCCTCCTGAGTAAGGCATAAGTTTGAGGCAGGGACTTGCTTTGTTGCTCAGGCTAGGCTGGGCTTAGATGACAGTGCTCCTCCCTTCTCAGCCTCCTTGGTATAGGAGTCAAGTGTATGCCAGCAGGGTTTGTATCTCAGCTTTTAAAACTGAAAGTAACTCAATCAAATATTAAAGGTTGAAAATGGGAAAGTGTGTCATTGTGGTATGACTGTGTGTGTTTTATAGATGGAGAGGGTTTTAATTGGGGAGATGGAGCAGTGGCTCCTCTGCAGCAGACCTGCCACAAATGCTACTGCAGTGTTTGGACAACCCAGGACCCAGAACATGAACCCTGAAAATACCTCTGTGACAAACCCAAGCCAGCAGGAGCCAGAGCAAGTGACTGTAGCCCAGGAACAGGCTTCTTTGGCACAGGAGTTAGAAAGGTGTTAAATTTATACACTGTGATAGAGTAATAAGTAAGGAAGGAGGAGGTGTGGGTAGAACCCATGCAGAGTGAGGTACCCCACTACTGTTCTCTGAGCTCTGCTGATGGGTGTTGCTGTCCCCACCCTATGGTGGTGAAGACTGGAGAACACACTACTGTGAGCCTACAGTGGAGAGCTGAGCAGCAGCAGGACTAGTCTGTCTAGCAGCTAGGATTCAGCTTAAAGCTTGATGTGGGCTTGTTCATCGCCACCGTGGTTTTGGTATTAAATGTAAGGAAACGCTGAAGCTTTGTGAGCATTTTAGTTTTTGTGTATGTCTGAAAATTTTCATAAAATGTTATAAAAACTGAAGACTAGTAGGGGGAGGTGTCTCAGTCAGGTTCTTTTGTTAGTGGAACTTTTATTCAGTTCTCACAACTGTAATAAATTTATTAATAGCTCAAGTGATTCATTGGCAATAGTTTTCTCTCTGTTCTTAGCTCCAAACTACTGGATTTGAGAAAAATACAGAACTGTGAGTAACAATGGGAGTGAGAAGACAAAACACATTTGCTTAAGTAGTTTCTTAAGTTCAAGAATTTGATGAAACTGACCAGTTAAAACCTGAGAATGTTAAGTGAAGAATGCAGAAATGAGCACTATGTAACTTCTACATTGTGAGAAGTCTTAGGCTGCTTATCTACTAAGGAGTGAATCTCTTACTGTATTTTATTTATAAACTAAATTGCTGGATAAGAGAGAAATAAAGTTTGTGTATGAGGTGTTAACATCTGCTCTTTCAGGCTGACTGGGGCCTTGTAGACTCCTTGGCCTTATGCTGCTTGCTGTGTTTCAGAATGATAATAGAAAGAATGAAACCTTGTATGCAACATCTCCTTGGAGTGGATGGCTACCACTTGGCTTCGGTTCAGCTGAGACTGGTAGAAGACCCAGTAGTTGGGATCTCAGGTGAAGAGGTTTTAAAAGTGCTATCATAGGTCATGATTTCACTTTCCGTTGACTGTCTTACTTGACCAAATTATCAGCTATAAATTGAGTTTAAGACAATTTTTGATGTGCTATATGAATTTTTATGCCGAAATTATTGAAGTTGAGATGACAAGATTTTACTTTAAAATAGTCTGTATTTTAGGTAGCCAGCAAGAGGGTCAGTGGATTGAGTGTTTGCTATCCAGCTATGAGGGTGTGGGTTTGGATCCCAGAAGTCACAGGTAAAGCTGGTCAGGAGGACACATTTATGCTCTCATTACTAAGATGAGAGTACTGGCAAGTCCTGGGGTCTCAGTGGCCAGTCATTTTAGTCAAGTTGTTGAGCTTTTATTGAGAGACTATCTCAAAACACAAGCTGGAAAGAGAGCATTTGAGGAAAGCTTCCATCATGGACCTCTGGAATACCTGCATAATGCGCACACACACACACACACACACACACACACACACACGAACATGTACATGTGTGACACATGCAAGTCTGCATTTAGACTTTAGGTGGCAGTTTGTTACTGAACTCAGTAACAAACTTAGTTAATAATGTAAGTAGTCACAGTTGGTTTGTGTGGTTCTTTTACAGAGCTGAGGCAGAAAGGCACGCTGCCACTAAAATCATGCATTGCTCTGATGTCCAACTTTATTCTTCCCTTAGGAAAACTATCTTTTTTTTCTGTAATGTATATTTGAGATAAAATTTGCTTAACTGTTAATTCTATCACCTCTATTTTATTAAGTTTACCTTTCCTAGTTCTGGAACGTGTTTCTAGTGACACTGAGATGTAGTCATTTTTCTTAAGGTCAACAACAAGAACTTTTTTAAAAAGTGAGGGGGTTCTGATATGCTGCTGACTATCCTCACATTTGCCTTGTATCTAAGGCTGGCCCTGAACTTGGCATCTTGCATTCATCTCATGGTACAGTCAGTAGATGAGGCTCTGGAATTTATCCTTCACTGTCTTAAAATTTTGTTGCTATGAAGAGACACCATGACCAAGGCAACTTTTATTAAAAAAAAAAAAAAAAAATTAACTGGTGCTGGCTTACAGTTTCAGAGGTTCAGTCCATTGTCATCATGGTAGGAAGCATGGCAGCATCTAAGCAGAGATGGTTCTGTAGGAGCTGAGAGTTCTACATCTTGATCCAAAGGCTCAAGATGTAGAACTCAACTAGTAGGAGACTCAGTTCTGCAAGCAGCTAGGAGGAGGGTCTCTTCTGCACTGGTCATAGGACCTCAAAATACCCCCCCCCCCACACACACACACACTTCCTCCAGCAGTGGCTTCCTAAAACTGCCACTTCCCATGGGCCTAGCATATTTAAACTTCTGTCTTCCACTATCCCCCTAAAGTAGGACATTTAGCCAGGAACAATCCAGTGGGTGTGCCAGTTCACACATCAACTACTTATTTAAATGCCAAAATCTTACCTGTGTGGTGATGTTTATATGAGTGACCTTGTCTGCTGATATGTGTATGGGCGACTTCTTCCAGGACAGTGTGACCTAAGGGAGCACAAACTAAGGAACCTGAGTTTGTAACCAAGAACCCATTTGAAAATCCCACTGCTCCTATAGTGAGATGGAAGAAGTGACAATTCTCTGGAAACTCATGGACCACTTAGCCGCAGCCAACAACAAAGAGCCCTTGTCTCAAAGATGGTGTAAGGAGAAGACTGACACCTGTACTCTTACTCACATGCACATGCGCGCACATGCACACACATACACACACCAAATAATATCTTAAAGTCCATGTGGGAAGACAAATGGAAAAAATGATGAAGTGGCTCTTGATGGATAGAGCCCTAATAATGACCTAATAATTGTTTCAAAGATTTCTAACCCAGGATGACTGTTCCATTTCTACCATGATGACTTTATTTTACCTTTGTTTTTTTTTTAAGTTGAAAAATTCTATTAGTGATTTTTAATATTACTTTAGATACTATATATTGCCAGGGTGAAGTATTCAGATGACTAAGAAGTGAATTGTGTGTATGCCAAGTTATTTTAAAATCACTTTCAGTAACTTGCATTAAAATGAGCTTTAAAATTATTCTTTTAACAAATTTGATTAGCATCAATTAATTGTTTAAAATTGGTTACAGTGCTTTCAGTCTTCTCTGAGTATACCTCGGATATACTCTGGCCTAGTTTCCCGCCCCCACCACACAGGCCACTTTGTAAGCAGTCACCTGCTACCAGGGTCTCATGTTTTTGAGTGGTTGATTATGTCCATGTCTGCTAGAAGATGTCCTGGGTGAATTGTGATAGATTCCTGCTATACAGTTGAGCTTGTTAGTTCTCATGCCTGTAGAGTTTTGAGTTCATCAGGGTGAGCGCTGTGAATAGCAGATGGCTGTCTTCAGTTTCAACTGTAGTTAAATATGTTGGACACTGGACTGTAGCTTGCATGTAAGCAGTCAGTTACAATCAGGAAACAAGGTGGAAAACCACAGGGCTGCAGCTCCCCTAGGACCTTGCTGGTCTTCTGCCTACAGACCTGCTCAAAAGACGAAGAAAGTAATGAAAGGAGAGAGGGAAGATTTCTTAATTTAGCCTTGTCAAAAAGTAAAGCCAGAAAAATAAAACATTGTGCCTAGGAAAATGGCATCGTTAACACCGAAATGTCAGAGGCATAGTTATTTATCACATATTAAAATAAACCCTTTCTTGTCCTTTCTTCAGTAACTGAGTTTGTGACTGTTGTAAGTTCTTAGCACTACGTCAGTCATGTCATGCTGAATGACGATGTGTAGAATCCTTCAGGCCATGGTTATGGAATAGGCGTTCATCCTGCCTGATGGTGGTGCTGTCCATGACACTTACCAGCATTAGCAGGGTGCCCACTACCTGCAGTTAGTTAAACACTGCCACTAACACAGCGCCCCCTTTGACTGCTTCTCCTTAGCTAACAACTCAGAGGATCCCTATGGGATGGCAGTAGCTTTCCTGGTCTCTCATCCCAAGAACCCCAGGGTTGTCTTCCGCACGGACATACTGTATTTTCTCTATGTACACATAGCTAAGATCATGGGTATAAATGGAAAGAAAGATCAGCAGTGAGGGAAATGGAGATTATTGTCCACCATGGTGAAGTATTGATCCTGGGTTAATGTGGGTAACTCAAATAGGGGAATGGGGAAAGGAGAAGTGTCTTAATTCGTTACCCTCATTTTCCTCACAAACAAACTGCGACCTAGGGAGAGTCCTCACGAATGAGTCTGGGATTCCATCACATCATGCAGCTTGATGTTTGTTAATTTTTGAGACAGGGTCTCAACATGTAGCAATGATTGTCCTGGAACTTACTATGTAGAACAGGCTTGGCTTGAACTCCCAAGAGATCCACCTGGCTGTGCTTCCAAAGTGCCACCAGTCCTGCTACATCCTGATCTTACTTGATTGAAGTAACTAACATCACACAAAGAGTGAGCTTTTAAACAAATTAAAATTTAACAATTCTCAACGTGTTTTCCAATTTTAATCAACTATATAGGCAAACTAAGGTCTTTAAAAATGTTTTGGGCACCAGCTGAGGGGGTAATGTTCAGTAGTACAACTTACATAGACTAGGTCGGGTCAGAGCCAGCTCGCTGTACACTGTACACTGCCCACAAATCTTCATTATTGGTTACATTAAAGGTTTTATTTTGGGCACTACAGCTTCTTAATTTATTTTTATTTATTTTTTTATTATTTTTCCCCCCAGAAGCTGAGGACTGAACCCAGGGCCTTGAGCTTGCTAGGCAAGTGCTCTACCACTGAGCTAAGTCCCCAGCCCCTTAGCTTCTTAAATTTGATCATTGTTACTTAAGGAAAAACTTTAAGGCAGAGGCTTACCGAAAGGCAACTCTTTGGTCTGACCAAGCACCATGGCTATGACAGGAAATATCGATAGGGTCTTAGTAAATTGAATTAAAAGTAAATACAAGAGTTTGGCCAAGATCTGAGAAGAGATAAGAAAGCAGTTTGTGTGAGTGAAATGCCTAAAAGCCAAGAATTATCAGCCAAAAATACAACATGCTTGGCAGCAAAATAGCCTGTGGGCACAGGGAGGAGATTGTATTTATGTTGCAAGTTGCACTTTTTGTTTCTCTACATTATGCTCACTCAGCCTCTAGTTGGCTCATGTACCACCTTGTTAGAACCTTACCAGCCCAGGGTAGCTTGTCTGCTTTCTGATTTGGCAGACCTACAGGGTCCTGTGGTCTTTGAGGCCACTGAAGGACTGTTTCTAGTTCTTGAGTGAGCTGGGTTCTTATATTGGCCTGGGTTCGTCCCACATGACTCGATCTCGGAGCCTGAAACAATGGAGTGGTTTTGACCGGGCTCATTGGGTTATGGAGGCTGAGAGGTCCTACATTCCATCTGCAAATGACCAGCTAAACAGGAAAGAACATTCCAGAGCCTCAGAATCAGGTGACAGATGTGAGTGTAGGTGGGGGCCTAAGTAAGGCAAGAGGACCTGGAGAGCTGTGTAGGCCTGCAGTTGAGCTGGGGGCAGACCAGTGCTTGGGCTCCAGAGGCGTAAGTGTGAGGGGAAGAGGCTGCTGACGAGAGAGACAGCGCCTGCCACACATTTGCTGTGGATTGGGAAACAGATCAAAGTGGCTCATATGTAGTCCACAGTGCCAAATTGTTGTAGAAACACCTTGGGTAAATGTGCCTCTATTGATGTTCCCCTGATGATGGCCTGTTCTAGAACTGCCATATGCATGTCTACTTCCCACGTGCTGGGATTCCAGTTGTGCTTGTTCCTCCCCACTCTGTTTTTGTGCCAGTGAAATGGCCAACCTTTAGTTTACTGTTTACTAAGGCATTGATGCTAAACAATGAATACTGTGTCACAAGGGCTGAGTGGATTTTACAATACTTATCTGTAAATACATTAAAGTTTTGGCATTCATTGCCTATCTACATTCATTTGTAAAACTTAACCTGTCTGTATACAAGTTAACAGTTGAGATTGAGATAAAAATGTGTGAAGCCACACATGTAGAAATATGTTAGGACAGTTTTGCTGGAAAGAGGCCTAAAGAAAGAACAGGTACAGACCGTGCTTTATTTTGATAAAGGCAAATTAATTTATGCAAATAGTGTTTTGTATTAACTTACCCTAGAGCAGTGTAGTTCTCAACCTGTGAGTCGTGACCGTCTTGGCAAACCTCTCTCTCCAAAAAATATTTACGATTCATAACCATAGCAGAATCACAGTTATGAGGTAGCAACAAAATAATTTTATGGCTGGAGTCACTACAACATAAGGAATTGTCTTAAAGGGTTGCAGCATTAGAAATTTGAGAACCACTGTACCTGAACATAAGGACTTTCAGAATGGGTGCCTGTGGCATATTGAGCCACTTATATGCAGGTAGGTTTTAAGAGGTCCAGTTGAACCCAGAGCCAGGTAAGCTAGGTGAGGCTATATTGGATAAACACAGGCTGCCTTTTAGAATGCTTCTAATTCAGTCAGTTTGTCTGGAAGAGATATGCATTGGAAGGTGAGTTAAGGTGGTAGTAGGACTTAAAGCGTGAGTGTGCTCTTAAGCACTCCTCCATGTAAGGTATGGAGGCTGCATTCTTCTCTGCTTGGCAAGTGAAAAGGCACAGTGAGGTTAAGGTCACTATGCTCCATGTTAAAGGCTCGCAAAAGGAAACATCGATTTCCTAATTTAACAACTATTTCTTTGAAGAGTAATAGAGTAATACTTTGGGACACAGAGGGAAGTATCCCATGTCATTAGGTATGATATTTGAACAATGATCACAGGGAGAATAACATTTTTAAGTAGTTTCTGACCAAGTAGATGGTTGTTTTTAACCAGAATTCAGATGAGGGCTACTACTTGGTTTTCATGGCTGAGTTTTCATTGATTTTTACTTTTTACTTTTTGTTAGGTACTGAAGATCAAAGCCAGACTTTGCACATGCTAGGATGGTTATCTACAAGGTTGCTAAAATTGTTCAAACCCCTTCCACTTACAGTAAGAATCAAGAAATTGATTCATTTGTACTGTAATATTCCCAGAGCTAAGTAACCTTTCCCTTGATCTTATCTCCAAAAGACCAAGATGCAGTTGAGTGACAGTGTGCCTACATATTGTTTTAACATATTTCACTACTTCTGACATTTTTGAAAAGTAGTAATTTGAGACTTAATTTCCTTCATTTTGTATTCTTTTAACATAGGTATTATTTTTACAGTATACCAACATGGCCTAAACCTTATTATGGTTATATTCCTTTCATGGGAACTGATATTGACTAGTAAGGTGTTACTCTAGTCTCTCTGCTGTGGTCTGTTATAAGTGTTCTTCACCAATGAAATGAGCCAGTTCAATCCAAATTAAAGTATAAAA
Organism: Mus musculus; assembly: GCF_000001635.26. NCBI lineage: Eukaryota > Metazoa > Chordata > Mammalia > Rodentia > Muridae > Mus > Mus musculus. The sequence continues at coordinate 22,170,395 of NC_000069.6, forward strand.
GGTTTACTGGGAAGCTGCTTTTGGTTGGGTTCACTGGTCCCAAGGAAAGGCAATGGGGAGAGAGACAGAGGGCACAGGAAAGAGAAAGAGTATGCACACGTCGGGAGAGAGAAAATGCCGAGTGAGGGAGAGAAGAGACCAAAAATGTCTGGACTGTTTAGGGAAGAGCTTCTTGGAGAGGGGAAGCTAGAAAGTTCAGAATGGAGGGCCTGGTGTGCCAGCCATGCCCTGTAACTGGTAGGAACTGAGGGATGCTGGGAGAATCTGGAGGCCAGGTCTGCTTTGATGTGTAAAATATACAGCTCAGCTGCTTGTCCTGAGTCTGAATCCTGAGGCTGAACACTGTGTCTCTTCATAATTCATGTTGAAATTTAGTCTCAATGTGTTGTACTGTGGTGTGAGTCCTTGAGTAGGTGATGCACGTAGGTTTCCATATGGTCTTTTAAAATATCCTTTAGTGTTATTCTTGCCTCTATCCTTGTCTCTGCCCTTTCCACCCATTCCCCTTGCCACTTAAACCTCCCTCCCCATCATTATTCTCCCCCCTTTATATCACTAGTACAGGTAGAACCTGGACCCTAGAAAGGGAATATTGGTGGGAAGGGAGAAGAAAGACCTGACAGGAAGAGAACATAGATGATGTGCAGGATAATCTGACAGGCTCTTCCTTCTATATCTTGTGGTGTCTAGTTTATTACTGCTGTACATTCTGCAGATAGAAGTAGTTTACAGAGGACAGTGCTGTACCATGATATTAAAAATCTTCAATATTTTTATCTTATTGAAAATGCTCCTTTATCACAATTTTAACCTAATTTCTTGTTTGTCTTTTAAGAAATTCTAGTTAGCAGTAGGCCTGAGTTTATGTTGCTAAGTAATAGTGGAATGTCTTAGTGGCTACTGGGATGAAGGCTTTGCTCAGCTGGGGATAGCGCCTTCCTAACCATGTTTGCCAAGCTGCTGAGGTGAGGGTGCTGGGTTAGCTCTTTCTGCGTTGGAAATCTGAACTAAACCCCATATAGTAAGCTTGCTGATTAGTTGATTAGTGTGCAAATTGAAAGTTTGAAAATGTTACTGAAAAGTCCTTTTATGTGGAAACACCATCCCCCCGCCCCCCATTCCTCCAGCACTGAATGGCACCTTGTTGGGAACAGAGTCTTGTGAGTTACAATCAGCTCACATTTAACCATCAGAGCAGGCTTACTTCAGTGTGGACAGAGTTCTGATACAACTGGCAAGCTTTGGACAGAACCTTAGAGAAGAGTAGACACTGGCCACATGCAAATTACACGGAGAAGCAAGCTGATGTGCTGAACTGGGGAAAAGACCGTGAATTCGGTGGCTCCCAAGAGGCCTGCCATGCCATGTGTGTGGGTTTTGTGTTGCGGCCACTAGAACTGAGTTGAGTTCTATGAGCTTGGTTCTAGCCACTTAGAAACTGCTGCCGATGAATGCAGACTTGAGTGCTTTGTAGTAAAAAGGGGCTTCTTCTAAATCGTCGTGTTTCCCGGAGAAATCAGTATGTTTTTATTGGGGTAAATTATATGTACTCACACTTACTGTTTGTGTGTTCCGTTCTTAGAATGCTGCTAGAAAGGACACAGTTCTCAGGTTTGCTGACTGGACCAGTCTCAGGACTGGAAAGTTGTAGTTTAGGCTGGATGGAGGTAGGAGGGCTCAGCTTACAGGCCTGTCTTTGCTGAGCCTTCCCAGTAGGCTGTGGTGGTAATTACTTATGTATAGGGATTTGGGGAGAGGGAGAGCCCTGTCATGTTATGTTTGAGTGTTTTATAATCCACACAGTTTTTGATGTAGTTACCATTTGCAGTGTGCATGTGTAGACTCTACTTTTGACCTTGCGAGACACTTTGGCCTGTGTTTTCTTGACCTCCTTGCTGACACTTTTAGAGTACTCGGCGGCAGGTATAGAGATTGGACGGACCACTTGTAACCTGCTAAACTGGCCGAAAAGATTTTGAGAATTGTTTTACAGCCAGTATCTTTATTTTTCTTTCTGTACCACTACCAGGTGCAGTCCATGGTAAATGCGACTCAGCAGTCCCCAGGTTCTGTTTCTTTGTTGCCATGCATAGAGTAAAGAAAGCTATAGTCCTTTGTAGCCTTGAACACGATCTCTCTGTGAAGTAAAGCTAATGGGAGAGGGCTCAGTTTCAAGTTGCCACTGCAGAGACCTAGTCTTGGTAACTAGATCCCAGCAGCAGGGAAGCTGTGCCTCTCCACCCAAGCTTGCCTGTCAGAGTGTAGGGGATGTTGTGGAATGGGATGCAGCCTAGAATGTCTACAAGGCCTAGTCTCTTTAGGAGGCTGCTGCTGTTACTGCTTTCTTCCCCTGCACACCACCACCACAACCACCACTTCTTCCTCCTCCTCTTCCTCTTAAATGTATGTTTTTATTATTATTATTTTAGTTAGCATATAGACTAATAGTTTTCAGTGATATTGGTGGGTAGACCTGTAGTATGATCAGGTGGTGGGAGGGTTGTTTCTGCAGGCCCATTCTGAGGCATCCTTTCCCCCTGAGATACCAGCCATATGGCTGATATAGTATGGAGTAGAGTTTATTTAAGGCATGGGGAGGGGAGTTGAGGATGGAGTGGAGAGTCAGAAAGGGGGAGGGAGAAGAGAGAAGAGACTGGCCAGGGACATGGGAAAAGAGAAGAGGGAGAGGAATGGAGAAGAGAGACAGAGGGTAAGAGAGTTGGGAAGTGGGCACACAGCCCCTTGTATAGTCAGGCATTCCTAGCTGTTGCCAAGTAACCGTGAGGCGGAGCCTAGAAGAAATTCTAACAGATATTTTCATGAACATTTTCATTTGCCTCTCTGTTCTTTTCTTTGTTCTTATTTTACAGTTTTTATAAATCAGTCTGTCTGTCTATTTATCTAGTCCAATCTAATCTAATCTAATCTATCCATGACAGTCTCTACACAGCCCCTTCTATTTTGGAACTCATGTAGACCAAGCTGGTCTGCCTCTGCCACCTGATTGCTAGAATTAAGGGCGTGTACTACCACAACTGGCCTCAAACTTCCTTGTTTTCATTTAATACATATTAATGTCTTGCCTGCATGTATATATGTATACTGTGCATACGTGGAACCTAAGAAGTTCAGATGAGGGGACTAGAGTGATGGATGGTTGTAAGTTGCCGTATAGATGCTTGGAACTGAACCCTAGTCCTCTATAAGAGCAAGAAAAGTGCTGAGCCATCTCTTTTAGGCCCCTCTTTATATTGAATGTTAACGAGTCTCTATTGGAATAGAACAATGACAAGTATACAATCCAGAATTCAATTAAATCTTTGTGAGATACATGATGTTAGCTTAAGACAGCCATTTTCAGTGTAATTGTTAAATCACATGGGTGTCTGTGGAGAACTCCATATACAGAGGTGTGGCCTTTTCTAAGTGTATTTTCTTAATTTCTCTAATGATTCAGAGATAGATGCAATATGTTTAATTAAAAACTAGATCTTTTGCGTACTGCTGTTTATGATTTTTTTACCTTAGTGCTTATTCTCTGAAGTACGTGTTGAGGGGGCTAGCTAATGCATATTCCCATGTAAGCTTAAATGGAAGACTTAGGCCAAGTTAAAAATCTGAACAATCCTGGCCTAATGAAACAGTTTCCCTTCTTGTCAGGAAACTGACTGTGGCAGAGAAATGATAACTGGTATCGCTAAGAAGGATTGGGGTTTTATACCCAGCCGTCCTCAGGCATTCACAGTCCTGTACAACCTGACTTCATTAACCATAAAGAGTTGTTGTTGTTGTTGTTGTTTTTTTAAATAATGTGTGGTATGTACTATTGGTATTTACTACATCAGACGCTAAAAGTGTAAAAATTTATAATTCACATTTTAACATAACTTCATGCTTAACATAGTAACACAAATCATGTGTATATAAAATAAAAGTGTTTCCCAAGAAAAGTATTTAGATCATCGCATTGTTTTATGTTTCTGCAAATCCTTTAATCTCTGGCTCGCTGCACAGCTGGGTATTCACATCTGCTCTGAATTCAAGTCTGAAGATGTGCTGCTGCAGTTGAAACATATGGGGAGCCTTGACTGTGCGGAAAGCTGGAATGTTTCCAAATTAAAACCAAAATTTATTTTTGGAATAAATTTCATCATCTTTTTTATTACCAGGCTGACACACCAGCAGATGAACAGGTTTTTTAAGGGCTCACTGTGATACTGGATCAGTGAAAGTTTCATATATGTTTTATCTTTTGTTATTTTTAATTAAGTGTATGTGCATAGGTGTGTGCCTGAAGATGCCAGAGCATGCCATCATCTCAAGCTGCTCCCCTATTTGGAGCTGGAATACTGCTCTTGACTGCTAAGCTCTCTGCACCCTTTTGTAATTCTTTCCTGTTAAAATATGCATGCCTGTTAAAATATACACCAGTCTTGCCCCAGAGTCACAGAGATAGAGCCACCTAACTCTGCCTTTCAAGTTCTGTATCAATGATGTCTGTCATTACTCCTGGCCCTTTCTCAAACTTTTTAACACACCCTCTATTCCTGTGTAATTTTATAAGTTTTGTGCTGGCCAATCACATGGTGGCTCACAACCATCTGTAATGGGATCCGATGCCCTTTTGTGGCCTGTCTGTAAACATCTACAGTGTACTCATATATATAAAATGAATAAATAAATCTTTTTAAAAAAACCCTTTCACAAGCATGTGATACAATATTAAAATATCAGAACTATTAATTAATTCACCATTTTCCTTATTAACATTAGGTGCTGCGGCATTAGCAACTTACAACAGTGTTTCTAAAAATCATAAGTTTTTTTTAATTTAAAAGCTAAAATTTAATGTTTGCCAACAATGTTTTAGTATTTCCTTGGAAGTGAAAGTTTTGCCTTGTTCATTTATAAGAAATATCTATGAGATGTCAACTGAGAAACCATTCTGTTGTTTGAAGTGTAAACTGACAAGGGTGCAACCAGGTGAGCCAAAAAGCCGAGGCCTGTGAGTTTGGTGCTCTGTGAACTGGGGCACTAAGGGACATACTGGTGTTAAGATACTGATAAAGCTAAGGCTTGGGGGGGGGGGGGGCTTTTGGTTTGGTTTTGTTGTTGTGCATAGTGATGAAGAATTTCCTACCTGTGAGGTGGGAAGCACATCTTTGCTAGGTAACGTGTGCAAATGTGAGAAAGGGACTACTGTAGTGACACCGTGTGAAAGAAAGCTTGCCTGCCCCACAGTACCAGAACAGCCTGTAGGCCTCCTCTAGAGACCCACTACTACCCTGAGTTTTAAAAGTTGATCACGCTTTGCCATGCACACAAGTTTATTTATTATACCTGACTTGAAGTTCTGAGTACCTGGGCTTACCTAACAATGAAACATGTTTTCTATGAAGTGGAGAGGATGCATCTTTCCACAAGATACCTGCTCCTCATTGCAAATAGAGATTGTGTAGCTTCATTGGCAAGACACTACAAAGGACTAAACCCTGTTTGGCCTCAGGTGGTTGTGACAGAGATATTTGCTTTGTGTGTTTGCCTTAGTTCCTCCATGGGGTGTTTTTGTTTTTGTTTTTATTTTTTGCCTTCTCGCTTTTTGGAGAAGAAAACCTTGATTCACCCTCTTGCTCTTTCCCTGAGTACTGAATGCAGCTTATGCCCTTTACACTTGACCTTAAACAGGCACTTGTCCATTAGGTCAGTGATGATTTTATGGTTTTCTTCTGCTTTGAAACACTACACTGGACACTTAGTCTCTGTTGATCGCCTGTTTGCTACAGCACCGTATGGTACAGATTCAGACTCTTGCTCTTCTAAACAGTACAACAGTATGTGAACACCTTTCTCAGCTTACTGCAAGCTCAGTAGTCTTAGTTTACTTATACACCTCCTTATTCTGGAAATGTTTTCATAAGCATCATTGTAATGTCTTGCTCTTATCCTTTGGCCCAGCGTGGTTTTCTCGATCCTTGCAGTACCTGGATTTTGAGCACAGGTTAACCTGTCTAGTGGTTGCTGCTGTGGTTTTCTGCCAGCTCCCAAGATGCTGCTGTCTCTTGCTCTCTGTCTCATGCTAGGATTCTTGGGGTGAGAAACTCCTGCTGTGATTTCCAGGTGGAGTGTGGTGCTGGTATCTGGACTCTGCTCCTCCTACTTTTGTGGCTTGTGCTTTGTGTCTCCAACCTGGGAGTTTGCCAGCAACCATCCTTAAATCGTATGCACGGAAACCATAGTGCGGACACACACAAAAGTAGGTGCATTAGTAGCTGTTGCTTAAAGAATTTAATTGATTTGGCCAAGCATGGTGGGTCAAACACCTTAATCCCAGGATGTGGCACTCAGAGACAAGTGGATCTCTGAGTTCACAGCAAGCCAGAGCTATACAGAGAAACTCGGTATCAAAAAACTAGAGTTTAAAAAGAATTGATTTGATTTTGTTAAACTCAGTCTTAAATTTATTTTCATTAGTTAATCAGATAACCAGGAACATATATTTATTCAGGGGATTTCTTCCTGAGATTGTATAATTACATTAATTACATTAAGATTTTTTTTTTTTTTGCTTTACAGTTTACATATGTGTTTTCATAAACAGGGTATTTAGTCTTTAAATAATAAGAAGACATGAAAATGTCTCAAAGCTCTCATTTCTTTAATGTAGTTTATATACTCAATTGTATTACCATAAACATTGGTAAGGATTTAGTTACTTTTACTGAGAGGGGAAATTGAAACTAGCATGTTTGTAGTGCTGGGTGGTACTGCTCGTCAGCTCCTCCTCAGTGATTTCTGAATGTTCAAAGATGGGATCTATTTTTGAAGGACAGATTTAAACTCTGAATTCAGCTGTTAAATTTACAGGTATCAAAGAATGATATCATATTTTCTGACTTGGGAGTGATGAAGTCACATATAGTTACTGGCATGTACCTATTGTGTCAAGCCAGTGACTTGGGGAAGTAGAAACAAGGTCACTGAGACAAGTTCAAGAGGTTGTTAATACTCAGGGTAATGTAGTGAAGCCTTCAGGCTTAAAAACAAACAAACAAACAAAGCAAACAATAATGATTTTATGTTAGCTAGAGGTACTCTAACAAATCTCACTGACTGAGTGGCCAAAAAATGCCTATTCTCAGGATCCTGGGTGCTAGACATCCAAGTTCAAGGGATTAGGGTCAGTGTCTTCTGAGGTTCTTTTGTGCCCATGGGGCTGTTAAGGTTGGTGCTTTCTAAGGCTCCTTTGTGTCCATATATCCTCAGTGTATCTCTTAGAAGGGTACACCCCCCACCCCAAGAAAAATACCCAAAAAGTTTTATTTGAGCTTAAAGACCTTGAAAAGACTCAGTCTTCATCATGTCATGTGTGAGGCAGGTCACTTCCTATGCACTAGAACACAGTGTAGCAGTGTAGTGTTGTTCCTAGTTATACTGCTTTGGGTGTAGAGTTAAAAGGTGTAACAAACCCACCATGTTAAAGAGGTAACTGTGCAGCACCTCTTGGCTTCACACAGTCAGCTTGGCATAGCTCCTCATGTGGCCCTAGTGAGCAGCCTGGCCACAGATGAATGACAACTGCTCCTGGCGTTGAGAGCTCACCCCCATTTAGGAGTGTGCTAGTAGAAGATGCTATATGTATCTAAACCCTTGCTCAGTGGGGATTACATTGCCTGTGTATGACATGTTCTGGCTGCCTTTGAAGATGTGATAACACTTAAGACAGCATCATATGTAAACTGTTGCCGTTGCCTCCACTGCTTGTGTAGATTGGTGACTTGGGTCAAGGTTTGGGATGAGCAGTGAGTCCTCCTAGTATGGAGTTTTTCCTACTGATCTCATTGATCCACTCTGTCCTGCACTTCTGATAGCCATCAGAGATTAGTATATGAGTATTTCTCAGTAATAGCCCTGTCCATAGAAATGGTTTTCTCATATGTCAGTCTCATATTGAAGTGAGAAACATAATACTGAAAAAGAAAGGATTTTTTTTCTCATTTTGTTTTTCTTTTTTAAAAATATGATGGGGGGGCTAATATTTAACATAGACTAATTGCTGTGAAGTATTAAGTGAAGTTGAGTGGTGCACAGCCATGCTCCTTTGTTTGTATTTACTGCTTTACACCACATGGTAACACTGAGTAGTTGTGACAGGCTTTATGGCTGGCTGAACCTCTAATAGTTACTTGCTCTTAAGAGAACGTTTCTGATCTCTTTCTTAAATTATGAAAATAGATTTATGCTAATATATACTTAAGTCTTGTCTTAGTGTGTCTCTTGCCTTACATCATCCTATCAGTGAGAGAATGTGCATTATAAGATTGTTCCTCCCTCGTGGCTTTATGCATATCCAGATCCTGTATGTATACATGCGCAGACTTGACCTCTGTGTTATGAGATTCTGACATGGAGAGAGCTAGAGGTCAGGACTGAGAGGGCTCCTCCCTGCTCAGGACTTTAAGATGTGCCTTTTCCCAATAGCTGTTATGCTGAAATCTTAAATCTTGCACCCCCCCCCCCCCTTAAGTTAAAGAGACTAAAGGGAGTTTGCATTACATGCAATGCTAAAGGCCTTTGTGAATGAATCTTTGCCTTTTCAACAGGATGGTGCCCTATAGAAAAATAGCACTAGCTATGTTTTCTGTATGTCGTCTTACTACCTATGGAAGTAACTATGTTAATGCTGCAAAGCAATAAGAACCTTTGTTTTACATCATTTAATAAAATTAAATGCTTTTTTTTACAACATTGTTTACATTTTGTTTTAGTATTCTTGTACTGAGAAAATAATGAACTTTGTTTTATTTTTAGGGTTATGTCCTGTGTTGTGACCTCATGGTTTAAGTGGGAATAAAGATGAGTATAAGCAGTGATGAGGTCAACTTCTTGGTATATAGGTACTTGCAAGAGTCAGGTGAGTACTGCTATAAAGTAATAGGCCTCAAATTCTTTCACTATTCTCAAAATAATTTTTTTTGCATTTGAAATTTGTAACAGTCCAAACTGTTGAGCTTTGTCTGTTTATTGGTGTCTGGACTGCCACTTTAAGGCTGTGTTTGCTGCATGGTTTAACTCTCTGACTCTTTCAAATATGTTGGGATCATCTCAGGCAAATACATATAACTAGCAGTTTGTCTTTTGATGTCTAGAGGTCAGTTTTAATTAGGAGGGTGTTATGACATGACATTGTTGCATACGTTTAGTAAAGACTCAGAAACATCAGCTTAGTGATGTATATTGCATATATACAGTGAATTATTACTCCTACTTATGGTAGGAATCGTAAAAGCTCAATTCATATTTTTCAGAACATTTTCAGAAGTATTAATCCCAATATATTTATTAAATATATTTTGATTTGAATTCTGATTGATGTATTCAGATGCTTATTATTATAGATCATTGAATGTGGTTTGCAATTAATATTACGATATTGAACATCTCAGATTTCTACATAAAAAGGTCTAATCATAATATAGAAACAAGGCTGCAAGTGAAATATTGCTGAACCAGGCAAGAGATGTAAATACCACTATTCCTCTCTGAGTAGCTGGGAACGAAGAGGAAAAGAGCTCAGAGTAACCAACCATGGGGCGGGGGTAGAAAGAGAGAAAGACAGCAGTAAGCAGAGGGGGGGCTAGGGGGGTCGATACTGAAACTAACTGACCACGGGGGGGGGGGGGGGGGATAACGGAGACAAGGAGAGATCTCAGAGACAAGGGAAGCTTTGGAGTTTGTTTATACTGTGAGGGGAAAAGCAGATCAAACAGACTGTTTATCCATCAAATACACGATGGTTAATAAAGACACAGAACAGTAGCCCTGGTGATTGTTCCCCATGCCGCCTGTGAAAGTGTTTACAAATTATTACGTAACACTTTGCCCAACATGGGAAGGATTGGGTGTGTGGACACCATAGCTCAAACACCCCAGGTTTGCAGCTTTGGGGTGACTAGTCATCAAGCAGTGGGAAGGACTGGGGGGTGGGGATTTGTTAGGAAGTCTCACTTGATGCATTGGAAAGACTACTCACTGTTAGGTCAAACCACTGGGCATTACTGTTTGAGCACCTTACCCTGTGATTTATCCAATGTCCAGGTGAGGCATCGAGGGCGAGGTGCCTTACAGTGTTAACTGCTTGTTCAGATTCTCCTCTTTCCAAACAGTTCTACAAACTGCTGTTAATATTTCTACAAGAAAATAATCAGGAAAGAAGGGAGGTAACAAAATACTGATCTGTCTAATTTCTTAAAGAATATCCAGTGATGCGATATTAAACATCTCATGAAGTTACCTGTATTCTTGCTAAAGAATGTGAATTACACATGTATTTGGATGGTGTAGGTTACAGTGGAGATCAAGGGAGAGAGCTGGCAGTGGGTCACCAGAGACCCAGTGTGTAGTCACAGGGTCAGAAAGTATCATCTCCAGCTACAGATGGTTCAAGGCCAGCCTGGGCTATACATAAAACCTTTTCCCATTAAAAGCAAACCTAAAGCAAGAGTTGTATTTTCAAGGACTGTGAATAATCAGCTCAAGGCATCTTAGGTGATCATTGTGTGTTACAGTACCAAATGGACTTTTTGTTATGTCTTACCAATATATTTTCATCGTACTGCTATTGAAGAATAAGTAGATAGCATGTATAGAAGTGTAAAAGTATCTTTATATTGTAACTTTTTATGACAGGAGAAAATTGGTGTACTTGATGGCATTTTAACTGTGGATATTTACCTTCCTGCTGCACCTTGCCATAAATGTCAACATACCTTCTGTCCTAGAGCTTGTGTCTGCTCTTGTTTGTGTCCTTGGCAGCTTGTATTAGAATCTCTTGGAAAACAGCAGGAGGTCCAGATGACTCAGGTCAAACAAAGTTTAAAGGGCAAGATTATGTGTTAGTCATAGGACAATTTAAAATTGATAGAGATGGCTGGCAAGATGGCTCAGTGCATGGGAAGGCACTTGCCTTGAAAGCTGGTGACCCGCTTTGGATCCCTGGAACCCGTGAAAAGTTGAGAGAACACAGTTCATGAAGTTCTCTTAACTCCATCTCCCCCAATAATAACAACAATAAATAACAACAACGACAATTACATTTTAAAATAACTTAAGTTTTTTCAAAAGAAGACAGGGAAAGAAGTATATACATTATATATGCAAGCATGTTCATGATATTACATAAGAAAACTTATAAATAATTACTTGAGTCTAGAGTGAACAGCCTGAAAGGTGTACATACTGAGGTGTGGACTGAGCAGTCTTCCCAGAACCATCATCCGTCGATAGTGCTGAGTATGTAGACAAGGGACAGCAAGCAGTGGAATGTGATATTATATATATGTATGTATATATGTATATATGTATGTTGTGGGGTGACTGGGCTTGAGGAAAGTGTCTTGCTCTGGGTCTCAGGTGGGGAAAGCCTCAGGAAGCTCTGATTCTGTTTTGACAAATAATTGGTTTAGAAGTAACATGTTCCAGTAAGAATTTGTAATGTCTGTTCCCTAAATACTGTATTTAATGTTGACCAGACTGCTTATGTAGAGGGAATGAAGGTATTTTAGTCTTAGGCCTCTAGATGACTGACTTAAAAAATGAGGTTGTTTTTTGAAAAGAGATGGCATGGTGATAGTTTTCAGTACTCAGTTGGGGTTGACTTTCCAAATTGGCTGGCCCTCACAGATCAAGATGAAGACAAAAGTATTGTAACTGTGCACTTAGTTCTCTCAGTTTCGGTTCAGTTAACTTCATGATAAGATTGCTGAGGCCCCCACCATTCAACATTTTTAGGAATCTAAACCAGTGTAACAAATACCTCTTAGGAAATATTTTTTTTTCCCTTTGCGGTATCTTAAAAATTCAACGTACTTGTTATATATAAGTAAGGATTGACTTGAACCAGTGCTCCTCCTGTAGTTAGTATTTGCCCCAAGGTGTAAACTTGAATTGCTTATTGACTTACCTGGCATCCTTATGCAGTAACTACTCAGTCGTGATAAATCATGTAATTGAACCAGACACAGTGTTCACTAGAACTAAACTGATGTGGATTTTCCCCACCACCCCAATCCACATCCAATTTTGTTTGTTAGGTGGGGGTGTTAAATAAGATTTCATAGTAATTTCTTGTGAACTTATTGGTGTGTATTCTTCTAGCTGCTTTGTTCAAGAAGATAAAATTTCAGCCAAGCACAGGTAGTGCATGCCTTTAATCATAGCACTTGGGAGGCAAAGGCAGGTGGATCTCTGAAATCAAGGCCACCAAGGGCTGCAGAGAAACCTTTTGCTTCTTTTGTATGCTTGGTTGGAGAAGTCTTCCCAGATTTGATTATCACTGCACATGTTCAGTTGTTCGGTAAACATCTCTGTTGATGATGCCATAAAACAGATACATTTTTTTGATTGACTAAGGAGAAATTTCAAAAATCAAAATGCACTTACTACTACAACTACTAAGGCCATTAAATCATTAGATTAAGACGTTGGAGAGTCTTAGGAAGACACCCCCCCCCCATGGTTTTAGAACCATAGTGCAGATAGTCTAGCTTATTAACACGTCTTCAAAAGCTGTCACGTCTCCTGGACGTAGGCCTACGACCATACTGTAATTTTGTGATACAGAGCTTATCCAAATGATGTAGACAGTGGACACTCCTACTCAAAGAATCTGATACCCAAGCTGCTTCAAAATTCAATATCATTTAATAACTAATACAAATAGAAAATTCCTCATCTAATCTCATGTTGACTTGTCTCAGTTAAAATACAGGTGCTATACAATGTTACAACGAATCCCTCCAGATAGCAGGTGGTATGTACTGTAAATGAATCTGTTTTAACATGGGTATCAGCCCCAAGAAAGCAGTCTCCTTTTAGATACACAGATGTTTCAGGATATGAAATCATGTGGCCATTTCAGACATGAAATACTTGACCCATGCTTTAGTTACAAGATCATACATCAAAACCACCCATGTTACTGTCTTTAACTTAGAACAACTTGGAGATGTTTAACATTAAGCTTCTGTACCAGTCACACTCCATTCATTTCTCTGCTTTGACAGTTTTCAGTTAACCTCAGTAGTGTTACTAAAATGTCAGTACCAAATGACAACGCAGTTTCTGTTGACTCATACAAAGGTAATTAAGTAGATAATCTTCATGCCCTGTACCAGGGCAACCTTGCTCCTCAAGTTAAACTGGCAATCAGTAATTCACCTCTAGCCATGAAGAACAGAGCAGAATGTAGTTGAGGACATGTCTAGCTTCTGTTGGCCTTTTCTCTGTGTGTTTTAATGAGATGAGTAGGCACAGATGTGCAAATCGGCATTTGTCCTTCTTTATAATAAAGTATGTAATAAAATAAGAATTAGGACTGTTAGACTTTCAAATCAGTTTTTCTTATTTTTGTAAGTGGAGTTATAATTTTGTATAGTTTCTACTTCTTATTTCAAGTGACAGTGTTAAAGACAAAAGATCCAGTCTAGAGTACTTGCTCAGTATTTGTCTCACTGTTCTTTTCTTTGCCTTTGTTTTTTGGATTGTTACTTTTGACATCGTATGGCAGAACTACAAAGAAGCATGTGTGCATTGCTAGTGACTTTATGTATTTGTGTAATGTTTGGAAAACAGCATGATGGTCATAATGATCATCCTTAAGTCCCCCCCCCCCCCACACACACATACAAACACTTTGAGGTAAACTTTTTCTAGGAGGAGGAAAAACTTTATGTATGGCAAAAGCCATCCATGCACACAAATTAAGAATCTATGCAAAAGAGAACTCCATGGCTTAATGCCATCTTGGTTAAGTAATTCAGAGGGTGTAATATTCATATGAACTATAAACTATTTAGTAGATTTGCCTTTGCCTGTTTCAGGGTGTGGAGAACACTAGGAATCAAACAAGCCAGGCCCTTGTGTGTAGGTGGTCTAGCACCAAGCTTACTCCTCAGTCCTTTATTTAAAAGTAAAATGTTGAGGGTGTATCTAGCGTGTATCTAGCGTGTATCCAGTGTGTGAGTGCTGTCCATGGCTCTGCAGACCTGAGCTCCCTACTTGGGTGCTGTTGTGTTCATTTAAGCTTCCCCTGGGGGCCAGGGAGGAGATACTTCGCTTGTCCTAGTGCCCTGTATGATAACCATGATAGTCAAGAACCATTTCTTTTTTTAAATTCTTGTCTTTTGTGTTTGCAAAGTATAGTAACCAGGCTGCTGAGAACTCATTATCTTCTTAAAGTCCAGCTTGTCCTTGGAAACACTGCTTGCTTAAACAAGCAGTAGGAAATCAGGAACTACATGATTGACTATACAATTCAGGCACACGTACACACTCACACATGTACAAATACATACCCTGCCACTGTTTGTCTGTTGATGGGCTTCTCTGCCTCCTGCTCTTAGGTATCCTACATGCGTTATTGAGGTACTACTTATATCAGACCGACTTTTACCTGTGAAAAGAAGGAATGCTGGCTTCAATGAGACAGATTTCAACAGTTTGCAGAATTAAGAAATTCCCTTTGCTCTTGTATAAATTTAACAACATTTTCTTCAAATAAGTGGGAACTTTTTTTTCTCCCCGAGACAGGGTTTCTCTGTATGGTTCTTTCTGGCTGTCCTGGAACTCACTCTGTAGACCAGGCTGGCCTCAAACTCAGAAATCCGCCTGCCTCTGCCTCCCGGGTGCTGGGATTAAAGGTGTGCGCCACCATACCTGGCAAGTGGGAACTTAAAGGGGAGCATAAACCTAGTTCAAGTTTTAGTGGGTTTTGTTTGGTTTTTAAACAATGACTGGTTTTTCTGGAGTGACCGATTGACCAATTTTTATACTTTGTAAAATGTGTTTTAATAGAGTAGCATTCTGATGAGATTATTATACAGGCAATTTACGAGTTTCTCAGAGTTAAAGGATTACTGTATTTGAACCCTTCCCTTGGCTGCCACATCAAAAAGCCAGAGTAGATTATTTGGTATTTACTGTGCATGTGTGGCTGCTAAGATTACAGGAGAAGCTAATTAGCCTGGGATAGATGACACGTAAGAAGACTGTTGGGCTCAGAGGCATGGGCTAGTGGAGCATGGCGAGGATACCAGATACCATTGGCCATCCCTTAGACTTAATGTGTGCACTGGAAACACTGGAGTTGTGGGGAGATGAAACTTTGGAGAAAGGTAGGACTAAGCTGCAGAAATGGCTGTACCTATGTTACAGGGCTTCATTGTGAAAGCTGAACTGATTACCAGTAGGGTTTGTTAAGTAATGCTGTCATCGTTCAGTTAGTGGTCAGGTAACTGAAGGGAGGAAGGGAGGGCAGATGGACGTAGGAGCAGGAACAGTTCAAACTGGGTGAGGAAGACTAGACTTTGTTCTAGATGACAAGGATAGGTTCAGAGATAGTCTTTTAACAGTTTTGGCTGTAGGAGCATTCAGCCTGACGGAGGTTGAACATGAGTGGCCAGAGGGGAAGTGGGGGTTTGTATTACTGACCTCGAGGTTAGTTGGACATTTCCAAGGAAAAGAGTTTCTACAAGGGAAACAAGAGTGGTTGTGATAGGCCAAAACTGAGTGACCCTGTGTATGTGAGTACTGTGGAGATGTGGAGATGGCATTCCAGTTCAATGGCTGGTCAGATGTGTACACATAGGCCTTTCTTGGGGTAGCAGGATGGAGAGGCCAGCTAGCCAGCCCCTGTTTCTGGTTGTTTCCTTGCTGTTTGGGATCACTCAGCACATTTGCAGTGTCTTGAGGCGCCCACTAGCCTTTCTCCACATCTGGCAAAACAAACCTTAAGCATGCTCAGCTTTCCTGCTCAAATTGAATTCTACCTGGTACTGCAAACACTTACATTCTTGGGCAGATCTTTGAACTTAAACTGGAAGAACGTTGGATAAGGCCTGAAATCTAATAGTGCTGACCAGTACTGCATTTGAGGAGAATGTAGAGAAAATAAAATTTTATTCATAACTATTTATTTTAACTATAAATGAGTAGAGTCACCTTCCCATCCTGGTTGTAAGGTTAGTAAGGTGTCCCAGTGTTTCATGGGATGGCCTGTCCTGTTTCTCAGTCCCTGACGACTGAGCAGTGATGGACTGCTGCTCTCTGCCGGATGTATAATCTTGCTCCCATAGTTTGGCTTTTTAAGAGAAGCAGGATGCAGAACGGATTTGAGTCTTTACAGTATCCTGTTTCCCAGCCTTAATTCATAATAGAGTGTAATCAGAATCTCATGTCCATAGGTTGTCTAGCACACAGTGCTTTCCCTAATGGCATCTTCTAGGTCAAAGGTTTTCCAGGGAGAAGAGCTTACTGAGGGCCTGTGTTTTGTTCCTTACACAGGAATCTCCTGTCTCCATGTCTCCAACTTGATCTCCTCACCTCCCGCCATTTTCCCTAGTGTTTCCAGTGCTTGGTCTTGCCTTTCTGCTGTGTGCCCTGCCAAACTCAGGACTTTGGAATTTCTGAAGGATAATGTTTCAGGATGGTGTCTTCCATCTCATGCCACATTTGCCTCAGCCACCTTTGTGATCTCTAGTTAAACACAAAACTCTTAAATATCCTTTATCACAAGCTAGTCTGTGGGTAAAATCATGAAGTTAAAAGCAAGATTTCTGAGAAATGTCTTTCTCCCTTCTCCCACTGTGGGCCATTAAGGCAGAAGTAGAAGCTTTGAGAACACAACCATGCATACATTAGCCACCCCTGAGCCTTTCCCAGTCAAGTGGTATCTGGAATCATGCAGTCTTTTAAAACTTGGTAAACTGTTATGGAATTTCAGTAAAGAGAGTGACCACCCTGTCCATTACTGGAACTTCACTTTGCTATCTGGACCAGATTTTTGTAACAGTATGAATGAGGCTAATATCAAGAGATTGGCTATGTACCCTCATGTTTTTAAGTATTTTTTCTTTAATTATTTAATTTTTAATTACTTAATTTTGTGGCCCAATCCTCCACTGGAATATGGTCGGTAGTCTGCTTGTCCCCTGAGTGCTGGAACTAATTGTTAAAGGAGGCCTAGGAACTGTACTTTCATCTTGTAGTTCTTTATTTAGAGCCGGGTGATAGAGGCACACAACTTTGATCCTAGCACTCAGCAGTCAGAGGCAGGCACAGATTTCTGTGCGTTTAAGGCGAGTTTGTTCTGAAGAGTGAGATCCAGGATAGCCAGGGCTATACAGAGAAACCTTATCTTAGAGAAACAACAACAAAAACTTTAGATGAGTTATTACGTAAAATAGTAATATTTTTTTAGTCACTAAATATATATAAAAATAATGTATGAATTCAGTTACAATTTGATGTATATTTCCTTTGGAAACAGTTTCATACAGCCCAGGTTGCTCTTACGTAGTCAAAGATAATCTTGAAGTCCGATCTTCCCACCTGTTCACTTCTGCGTGCTGGCAGTATGGGTGTGCACCATTGCACACAGCTTGGCAGTGTTGCTCCCAGAATCTAAATGCATGGTAGGCAGGCACTGCTGGCCCACTCACATCGGCTGCCCCAGGCTGCGTTATTTTGTCTTGTTTGTGTTGTTTTCTAGTTTGGATTTATTTCCTAAGTCTTTTTTTTTTTTTTTTTCAATATGCCACAGAACTATGATGTGTCGCATGAATCTTGGTTTGCTTTTGTCTCATGAGGCAGGTGAAGTGTGTTGTAGCTCACAGCTTCTCAGGGTTTGGCATTTGATGCATTTTCTTGAGGAAAGTTGTATTACTGTTGTACAGTTAGAAAACCTGAAGACATGCAACCCATTAGAAGCCACATGTACAGTAGCCGAGAGCAAGGGAAAGTAAAAGGCTGGCAAGTTTCTCTTTTAATATTTTTATTTTCAATCATTTCTTAGTTGTCCATTTACACCGTCAAGTGATGATATGTAATTATAAAAGATAACAAAGTTTTTTCTGTTTGTAATTTAATGTGATGTTACTAGCAACATAAGTTCTCACAGTGTTTCCTTTGCTTTTAGGATTTTCTCATTCTGCGTTTACCTTTGGTATAGAGAGCCATATAAGTCAGTCCAACATAAATGGTGCCCTGGTTCCACCCGCTGCACTCATCTCTATCATCCAGAAAGGCCTGCAGTATGTAGAGGCAGAAGTTAGCATAAATGAGGTAAGGCAGATGAGTTCCATTTCAAACACTGATTCTGATTCTTAAATGTGGTTGTTTATTGAGTATCTGACCTTGACTTCATGGGTTCAGACAGATTAAAATTATTCTTCATAACTGTACTGGTCTTCATACCAGCGGATAATTTCTGTAGACTATTCCTCTGCGTGTGTGTGTGTGTGTGTGTGTGTGTGTGTGTGTGTGTGTATGTATGTAAGCAAAGGAAATCATGTTTAACACATAAGTAATTTGGCTGGAGAGTACTAAGAACAAACTGATGGCAAGGACATAAAAAAACACTGTTAGTTTCATGTACCCTGATGTTGGAAGCCAATTTATTTATAATTGATGCCAACATTGATTCTCAGAGCTTCGTGTCCAAGGTTCATGTGGAAGTAGTGTGTTTATTTCTGGTGTTGGCATGCTACTTGTGCCTGAGGCCATCTTACCTGCTCCCTGATTCTATAAATTAGCTTTGTAGCACAGCCGAGCTCATTTAGTTCTGGACTGTCACTGGGTAGCTGCTGGGAACATGAGGCGCTGTAACAAGGACCTTACAGCCTTTAAAGCATTCATAAGCACACACTGCATGTTCTTTCTGAGTAGAACTTTGTTGTAGCTACAATGTTTAGTGTATGGCCGGAATATGTAGAGGTAAACACATGCCCTCCCCCCCCCCCCCTTTTTTTTTGTAAAAGTAAATGAAAAGATTTTAGCTGTTTAAAGTAGTCCAGTTCCCTTTTGGTATCCTCAGCGGTGGGTTACCACATTGCCACAGTTAGCATTATCTGTGGGTCCCTTCATTTACTCCTAATGTCAAGTTTGTGTATCACACACATCTAGATGACTTCTGTGTATGATCATCCTGTAATGTTTAGAGAAAACCAGTAAGGTCAAGATCTGCTCCCGGTCAGTACAGGTGCTTTCCTTTATTCCAAGGCCTGGATCCCGTGGTATGACATATTCATATTGGTCAGTGTTTTTTACTAACAGCTTTTCTTACCTGGATGTTATACATTATCATTTTATTATCTTTAAGCTTTTGTGAATGGCCTCTTGTATTGGTTTGTCTTTGTGCAGAGTTCAGCAGGACCTCAGTGACAGTTGGTGGCTGTTTGCATCTTTGTCATTCTTGCCCCCTTCCTCCTTCTTGCTCACGTTCACGGTTTCCTTAGAATGAAGTTGTTCATTTTGTTAATGGAATGTTTGTTAACCTCATGACTACATCTCATTTTTCTTTCCCGGTTTTCCAACCCCAGGATGGCACCTTATTTGATGGTCGACCCATCGAGTCTCTGTCCCTGATAGATGCTGTTATGCCCGATGTAGTCCAAACAAGACAACAAGCCTACAGAGACAAGCTTGCACAGCAGCATGCAGCCGCAGCCGCTGCCGCTGCTGCCGCCACTAACCAGCAAGGATCTGCAAAAAATGGAGAGAATACAGCAAATGGGGAGGAGAATGGAGCACATACCATCGCAAGTGAGCCGAGAATGCTTGGAGATGCTCAGCACACACTACTGTTCTCCATTGCCCCATCCTTAGAGCTGTACTGATAGCCAGTGTTTGTCTTTACCCCCCAACATGCTTCGCTTAGTCAGGGTTTCTATTCCTGCACAAACATCATGACCAAGAAGCAAGTTGGGGAGGAAAGAGTTTATTCAGCTTACACTTCCATACTGCTGTTCATCACCAAGGAAGTCAGGACTGGAACTCAAGCAGATCAGGAAGCAGGAGCTGATGCAGAGGCCATGGAGGGATGTTCTTTACTGGCTTGCTCAGCCTGCTCTCTTATAGAACCCAAGACTACCAGCCCAGGGATGGCACCACCCACAGTGGGCTTTCCCCCCTTGATCACCAGTTGAGAAAATGCCTTACAGTTGGATCTCATGGAGGCATTTCCTCAACTGAAGCTCCTTTCTGAGTGATAATTCCAGCTGTGTCAAGTTGACACACAAAAACAGGCAGTATAGTGCATCACACAGTTCATATTTTCTACCTAAGATTCTAAAAAGCTAAATACACTGAATGTTTGTTTGTTCCTAAATGTTTCTGAAACCCCTTTCTACTCTTAAGTGAACATTGCATCTGCAGTTGATTTCTAAGTAAAATTTCTAGTAGTCCCTGTTATAAACATCCAGCAAGGCTCTGATGGTGAGCAATAAAGATGACTCATGCTATAGAAATGATATCAGCAACCCCTACTGGCAGAACTCAGAATAGTATTGTTACAGGCTGTTTAATTCAGCCATGCTGAGGTATAGCCCTTTTTCCCCCTTTCTTTTTTTTACCACTTCCACATACACATTCTCTGGGCATAAACACTCACACTTTTAAAACTAGTACAGCCATACTTGCTAGAAATGTGCTTACCTTCTGACAGAACTGCTACTTCTCATGCTGCAGATAATCACACTGACATGATGGAAGTAGATGGGGATGTGGAAATCCCTTCCAATAAAGCGGTTGTGCTTCGGGGCCATGAATCTGAAGTTTTCATCTGTGCCTGGAACCCTGTTAGTGATCTCCTGGCATCAGGGTAGGTTTTTCAAAGAGCTTTCTAGCTGTTGAGTATTTTGTTGTTTTAGACAGGATTTACTCTGTAACCTTGCCTTGTTGATGCACTGTGTCCTGGGATTATGTCACGTGCAGCATGACAATGGCATCTAAGAATACCTCAACAAAAGGACTGCTACATAGATTTCACTTTCCGGTCATTTTACCTTAGTAGGTTAGTATTATTACTTGGTAGGAGCTCTAAAAGAGAAATATTAGAAATGTTTATATCTGGTAGTCTACTTCTTATTCAGGTGTTAAATGTATGGCTTGGGTTCTGGAATGCTTGCTTATATGAAGACTTAAGCCGATTTTTTGACTCTGAAGGTCTGGAGACTCCACGGCAAGAATCTGGAACCTCAGTGAGAACAGCACGAGTGGCCCTACGCAGCTCGTGCTTAGACACTGCATACGGGAAGGAGGGCAGGACGTGCCCAGTAACAAGGATGTCACGTCTCTAGATTGGAATGTGAGTGTTTTGTTCTTGCATAAATGGTCTGTGAATGAAGACATTTGAGGACTTGGCATTATATAATCTTGAAATTAGATCCCAATTTTAGCTTCAATCTGGCCCCATATTCCTAAAATCCTAATCAGAATTTAGGAGTGAATTGTAGGCTTTGCTTTTTACTTCTTATAAAAAGCATTCTCATGGTATCATTTTTATGTTGTCCTTCCTGGTCTACACTTGCCCCATCCTCACTCATGGTCACCTGTGAAAATGTTCTGCATAGGGACTGCAGTCCTGCTCCACAGCACTTCCTGCCGGTGCACACACTGGGATTGGCCTGTCCGAGAACACCGCCTTCATTAGGGGGTGGGGGTTTGCCAGCCTTTGTTGGCACTTACACATAGATCAGGGTCTTTTGTGCCTGGGACTTAAACAGGCAACATGTGTGTAGTAATTAAATGGCCTTTTGAGTTGTGTAATAAACAAAATGTGTTTCTCTGCCAGAGTGAAGGTACACTTCTAGCAACTGGGTCATATGATGGATTTGCCAGAATATGGACTAAAGATGGTATGACATTTTCTAACTTTATTGATGTTCTAAATTTAAAAGTTTGAAGTAATTTTAATGTGTGTGTTTGTTTGTTTTTAATTTAGGTAATCTTGCCAGCACCTTGGGGCAGCATAAAGGTCCTATATTTGCATTAAAATGGAATAAGAAAGGAAATTTCATCCTAAGTGCTGGCGTAGATAAGGTAAATGAACATTCAGCCAAGCTCTATCAAGAATATATTTGAAAGTAATATTTTTTTCTTTCCTGCTAATCACTGAAGCAGACTTGAGTTCGTTCAAGCATGAATTTGTCACAGTACTAGAAATGTCTTATATTGTCTACTTGTTTTCCTGAGTCTGCTCATTGTATCTGTGTTGCTATGACCGTTCCTCATTTTCTTCTGGGGTTTGACTCTCGTGAAGCATGGAATGAAGTTCTTGGTGCTTCTCAGGCTTTCTCAGGGGCAGCCGTGGCTGTTTCCATCAGCAACGCCCAGGCTCTTAATCAGTTGGGTAGTGCTGGGGAAGGAGACAGGAACTGGCTGAGACTCATATTTTCAGTGAACACTTTTAAAAG
Organism: Mus musculus; assembly: GCF_000001635.26. Lineage (NCBI taxonomy): Eukaryota > Metazoa > Chordata > Mammalia > Rodentia > Muridae > Mus > Mus musculus. The sequence continues at coordinate 22,192,642 of NC_000069.6, forward strand.
GGAGATGAAGGATTCGGGAAAAGCCAGCACTTGGCACTTTCATAAGCAGTTTCACGACCTGCTTTAAGTGGTATCAAAATGTAAACGGCCTTTGGGGGCGGGGGCGGGGGGTTCATAGGAGGTCCAAGTAAAAGAAATCTTTTAGTGGTGATTTTACTATAACAAGCACTTTCCTCCTTATAACTCCTGAGCTGGAAAATCTTGCACCATTGCAGTGATAGCCATTAAATAGTCTAATTCAATGCAGACTCTTTGTTGACAAACAAGAGTTGTTGTAGGAAATAAGTTGGCGAGAAACCACCACAGAAAAGTGAAGCTGCATCATGATCCTTTTTCCTGGGCTGCTGTGAGGAATAAAAACATTGCCTGTGGAGTTCACTACACAGCATCCTTCCGCCTTGATACAGTCAGGTGTCCATTCTGCTGTTCAGACACTCTTTAACTTTTCTTCTCCTTTTAATCTCAGACCACCATCATTTGGGATGCGCATACTGGTGAAGCCAAGCAGCAGTTTCCTTTCCATTCAGGTAAATCAGCTGATGAGCGAGCTCTTCAGAATTCACGCAGGGCCTCAAGGATCAGGCAGTGTTCTTGGTGCTGGTTTCTTGGGAGGCATTCCATAGCTTTCTCCTCAGAGGATCAGCAGGGTTTCTTTTTGTTTTTGTTTTTAAGATATGTACCCTAAGAAAGCAACCAGGTTGTGTAATTAGAGTGCGATGTAAAGTTGGAAGATGGAGCGAGGGTAGCACTGTAGAGTCGAAAGATCTGGCTATAAATGTACTTTCTCCACTTGATAAGCTCTCAGGTCACTTCACCTTTATAGCTACACTTTCACTATATGTAAATGAGGGCTTTTGATAGCTATTTATTTATTGCAAGGACAAGAAAAAAATGCCTTGGAATAAATTAAACTGCTTACTGCTCACATGTTGCTGCCATCTTGTGCATTTTAGATTGATTTGTCTAGGTCTGACCTCTCTTGTCTGTGAAATAAAGGATGGGTATTCTCCGTGTCTCTTGGGTTTCTTCCTGTGTGATGTACAGGAAGTACCCTGGGCATGCAGCTCAGTGCCTTCATTGCCTTCAGCCTGGAACCACAGTGTCTGAGAAGGCAAGGAGGAACCTCTTGCTATGTAGGCTAGCTTCCGACCCACATCACTGCTCCTTCCTCTTCCTCAGCCTCCAGAGTACGGGGAGTGTAGGTGTGCATCATTGTGTCTGGCTTCTCAGGGAATTTCTTGATGGAAGGAAAGGCTGTCAGGGTAGTAGTTTTAGCAGTGCCAGATAATACTTGCTGCTTTGAGACTTGTGCTCTGAGCATTTACCCTGTAGCTGACCACGAGGCTGTAGTTATCATCTTCATGTTTTAGGAATGAACAGCTATGTACGAAGAGCCCGAAGTGAGACCAAGCAACCCAACTAGGCGAAGAAAGTAAAGTGGTTTGCAGACAGTGTTAAGAGTGTTTAGAGTCTCCACACTAATGCGCTGTTTACCTCTTCTGCACTTTCAGCCTGACTTCTAGTCCTTCCCCAGCTAGAGTTTTCCTCCGTCTCTGGCTAGCACCACATGTTTCCTCCTCCTTCTTAGAAGTGATATAAAGTTAAAGGAGTTGGGGGTGGGGGGAATGCTTAGCCACAGTGGAAAGAAAGACAACCGTTGGAGGTATTTCTCAGTGTGTTCTCTCAGACTTTGAACCAGAGCTTACTGAGAAATAGACTAAGCCTGTTTGTCTGTTTGACCTTGCCCCGTGTATGCAGGTGTGTGTTATGGGAGCTGGACTAAGGGATAGGATACTCGTTCAGATGGGGACCAAAAGACAAGGAAACAAGAACTTGCTAGAAAGGAGTTAGCTAGGGGAGGAAGAAGAAGAGTGGGAAGGAACTGAACTGTTTTAAATAAGTTGTACTTTAACAAAGTTCTGCTGAGGAGGAGTTGAGATATGGACTGATTGTATTTATCTTGAAGTGATTACACATGTATACACATGGAAACCATCGCACTGAAGAGAAAGGTGCACCTGTTAGCATCAGGCTTCTCTCCTGACCTTCTATGGATTGCCTCATTCTCCAGGCAATCACAGTAGTCAGCCAAGATTAGTCCATGATGTCTATACAGAATCGCAGGTATATTTGATTTGGGGGACTCTGGCCTCTCATTCTACTGTGTTGTAACAGACACTTATTCCGTACTTTCTTTTGCTGGCAAGGTCTCTTTGGATGGCCTATCTAGTGTGTTTGCCCACTACTGAAGTAAACTAGTATCTTCTATTTGGTCTTATTACAGAAAAAAGAACTATAAACTTTCAATCGTCTTTAAATGAGCATGCAATTTTATTTCTTAGAATAACAAGTAGTAAAATAAACTGCATTGCTCAGAACTGAAATTGTTTTCTAAAGCAATTTAGTTTCACCAGCTATAGACCATCAGGTGTCTGTGTATACTTTCTAGACCTAAGTGTATAACCCTATTTTTAATTATAGCCAATGTGAATATTTTTGTGATTGTATCTTACTGTGGTTCTAATTTGACTATTTTCCTAAGGAAGTAGAATGTGGGGAAAGGGGAGGGAGTGCAGGTATATATGGAGGCCAAAAGGTCGATATCAGGTGGTCAGGAGTCTTCATCTATTACTGTGCACATTAGTTTTTGAAGCAGGGTCTCTTTATTTTGACTGCCCTGACTGGGTGACAAGCTCCAAGAACCTTCTTATCTCAACCTCCTCAGTGCTGAGGTTGCAAGTACACACTACCATGTCTGACTTCTGTGTTTTGGTTCTGGGCATCCAAACTCATCTTCATGTTTCCTACATAGCAGGGGATTTCTCTCTTGAGCTGTCTCCCTTCTTCTCCTTTTGTTATATATGTTTTCTTCACACAAGTCACTCATTAGTTACACAGGGACAATTTCTCTTCTTCTGTGGTTTATCTTTGCTTTTGCTATGTTTTGTTTTCATCACAGGGTGTGCAGACTTTACTGATCTCAGCTTCAGGGTGTTCCTAGCTTATAGGTACATGCTCCGTGTTGGATGTTCTTAATGTAGATGAAGTCCATAATTAATCTGTACCTTAATTGTTCCTTGTTACTTGTTTTTAAGACAGATTGTCAGCACGTACCACAAACTGGTTTGGAGCTGGCTCTAACCCCCCAGCCCCTTATAATGAAAACTACAGAGGCTTATAAACTGTCAGCCAGATTTATAACAGTAAATCGTAAAACCCCAAAATGCCCACACAAAACCTCAGAACTCCATTGGTATAAATACAGTTTCCACACCTGTATGGGTCAGGTACCCTATATTAATCACTTTATTGTTGTATGATACTGTGGTTCTTTAGGTCACGTGGATCTGGATCATCTTCTCCTATAGGTTCCATCTTGTCTCCTCATCTCCATCTCTCTCTGTCTCTCTGTTCCCTCTCTAAAACTTTCTCCTCTTTCTCTTCCACTGCCCAATCACAGTCTCTAGCCTTATCTGACTAACAAACTGAATATCAATAATACTCCAAATTTGTATATGTATAACTAAAGTTTTGGTATGTGCGTCTTAGTCATTGCTACAAAGAGACACCATGACCTAGGCAACTTTAAAAAAAATAAACCATTTAATTGGGTCCTTGCTTACAGTTTCAGAGGTTTAGCCAGTTACTGTGATATGAAGCATGGTTGTAGGCAAGCATGGTGCTAGAGAAGTAGCTTAGAGTCACACCCTAATCTATGGGCCTATAGGGAGACAGGAACTAACAGGGGCTTTTGACACCTCAGAGCCCAAGCCCAGTGACACACTTTCCCCAACAGTGCTACGTGGTCTAATCCTTTCAAAGAGTTCTACTTCCTGGTTGATTCTGTATTCAAATATTTGAGCCTATGGTGGGGGGCATTCTTATTCAACCACCATAGTGTATTTGGTCACAAAATTTAAAACTAATGAAATTCTCTGAACACCGTTGACTGAAACACTTAAAATGGATGAATTACATCTCAGTAAAGTCATTAAAATGCCACTTGTCAACGAGAAAAGTAAGAAATATGAAATACTAATAATAAATTATTCTTTTCAAAATTATAGGATCTAAATGAACTTCTTAAAAAAAAAAACAGAAGAGAGAATTTTTTATTTTAGCTCTAAAAGTTTTAAAATGTACCACACTGGGAAATTACTTTTTGTAGCTTCCCCTAAGTGTGTAAAATGTGACCATACTAATAAACAGGCCTTCCATGTGTTGGGTACATTTTGGGTTAGGTTTGTAGTCCTAAAGGACTTACACTGCCGGGCCTGTCTTAGGACTGACTGTTCCCTAGTATTTCCTTGGGTTGCCAGGGGCCCAGGAACATGGCAGGCACTTTTATGGTAATATTCAGTTTAGCATTCCTAGCTGAAGTTCTTCGTTACACAATTTTCTTTCTTTTGAATATTTCACAATTCATTTAATTTTTTTTTAATCAGGCTAGTTTGCCTAGAAGATTGAAAAATCCATCTTAAGTTTACGTTTAGAATTTCGTCTCTCGAGTACAATCTTCACAACTAATAGCATGTTAATTGGTTTCCATGCTTTGATGGTTTGTATATGCTTGGCCCAGGGGTGGCACTATTTAAAGGTGTGGCCCTGTTGGAGTAGGTTGTCACTGTGGGTGTGAGCTTAAGACTCTCATCCTAGATGCTGGGAAGTCAGTATTCTGCTAGCAGCCTTTGGATGAAGATGTAGAACTCTCAGTTCCTCCTGCACCATGTCTGCCTGGATGCTGCAATGTAGCCATCTTGATGAAAGTGGACTGAGTCTCTGATCCTATAAGCCAGTTTCAATTAAATGTTGTCCTTGTAAGAGTTGCCTTGGTCATGGTGTCTGTTCACAGTAAAACCCTAAGAAACATGTCATGCAAAGGTCCTTCCCCATATCCTACTGATACTATTATTATTATTATTATTTTCTTTCCATTAATTTATTTGTTCACTTTACATCCCAATCACTGCCGTACAGACACACACACAACCCCTCTCTGCTTTAGAGAGAGGTTTTCTCTTCCCCTTCTCTGAGAAGGGGGCACCCGCTCCCTCTACGTACCAACCCCCATTGAGTACCAAGCCACCCAGCCACATCAAGTCACTGCAGGAGTAAGTCTATCCTCTCCCACTAAGGCCAGACAAGGCAGCTCAGTTAGGGGATCAGGATCCACAGGCAGGCAGCAGAGTTAGGGTTCCCCTGTTCCCGTTGTTGGGGAACCCACACAAACACCATGCTGCATATCTGCTACATATGTGTTAGGTGCCTAAGTCCAGCCCATGTATGTTCTATGTGAACTACTATGGGTCCTGGTTAGTTGACTCTTTTGGTTTTGCTATGGAGTATCTATCCCCTCCAGGTACCCCAATCCTTTGCTGAACTCTTCTACAAGACTCCCAGAGCTCCACCCAATGTTTGGCCGTGACTCTCTGCATCTGTTTCAGTCATCTGCTGGCTGGAGCCTTTCAGAGGACAGTTATGCTAGGCTCCTGTCTGCAAGCATAACAGAGTATCAGTAGTGTCAGGTTCTTGCCCATGAGATGGGTCTCAATTTGGGTCAGTCATTGATTAGTCATTCCCTGCTTCTCTGATCTATCTTTATCTCTGAACTTCTTGTAGGCAGGACAGATTTTGAGTCAAAGTTTTTGTGGGTAGGGACTCCCAGTGGAGGGAGTCCTGCCTGTCTACAGGATACAGTTTCCTTTTTTTTCCCCTGAATCCATGGTATGTCTGTTTTAATGTGTCTTGTGATTTGTTAGCAGCCTCCTCTCAAGTTTGGAGACTACTCAGGCTTTTAGAGGTCATGTCAGATGTTTGACCTTCTTCATATTCTTTTTTGTTTTTGTATAATTTTCTGTTTTCTAAAAGAATCAAAATTTCCAACCTCCTCCTCTTTCCTCCCTTATTTTCTACTTCTTAATATTAGTTATATTTTATTAAAAATAAATTTAATATTTTAAAGAATGATATTTTATGTTAATTTTGCAGTGTTTATTGAATCAGGATTTTGGCAGGAAGACAGTCTATACTTGGGGATCCAAGTATAGACTAAAGCAGAAGGAAATCATTGTAGCAGTGTTGGGAAGAGGAAACATTAGAGGCAGTGAGATCACCCAGAGAAGAACAACTGAAGGAAAGACCAGAGAGATGGAAGATGCTTCCAGTCCAGTTGGAACCTGAACCACTGAGAAGAGGTTGCCTAGTAACAGCAGGGACCATTGAGAAACCCAGGCTGCTCTAGGGGCAGGAACAGTGTGTCCCCTCCCACTCATTTTGGGCTTCTGTTTCCCTCTCTGTGAAGCAAGCTCAGGACTAGGAAGCCCAAGAGTCTGGAAAGGGGAGGTTGTGAGAGTTAGCCTCATGGTTGGGGTGAACCTGAGGGCATATGAAGTGAAGAGGACAGCTAGCTTCACAATGGAGGCACCAAATATTTCCCAACAGGCACATGCTGCTGGCTAATGCAGGTTGCATCCTTCTGGACGTTTTATACCTAGTAGTATATACCTAGTGATAGGTTTAGGAAACATCCCAGAAAAGCAACTGGGGAAAGACAGCATCCTTCACTGTCCTGTTTCTCCCTGTCTCTAAGTGGGGTTGACAGCCTTACCAGGGTTCAGAAAGTAGCTTTCTCTAGTGCTGTAGACCATGCTAATGTGTTGTACTGAGGCTGAGTCTAAATGTCCTTGCTCTCCCCAGTGAAAGCTCCTTCACCACAGCTGACTGGAGTGTGAAGACAGTGTTCTCCATGTGTTCACTCACACTCAACCCAGGCACTTGCTACCCTTGCTTTGATCTATGAGGCTACTAGCACAGAACCAGTGCTGCTGGTTGTAAGGGAAAGAAATATCTAATCCTCTGAGAGAAAAATCAGGCAGCGTACTAGCCAATTTTGGACATTTGAGATTTTAAACTTTTCTAAGAGTCACTTGATTTTTCTTACAGAGGAACTTACAAGAATTTTTAAAAAGAAAGTGTTTTTGTCAATAACATTCATTGTTGTTGACAATGGGAATGTCTTTGATCCATTTATCTGACTTGTAGTTTGTAGCATTCTGTCAGCATGCAGCTTCTTGATTGTTCTTGGTAGCATCCTCGAGAGTACTAAGTGAAGTTCAGAGGTGGGGTGTTAACCCCAGCCTCTAAATGAAGGCTCACCTTGCTAGTAGGTTCAGTGACTCAGTGGTAGAACCAGAGTTTTCTGTCCATTACACATGCACAGGCAAATAAAATAGAAATAAAAAGAGTTAATCACCAGGTTTGAAGGGTTTTTTTTTTTGGGGGGGGGGGGTTATGCAAACGAGAAGCCAAGGTTCCAGTTCATAGCATGAGTCAGTCAGTTAGTCTCTCTCTCTCAAAAAATTGAAGTAGGAGCTAGAGAGATGACTCAGTGGATAAGACAAGAGAACCAGCTGTTTTTCCAGAGGATCCAGGTTTAATTCCTAGCACCCATGTGGCAATTCACAGTTTCTCAGTAATTCCAATTCTAGGGCATCTGACATACATGCAAGCAAAACTCCAGTGCACATAATGAATGAATGAATGAATGAATGAATGAATGAATGAAAAGAAAGAAAGAAAAGTAAAATCTTTAAGTACTGCTTAAAATATGCTTCAGAGCTAAAGCTCCTGGGTAACACACGTGTGCTCAGTGCAAAACCCCACCTGTGTTCCTTTCTAGCCCCAGCATTGGATGTTGACTGGCAGAGCAACAACACCTTTGCATCTTGTAGTACAGATATGTGCATTCACGTCTGCAAATTAGGACAAGACAGACCTATCAAAACATTCCAGGGACACACGGTAAGAAGTCTTTCCCCTTCTGTAAATGGATATTTTGAGTGAATAATATCAAGTAATATTTCCAAATAGTTTTAAAGTATGTATATTAAATATCAAGTAGCAGCCCGTTGTATAAAATGAAAATATAAATATTTACTGTTGTTTTTAGAATGAAGTAAATGCTATCAAATGGGACCCAACTGGCAATCTCCTAGCCTCCTGTTCAGATGACATGACATTGAAGGTAATTCACATAGTGGGTGCTTTATGTCCCATGGGCATTTTAAGGCTTCTTTTTTTTTTTTTTTTTTTTTTTTGTGCATGGGTCGGGGTGTCTCACTATATACCTTTTGCTGTCTTGGAACTCAACTATGTTGATAAGTCTGGCCTTGAGCTCCAGAGATTCACTATCCTTTGCCTCTGGAATACTACCATACCTGGCTTAACGCTATTTAAAGTGTCCTTGCTATATAAACCTAAGTGAGGACTTTTCTAGATTTTTAATGGTTAATATTGATTTCTCTAAAATGCTTACATATTTGAATATAGGAAATCCTATTAAGAGAATGGCTGTGCAGGTTAATTATGCTGCTGTATTTATCACAGCTCTCACTGGTGATGAGGCAGTCGAGGCATAGGTTAATCTATAGGAGACTTTTGAAAATCTATACACAGTCACAGAGGTTGTGAATTCTCTGTTGTCTTCCAACTGGAAACCCAGGAAAGCTAGTGTCTTACTTTTGTTATGCTAAGATACTATGATGAAGGCAACCTATAGAAGAAGGGTTTATTGGGCCTAACAGTTTCAGATGGTGAATCCATGACCATAGCAAGGAGCATGACAGCAGGCAGGCAGGCAGGCAGGCAGGCAAGGCAGTGGCTTATGTCAACAATCCCAAGGCAGAGAGAGGGAGTGCAATGGGAATGGTATCAGTCTTTGAAGTAAAAGCATCATCCAACAAGGCCATACCTCCTCCTCATTCCAGAGTAGTTCCACCAACTGAGGACTAAGCATTTAAATCTATAAGTCTATGGGGGCCATTCTGATCCAAACCGCCATAGGTAGTCGTGTGGTTCCAAACTTGAAGCTCAAGTAGTGCCAGGGCCATTGGTTAAGGCCCAGGCTGAAGGCAGAAAACCTGTATTTCAGCTCAGTATTGAAGCTGCCTACATGAATGCTGCCCATCAACATGGAGAATGCAGTCTGCTTTGGTCTTACTGAGTGACACAGGAAATAATGCTTAGGCAAGATATCTGAGTCTCCCATGCGTTGGTCAAGGTGAGATAGGGAACTAGCCATCCATGAACACAGTGTGATGTGACCTTATCCCACAAGGAGTGAAGCATTATGTGGAAGTAAAGACCAGCCTAGTGCTAGTCTCTGCAGTGACTGAGCCTTTTCACTTCTTCATGCCACACATGCTCTACTGAAAACATTTATCCTTAGCTTCAGTACCATAGTGACAGCTCTTACAAATAGGGTAGTCCTGCAGGAAAATAACTTGGTTTTCTGGGAAGAGGCTAAGTGTGCCTTCTCCTCCCTTAACCTCCAGGATCAAATGTAGGACTTGGGAATGCTAAGGCAGCATGACAACCTGAGCTGCATCTTTAGCCTTGTTTTTGTTGTGGTTGGTTTTGTTTATGTTTTTGTTTTTGATTTGTGTGTGTGCCATAATCTCACCGTGTAGCCCAGGCTGGCTTTGAACTTGAGATCCTGCACATCCTCAAGCCCTGGGTATAGGATGAAGCCACCATACTGGCTTCCTTGTATCTCTTCCTCTGTATTTCCTTCTCATCCACATGCATTAAGTCTTATACAATGAAGGAATGCCAGTGTTCAGAGAAGTTTGTTTGGTAGATTGAGCTGCAAGCTGAAGAGCCTAGAACTAGACACCTTGGGGTCTAGATTGCAGCTTTTTTTCACCCAACAAAGAATTTTGGGTCACAGAGGATTTCAAAGCAGAAATGAAATGGTGATATGTTATGAACAGCAGGCTATAGGATGATAAACCTCATGAAACAGAGTCCCCTAGATGAAGAAGAGTCGAAAAGTGGAAAGAGGAGTGTGACAAGGGTTGCAGGAGTGACAATGGTAAGCTCCCCAGTGCCCAAAGCTTGAAAACAAAAGCAGAGTTTTAGAAATGGATGGGTCAGCTTCATTTCCTAGGACTGTAAACACCTGAGCTATAAGGCACTGTTACTTAGCTGTTACTGCATTTAAAGAATGTGACTTCCAGTTGTTTTTGGTGTTTGTATTTGTGTGTTGGGAACTGAACAAGGGGCTTCACACATTCCTACCCCCACTCGTTGCCCACCCCCCTCTGGACTCCCCTTGCCGAGTTATTGGAACCCTACCTACCTACCTACCTAGTTCAAGGACTTTGTAAATGTTGAGATGAGTTAGTCCACTCAGCCTTCAAGTTTTGCAATCAGGAATATTTGGATCAAATATTCATTTATTCAACTACTCTTACACTTCTTTTTTTTCTCCTTATTTATTTATTTATTATTATTATTATTATTATTATTATTATTATTTTTACTCTTACATTTCTTTGTTGTTATTCTCTTGATGTTTGGCTGTGGTATTTTTTGTTTCTTTGTTTACTTTAAAGATCATGGCTTTTAAAAGTATCTGTTGTACAGAAAACTACCACATTTTTTCTTTTGATTTAGATCTGGAGTATGAAGCAAGATAACTGTGTCCATGATTTGCAAGCACATAATAAAGAAATTTATACTATTAAGTGGAGTCCAACAGGACCAGGGACAAATAATCCAAATGCCAACCTTATGCTAGCAAGGTGATGTGTCTGTTTCACTTTTCCTGTTGAGTTTCTCATGCATAAAACTTTTGGGAAAAAATGGCAGAAAACAGGGAACATATCTTGAGGTGGATATATTTCAGTGGGAAACTTTAAACATGGGTTTTTAATATTAGAATTTCAGGACTTAATGCTTTTTTGTATCTATTGATATAAAATCCAATATGAATAAAACCCAATAGTTAGGTTTTGCATATTGACCCACACTTAAAATCCTACACTTAAGTCAGTGTGCCTGAAATCAACATGGGCTCTATAGTGAGACTCTATTTCAGTTAACAGCAGATCATTTGGGCATAGGATAATAAAAGTCCATCAGCAACCTTTTTTTTTTTTTTTTTAAAAAAAAAGAGAGAGATTCAGAACCAAGGACCAATAATCAGGATTGTTGGGAGTTACCTGAGTGGGCAGGGGTCAGGGCCTTCCGTCCTTTTCATGTTTCCCTCCCAGTTTCCACACTATTTGAATTTTAGCCGTTTAGTTTGCTAGCCTCTTAGGATGGGCAGAATGTGGGAGGCTAGGGGCAAGGCCAAGAGAGTATTTGATTGCTTATAAAATTATTTTCCTTTTCCATTTTTTAGTGCATCCTTTGATTCTACAGTTAGGTTATGGGACGTAGACAGAGGGATTTGCATCCATACTTTGACAAAACATCAAGAGCCCGTGTACAGTGTGGCTTTTAGTCCTGATGGCAGGTATCTGGCAAGTGGTTCTTTTGACAAGTGTGTGCACATCTGGAACACACAGGTACGTCCCATTAATTTAAGCTGCACTTACTAAAGAAGCATTTACCGATTTACTTATATTTTTGTTTTTCTTTATGTGATATCAATGTGATGCTTAGTTTTAAGAATCTAAGAACACTTTGGGGCATTTTATAGCTGAATCAACACTGACTGAAAGTTGCATTTTATGTGCAAAGTCAATTTAGAAATAGATGTCTTTTTTTACTTGAGCAGCATAGTATATTTGAAATGAAGCTTACGGTGAACTTAACCTTTCTTGAGGTTAAAGGACAAGATCTCTTTAGTGACTTCACACTTGGTTGGCTGCCTTTTCAGGGATGGCAAGGAGCTACCCCCAAATAGAAGCCAGTTTGTTGCTTTTGCTTTCACTTTTCTTTATAGCTTTTGTGCCCTATGAACTGCCCTATGTTCCCCAGGTCTGCGTTGGTGTAGTGCATACTAATACATTACAGGCTGCCATTTCCTGATCTGTACTAGATTCCCACTATATTTTATTTGATGCGTTACTTGCTCTAAACCATTTATATTTGAGTATCTTTCATTAAATTCTATATCTGATGGCTCAGGAAGGGCCATAGTGAGGAGCTTTTGGCCATCTTTGCCTTCATGGCCAACAATGACTTTTCTTCTTAGCTCTCTTGCATCTTTACTGCACAAAGCACCATGCTTCTGGCTCATACTCAGCAGGAGTCCAGTTCAGGGAGGGTTCAAGCTTACATTATTATGTGAAATGAAGCTGAGTATCCTTATGTACTTCAGTAAGTAGGCTGACTTCTTCAGTAAGTAGTTTTGAAAATTCTCTTGAATTTTACTTTAAAAAACTAGCATTTAAACTAAAGAACACCATTATGGCACTTTGTGCTTTGATTTTTTTTTGGGGGGGGGAGGGGGTTGAGACAGGGTTTCTCTGCGTAGCCTTGGCTGTTCTGGAACTCACTTTGTAGACCAGACTGGTCTTGAACTCTGAAGTCTGCCTGCCTCTGCCTCATTAAAGGTGCTGGGATTAAAGGCGGGCGCCACCAAACCCGGCTGCTTTGATTTTTTTATTAAGCCTGTTTCCTGCGCCTCTCGGTGACTCTGCCCTCCCTTCCCTTCCCTTCCCCCAGCTGCTGTTCCAGCCTCATGCTGTCCTCTCTCCTCATTAAGACCACTCTAAGCCCTCTCATAAACCCGTCTCTAGCTTCATGACATGCACTCCAACCTACATTAATAAACGCTAACTAATGCAGTATATTCATGAGAGGAAACGTATTTGTCATTTGAGTCTGGCATATTTTGCTTAATAATACTTCCCAGTTCTACCGATTTTCCTGTAAAATATTATGGTTATTTTTCCTCTAAGGTTACATAACATTCCATTGTGTATGCATGTTTCTTCTGCTCTCGTTATTCATGTGTTGATTCTCATCTTGAATAGTACAGCTGTGTACATGTTTCTGTGGTGTATTGACTGGGTCCTTCATTTCATCTGTGTGCTTGGGGCACAGCTCCTCTGTTTCTGTCACTTACTCTAGGACCCTCCATAGTGAATTCTGCAGTGTTGTACTAGTTTGCACTCCTTCCAGCATGTTAGCACTTTTTTCCTGACAGCCATTCTGTCTGGGGTAATTAGAAGCTCAAAGTAGTTTCAGTTCACCTTTCTCTGATGGCCAGGGGTTTTGAAAACATAGAAAAACACTTGTTGGCCATATCTGTCATTTGCTTCTTTGGTTCACTTTGGGTGAACAAATTGACTGGATTAGCTACCTTTGTGGTGGGGGTTTTTTAAAAGATGTATTCTGACTTTATTGACTGAAGTGATAGGCACTGATCGTCTCCCATTTCCATTTTCTGTCTCTCCTCTGCTCAGTGCTTGCTGTGCCTGGGATTTCACGTCACGTAATCATCAGCTCCTGCAGCCTCCTCCTGTGAACTTGAGGCCCGCGCAGATCATGTCCTTTCCTTTTTCAGTTAGATTGTTAATAGTTTGAGATCCTTCTGACCCCACCCCCAAGTGCTGAGATCAGAGGTCTATTCCTGATTTAAAACAAAAATTTTCCCATAGTGTCTTCATAGATAGTATGTTACCTCTCTTCTTTCATTTTTTTTCTTTATGAGTATATGCCAGGCAAATTCTGTACTTATGAAATACATGTTTAAAACCACCATTTCTCACCTTTCCTAAGAGAGCACTGATGTACCCAGTTCAACTTTTAAAAGCTGAACACAGTGATGTGTATCTAAGGCTAAATGTAAATACAAATAATAGGGTTAACATAAGTCTCAGATTTACTTTATAAGGACATTTTGCCATGTTTCTTGTAGATATCTTTCTTCTGGTTCTCAAAAGGATTTCAGCTTAATTGTTTTTATTGACACAAGTAAAATGTTTAACTTCCTATCTGCTGATTCAGTCGAAGAGCTGTCAGCACTTCCCATAATAGCCAGTGCATACACAGAATAGTACGATATATACTACATGTCCTTTGAAGATTGTGATGTGCACCAATCATTTCTGCTTTATAACCACAGGAGTTTATACATGTCGAAAATAAGTGGTTTGATTTATTTTGTTATTGGTGAAATATAGTATTCTTTAAAAAAAAGGCATCAAAACCTTTTTTAATGCTTGTATGGACATTTGTTCAAGTGTATTTGCACATCTGTATATGTGTATGTGTGTATTTGTTTGTGGATACTCACAAAGGAAGCTATGGGTTCACTAAGTGTCCAGGCCCAACTTCTGCCAGGAGAACCCACCCAGTTTGTACTTTCATTTTTCCTCTTTCCTAAATTCTCAGTCTGCCAAACGTTTCTGTGATTTGGTGGATGACAAGGACTCCCTTGCCCTTTCTTAGTTTCTATGTTGAGTAGCACATTCTGTTTGAGTAGACAGTGCTGGCCAGCTCTTCATTCACTCTTGATTTGTTGGTGTTCTTTCTGTATTCTGGGCATTCTTCTGTCCTGGCTGTGATCACTGAGGTCTCTCTCCATCTGCTTCATGGGGAATTTACTATATATCACTCTTTTAAATGAGTGCACATTAGTACTTTTTAGCTTTATGTATTGTTTATATACAGTGTCCCTGGGATCTCTGATGTTTTTTCCTACAGTATTTAAGCTTGATTTTCTTTGTGATCCCTCTGTTGTTGATCAGTATGGTATAAGGTCTAGAAGGAAAGTTATCTTTATACATTGGTAGGCAGTTGTCTAGGAGTCCTTCATGGTCCCCTAACTGTTAGTGCATGAACCAAGCTTGTAATTTGTGTGCATGTTTGGCTTGCTGCTTGTTCCTTGCTTCAGAGACCTCAGTGGTGACAGGTGAGCACCCTGCACTGAGTTGCATCTCTGGCCCCTAGTTCTCTTTTGTACCATCAGTACTTCTGTGCATAGCTGAATCTACAGTCACAGGTCTAGTGACTGTCCACAGTATGTGTCTTGATCCTTGTTATTCTTCAGATTTTCTGTTCTTGGTACTTTATTCTTCACCAGTTTCCAAAATAAATAGCTGTACATTTCTGCATTTGTTTGATCCCTAAGTTTACAGGTTACAGATTAAGTTCAAGTTTACAGATCCCTAAGTTTACATGTTTGGCTTGCTGCTTGTTCCTTGCTTCAGAGACCTTGACGTTCATTACCCAGGAATGTGCTATATCTACTTGTCTGTTTATCTTCTTCAGTAAATACATATTCTTTGTAGTTGTTGTTAAATGTTTGGAAGATTTTTCCAGTGGGAATCCATTGTGATAAAATAATTTTAGTGAAATGTAGCTCAGTTAAGTTACATGGTCAGCTATCTGCTGTTTTAAACCCTTTTACCTTTTGAAAGTTCAGTGTGAAAATGCAGTTGGCATCTGTTGATCTATGCAGGCTTTGCTGATGCCCTGCCCTGGGGATTGTTCCTTCATGTTGCTCATAGTGTGCCTCCTGCAGGTATGACAGTCGATGGGGTATATAGATCAGATGATGTGGCCATCTAACCCTCTTTCTCATAGTTCTGCCTACTTAGACTTGTTTGGGTCCATTCTTCCTCTGCTTGAACTTAGAGATAGATTGGCACCTCTTCTTAAAGGTGGGTAGGTAGAGAGGTAGCTTGGGCAAGCAGGTGGCCATTGATTTTGCTCCACATTCATCCATCAGTGGAAGATCTGCAGGTCTATAGGGTTTGCCCCACTCACTTCCTTCGGGGTGGCTGCTCCTTCCTTTCCTCAGTAGCCAAAGATACTTAATACTGCTCTACTCAGCTTTTTCTTCAGTCTACAACCATGAAAACTCTTAAAAAGGACAAAAATTTTTGCAATTTCAATCAAATTTCTGATCACACTTTATCTGTGTTTTGCACATGATACTGGGCTAGATTTGAACAGGAACTACCCAAAGCACTTTGTACTATATAGCTGCCACTGCATAGCCTCTACCCTATTGTTTCACAGGACAGTACTTTTCTGGTCTGAATATAGTTCAATGGCAGCCAAAGTTTTGGATTTGTTGACAGAAAAAAAAGAGCTATTCTTGGAATTCAGCTAAGAGAATGGGATTGTTAACATTCCCGGACACATTTTTGGAGGACTTCTGTAACATCTTTCAAGAGGAATGTGTATACCTTTCCTTCCTTTATCTTCTTTGGACTATCTCTGGACCAGTCCCTCTACTCTAGGCAACATGCTGTAAACAGCGTGAACACAATGTCTTTCTTAATTTTTACACTTCGTCTTTTCAATCATTTTTTTCTATTGGCAAAATGCATATGTCCCTTGGTGACAAGTATGCTTTATATTCTGCATTCACTGTTCATTGTAGGTATTGTTTCAAAGAAGGTAAAAATCCTAGTGGGGAATGGTCATCAACACTAGAAAAGCAGTTTGTGCTGAAACTGTTCTTTGAGGATAGTCTGATTATATCTGTGACAGAGTTACCATAGAATTACTATTTCTGGAGGTTTAAAACCTGCCTATATTGTTATTTGAAATCAAGTCCCACTTCTGATTGCTAGAAAATTAATGCATCATCATAAATTTTTGACTCATCCTCAGACTCAATTTATAAATTCTTTTGTCTTTGACAGCTTATTTTGAGCCCGTATACTGCCTTTTAAATTATTTACACTAACTTTTTATGGATTGCTGTAATTCCATAGTATCCTCTTAAGTAGGTTCTCTCTTTCCTCCCCCTTTTTCTCTCTTCCCTGTCTTTTCCAATTAAAAATTACTGTATGGTAACTACACATAATAACAGGTTTCATCATGATATGCTTATAAAATGATACAGTGTACTTGATCAACCCTCCTCCACCATTCTCTTGTCACATTCCCACTAATTTCCTCCTCCCATTTAGTTATCTCCATCTAAAGGCATCTGGGGGGTTGGAATAGAGTTACTTATGGGCAACTTATTGGGTACACAACTGAAAAAAAAGGTCTCTTCCTCCTCCAGCAACTATTAACTACTTAGAGATCTTCAAGGAGGGATGGGGGTTTTGTGAGTCCCTTTTCCACATTACAGATGTCTATGATACTTAGGGCTCTGTTTTTCATATTTTAGACAGGTGCTCTAGTTCACAGTTACAGGGGAACAGGTGGAATTTTTGAAGTTTGCTGGAACGCAGCAGGAGACAAAGTTGGAGCCAGTGCTTCGGACGGTTCAGTAAGTATGCACATGGATCTTTAAAGAGAAGGGCTCATGTTAGCTATACAGTGATATTCTTTACAAAATAATACATTTTGGTTAAGATAGCAACACCGTTCCCAACACCCCTCTCCAGGCTGTGTGCTAAATATGCTCATTACATTTGTATAAGTAAATCTTAGGGGTGACTTTGCCAAAGAAGACTCAAACAAGTAATGAGTGATTTTCAATGTAACCTTCCATTTGTGGAATTAAATGTAATGAAGTATCTCTTGCTAAATGGTATTTTTAAAGCCCTTTCCCCAACTCTCCCCTCTGAAGTGGAGTGTTGGAGGATGAAGAATGGAGGCTGATTTCTGTGGGGAGATATTTAATACTGACCTTCAGGATGTTGTTAGTAGATACTTGGGGGGCCGGGGGAGGTAGTATAGCCTCTCCCGTTGTAAATCAGGGAAAGCAGGAGAGAGGAAAGCAGAGCTGTTTGTTGAGATGACCCCGTAACACCTGTGTTGTGTTCAGACCTGAGTCTGCTCTGTATGTTCCCCATCCCCCTTTTACTGACTTTAAAGACCTAAACCTAAAACTTTGAGCAGCATTTCCTCAGTTACTGTAGCTTGGTAGTGATCACATCACAGCATATTGGCCCGATGTCCTTCATCAGTTAAGGTTTCTTTCCATAATTTGTTACTTTGATTTTATGAATTTGCATCTTAGATTGTAAATTACATTGTATTCTTTATAGAAGTTAAGCTTGCAATGTAAGGTAGATTTCTTGATACTGGCTGACTGTTGTCATCTCTTACAGGTTTGTGTCTTAGACCTTCGGAAATAGCGTTACTAGTTGGAAGCCATGGACCGACTATGAATGTGTACATAGCCACAAGACTATCCCTGACCCATATACTGCTATAGTCCCACTTGAACCATGGCCAGTCCACTACAGCCAAATCTAAGAGAAATATATACATGCAGTATATATGAACACAGCTGTACCCTGAAGATGACAGTCTCATCCCAGCTTGTGAATTCTGCTCACCAAGTGCTGGGATCTAACCTGCTGTGCCCCTAAGTAGCGTTTAGAAGTTTGGATATGAAAACCAGAAGAGAAGGAATATGCGTTATAAGAGCAAACCACACATGTCCCAGTTTTGAATATTAATGACAGCCTTGTTTCCCCCTTTGAATCAGCAGACACATGGATTATATTCTTTTTCCCCTCAGTAGTGCGCAGTTTGTATGTACAGAGAACATGGACTTAACAAAAGCTTGCGGCAGTAGTTGGTTCTTGCTTCCAAGTTTGTTTTGGTTTAGATTATGGATGCATGAAGTAAGGGAGTGAATCATTATCTTGCTTTTTTTTCTCACCTTTTAAACAACAAAAAAATTCTTAAAAATATTTTACTGCATTCTTTGGAAGAGGTAGATGTTTGGTACATCTGATGGCTCCCAGAGCATATAACTCAATAGGTGCATATTATGGAGGGAATTGGAATAATAGGAAACTACATGACTTCCGTCATGTCACTCTCTAAGACACATCAGCAAAGGGTGTTATGTTATCTTTGTTTTGGGTTTCTGGGTTTTTTGTTTTAGTTCTTTGTGTGTGTGTGTGTGTGTGTGAGAGAGAGAGAGAGGGGTGGGGAGGAGAGAGAGCGCTTAAAATAGTTTCTTTTTGGGGACATATTTCTGCCAATTAAAGACTAGAAGGGCACAACTTTTTTTTTTTTTTAATACCATAAAGAAGAGTTTGGTTTTTTTTTTTCTAAATAATAATCTTCTGATGTTTTGTAGCCATAACTAAATTATGGTTAAAAATGTGCACTATTGTGAGAAGGAGCAACATAGTTTGGGGCTTTTATTTTATTATTTTTATTTTTTATTTTACCATTTGTCTGTTTTACTTTGTTTCTTAAGAGATTAAAATATTTCTGGATAAGGATTAGCTTCTCAAAGTGTCCATCATTCTGTATAGAAGCTTAAATATGTAATGTAACCAGATTCCAGTATTAAAAAATCTCTCATGTTAGTTTTCTTTTTACAAAGCAAGGTTACAGCAGCATATAACACTGCCATTACATGGCTAAATGTTTGCTACCTTAGTTTTGAAAACAGTTTTTAAAGGCTTGCTTTGAGCTATGTTTGGGTAGCAGTGATGGGGAAATTAGGAGAGGTGTGGCTGGAGCTATCCCTCTGCCTGCATATACGGCGCCAAAGCTGCACTTAAGCATTGTAGATCTAAGCTGCTGTTTTGTTTCCACTATAATCACTACTATATCATGTTTTTTACTCTTGTTTATATCAAGTATTTTTTTTTTAAAGATATAGGTATCCAATCAGATTCTTTTTTTTTGGTTTTTTTTTGAGACAGGGTTTCTCTGTATAGTTCTGGCTATCCTGGAACTCACTTTGTAGACCAGGCTGTCCTCGAACTCAGAAATCCGCCTGCCTCTGCCTCCCGAGGGCTGGGATTAAAGGTGTGCGCCACCACGGCCGGCTTCAATCAGACTCTTTATGTTCAGCTAAAAGTAAAATATACCTACAAAGGTTCACCAGAGGCTGTGTTTGTGAAGGTGGTTGACAGGATAGTCGATATTAATGGAAGAACCCAGGAGTGTAGGTTCTGAAGAGAAAGAACAGTTGTCAAATTTATATCTTTAAATTTTTAATTAAGAAATTGCTTAGCAAATTTATAACACTATGTGTGTCAGTAGTTATTTTGAGGCCTTTGGCTCCTGAATCCCACCCTGTGTTCTACGAAACTGCTCTAACCCAGCCCCGCAGCTTTGCTGCTCTGTTTTTGCTGCCTTGTTCTTTACAAAGCAGCGTTGATTGACGCCAGTCTTGGCTTCATTAAGGTAGGGTGGCATTTGCTTTTGGTAAAGAGGATGGATACACTTACATTTTACCATACATCGTTATATCTACCCCATTTTGTTAGTGGGGTCTATGATACTGTAATATTAAGAGTTGCATCCAGAGAGGCAGTCGTCTATGGTTTGTGCCAGGTGTTTTCAGGGTTCTATCACATTGAGACATTTAGAACCCATTGCTCTGTGGCTCTGTAGGAATTCTAAAATGCTGAGTGTCTGCCACTTGAGATTTTGCTTTTACTGCAAGAGGGTCACATCTGTTGGCCTCTGTTGTTGTTTAAAAAAATAATAATAAAAATAAAAAAACTGTGCAATAATTTTTAAACGTGCTCCCAAGAATAGACACAAACTTTTTGAGTATGCCTAAGCTGCATTTCCTTCAGCGATGCATTTGTCAATTGCACTGAATCTGAACCTGAAAGTCAGAGGTGATTGTTGATAGTGCTTTTGTATTTTGATATGGACATTTTATTCATTTGCATACAGTCATTGACGTTCTTCCCAGCTGATTCAAAGACAGTCACAAATTCCTGAAACACAGCTGCCAAAATGACAGCTGAATTTTCTGATAATGTCTTGCTTTCTGTTGGGTGTGTGTTTATTGGTTTGTTTTGTTTTGTTTTATTTTTTTTTTTCCTATTTCTTTGGCTATTTTACTTCAGCACACTAGCTGTGATAGATTGTCTGATAGAAGAGAAGTGCAGAGCTTTGCTGTCCCAAAGCCTCGGGTCTTTCCCTCGCAGATGTGGCTGAAGACATCTACCTTTAGGCTGGTTCTCTGTGAGCGTAGGACTGTGTGCTTTGCTGCTGCTCTCACTGTCCCTGTAGCCTGCTGACGTGCCATGATGCTGCTCCACAGACACCACACCATGTCTTCATCCAAGCAGTCAGATGATCACCAGAGACCACACTTGAGTGTGTCAAGTGCTGTCATGGGGCTCTCTACTTTCCTTCTTGTCTTTTTCTGAGAATTGGCTCTGAAAATCCAGAGTCCAGTAGTCTTTCTATGGTGTTCATTTAGATCATTGTTGTATATGTTACTGTAAGGCAGAGAATAGGAGGCTTAAATGAATATCATTGATTAAAGTAGACTGGAGGGAGCAGCTGCCACCCTTGAAAGGCATGAAGGAACCTGTGTACTCCAGGCAGGAGACCCTTGGGGACTTAGATTTATCCCTATTTTCCATGATCAGGTAACATCATTGAGTTTTCAAATGATTTAGGCGTGGTTACTGGAGTAGGTCTTAGAGTGTAACAGATTGTTTTCCTGAGTTATCCTCTAGGTGAGTATGTTTTAGGACTAAACACCTTTTGCAGATACTGAAAGTGCCTCCTTTTGTGGTATACAAAACAAATTATGGTGCAAAACGTAATCAATAGATTGAATCACATGAAGGGTTTTTTGCTTTTTGACATAAAAATGTCAAGAGACAGGCCAAAGATTTGTACTTTTCACTTATAAAGCACTCCTTTTTTTCCTTAAGATTCTTTCTGTCGATCAGATTTAATGAAAGAGTACTATTTTTAAGGAGCTATCTGTTTATGTAGAATGATTTCGTTAAAAGAGTAATGTAAACTATGAATGAGGAGCAGAGGCCGGCTGAGGACTGGGCCTTTTGCTATTTAAAGAAATCACGGATGACCAGGCTTCTGCAAGCACACCTGACAAGTTTTACTAAATGCATAGGAAAACCATCTCAGACAGTGCTGTCTTGCTCTTTTAAAGACCATTTACGTTTTTGTAAGTGCTTTGCACATTTCCACAGAAGCTGGATTCTCAGGAGCTTAGAGCGGTACTTGCACAGTTGCTGCAGAAATCCTGCCTCCGTGGACCAACATCATGGCACAGCAGCAGAAGCCAGCATATGGGGGCTAGCAGCCAGCCTACAGAGACCCAGGGGGCGGTTTTCTGTTTGTTTTTCATTCCCTCCTTTTGTCTGAAACCATCAGGGAGGGATCTGTAATAGCTCTGAAGTGTCACAAATTTAATATCAGTCTTTTAATACACAATCCTAGTTAAATGTAGGAGAGGAAAATAAGGGGGGGGGGCGGTGCTCACGGTGTTTAAATGCATTCGTCTAGAATCCTGCGTCTTTATAAAGCAGGTCTGAGGTGTCCATAGTAGTCTTTATTTCTGCCCTTCTGTGACAGTGTTGAAGCAGGATGAATAAGTATGTAGGCTTCTTCTTCTTTTAAAACCTAGCAAGGTGTTTGGTGTTTTCCTTTGGAATTTCTGGATGAGTTTGAGGAAACATTCTGCATGTTTTATCTGGTGTGCTTTTTCATCTCATTACAAACAGGCAGACATCATTGTGCATCTCTGCCATCCTTAAATACAGAAGTGATTTTCTTTCCTGACTTTGACATTGTTGCTATATATAATGTTTTTATTTGAGTTTTGCAAATCCTTTGGGTCTAATTCTGTGAGCCTACCTTAGCTTTGGGTGATGATGTCTGCAGCCTTTCTTTAGTTCCACAGTTAACCTTAAAGCTGTTGGAGAAGTGTAAACCAGCCCATGACAGTTTTTTGTACCCGCTTAAGAACTTTATTGTTCAGTTTTCATGATGATTGTGTAAGGAAGACTGATGCAGATGTTCATCTCTCCTGGACCATGTCAATGACACTTATGATGTATTTTGGTTCTACATCACAGTGATTTGTCCCCAATGACCCTTTGACCCTTTCCAGGCACATTGTGTGTGTGTGTGTGTGTGTGTGTGTGTGTGTGTATTGTTGTTGCAGTTTTCCCTTTGCATTGTATTGCTTTGACAACTGTAATTTGAATCAGATCTGAAAGAGGTCCAGAATAAAGTATATTTTGATATTATGTTGGCTGTGTACATATATAACCTCTGATATCTCTGGTTTGTATAGACTATGTAGTCAAGTGAAGCGAGGGACGGTGTTTGTTTACAACTTCCTGTTTACATTTCAGTTGCTTTTACTCCCCCACTATTCAGCATAGAATAAATGATTTTGCTCCAAGAGTCTTCCCTACTACAACCTATCTGTCCTAGCTCTTACTATCTCCAGTGAATATAACTGCCATGGGAATCACTGTTTTCATAAACATTGTTTCCGAGATGTATACTTTAAAGAAGCCCATAGATGAAATTAAAGTTTTTGCTATTTTATTACTTCTTGCAGGGGATAAGATTTTTTAAAATGAAGGGATTATTTTCTATATTTGTTAAATACTGATAGCATGTAATCAGCTAGGGATAATGATGACTCCTGAGTGATTTTGAAATACTGATAGTTTATTTAGAGGATTTTACACATGAACTAAGACTTCAGATTTACTGTTAGCTTAGCATCCAGTAGCACAAGGCACACCAAGTATGTGGCTGAGGGCTTTCACCCATGCCAACCAAACATGCTGCAGTGGTTTCCACCCGTAACTGATTTCGGATCTTACTACACACCCAGTAACAGATGAAGAACATCCCAAGGCACATCCAGCCTCAGTTTCCCCCAACTCTTGTAGTTGGTTTCCTTAGTCAAGTTCCTTCTCCGTGCCCACTGCCTTTCTTGGTTTTCCTTCGTAGATGCAGGCAGCTGTAGCCTTGTCCTGCCCTCACTGCAACTGCTAAAGCTAACAACCTTTAGTTTTCAAGGGGTTCATTTTTACTGCATGGCCTAGGTTGTTAATGACATTCTGTTCTTACATTTTTTCCGGAAAGCATTGGGCTGCCAAGAATTGGGAGTCCATATGAGCCTGAAGCTAGGCAGAAGTTTCTTGAGCCACCATTGCAGGGAGGTTATTTTTTATTTCATAGTTCTAATACTTTATCATGAATTAGATTTCTTACCTATTATAATATGTAGCTGATTACAGTTTACTGGTTCATTTGATTTTTTTTTCCTATATATTCACCTGAAAACTACAGTAGAGGAAAAGCCATTATGGACACCTGGTTCTGCGGTGCTTTTCTCTGCTGTACCAAGGCTCTGTCAACAGTGAAAATGTTAACTCTATGCTACCTTTCCCCGCATGCTTCTTTAAATGTCATCTACCAATGCTTAATTGTCCTAACTTGTAATATTTTTGTATTAAATTTTTTAGGAGTTCCTTGTAATTTCTTTATAATTTAAAATATATTAAACACAAAGTGTTTAGTAAAAGTACAGATGACAATTACTAATGTTTCTTGGTTGTTGGGTTTGTATGATCAGGTGGGAAGGAAAACTCACTTTTAAGAGCTGAGACCAGTGGGATGGGTTCACCACTGAGAAAAAATACAACTATTTTATTTAAAATAATGAACCGGTACCCTGTCAGAATAGGCTGCCCTGTTCTGCTGGCCAGGAAAAGCATGGATTGAGTTTCACTGCTGTGGGGAAACCAGGCTCCTGCAAACCTGAGAGCCAGACACCAGCTCCAAAGTCTCCCATAATTCAGGAGAGTAAAACACAGCGCACTGCCAGAAGCTTGTCTTTGCATCACCCATGTCACAGATACTTTTATCATGTGAGGAGACTTGCAGGAGAGGAGGGCCAGACAGGTACTTAACGTTTGATAGCAGCAATACAGAAGACCACAGAGTTACCAGAGCAAATCTAGCTTGCATGAGCATGACCATGGGCAGAGTGGCTGGACCCCTGCAATCCTAGCACTTGGGAAGGTTAGTCAGGAAGTTCAGTTCAAGTCCAGTCCGAGGCCAGCCTAGGCTACATGAGATCCTGTCCCCCTCCCCCATCCCTAAATAAGAAAAATGAACCTGTATGGTCTTAGTCTTAATATTTCAGGCTGAGTTGGCTGGCAGATTTTAATGTGCATAAGCATAGACGTGGGACATATACTGAAGTCAAGTCATTTAGATAAGAGAATTAACAGGTAAGTTAATCTTAAAAAAAATAAAGTATACCTGAAATTAGCATTAGGATTCTTTGAAACATGGAATGGCTGGCTCGCCTGTGAGCAGCTAGGGTGTAGTATGATCTCAGTGAGTGTGCTTGCCTTCCTGAGCTTTTTGGTGCAAGGCTGGCAGCGGGCTGAGGCTGTCTTTGGCATTGGGTTGATTTTAGACCATGCATACGAAAGAAATTAAAACAAAATATAATAACAGATCTGACCCTAAGCTTTAACTAGTTCCTCAGACCCACTGTTAGCAGTTCCATGTGTTCTTCAAAACAGTTCTAACCTGGCCTTTAGCTGAGATCTCTAGGGACTTTGGTATCCTTTCTCCAGCATATTCTGCCTGTCTGTTTGGCTCCATCTTCATGACTGATGTGCCTTCTCATCTATAAAATGGTGCTAGAAGTAGGTACTTCATAGATTGGCCATGAAGATTAACATTGTAATCTGTCTGAAACCCTTAGAGAACAATACTTGGTCATGTCAGACACACTGGTTTTAAGTAATTTTATTTTGTATTTGAGTAGAAGGGCTACCACATGCGTATGGAGGTCAAATGACAGATTTTTGAAGTTCATTTTTCTCCAACTTCGTTTGTATTGTTTTTGAGATTGTGTATTGGGTTCTCTAGAGTCTCTCCCTTTCCCTCCCTCCCTCCCTCTCCAGACACACACACACACACAGAGAGAGAGAGAGAGAGAGAGAGAATGAGAGAATGAGAGAGAATTGGAATGACTTACAGGCTATAGTCCAACTAATCCAACAAGGCCATCTGTGAATAGAAAGCCCAAGATCTCGTAGTTGCTCAGGCCCACAAGGCTGGGTAGCTCAGCTGGTCTTATATGTATGCAGGAATCCTGAAGAAGTAGGGTCTAATGCCAGTGAAGGAATGGATATGCTACAAAGGCAAGCAGTCAAAGAATGAACCTTCCTTCCTTTGTCCTTATATAGGCCCCCAGCAGGTGTGGCCCAGATTAAAGGTGTGTCTTACTGTTTCGAGATCCAAATCACAAGTGTGCCCTTCATTCCTGGATTATAGTTCATTGTACATATGGTCAGGTTGACAACCCACTGTAGCCATCCCAGATGGGGTCCCCATTGCTCCTGTCACAGTGTTTGCATAATACTTCATACTTATCTGGGCCTTGAGCTTCCAATTCTCTTGTCTGCATTCAGTCTCCTCCTAGGATGGCTGGGAATACAGATGCAGCCACTGCATTCAGCTTTTTATGTGGATACTGGCATGTAGAGCAAAGGATTTTTACATGCTGAGCCATCTCTCAAGTCTATATCCTAAAACTTTGACTTTCCCTAGCCACATTGTTTTTTACATCAGAGTCCAGCTACTCCATAGACACTCCTTTATTGACTTATTATAGATTGATACACATAAAACACATGAGTAGAACAGATACATCAGTCTGCCCGTGGTGCACAGTGTGTCTTGGAGTCAGTTCAAAGTGCATGAAGATGAGTTGTTGAACTTCCA
Source organism: Mus musculus (assembly GCF_000001635.26). Classification (NCBI taxonomy): domain Eukaryota; kingdom Metazoa; phylum Chordata; class Mammalia; order Rodentia; family Muridae; genus Mus; species Mus musculus. The sequence goes on from NC_000069.6 coordinate 22,218,814, forward strand.
TTTCAAGAGGGAACCATTTAGGAGTTTGTAGACAGGAGTCTGTTTTCATTTTCTCCAAGCAGATACAGAAGAGCAAGAGTGCAAAATGATGGTCCAAAGACTCAGCCTTTTATTAAAAAGGCATATAATCATTGAAGATTGAGAAGACAATCAAGATTTTATTAAACATGGTTTTGTTGTGGGTGTCCTTTGCATGTACGTGTGTAAAATCAAAGTTCCATGGAGTGTCCTTCTTTTGAGACGGAATCTTACTACAAAGTCCAAGTTGGGCTCAGTATTGGAATTCTCCTTCCATTTTCTGAAGTAGGTACTTCATAGATTGGCCATATGGACTTATGTCACCACTCTGGGCACCTTTTCCAAGTCTTTTGGATGAGAGGCTCCTGGTCCATGGACTATCTTAGTATTGAGTTGTTTACTGTGAAACTGTTGTAGTTTTAAAATGCATGTCCCAAGGTGTGGCACTATTTGGAGGTGTGCCCTTGTTAGAGGAAGTGTGTCACTGGTGGCTCTGGCTTTAAGATCCTCTTCCTAACCACGTGGGAGCAAGTCTTACTGACCTTCAGATGAAGATGTAGAATTCTCAGCTTCTTCATCATGCCTGCCTGGATGTTGATGCTGCCATGTTTCCTGCCTTGATAATGGACTGAACTTCTCTGCACCTGTAATCCATTCCCAATTGAATGTTGTCCTTATGAGTTGCCTTGGTCATGGTGTCTCTTCACAGCAGTAAAGCCCTAACTAAGACATCATTTAAAAACCAATTTTAATATATTTCCTCCTCCCCAATTCATGTTCTTCCTTTCTTCACCAGGTATTTGTTGAACAACATTTTCTCCTAACCCCAGAAATGCAATAATGAGCCAGTCAAAAACACATGGTTATTGTGAAGTGTGACTTCAAGGGTAGATAGTTTGCATTGTCCTATAAGAGGAATGAATTAAAGCTATCTAAAATTCCTGTTAATTCAAACTGAGCCAACTGGTGTTAGATTCAGATAATGCATTCTGGTCTGAGGTGCTGTGTATAAGGAAATAATCCCTGAGGCTGAGGATTTGAGTCTGGGCTGTAGAGTGGCATGGGTATGTCCTGATACAATATGTTGTTACTTTTTTGTTGCTCTGAAGAGTCAAGAAATTTATAAAAGAGACCATTTAATCGGGGCTTTTGTTTTCAGAGTGTGAATCCATGATCATGGCTGGGAACCTGGCGGCAGGCATGGCACTAGAACAGAAGCCAAGAGCTTATGTTTGATCTACAAACAGAGGGCAGAGAGAGAAAAACCAGCTGAAATTATGTGGACTTTTGCAACCTCAAAGCCCACCGCCAGTGGCACACTTCCTCCTATGAGGCCATACCTCCTAATCCTTCTCAAATAGTTGTACCAACTGGGTGCTAAGTATTTAAACATGTAAGCTTATGGGGGCCATTTGCACTCAAACCACCAGACACCAAATATTCCTTTGGCTCGAAATACACTTGCACTTTTCAGGTTCTGTATTAAATATAAGTACACTTTAGCTGTCTTCAGACACAACAGAAGAATGCATTGGATCCTATTACAGATGGTTGTGAGCCACCAGGTGGTTGTGCCATATCTGACATGGCTGTGTAAGTGGAGGTGTGACACAGTTCCTGGCTGTGCAGGATCACCAGGCCATTGATCTCCATAATACCCATGTGTGCTGATGGCTGCTCTTGACCTGAAACTGATCTGCTGTCTCTTCTATTTTACTTTCAATCTTTCTTTCTGGGGAATGTACTTCCCGCACTACTCAGAGCTAATCACTCCATAATAAATGAAGCAGATGCAGTACTTAAGAATGAAGAATTAAAAAAAAAAAATGGGAATGGGTGGGTAGGGAAGTGGGGGGGGGGAGGGTATGGGGGACTTTTGGGATAGCATTGGAAATGTAATTGAGGAAAATATGTAATAAAAAAGATTTTAAAAAGAAAAAAAAAAGAATGAAGAATGGAAGCCAGGCGCACGCCTTTAATCCCAGCACTTGGGAGGCAGAGGCAGGTGAATTTCTGAGTTCAAGGCCAGCCTGGTCTACAGAGTGAGTTCCAGGACAACCAGGGCTATACAGAGAAACACTGTCTCAAAAAAGCAAAAAGAAAGAAAGAAAGAAAGAAAGAATGAAAAAGAAAGAAAGAAAGAAAGAAGAAAGAAAGAAAGAAAGAAAGAAAGGAAGGAAGGAAGGAAGGAAGGAAGGAAGGAAGAGAAAGAGAGAAAGAAAGAAAAATGGAGGTGGTCATGGGGCTGTGGAGGGTGAGGAACAGGCCTTCCACTTGGCCTTTCTGTGCCATGAGAAAGGATCTAGACAATATAACCACAAGGGCCATAAAAGCCTACATGATCCTTTGTAGAACTGTAAATTGCCACACTTGGCCTTGAATTTAGAAGAAATAGGAGACAAGAGGAAGGAAGAGAATGAGAAGGAAGAAGGAAGACAAAGGAAGAGTAATGAAAATCATCAGCAACAGAGAATACCTGTGCTGAATGACAGCTTGCATCTACTCCTGACTTGGCTTCATTGAAATAGTACCACTCCCAGTCCTGCCTTACTTCAGGTCCACCCTCACGCTGTGACTGGACTTTGACTTTGATGTGGTTGCTGGGAATTGAACTCAGGATCTCCGGAAGAACAGTCAGTGCTCTTAACTGCTGAGCCATCGCTCCAACCCCTCTCCCTGCTGCCTTAACTATAAAAGGTGAGGAATTGAGCATTTGTCTTAGTTCTCACTAGGAAAGGAGAGCCCAATGGAACAGTTACTCCTGAGAACAAGAATTTGGAGGTTTTGGAATCCTGTGCCAATCAGTATTATGTTCTTCAAGCTACTAGGTTTCCAAAAAAAAAAAAAAAAAAAAAAAAAAAAAAAAAAAAAAAAAAAAGAAAGAAAGAAAGAAAAAGCTATGTTTCAGAGCATTTCAGTTGCCTTGACACCTTTGTACTCAGTTCAGCTCTCAAGAGACCACTTTGGAATTAGCTACTTGGCAGTGCTATACTAATACCAGATAACCGAAATCATCATGATTTTGCTTTGATGACATATTTCCCAAATAAACTATGCATAGGACGATTTGTAAAAATACAAATCCATATCAAAAAATGGAAATGTCCCTATCCATTTCTATCCTACATTCTTAAAGAGTTTTGACAAATCTTAAAACCACTGTGACATCGTTGCTGATAGAGGTACTAGGAAAAAGGAAAAGGTTCCTCCAAAAGGAAACTTGTCACAGTTTGATGAGAACAACCAGTAGATAAACAGCAAAAATGCTTTAAAGGGTTGTCATAGAAGGCAAGCTCACATCAATTTAACTGGATAGTCCAGTCAACATACTCTGTTTCTGCACAAGTCTTGTTCTGTTACATGGGAGTGACTACTGCATCTGGTTGGTAAGGCTTATGTGTAGGGTTAATTGGGATCCTGTGTCTACTCTACCACAGGGCAAGGCGGCTTGGGGAGACAGAATGTGGGAGTTTTGACTGCGTTTACCCCACACTGTCGCTGGGCAGGGGTTGGGCTATGGGGAAGCTTTGGGAAGCTCCAGGGGTAGGGGAATCTGAGGTCCTAGGGCAGCTGAACCTCAGCTGGCTCTGGGGTTCCCGGGCCTGCAGGGAGTCCGGGGGCCCAGGCGCCGCTGGATGCTGAGGAAGAGCTGAGAACAGAGTTGGGGCCCGAGGGCTGGATCTAGCCTGGGGCGGAGTGAGGGGGGCGGGGCGGAGGGGGTTCTGGCTGGATTTCACTCGGATGAGTCCTTGTCTGAAGGCTGGTTTGGGCTTGATGGCAGCTGTGGCTGGGAGCGCAGAGAGGCCTTCTACGGGAGATTAGATGACAGCTCCTTAGGCAAAAGCTTTCTCCATTGCTCCCCATGGTGGGTCCCGATAAAAAGAGACAGCCAATGGTTTTAAGGCATTTGTTGTCATGGCAGAAAGTGGATGAGTAAAACCATACCCCACTTTCTCAGGGTGGGCCTGAGGTTAAATACCTTTTGCAGGGACGAGTGTCTGGGAAGGAGACTGTATTGGTTAAGTCCTCCAGGCCTCCAGTTACCTCATTAAAATCGAGATCTGTCTTGAGGCTGCTTGACCACAGGTCATGTCCTCTACCTGTGGAGGGGTTTGGGGCATTGCCCTTATATGACTGAAGGCCACAAACCTGTGGAGGGCTACAGCCTCGTGCCAGGAGCCTAGTGTCTGGGAACCAGGTGAAATGCCTGCTGTCCCTTTAGGGTTTCCAGCCTTAGCGCAACCAGGAACCAGGCTGCCTTTCACGGTTCTCCACTTAAGTGTATTTTAAAGTACAGTGCTCAGTGTATAGGAAGCCTGAGAAGTGTAATCGTTTTCTTCCCTTGGCCATGTTGGTGGACAATGCTAGGCTGCCGCTGACACATGAGAATCCCCTTTTGTTGAGAGTGAAGTTGTGCTTTGTGTTTATAATTGCAACTAATGGTGTTTTCTTGCACATGCTGTGAGTTCAATACCCATTTGCAAACTATCCTGTGGATTTTATGTTTATTTCAGGATGGTAAATTTCAGGATGTTCCATGCCCAATCGTCTATCTGAGTTTTGTGTTATCAGTTGATACTGTATATTATATTTAATCACATTTTCTTCTCTTAGGATTCAGTTATGAGTGTAAGTGGAGGAGTCCCGGTGTGAGACACGCTGTTCCTTCTTAGACTCACTTCAGTGCAACAGATGTGGAGTGAGAAACAGTGTCATCTCACACTTGCTCTAGAGGTGTGCTGAGCTCATTACATCTACAGAATCTCTGCAGGTGGCTCAGCACAACCTCCTGCTCGTCTTAGGTCCATGTTGATGCATGAGGTCGATGTGCCTCATACTCTCTAGACTCCAGAAGATTCCATGACAGTGAAATTGGTAATTTTTTTTAGGATAAATGATCACTTCCAAATCTTTTCCAGACCATAGTAAATCCTACCTGGTCCTGATTCACATTTCCTTTTCCCTAAAAGTAATGATAAAAATAAAGCTTATAATTGAGTCCCTTTTCATGATCCTTACCACGGGCCTAGCTGCAGTGAGTCACCTTTAGTATGAGCACTGCTTGGCTACACCACATGTAAGATTTCTATTTTTTCTCCAGTATTGCTCTGCAGTGAAGACTCTAAGACAGAAGTGGGTATCAGGAGTGTAGTAGTATTATGATAGGCCTGACCATGCTTTTGTTTGGAGGAATGTAGACTTTGAATTTGGACAGCCATGGAATGATGTAAGTGGGGCGTAATGTGCCATCTTTGTAGAATTATGGAAGATATTGGTGCTGAGGGTGATTTGAACTCTGGAGGTCATTTTTAGGATGTTTTGGTGAGGAATTATGCTGCTTTTTGCCCTTGTTTGAAGAATCTGCTTTAGTCTAATGTAAAGAGATCTATGTTAATAGCATTGACAAAGGAAGTCTCAAAAAAGCCTAGCATAGACTTTTCCTCTGATTTACTCTCATGAAGAGACACTCTGACCAAGGCAACTCTTATAAAAGCAAACAGTTAATTGGGGCTGGCTTACAGATTCAGAGCTTTAGTCCACTATCATAGCAGGAATCATGGCAGCCTGCAGGCCAACATGGTGCTGGAGAAGGAGCTAAGAGTTCTGCATCTTGATTCAAAGGCAACCAGGAGAGGCTGGCATCCTCCAGCAGGTAGGAGGACGCCCTCTTCTGCAATGCATGGAGCCTGAGCACAGGAGGAGACCTCTAAACGCCACCTTCTTAGTGACACACTTCTTACAAACTAGGCCATACCTCCTGACAGTACCACTCCCTGTGGGCCAAGCATATTCAAACCACCACAAGGTGCCTCCTTTTTCTTGCATTGGCTATTTGGAGAATTGTTGCTCACTCTTAAGAGTGAGAAATACTTGAGACCAAGTCACTAAAATGCAAAGATCATTGCACTTCTCTCTTCATGGCTGGAGCTTAGCTCTGCTTCTGGAAAATATGTGATTGGCTGATTGATGGCAGAGAGAGAGAGAGAGAGAGAGAGAGAGAGAGAGAGAGAGAGAGGCTTTCCATTTGTTCTTTCACTCAGTTTTTAAAAGGAATCCAGCCATGCCATGTTAGTTGGCACTTCAGTTCATCACAGCTTGGCTAATGGCTAACTAGCCATTTGTCTTCTATTGGCATATTGCATTTTCCCTATATTTAGAATTTTTAAATAAACCTGGTATCATGCACAGTTTTGTCTTTTTTTTGGAAAATTTAAAGGTCACTTGGGTCCATTCACAAGACTGGGAGTGGTATAAAAAAGAGAAAGCTTTATAAGAAACAGAAAAATTGACTAGCAAGGTATCCATACCATCTAATTTAATTCTTATCAAATCTAAAGGAGAGCAAATATATCACTCTACATGTTCATCAGCATTTATAAGTTCTAAAAGCTTTTTCTTATATAGAAGCTAGGTGAGTGGTGCTACCTCAGAGTGGCTTTAAATTACCTTTCTTTAATGATGCAGAGTACCTGTCAATGCTGGCTTTGTATTTTACATGGCAGAGGGTCTATATTCATATATAGATCACACACACACACACACACACACACACACACACACACACACACACACACCTTTTTACTTCTCTAACTTGAGACTTCTAATATAGTATGGAATAGGAGTGGTCTGAGCTGAGTACGTTTGATGTCCATAAACATTTTTCCAGGTGCTTTTTATGTAGTTGAAAATCCCTGTTCTCTTTCTGGTTGGTTGAAAATTCTGTTTTGAATAAATATTGAATTTCTCTGTTCATTCAGATACTGTTTGGCATCTGCAGTCTTGATGTCTTTAACTATGTAGATTGGGTTTTATAAGGTGAACCAACCTTGCAGACCTAGAAGAGTTTTTTGGGTTACTTCACCTTTTTCCATGTTATAATGTCTGTTCTCTAATTTTTAAAAAGAGAACACAATTTTCTTGTGTGTTTGTTGTGATGCCTTGTTTTGTTTACTGTCTTGGTATTAAGGGAAGTCTAGGTGTGGGACCTAAGACCTCATACTTAGGAAGTAATCCAAGGAAGACGCTGAGTGTGAGCCCTGCCAGGGCCACACAGCAAGGCCCTGTCTCAAAAACAAAGAACAGGGCACAGAGAGATGGCTCAGAGGTTAAAAGCACTGTCTGCTCTTCCAGAGGTCCTGAGTTCAATTCCCAGCCACCACATGGTGGCTCACAACCATCTGTAATGGGATTGGATACCCTCTTCTGGTGTGTCTGAAGACAGTGAAAGTGTACTCATATACATAAAGTAAATAAATAAATCTTAAAAATAAAAACCAAAAACCAGAAACAAGCAAAAAGATGGGACTGGAAATATGTCTGGGAAGTGTTCCTTTTCTTCTGTCTTCTGGAAAATTTGTGTATTGGGTGTAGTCTGTTTCTAGAAAATCCAGCGGCATGGTGCAGTTTTGCTCCTCTTCTGTTGAAACCCTTGTAAATATATGTATGGTATGGTTTACCCAGCATTCTTGTTTGTCTTTGGAAAGAATTTTATAGGCTGGGGAAATCTATTTATTTATTTATTTATTTATTTATTCACTTTACGTCCTGACCACAGGTGCACCTCCCTTCTCTCCTCCAAATCCTACCTCACAAGTCCCTCCCCTAATTACCCCCTCCTCTCCGCAGAGAAGGGAAAACCTCCATTCCCACTGAGGCCAGAGAAGGCAGCTTAGCTAGGGGAAGGGGATCCAAAGGCAGGCAACAGAGTCAGAGACAGTCCCTACTCCAGTTGTTAGGGGATCGAGTTGTGAAGACCAAGTTACATACCTGCTACAAATGTATGGGGGGGGGGGGCTAGGTCTATCCCAAGCATGCTTTTTGTTGGTGTTTCAGTCTCTGTGAGCCCCCACAGGCCCAGCTTAGTTGACACTAGGTTTTCTTGTGATGTCCTTGATCCCTCTAGCTCCTTCAATTCTATCCCCTACTTTTCCACAACACTCTCACTGCTCCCCCTAATGTTTGTCTGTGGGTCTCTACATCTGTTTCCATCAGCTGCTGGATGAAGCCTCTCAGATGACAATTATGCTAGCTCCTGTCTGCAAGTAGAGGAGCGGATCACTGATAGTGTCAGAGATTGTTTCTCATCCATAAGATGGGTCTCAAGTTGGGCCAGTCATTGGATGTCCATTCCATAAGTCTTTGCTCCATCTTTACAAAAACTGAAGTGACAGAACATGCTGGTGAGGAAGTAGAGCAAGGGGAACACTTCTCTGTTGCTTGTGGGAGTGCCAACATTTGGCTGTTTCTCAGAAAATTGGGAATAGCTCTATCTCAAGACCCAGCTATACGGTTTCTAGGTATATACACAAACGATGCCCCCCCCCCCCCCCGCCCCAGCCCCATACCACAAGGACTCTCTCTCTCAACTATGTTCATAGCAGCTTTATTTGTGATAGTCATAAACTGGAAACAATCTAGATGTTGCTCAGCTGAAAAATGGATAAAGAAAATGTGGTACATTTATACAATAGAATTCTACTCAGCTAATAAAAACAAAGACATCATGAAATTATCCGGCAATATCATCCTGAGTGAGGTAACCTAGACCTCAAAAGACATGCATGCTATGTATTCACTTATAAGTGGACATTACCCATAAAGTACAGGATATCCATGCTTCAATTCATAGATCGAAAGAAGCTAAGTAGTAAGGAGGGCCCCATACAGAGGGGAAATAAAATAGGCATCTGAAGTGGATGGAGGGAGGGAACTGGGTGGGAAAGATGTGGAAGAATGTAATAGAGATGAGGTTGAGGGGAGAGGGATGGGATAAAGAAGTGAAATCCTCAGGGGTAGAGGTGGGCAACTCTTAGGACTAGCCACACACTGGGGATGGGGGGGGGGTCCCAGGAGTCTATGGGCGTGACCCTAGGTGAGACTTCCTAGCAGCTGGGCATATGGAGACTGAAGTGGCCACCTCCTATAGGGAAACAGGACTTCCAGTGGAGTGATAAGGACACCAGCCTACCCACAAAACTTTCTGCCCAAAATGTGTCCTGCTCACAACATTTTTTTAAAATTGTATTATTACTATTTCACTGTTTTTAAGAAAGGAAAAGACAAACAGCAATTAATACTAATGTGCATTTAAAACTAGATTTAATTCCTTTTGACAGAACACATTTTGTTGTTTTTAATTAGCAAGTTCAAGATTGCAGTATACTTTTTTTTTGTTTTTTTTGTTTTTTTTTAAATTTAATGTACTTCATCTGTCCACTCTGCTATGGCAGAGGCAGTACTTTTAGGGAGGCTTTTGGATAGTGCTTATATACATATTAATGAAACCATACAACTTTCCTATTTTAACCTTGCTGCCATCTCTGCTGACTATGGGCCTTGATAATTACCACGGTGAAGCCTATATGTAGTGGAAACAAATCGTATGGATGACAAACATGTTTCTTATCAAAAGCCAGGAGGGTGGGTCTGACTTCAGATGGGGAGAAAGTAAGGGTGTGAACATAGTATGTGGACAGGCTCCAAATTATAGCTGGCTCAGAAGAAACTGGTGAAACAAAACTGAGGGAAGATGCAGCATTAGGATGCAGGGGTGCAAAAGCAAGGCCGGTGAACAGACAAGCTTCTGCAGCAGTGCACAGGAAATCCAGGCCCCAGGGAGGTGGCAGGACAAAGTGACAAGTCAATGTGGGGGAGAAGCTGATGGACAGGAGTGGCCGTGGCCAGTCATCGATTCTCTGTACCTGTTGGGTCCTGGAGGTCTGTATCTGTCATTTTAATTAAAAATGAAGATTTTTTACCATTAGTGGTGGTGCACCCCTTTAAATCCATCACTCTGAAAGCCCAGGCAGGCAGATCCCCAAGTTAAAGACCAGCCTGTTCTGCAGAGAGAATTTCAGGATAGCTCGGGCTACACAGGAAAACCCTGTTTTGAATCCCACCACCCTACTCCAAAACACTACTGCTCCACATAGTGTATTTAACTGGAACCAACATGTCAGAATCCATGTTCCCTGTCACCACAGGCACCAGTGAGCTGAGACAAAAATGGACACTTTAGGATGCAATGTGTTTGGGGGCTGGATTGGCACAACATGCTGAGCACGGGTCAGAAGACAACTTGTGGAAATCAGTTCTTTCCTGCTTTAGGATTCAGGGCTGAAATCCAGGTTGGACAGTGTTGGGTTCAGGAATTGACACAAACCATATGAACACTGATCCCAGTTAAGCAAGAAAAGAAATTGAACACACAGGGACATAGCTTAGAATTATCTAATACTGGTGAGACCAGGGACATAGCTCAGAATCATTTGAACTATGTATGACACCTTTTTTTTCTGTCATCTTATAAAGGAAAACACCCTCCTAACCCCCCACCCCCCACATCCCACACATAACCCACAATGAGCTCACATGCAGGTACTGGAAGTGCCACTCAATGGTCAGCTCTTAATCAAGATATTTTATACATAAAAGTTCATATTGACATAAAGCTTTGTAGAATTTCTTAAGATTAGCAAACCTCATACAGATCATACAGAACAAAATAGGATGTGTTGTGATAGGATTTTCCCTGTCCAAGCAGGAGGCCTGTGATTGGACAGGGGAAAAGGGGGTGCAGCTAATAGTTGCAGAGACAGAGAGTGTCTCAGGGAAGAAAAAAAAAGGCTAAGATGGAGGTGGATGGACAGGAAAAGCCACCTGAACCAGCATGGCTTTAAATAGCCACAGGTAGTTATGATATCATAAAGGTTGGAATAATTGGGATAATTTGTCTAATTTAGGTGGGCAGCTATATCATTGTCAATTGATGCTAAAATTGTTGTACTGGCATCTTGTGAATTGAGAATTTATTGATATATAAATCTGTTTGATTAATTATAAGCTTCTAGAGTTTGTTTCTACCAGGTTGCTGAGTGGTAGACGGTCGTCGCGTGGGGCTGGCATGGCAGCAAAGGAACTCGGGAGCTCCAGCCCCACCAGTGAGTTGGCAGGCAGAGAATAGCCTGGTGGGACCATGTTGGGGCAGAAAGTAGCTGGATGGAGCAAGGGAACTTGGTGGTTCTACTTGGTTACTGGAATGTGGGACTGCTGACTGCAGGGGTTTATGGCTGAGAAGGAACTAGTGGCTCTATGGACAAGTGAACCAGAGCTGGGAACACAGTGATCGGGTCCCTGCCGGGACTAGCTAGAGACAGAGCTGGCGAGACCACACTGGGCCGGGGCACAGAGTTACTGGCACAAGCACTTTTAATATTTCCTGCAACAGTATGTGATCAACATGTCCTTGATCTGAGCCAAGTCACTTCTCAGTGTCAACGACTGGCAGGCATGTTAGAATACCAATATGAAATAGCTGACGGACGTGGAACAAAATGGCAACAGCTATTTAAGGTGGGGGTGTCAGACCATAACAGGCAGCACACACCTGAGCCATCTCTCTCCTATCCAGGAATTGAGTCAAACCAGCCAAAATAAGATAAAATTATCAAGAAGGCATCACGTAAAAATCCCATCTATGTCCTCTGTCTGTTTGGAGTCCTCTTAAAAATGCCTTCTTACAACATGGTGACATCCATAAGCTTGAGCACTCCCAGAAAAATCAAAAAGCTATAGCTTAAAAATTGTCCTCATTGACAAATTTCTACACACTCTACTGTCGCTATTGGCTATGAGATTTCCTAATAACTAACACTGTAGACAAGTAAGTAGAATTTATCCAATCACATCCCTGTTTTTCATTCCCTTTGCTTCTGAATATCTCTAGCACCAGTTTCTCCCCTTAGTCCTAAGAGTGAGCTGGGATTATTGCCTATTCTATTTACCAAGATCAGCTTGATAGCGACTAGGGAGGAATTACAGACCTCAAACCACTCAGATCATAAAAGGAAAGCATTTGTACCTGGAAGTTTCTATATCACTTTTTTTTGTTGTGTCCACGGATAAAATACACTGAAAGAAATGACTTAAGAAAGGGAGGGCTTATCTTGGCTCAAAGGAGAGGATGGTGGCAGCTGGAGCATCAGGCAGCTGCTCACACTGCACTGTGGTCAGGAAGCTTGGAGACACAATGTCTGGTGCTCAGCTCACTGTCTCCTTTTCACTCTGCCCAAGACACCAGCCCATGAATGGGGGCTGGGGAGACCCACATTTAGGGTGTGTCAGCCCTTGTCACGAACCTTTCCACAAACACCCTCACGGTATGCTCAGTCAGAGGTTTGACTCTGAGGTGACTCTGGCTCCTGTAAGGTTGACAGTATTAATATTGCAATGTCTGCGTTTGCAGCTCTGGTCATGAAGGACTTTAGAGAGAGACTCCAAGGAGCAGGTTTTCAAAGAGTGACCATGACCCTGAAGACTTCCTGTCAACTTGAATCTTCCTTAGATTTTAGGATGGCATATTTCTGAATGTCACTAGGCTCCCTGTGCATCCTCTCCCTGTGTTTAATTTACCATTGTAACATTGTGCTCCTGATTTTTGACTCTTTGCCTGAATTTCCTTTTTGTTTTCTTCATTATTCATTTGGTAACAAGTATTTGAAGAGGTTTAGTTTCTTAGGTAATAAAAGAACACCCCTCCCCCTTCTGTTTTTCTTTCTGTATGTTTCTGAATTGTGTTAAATCTCTTTGGATGGCATAATTTTCATGCTCATGTGCAAATATACATTATCCAATAATAAAAGTGGTGAGTGTCCTTGAAGCAAAAGCTCTGATAATTGCATGATCTTTAAGTTAATTAATGAGCCAAAGGCTGCTAAATGCTAGCATTTGGATAGATCTGTGCAGCTTTCTCCTTTAATGAGTTCATTGCAATCCATCCCAAACCGCCTTGGAAAACAGAGGCTGCATTTAATCATATTCAATCAGACCTAACATTGACATTAGGAACACAAGACACTGCTGAGTGTGAAATTGCCGTGGCATGTTAATTGTTAAACAGATTTCTGTCGCTGCTTCTAGCTGAATGGTGATTTGGTGAGGAAGTAAGTAATGTGTATACAGTTGACTTTTTGTTCAATATTTAGTAATCCTATGGTGTCCTGACTCCAACCACTCTCATATGAATTGATAATTGTCTCAGCACTTCAGACAGTCAACTACCTGCGGGAGGAAAACTTCTGATGTCTCCTACCTTATAGTCTGTGAGTTTTTTGCTTTCTTAAAATGACATAGAAACATATCTGAAGACTGTGTTTGGAAACATTATTTTGACATTGATTTATAGCATAAAGCCTTTTATTTTTTGAGATAGGACTTTACACTGTAGCCCGGACTGGCCTTGAACTTGTGGTAATCTGTCTGCTTCAGCCTCTCATGAAAAAGTTTTAATGAAAACAAAAAAGTGATGATCTAGAAGAACTTTCCCCCAGTTTGTCTTTGGTTTGCTGGCCAGCTGCACTCTGAAGGTAACCACCATCCTGTCTTTCATAATACTGTGTCTTACCTGTTTCTTCCCTTCAGTAAATGGGATCGTTTAAAACAAGACATCTATTTTGTTGTCTAGATTTTTCTCTTGACATTATGTTTGTGAAATTTATTTAGATTATTGTATATCATAGACCATTTGTTTATTATTATTTTGTAATCTTCCATTGACTGAATAGCTCACCCACTTTGAGGTGGAAAGACAGCTGGTTAGTTTCTAGTTTCAGACTAGTATGAGGTATGCTACTCTGAATGTTCTAGCACAGACTATGTTTTTATTTATGTTAAACTGTCATTAACTGTGGGTACATGCCATCTATTCACTTCAAGTGTTCAGTTGAATAAAGTAAAACAAATAAGCAGAAGCCACTGGCTTGTGGCTGCCTTTGCCCTTAATGGTTATATAGGAAATTGCAATTTGACCTAGCAGGCATGTGTGTGTGTGTGTGTGTGTGTGTGTGTGTGTGTGTGCAACAAATAGCTGTGTTTTATAAACAGCCAGGCTTCAGTCAATCCGAGGCAGCCAGTGGATTAGAATAGTATAGAAAATATGAGCTCATACTGCACCTAAATAAGGCAAATTTTTCCTTTTGGTCAGCATCTTAGTTACTTCACTACTATGTTAAAATACCTTGACAAATACAACTTTAGGGAGGAGGGACTTATTTTAGCTTACAGTTCCGTCATGGTGGAAAAGATATGGCCACAGTCAGGGAAGACATAATGTTAGGCACAGGAAGCTGGCAGGTCAGGTTGGGCCCACACTTAGAGGCAAAGAGCACAGAAGAATTAGAGCTGTGTTATAAAGCATCAGGTTCGTACCCAAAAAACCCCTTTCTCTAGTGAGGCTCCATCTCTCAGTGGCTCTACAGCCTTCCTAAACAGAGCCTTCAACTGGGGACTAAGAGTTCAAATCAAAAAGCTTATGGGGATATTTTGCAATATGATAGTCAGATGGGTTTTCTGCTCTTCCATATTCGGCTCCTAAGAACTAGCCGTTCTTCCTATAGTTCTTGATCCTGACTGATGATCAGTTCATGAATTGTCTATTGATCAAAACCCATTAAAATTAACTTATCTGAGCTTAATTTGGATATGGAGAGATATCTCAGCCATTAAAAGTATGTTTGGCTCTTGCATTAGACCTGTGTTAGGTTCCCAAGACCTAAATCAGGCGGCTCACAACCATCTGTAAGCCCAGTTTAATGGGATCAATGCCTTCTTCAGCCTCTGTATGTAAGGCATTAGGCATGCACATGGTACACTTACTTATATGCAAGTACTTACATATACTCAAAAATTTTTTAAAAAAACATAATTACATTGTTGTATAATTACATTTATATTTTTTATTATGCAAAACTGAAACTCTTTGCTCATTAAATAATTCCCCATTCCATGGTTAACAATTATGAATCTGACTGTTGTAGGCACATTCTTTAATTGAAGCCCTATATTTTTATATTTTAAATATAGTTTTATACTCTTAGATATAATTACCTTATTTTATTTAACATAATGTACTCAAGGTTTGTCCATATTATAGCATGTCAGAATTTTCTTTCTTTTTAAGAGTGAATGATATTGTATTGATTGTGTGTTTCATTTTAGAAGAATTTCGGGTTGGATCCGAATTCAGTTTTAGTGGCAGTATATGTGTTTAATTTATAATGCATAATTATAACTCTGGAGGTTAGGCACAAATAACCCAGTTTAAAAATGGGGTACAGAGCTAAACAGAGAATTCTCAACAGAGGAATCACAAATGGCTGAGGGGTTGGGGGAGGTTACAATTTCCTCCCTGTTATTAATATTAAAAAAAACTGGACTGAGGCATAAAATTTATTTATGCACCATAGTCCTGCCTGAGAATTATGGTGGCTAGCGGCCGTGCCTGTTTTAGGAAATCTTAGATCTTCCTGAAAAGCTTCTTTGGGGAAGTCCACGTACTCTATTCAATTGCAAATTAGCAATGATCAGGGTTAGACATAGAGCTCCCAGTGTGGTGGAGGTAACTTTGAGAATCACAGAAAGGCTGAAACTTTCTGGGAGAGGAGGCTGTGCTCCAAATTAACTTTTCAGCTAAAGAGGATTTTAGCTATAATCAAGGTCAGAGTCATACTTACTGGAAGATTCAGGATCTGTGTCCAGTTGACATCTTTCAGGCAGCCATCACGCTCCATCTTCTTTTTGTGAAAAAACACAGACCAAGCCCCTTCCCCAGATTAGGACCAGGTCTGGACCCTTCCATTCGTTAGTTAATGGGTTCTGCCACTTTACCATGGCATAAGAACTAGAAGTAACTGGGTTCCAGTGGTGATCTGCTGCAGACTGACCTTTAACATCAGTTTGCAAAAATTTTAGAACAAATAAAGCAAAAGCAAGATGTGCCTTTCGTGACCTTGGGGGATATAACTGCCCCTGTTTCGTTTTTAAAAGCCATTTTTTAAAAGTGCGATGGGCACGTTCAACTATTCCTTGTCCCATGGGGTTATAAGGAATTCCAGTTTTATGTTTGATGCCAAATTTTTTACAAAATGAAGTAAAATTTTTCCTAGAATAGGATGGCCTGTTACCTGTCTTAATAAGTTTAGGCAATCCCATGGTATTAAAGGCTTGTAGGCAATGATCAATTACATTTTTGGAGGCTTCTCCAGTATGTAGAGAAGCAAAAAGAAATCCTGAACAAGTGTCCATACAAACATGTGTATATTTTAATTTTCCAAATTCTGCATAATGAGTTACATCCATTTGACAATGTGATTAGGCATAAGACCTCGTAGATTAACTCCTAAATGTGGCACTGGAGATAATGTAATACATTTAGGACATTGTTTTACAATCATTCTTGCCTGCTCCTTAGTGATCTTTAAGGCATGGCTAGAGAGATGAAATTTTTCATGATTAAGTTTGGCCAAAGCAACAGGATCTGAAATTAAGGCCTCTCCTATTAGAGCTCTGTTGATGCAATCATTGCCTTCAGCTAAAGGTCCTGGAAGACCAGAATGAGATTGTATGTGGCCAATATAGAACAGATGTTTTGGGGCAAGAATGATGTTTTGCAATTGTGAAAACAGGGATCCTGCTCGTGTATTAAATTTAAACATACCACAAGTCTCCAATAAGGGTACCGATTGTGCAAGATATAAACTATCAGTAAAAATATTAAAAGCCTCATTCACAGACTGAAAGACATTCAGTACTGCTGTTAATTCTGCTAATTGAGCTGAGAGGCCAGGAGTCTTTATGATTACCTGTTGATTATTTATAAGAAATCCAGCTCGCCCTTTAGAGGAGCCATTAGTAAACACCAGAACAGCATTGTGTAAGGGTTGTAAAGAGGTCATATTAGGAAATATCACCTCATGTACATGCAAATATTTTATCAACCTATCTTGAGGGTAGTGGCTGTCTATAGTTCCTTTAAATCCTATTTGAGCAAGCAACCAATCTGTACTGTGCTGTTTCAGCCAAGTGCCTTGACCTACACTGTAAGGCTGAACAATAATATCTGGCTCTTTGCCAAAATAAGTTAGTGCCTGCTTCCTTCCAAGGATAATCATCTGGGCTACTGCTTCATAATATGGCAAGATAATACGTTTAGGAGAAATCCTCGAATATATCCACATTAGAGGAGACTTTTGCCATAACAATCCTGTAGGCACATGAATCATATTAAAAATCAACAGATGTAAAGGCAAAGAGTAATCTATATAAGTGACAAATTGTCTTCAATAGCTTTTTCCACTTGTTGTAAGGCCAGCAATCCATCTGAGGTTAAAGATCTAGGGGAAGTAGGATCAGAGCTCCCTTTAAGAATATCAAATAAAGGTTTCAACTCCCCTGTAGTAAGCTTTATTAAATAGGGGTGAAGCCAATTAATATCACCTAACAATTTTTGAAAATCATTCAAAGTCCTTAAGTTGTCTCAGCAAATAACTATTTTCTGGGGAAAACAAGCTTGATTAGTAAGTCTAAAGCCCAAATAATTATAAGGATCCTGAGTTTGTATCTTTTCAGGAGCTATCTGTAATTCTTTGCCAGCTAAAGCTTTTTGTAAATCTCTATAACACAAAAGCAAATCCTGGGGGTCTTTTCCCACCATCAAAACATGATCTGTGAAATGAATGATGTAGATCACAGGCCATTGTTGTCTCACAGGCTGAATGTCTTGTGCCACAAACTTTTGGCATTAGGTAGGACTATTAGCCATGCCCTGTGAGAAAACTGTCCATTGATATCTCTTCATAGGTTCCTTAAAATTTACAGAAGGAATACTAAAAGCAAATCTTTCACAATCCTAGGATGCAAAGGAATAGTAAAGAAACAATCCTTCAGATCTACCACAATTTTATAATATCCTTTAGGAATGGCTACTGGGTACGAAAGCCCAGCTTGTAAAGGTCCCATAGACACCAAGGTCTCATTAACTTTTCTCAAATCGTGTAACAATCTCCATTTACCAGATTTTTCTTGATAATGAAAATTGGTGTATTCCAAGGGGACTGAGATTCTACTAAATGTCCTGCCTCTAGTTGTTCCTGCACTAGCGAAGAGGCGGCTTCTATTTTTTCTTTAGGTAAAGACCACTGATCCACCCACACCGGAATATCATGAAGCCATTGAATTTTATCGGCATGGGATGCAGGCAAGATAGTGGCCATTACTGAAAATACTCCAAATCTCTTGTGTTAGAGTGAGGTTTAGGATCTTCAAAAGTCTTACATCCTTGTCCCTTCTTTTTTAGCCCATGACCAGGCAAAAGTCCCTGTCTGAGCATCTGCTTAGTCACCATCTCATTAGGATTGTACATTATAACACCCATCTGTGACAAGAGATCTCTTCTTCATAGAGTTACAGGCAAATTTGACATAACATACGGCTGAATTTGTACTGATTTGCCTTCCCCATCTCTTCAGGTTAGCAATTTGGAGCTTCGTTTTGGGTTACTAGCATAACCAATTCCTTGAAGGTGAGTAAGCATATTAGTCAAAGGCCAAGTTGAGGGCCAATCCTGTCCTCTAATAATTGTTACATCAGCTCTAGTATCTATCAATCCTTCAAAGCTTTTTCCATTAAATGTCAATTTAAGGTTAGGTCTCTGATCAGTAATAGATTGAACCCAATTCACACCAGAGGAGTCAAAGCCACCTTGTCCTCTCTCATTCTTAACAAATCTGGATGGTGGTGGATGTAGAGGGATTAAAACAAGTTGAGCAATTCTTTGATTAGTGGGTACAGTTATAACACCATGAGGGGAAGCAGCTATGATTTTAATTTCTCCCTCATAATCATTATTTATAACACCTGGATAAATCTACAGGCCTTTTACAATAGAACTGCTTTGTCCTAAAGGAAATCCACAAGTTTCTACAGGTAGAGGTCCAAAGACTCTGGTAGGTAGAGTTTGGACTCCTATTTCTGGGGTTAATACTGTGTGGGTGATGGAACAGAGGTCCAATCCTGCACCTCCTGGTTTTGCCCTGAAAAGTTCAAAAACTGATCTCTTTGGCTGGGCAGCAGGTTAATGGCCCCATAAGCTGTTTTCTGTGGGTAAGTCGGGGCCTGGGGCTGGCCCCTCCTCTCGTTTCCCTGCAACAGATGGCCCAGAATGCTTGGCTTGAATTTGCACACTTTAGCCCAATGGTTGCCCTTTCTGTACTGGGGACAAATTCCTGGGACACGGCCTGCTTGCCCATTCTCGGCACCTTTGTTCTTAGGACAATAACTTTTAAAATGACCCAAACTTCCACACTTAAAACATGCACTATTCCCTCGTTTCCGCGGGAACATTGCTTGTATGGCAGTCCCTTGCAAAGTGGTGCCGAAAGCCAAACCCTGATTATATGATGGCCCGATCTCTGCACAAAGATGGACATATCCCGCTAAATCTGTTTGTCCTTTGTGCAGCTGGATAGCAGCTCGACACATTGCGTTAGCGTTCTCATAAGCCAATTGCATAATGAAAGGACTCCCCGTGTCAGATTTTCCAAGGATTCTACTAGCTGCTATTAATAGCCTTTCCATAAAGTTCTGGTAAGGCTCATCAGGACCCTGCCGAATGCTGGCTAAACTTCCACCAACATCCCCTCTAAATGGTAACTGTCCCCAAGCAAGGCGGGCAGCCACTGAAATCTGTGCATACACTCCAACGGGAAAACCAATCTGATTAGCCTGGCCTTCATACGGACCTTCTCCCAGAAGCATGTTACTATCCCAAAAGCGGCAGCTTTCTTACTGGCGTCTCGCCATTCAGAATCCCAAAGTAAGAAATCTCCTCCTGACAGGGTAGCCTTACATAGTCTTGCAATCTAGGGGGATTAAGTGTGACTCCACGACCATATCCAGTAACGCTTGTATGAAAGGGGCTGAAGGACTGTATTACACAACAGCTGTTTTAACTCCTTTATCAACTTGAAATCCAAAGTCTGGTAATGTCTGACTCTAGTATCTTGCTGGTCAATTACTTCCACGACAGGAAAGGCTAGCACACCAGATGTATCCTGTCCTCTCCCACAAGCCTGACTCACAGCTCTTCCTAGTGGCGCTTGGTATATTTCAGAAGAGTTACTCCTTCCTCTATCTGACATCCTTTTTAGCTCCCGAAGTTCATTAGTCAATTTCTGCAGCCTAACTCCAAATTCTAATTTGCTTAGTTGCATGTCCCTATGAGTAGCATCTCTCACGGTAGAGGCTATAGATGGAGTGGGAGACTTGCAAGGAGGCCAATCCTCCTCAAAATATTTGGCAGCTCCTCTTTCTGAGTGATCTTCTTTGTCTAAAATTAGCTCATCATCAGAGTCTCTAGATCTATCAAATTTAGAGTTGAGAGGACCCTTTTCTGAGAAGACCCTCTCTGACAGGCGCTCTTCCTGAGATTCATCAAGCTCTGCCTGGGTACTATCTGACCCTTGCTAGATCACCTTTCCAATAGCATCTTTTAAGAGCACCCAGAGGCAAAGGGTGAAATTATCTGCCTGAGTGATTTTCAAGGCTTTTCCAATTTTCTCCCAGGTTCTGATATCTAAAGTTTCTTCTTCCTTGAACCACTGGCAACAAGAATCTATCCTATCTAAAAAAATTTTCTAACAATTGTACTTCAAGCCCTACTCCTCTTGCCTGAAGCAATTTTTGAAAACTGCAGACAATTGCCTGATTCATTTCTGTTTTTTTAAACCCCTTTCTTCTTGCCTGAGACAGCTTTTTAAAAAGCTGCGGACAACCGTCTGATCAGTTCCTAGTTCTGATAATTCGCTGCTGACCTAAGTGAATCCAGTGCTGGGTTATCGCTGATTCTAAACTTAGCCCATATCCTTCCGCACCTCTAGCAACACTTTTAAAAATGAAGTTTTAAACTAGCGCTAGCATGTGTACCTCTTGCTTCGGTGCCCTATACGATCCTTTTCTTTTTCTTCCCGTGGAGCTCAACAGGAAACAGCGTTCCTTCAGCGTCTTCCTGACCTTCCTCAGGTCCGGGTCCGGGTCGGGCGCCAGATTTTTGCTGAGCTGGCCAGCGGCTCACATGGACAGGGTACACCTGAGTGGCAAACCGGAGCTGAAAGAGAGGGGAATTAGGTGGTCGAGAGAGAAAAATGGAGCTAAGTCAGGGTTCCTGATCAAAGCTCAAATGTTTAATGGCAAATGCGCTTATGGGGGGGTGGGGTGGGGGGGGTGGGGCATTCCCGCCAATTCATCCTTGGATCCTGGAACCAGTTGCAGGCGATGACGAGCAGGATAGGGTGTAGTCTCCAGAATAGCTCAGCAGCCTCCCAGCAGGTAGCAGTATCCTGAAGAGGAACAGCCTCCTTAGCTGACCAATAGAGTGATGTAGGGAGGAAGGCTCCACCCTAGGTAATCTCCTTAGTGGCAGCAAGGTCAAGTTCTGGCTCAGCCTGCTTCAAGCTGGGGGGTGGGGGGGGGCGTGTTACAAGATGAACTAGGTGAAAACTGTCTCAGCAAAAGGCTTACATTTTTAACTATATTAGAAGCATCTGTGTCATTCTTTATACTGCTGGCAGGTTCAAGAAAGCCCTGCTGTAGAAGACCAGGTTGAGGATCTCCTACTTAGTGGCAACAGTAAGTAAAAGGAATAGTCACAGCATTTAAGAACTCTGGAACATGGTCAGTGAATAAATCTAAGTACCCATAGAGTAGAACAAGGAACTTAGATCGAAAGGGAAGTTATAGGAAAGTCACTCAGTGAAACTATAGCAGCAAACCTCCAACAGCTGGGAGAAGATAGTAGCATGGGAGAACAAGAGGCATTTAGAACCTTTCCAGAGGACAATGTTTTTCCAGGTACAAAGTACAAAGCAAAGAAATATCATTAAATGTTACAACAACAACAACAACAACAACAACAACAACAACAACATACCATCTCAGAACTGCAAAACCATAAGAATAGCATCAGGCCTTTGAGCAAAAATCCAAAAATATGGAAAGCTGAAAGTAAATGGCTGCTAGCCAAGATACTCAGCAATTGTCTAATAAAAAGTATAGACTTTTTATTAAACGTTGAGGCACAGCAGGCGGTGGTGGCTCATGCCTTTTTTTTTTTCCATGTACTAACACACCTTATTGATATTCTTTTTTTTTTCCATTTTTTATTAGGTATTTAGCTCATTTACATTTCCAATGCTATACCAAAAGTCCCCCATACCCACCCACCCCCACTCCCCTGCCCACCCACTCCCCCTTTTTGGCCCTGGCGTTCCCCTGGACTGGGGCATATAAAGTTTGCGTGTCCAATGGGCCTCTCTTTCCAGTGATGGCCGACTAGGCCATCTTTTGATACATATGCAGCTAGAGTCAAGAGCTCCAGGGTACTGGTTAGTTCATATTGTTGTTCCACCTATAGTATTGCAGACCCCTTTAGCTCCTTGGGTACGTTCTCTAGCTCCTCCATTGGGAGCCCTGTGATCCATCTATTAGCTGACTGTGAGCATCCACTTCTGTGTTTGCTAGGCCCCGGCATAGTCTCACAAGAGACAGCTACATCTGGGTCCTTTCAATAAAATCTTGCTAGTGTATGCAATGGTGTCAGCGTTTGGATGCTGATTATGGGGTGGACCCCTGGATATGGCAGTCTCTACATGGTCCATCCTTTCATCTCAGCTCCAAACTTTGTCTCTGTAACACCTTCCATGGGTGTTTTGTTCCCAATTCTAAGGAGGGGCATAGTGTCCACTCTTCAGTCTTCATTCTTCTTGAGTTTCATGTGTTTAGCAAATTGTATCTTATATCTTGTGTATCCTAGGTTTGGGGCTAATATCCACTTATCAGTGAGTACATATTGTGTGAGTTCCTTTGTGAATGTGTTACCTCACTCAGGATGATGCCCTCCAGGTCCATCCATTTGGCTAGGAATTTCATAAATTAATTCTTTTTAATAGCTGAGTAGTACTCCATTGTGTAGATGTACCATATTTTCTGTATCCATTCCTCTGTTGAGGGGCATCTGGGTTCTTTCCAGCTTCTGGCTATTATAAATAAGGCTGCTATGAACATAGTGGAGCATGTGTCCTTCTTACCAGTTGGGGCATCTTCTGGATATATGCCCAGAAGAGGTATTGCTGGATCTTCCGGTAGTACTATGTCCAATTTTCTGAGGAACCGCCAGACTGATTTCTAGAGTGGTTGTACAAGCCTGCAATCCCACCAACAATGGAGGAGTGTTCCTCTTTCTCCACATCCACGCCAGCATCTGCTGTCACCTGAATTTTTGATCTTAGCCATTCTGACTGGTGTGAGGTGGAATCTCAGGGTTGTTTTGTTTTGCATTTCCCTGATGATTAAGGATGTTGAACATTTTTTCAGGTGCTTCTCTGCCATTCGGTATTCCTCAGGTGAGAATTCTTTGTTCAGTTCTGAGCCCCATTTTTTAATGGGGTTATTTGATTTTCTGAAGTCCACCTTCTTGAGTGCTTTATATATGTTGGATATTAGTCCCCTATCTGACTTAGGATAGGTATAGATCCTTTCCCAATCTGTTGGTGGTCTTTTTGTCTTATTGACTGTGTCTTTTGCCTTGCAGAAACTTTGGAGTTTCATTAGGTCCCATTTGTCAAGTCTCGATCTTACAGTACAAGCCATTGCTGTTCTGTTCAGGAATTTTTCCCCTGTGCCCATATCTTCAAGGCTTTTCCCTACTTTCTCCTCTATAAGTTTCAGTGTCTCTGGTTTTATGTGAAGTTCCTTGATCCACTTAGATTTGACCTTAGTACAAGGAGATAAGTATGGATCGATTCGCATTCTTCTACATGATAACAACCAGTTGTGCCAGCACCAATTGTTGAAAATACTGTCTTTCTTCCACTGGATGGTTTTAGCTCCCTTGTCGAAGAGCAAGTGACCATAGGTGTGTGGGTTCATTTCTGGGTCTTCAATTCTATTCCATTGGTCTACTTGTCTGTCTCTATACCAGTACCATGCAGTTTTTATCACAATTGCTCTGTAGTAAAGCTTTAGGTCAGGCATGGTGATTCCACCAGAGGTTCTTTTATCCTTGAGAAGACTTTTGGCTATCCTAGGTTTTTTGTTATTCCAGATGAATTTGCAAATTGCTCCTTCTAATTCGTTGAAGAATTGAGTTGGAATTTTGATGGGGATTGCATTGAATCTGTAGATTGCTTTTGGCAAGATAGCCATTTTTACAATGTTGATCCTGCCAATCCATGAGCATGGGAGATCTTTCCATCTTCTGAGATCTTCTTTAATTTCTTTCTTCAGAGATTTGAAGTTTTTATCATACAGATCTTTCACTTCCTTAGTTAGAGTCACACCAAGATATTTTATATTATTTGTGAGTATTGAGAAGGGTGTTGTTTCCCTAATTTCTTTCTCAGCCTGTTTATTCTTTGTATAGAGAAAGGCCATTGACTTGTTTGAGTTTATTTTATATCCAGCTACTTCACCGAAGCTGTTTATCTGGTTTAGGAGTTCTCTGGTAGAATTTTTAGGGTCACTTATATATACTATCATATCATCTGCAAAAAGTGATATTTTGACTTCCTCTTTTCCAATTTGTATCCCCTTGATCTGCTTTTGTTGTCGAATTGCTCTGGCTAATACTTCAAGTACTATGTTGAAAAGGTAGGGAGAAAGTGGGCTGCCTTGTCTAGTCCCTGAATTTAGTGGGATTGCTTCCAGCTTCTCTCCATTTACTTTGATGTTGGCTACTGGTTTGCTGTAGATTGCTTTTATCATGTTTAGATATGGGCCTTGAATTCCTGATCTTTCCAAAACTTTTATCATGAATGAGTGTTGGATCTTGTCAAATGCTTTTTCTGCATCTAACGAGATGATCATGTGGTTTTTGTCTTTGAGTTTGTTTCTATAATGGATTACATTGATGGATTTTCGTATATTAAACCATCCCTGCATTCCTGGAATAAAACCTACTTGGTCAGGATGGATGATTGCTTTAATATGTTCTTGGAATCTGTTATCGAGAATTTTATTGAGGATTTTTGCATCGATATTCATAAGAGAAATTGGTCTGAAGTTCTCTATCTTTGTTGGGTCTTTCTGTGGTTTAGGTATCAGAGTAATAGTGGCTTCATAAAATGAGTTGGGTAGAGTACCTTCTACTTCTATTTTGTGAAATAGTTTGTGCAGAACTGGAATTAGATCTTCTTTGAAGGTCTGATAGAACTCTGCACTAAACCCATCTGGTCCTGGGCTTTTTTTTGGCTGGGAGACTATTAATGACTGCTTCTATTTCTTTAGGTGATATGGGACTGTTTAGATGGTCAACTTGATCCTGATTCAACTTTGGTACCTGGTATCTGTCCAGAAATTTGTCCATTTCGTCCAGGTTTTCCAGTTTTGTTGAGTATAGCCTTTTGTAGAAGGATCTGATGGTGTTTTGGATTTCTTCAGGATCTGTTGTTATGTCTCCCTTTTCATTTCTGATTTTGTTAATTAGGATTTTGTCCCTGTGCCCTCTAGTGAGTCTAGCTAAGGGTTTATCTATCTTGTTGATTTTCTCAAAGAACCAACTCCTCATTTGGTTAATTCTTTGAATAGTTCTTTTTGTTTCCACTGGGTTGATTTCACCCCTGAGTTTGATTATTTCCTGCCGTCTACTCCTCTTGGGTGAATTTGCTTCCTTTTTTTCTAGAGCTTTTAGATGTGTTGTCAAGCTGCTAGTATGTGCTCTCTCCCGTTTCTTCTTGGAGGCACTCAGAGCTATGAGTTTCCCTCTTAGAAATGCTTTCATTGTGTCCCACAGGTTTGGGTACGTTGTGGCTTCATTTTCATTTAACTCTAAAAAGTCTTTAATTTCTTTCTTTATTCCTTCCTTGACCAAGGTATCATTGAGAAGAGTGTTGTTCAGTTTCCACATGAATGTTGGCATTCCATTATTTATGTTGTTATTGAAGATCAGTCTTAGGCCATGGTGGTCTGATAGGATACATGGGACAATTTCAATATTTTTGTATCTGTTGAGGCCTGTTTTGTGACCAATTATATGGTCAATTTTGGAGAAGATGCTGAGAAGAAGGTATATCCTTTTGTTTTAGGATAAAATGTTCTGTAGATATCTGTCAGGTCCATTTGTTTCATAACTTCTGTTAGTTTCACTGTGTCCCTGTTTAGTTTCTGTTTCCACGATCTGTCCATTGATGAAAGTGGTGTCTTTAAGTCTCCCACTATTATTGTGTGAGGTGCAATGTGTGCTTTGAGCTTTACTAAAGTGTCTTTAATGAATGTGGCTGCCCTTGCATTTGGAGCGTAGGTATTCAGAATTGTGAGTTCCTTTTGGAGGATTTTACTTTTGATGAGTATGAAGTGTCCCTTCTTGTCTTTTTTGATAACTTTGGGTTGGAAGTCGATTTTATCCGATATTAAAATGGCTACTCCAGCTTGTTTCTTCAGACCATTTGCTTGGAAATTTGTTTTCCAACCTTTCACTCTGAGGTAGTGTCTGTCTTTTTCCCTGAGATGGGTTTCCTGTAAGCAGCAGAATGTTAGGTTCTGTTTGTGTAGCCAGTCTGTTAGTCTATGTCTTTTTATTGGAGAGTTGAGATCATTGATATTAAGAGATATTAAGGAAAAGTAATTGTTGCTTCCTGTTATTTTTGTTGTTAAAGTTGGCATTCTGTTCTTGTGGCTGTCTTCTTTTAGTTTTGTTGAGGGATTATCTTCTTGTTTTTTCTAGGGCGTGGTTCTTGTCCTTGTATTGTTTTTTTTTCTGTTATTATCCTTTGAAGGGCTGGATTCGTGGAGAGATAATGGGTGAATTTAGTTTTGTCGTGGAATACTTTGGTTTCTCCATCTATGGTAATTGAGAGTTTGGCTGGGTATAGTAGTCTGGGATGGAATTTGTGTTCTCTTAGTGTCTGTATAACATCTGTCCAGGCTCTTCTGGCTTTCATAGTGTCTGGTGAAAAGTCTGGTGTAATTCTGATAGGCTTGCCTTTATATGTTACTTGACCTTTTTCCCTTACTGCTTTTAGTATTCTATCTTTATTTAGTGCATTTGTTGTTCTGATTATTATGTGTCAGGAGGCATTTCTTTTCTGGTCCAGTCTATTTGGAGTTCTGTAGGCTTCTTGTATGTTCATGGGCATCTCTTTCTTTAGGTTTGGGAAGTTTTCTTCTATAATTTTGTTGAAGATATTTGCTGGCTCTTTAAGTTGAAAATCTTCATTCTCATCCACTCCTATTATCCGTAGGTTTGGTCTTCTCATTGTGTCCTGGATTTCCTGGATGTTTTGAGTTAGGATCTTTTTGCATTTTCCAATTTCTTTGATTGTTGTGCCGATGTTCTCTATGGAATCTTCTGCACCTGAGATTCTCTCTTCCATCTCTTGTATTCTGTTGCTGATGCTGGCATCTATGGTTCCAGATTTCTTTCCTAGGGTTTCTATCTCCAGCGTTGCCTCACTTTGGGTTTTCTTTATTGTGTCTACTTCCCTTTTTAGGTCTAGTACGGTTTTGTTCATTTCTATCACCTGTTTTGATGTGTTTTCCTGTTTTTCTATAAGGACTTCTACCTGTTTGGTTGTGTTTTCCTGTTTTTCTTTAAGGACTTTTAACTCTTTAGCAGTGTTCTCCTGTATTTCTTTAAGTGAGTTATTAAATTCCTTCTTTATGTCCTCTACCTTCATCATGAAAAATGCTTTTAAATCCAGGTCTACCTTTTCAGGTGGGTTAGGATGCCCTGGACTGGGCGAAGTGGGAGTGCTGGGTTCTGATGATGGTGAGTGGTCTTGGTTCCTGTTAGTAGGATTCTTACGTTTACCTTTCGCCATCTGGCAATCTCTGGAGTTAGTTGTTATAGTTGTCTTTGTTTAGAGATTGTTCCTCTGTTGATTTTGTTGCCCTCTATCAGCAGACGTGGGAGACTAGCTCTCTCCTCTGAGTTTCAGTGGTCAGAGCAGTCTCTGCAGGCAAGCTCTCCTCTTTCAGGGAAGGTGCACAGTTATCTGGTGTTTGGACCTCCTCCTGGCTGAAGATGAAGGCCCAAAACAGGATCTTTCCCAGAAGCTGTGTTGCTTTGGCCAGGAAGGTGGCTGGTTGTCTGGAGCCGAAGATGGCGCCTCCTCAGAAGCTCTCTGGCTCTCGCCAGTCCCAGAAACAGCTGGCCTCTGTTTTCCACACCGTCACCCGTGCAGCCTGCCCTCCGCGGAGTCCTAGAGCCAAGGAGGTCTCCGCCGCCGGGGCCTGAGGCACAAACCTCTCGGGCTGGCGGATCCCTGTGCACTCAACAGGAAGGTGGCCGGTTGTCTGGAGCCGAAGATGGCGCCTCCTCAGAAGCTCTGTGGCTCTCGCCTGTCCCAGAAATGGCTGGCCTCTGTATTCCACACCGTCACCCGTGCAGCCTGCCCTCCGAGGAGTCCTGGAGCCAAGGAGACTCCCGCCGCCGGGGCCTGAAGCACAAACCTCTCCGGCTCATGCCTTTAAAAACCCAGTACTGGAGAAGCAGAGGTGGCTGGATCTCTGGGAGTCCGACACTAGCCTGATCTACAGAGCTAGTTCCAGGACAGCCGGACCTACAGAGAGAAACACATGTCTCAGAAAACCAACAACCCAATACTGAGACACAGCATTACATTATCTTCCAAAATATATACACCTTGCTGCCAAAGGCACACACAGACTCAGAATACAAGGAAAGAAGACAACATTTCAAGCAAATGGAAACCAAGCCCAGCAGGAGGCACTTTGCTTACATGGTAAACTTTATGCCAATATGATTCAGAATAGATAAACAAAGCCACTACACATCACTAAAGGGAACTGTTATATTAACCCTTCTTGAGGAGTCTTGAACAGTCACCAAAGATAGGCACCAGATAGGACATCAAAGGTAGAGGAAAAGTTAGTAATCCACCCCATTCCAACTTGCTGAACTTAGTTTATTACATTTACTTAATAGGTACATGTGTGACATGTTACTTAGAGGAGTGTAACTGACTTGAAAACAGCTGCATCACTATAAATTTGCAGCCCATTGTGGATCATGACCCAGTGAGAGCCAAACCACTGAGTTCCCCTCCCAGTTAGCCTTTGACCTCCAACCTACTTTAGGGTATCCTAAGATCACTTGCTTACTTGGCTTTACTGCGGAGTAGTGACTGGAATTACAAGTGAGGGTTCTGTAAGCACCCTCCTCCCAGAGGTAGCTGCAGTTTTCCTTGGATCGCTTATGCCCATCTCTCTACCTAACTAGATTTAAGTTTTCTGCATAATACTCAGCACATACTATACTTTATAATCATGAATTTATATTGTTAGAGCAATAACGAAATGCTCAAATGCTGATGAGTTTAGTTATATTGAAAATTAACTTAAATTTGTGCTCAGTGAAAATCAGTTAAGCTAAAGTAGAACAGAAAATAGTGTAAAGGAATAGGCCCATTCTATATCTTTTGGGGGGGTTATTTTGTTTTATGGGTCAAAGGAGCATGGAAACCCCAACATTTTATATCAATCCTAAAATTTTCCAAATTGTTCAATGATATAAAGTACTATGTTAGAACACCATCCCTCCCCCCCATAATTCACTGAAAATGCATCTGATAATGTGGTTAACTGTCTGGCGAACAGGATATTTGCATTTTGTTCAAATACACATTCCCGGCTTCAGTCTCTGTCATTATTGATGTGTGTGTATGTATGTACTTTAAAAAATATTCATTTACTTTATTTATTAGTCACTTTACATTCAACTCACTGCCCCCCTCCTGGTCTCCTCCTCCCACAATCCCTCAACCCCTCCCCCTTCTCCTCTGAAAGGGTGCCTCTGCTCTGGGTATTCCCTTACCCTGGCATATCAAGTCTCTGAGAGGCTAAGGACATCCTCTCCCACGAGGCCAGACCAGGCAGCCCAGCTAGAAGACAGGCTTTTGGGATAGCTCCTATTACAGTAGTTTGGGACCTATATGAAGACCAAGATGCACATCTGCTACATATGTGTGGGGAGGCCTAGGTCTAGCCTGTGTATGCTTTGGTTTTGTGGGTCAGTCTCACAGAGCCCTAAGGGTACAGCTTAGTTGAATCTGTTGGTCTTTCTGTGGAGTTCCTATCCCTTCAGGCCTATAATCCTTTCCCCAACTCTTCCATAAGAGTTCCCAAGCTCTATCCACTGTTTGGCTGTGGGTATCTGTCTCTGTCTGAGTCAACTGCTGTGTGTAGCTTCTCAGAGGGCAGTCATGCTAGACCTCCTGTCTTTAAGCATAATAGAGTATCATTAATAGTTCTTGCCCGAGCTAGTATCTTGCCGGCAAGAATTCACTCGGACAACCAGATCCTTCTACGGCAAAGCTTTTATTGCTTACTTCTCGGGAAGACCCCGAACCCAGAAAATGGTGCTGCTTTTATAGCCCGCAGTGTGACATTTCAGCACCTGATGTGGCGTGACAGCACCTGATTAGTTGCTTGCCCATCACCCCATTACTATGCCCTGAGATGGGCAGTGACTAGGCGTGAGTTCACTCTTGCACTTGCGCATAAGTCTTGTTTACTAGTTAGGTGCAGTGGAAGCCAGCGCCGTCTTATAATGGCGATTGCTCACGGCACAGCTCTTCACATCTCCCCCTTTTTATTTTATTAAAATTTGAGGCTGGTCTAGGCCTCTGCAGTCATGTCCATCTGCTGTGGCTCCTGTCTTAGGTCATTCCTCCAATGTCACAGCCTTTCCTGTCATAGGGTAACCCTATTGCCACCGGGTCCCGTGTCTTAGGTTGGTCTGTACATGAGGAAAGTTGCCCGTCTCTGGATACTGCAGTACTGTGTGACAGCAACTGCCAAATGATCTAGGGCGAACTCTATAAAAGAGGCCAGGCAAAAAACGAATCAGTAAAACTCAGCGAAGTACAAATGCTGATCAATGAGCATTGAGTATCTCTCATCCCAGTGCAATGGATCCACAAATCCGTGGGACGCAATAACAGAGAACTCAAATGCCATTTAGGTCTTAAGCATGGACATCCAAATTTCAGGGGAAGCCCCTTGTTCAATGGCTGTAAGTGCCTGAGTAATAATGACCTTGTCACTGTTTTGTTGGGTTTTGAGCTTACAAACCAACCAGAGCATGAACACAAGTCCACAGCAGATGGCAGCAGCAAACAAAACTACCCCCACCCATTCCTTAAAATAAGAAAATGCAGATGAAATCCAGGAGGAGAGGCCCTCTGTCAATGACAGGTCCACTCTCGTTGAGTTGATCTTTAAAACTGCCGCCCTCAGGGCCTCAAGAGTCTCATCGAATCCCTCGGACCAATTTCCTGCAAGATACAAGGAAAGCTGTCTAGACAGATTAGCTGCATGAGTAAAAATTTCATATTGTACACTGGTAATACACAAAGCGCCCAACTTTCTTTCACAACCCAACTGGGCCATCTGGTATAGGACACCTATCTGTTCCTCCGCCAGGTCAAGGTACTGATTCAAAATCATCAGCCCTCCCTTCAGCTGGGCACTAGCACCTGCCTCATTACTTAGAATCCATTGGTAATATGGCCAAATATTTTTTTTTTCTGTAGCATCTCCTTTATCATTCATTACAGCAAAATCCAATGGAGGTGACAGAACAAAACCCTTTGCTATTTCTTTCCGAGGAAAAATTTTTTGATTGACAAGGTGAAAAAACTATAGGAAATGCAAGGTCCGGATGACACCAAGGCATGCTGTGTATAGCAGTAGCATTGTCAACAGGCCATCGTGATCTTTTGGGAATAGTCACATTTTTCTTTATCATAATTGTGGTGATGTTTATAGGTGAAGTTACATTATTTTCAATATCACTTGAGCCTGACTGTACTCCTTGAGCAACTTGCGTTAAAGCATTAAATAACACTCCAGAGCTCACTTTATTTTGGCTAATGAAATCTGTCCAATTAGAGATAATCTTTTTCTTTAAAAATATTCAGTTGTCAAAAACAAAGGCAAGGTAGAAGAATTGGAATGTACTGGTAAAGGTACCGGCCATGATCTTATTATGGCCCACAAAGGTATACTTATCCCTGTCTCAATCACCAGGAGTAAGAATAACAGGCTCATCTTGAGATTCATCTTGCTCTTTCACGGTCCTTGTCAGTCACGTCGGAACCCAAAGTGGATTTTCTTCACCCTGTGGAAAAAACACAAATAGCTCCCCGGGATCTGATTAAGATAGGATCCGGGCCATACCATTTATTATCAAGGACATTCTTCCATTTGACCATTTCACTGAGCGGTTGAGGCCATTGTCCGTGTCTTTCAGCTGGTGATCTCCCAGCATTATCCAATTTTAAGAAATTAAGAGTAAATATTATAAGGGATAGAGCCATCTTTGGTGTCATAGCCTCTATCCCCACTTTTTGTTTTTATTTTTTAAAGAAGTTTTAATTCTCCTAGTTACCTAATGACCTGTTTGAGATAGAAGCCTTCATATACATTCCGTGTCCTCCCCAAAACATAGCCTGTGGGAGTCGGTTGCCTTGATGCCAGGTGTAGGTCATGAATGTTTCTGACTAACACGAACAGAACATTTGTTTCTAGGGTGGCTTTTCAGCCCAGTCATATATACTATTTAGATTTACAAAATAAACAGCTAGGACTTATCTGTTTAGTCTTTCTTGCCAGTGGCTAATTTCAGCTTAGAAATTTTTTCCTTGACTAGGAGCCAGGTAATGATGTATGTGCTCTAATATGTTGAATAAAAGTGGGCGGAGGAAGCTCATCAGTGGGGCCACGTGCTGAGTGCTGGTCACTCTTCGGCCCCTGGGCAGGTCTGAGACTGGGGCCTCCCACGGCCCTAACCGGGCTCTCCCTGAGTGGGGAGGTGAGTTCCCAGAGAGCAGGGCTCTATGCATGGGCAGACTGGGCAGTAGAAGCCCCAAGTCGGGGTGGATGCCTCCCTTGCCGGAGCTTGGAACAGACTCACGGCCAGCAGAGCAAGTTTTAACCATTTATATTTTTTAACATGAAACACAGAACAATAATCATTCAAACAACAAAACAAAAACAAACATGAATTGACAGAGTTATGGACAATTTGTTTTGGTGCACCAAAAACAGACAATAGACAGACAGGGAATAGAACTTGGTGTCTCAAAGGGACACAGATATCCTAACCAGAGCTAAGAATATCTCCATAGGATCCAGAGAGGAAGTAGGACGTCTCCCATTTTCCTTCTGTTCCCAGGAGAGCTCTGAAATAGCTTATTTTCATTTTTTCTCTTTTTTGCTAAAAGATCCCAAACAGGAGATAACTGCTTTTCTAAAACTTACTTTCTCTCTCTCATGTTCAGACTCTACTTCCTTATCTCCTTCTGGGAATACTGCCAGAGAATGTAGAGGAGGCACAGTGGCCCTGAGAGCTATCTTTAAGCTTTTAATGAAGGCTGCCTCTTTAGTCAAAGTCCTCGAGAGGAGGGTAAATTGACTTAATTTATATTATCCTTTGTATCTTTATATTTTATATTATCTTTTGTTTTTCTCTTTTCTCCTTTTCTAAACTCACCCCGGGCATTCTTTCCCTACATTATCTTTTCCTCGGGCTCAAAGTCCATGGAAAGGCCTTTATTCTTCAGTGCACCTTGTTTCGTTTCAACTCTTACTCTCTCTCCCCGCTCTGCCTCTGATAGACTGTCTTGAACTTCCTCCAGGATCTTCTGCCCTGCCTCAACCATTTGCTTACAATCCTCGTTTGTTAGGCACGATCTTACCAGTTTCCACAATGGTATGGTCCCTGCTTTAAGTTTGCCATCTGCTGTTCCCTAACTAGATCTCCTTTCAGTTTGTCCCATGAGGCGACAGTTAATGACCCTGAGCAAGCATACCATGGTGCCACATGGTCTATCTCCCTGACAAATCCCTCTATATTCTTAGTGGCGATTTTCAGGCCACACTGCTTCAAGATTGACCATAAGGCCTTTACTACAGAGTGGGAGATTCCCATACTGGTTGCTGTCCAGGACTGAGAACCAGTCAGCAATACTGGTCGCTGTCCAGACCTGACCGCGACTGAGAACCAGTCAGCAGTTCCAGCGGTGGAAGCAAAACGAAACCGAAAGGGAAGGAATAATCGCCGTGAAAACAATCAAAAGGGTATCTAACTCTGGAGAAATTTCAAGACTGTACATACCTTGCAGAGCTGTAAAGTGTAGTTCTGAACCCGCCCCGTGAAACGAGGAGTCTCCTATCAGCGCCTGGTGATGATAAATTCCCGGGTTTCTCGGCACCACTTCTTGCCCAAGCTAGTATCTCGCCAGCAAGAATTCACTCAGACAACCGGATCCTTCTACGGCAAAGCTTTTATTGCTTACTTCTCAGGAAGACCCTGAACCCAGAAAATGGTGCTGCTTATATAGCCCACAGCATGATGTTTCAGCACCTGATGTGGTGTGATAGCACCTGATTAGTTGCTTGCCCATCACCCCATTATTACGCCCCAAGATGGGCAGTGACTGGACGTGAATTCACTCTTGCACTTGTGCATAAGGCTTGTTTACTAGTTAGGCACAGTGGAAGCCAGCACCATCTTATAATGGTGATTGCTCACGGCACGGCTCTCCACAAATAGTGTCAGAGACTTGTGCTTGCCCATGGAATGGGTCTCAAGTTGGGCCAGTTATTGGTTGGCTATTCCTTCAGTCTGTGCTCTGTCTTCCATTCCTGCATTTCTTGTTGACAAGATAAATTATGGGTCAAAAGTGTTGTGGGTGGTCTGGTGTTCTTATCTCTCCACTTGAGTTCCTGCCTGATTACAGATCTGCAATGCTGTGAATCACAGCTAAGGTCACCCTCACTGATTCTTGGGTGCCTCCCTTATCCCAGGTTTCTTTCACATCCTAGAAATGCCCCCTCATTTCTGCACCCCCGTCAGTTGCAGATTTCCATTTATTATGGAAATCTGGCCATCTCTCCTGTACCTCCTCACCCCTGATCCTGTATGCCCTTATTCCCCTCCCAATCCTCACTCTCTCACAGTTCCCTCCCTCCATCTGTCTTTTAGTGACTACTTTATTCCCCCTTCTAAGTGATATTCAGGCATTCTTGCTTATGCCTTCCTTCTGGCTTAGCTTCTTTGGATCTGTGGAGTGTAGCATAGGTATCCTGTATTTTATGGTTAATATCCACTTATGAGTAAGTACATACCATGCATGTCCTTTTGAGACAGGGTTATCTCAGCATGATATTCTCAAGTTCCATCCATTTGCCCTCAAAATTCATGATGTCCTTGTTTTTAATAGCTTGATAGTATTCCAGTGTGTAGATGTTCAGCATTTCCTTTATCTGTTCTTTAGTTGAGGGAAATCTAGGTTGTTTACAGTTTCTGGCTATTAAGAATAGAACTGATGTGAACATAGTTGAGCAAGTGTCTTTGTCGGATGGTGGAACAACTTTTTGGTATATGCCCAGGAGTAGTATTGCTGGATCTTGAGGCAGAACTATTCCCAGTTTTCTAAGAAACCGCCAAATTGATTTACAGAGTGATTATATAAGTTTGCACTCCCACCAGCAATGGAGGAGTGTTCCCCTTGTCCCACATCTTTACCAGCATATCACTTGACTTTTTGAACTTATCCATTCTGATAGGTGTAACATGGAATCTCAGAGTTGTTTTGATTTGCATTTCCCTTATGACTAAGGGATTTGAACACTTCTTTAAGGGCTTCTTGGCCATTGGAGATTCCTTGGTTGAGAATTCTCTGTTTAGTTGTGTACCCCATTTTTAATTGGGTTATTTGGGTTGTTACTGTCTAAGTTCTTGAGTTGTTTATAAGTTTTGGATATTAGCCAATGTGAGGAAGAATCTTTCCCAATCTGTAGGCTGCCATTTTATTCTATTGACAGTGTCCTTTGCCTTACAGAAGTTTTTAGTTTCATGAGGTCCCATTTATCAATTGTTGATTTTAGAGCCTGACTCATTGGTGTTCTGTTGAGGAAACTCTCATGTGTCAATGTGTTCAAGGCTATTTCACACTTTCTCTTTTATCAGATTTAGTGTATCTGTTTTTATGATGAGGTCTTTGATTCACGTGGACTAGAATTTTGTGTAGGGTAATAAATATGGATCTATTTCCATTCTTCTATATGTACACATCCAGTTAGATACCCATCATTTGTTGATGCGTTCTTTTTTTCCATTGTATGGTTGTGGATTTTTTTTTTTTATCAAAAATCAAGAGTCCAATGTGTCGGGGGTTATTTCTGTGTCTTTGATTCGATTCATTGATCAACTTGTCTGTTTCTGTACCAATACCATGCAGTTTTTATGACTATTGCTTTGTAGCACAGCTTGAGGTAATGGCTGGTGATTCCTCCAGAAGTTCTTTTATTGTTTGGGATTGTTTTAGCTATACAGAGGTTTTTGTTTTTCTATATGATATTGAAAATTGTCTTTTCTTTTTTACAAATAGTATCTTGGGTGTTCTATGTATGTTTCTAGGATAATATCCACTTATCAGTGAGTGCATATATAATGACTTCTTTTGTGACTGGGTTACCTCACTAAGGATGATATCCTCCAGACACATCCATTTATCCATGAATTTCATAAATCTATTGTTTTTAATAGCTGAGTAGTACTCTATTGTGTAAATGTACCACATTTTCTGTATCCATTCTTCTGTTGAGAGACATCTGGGTTCTTTCCAGCTTCTGGCTATTAAAAATAAGGCTGCTATGAACATAGTGGAACACGTGTCCTTATTACCAGTTGGAACTTCTTCTGGGTATATGCCCAGGAGAGGTATTGCTGGATCTTCCAGTAATATTATGTACAATTTTCTGAGGAACCTCCAGACTGACTTCCAGAGTGGTTATACAAGTGTGAAATCCCACCAGCAGTGGAGGAGGGTACCTCTTTCTCCACATCCTCTCCAGCATCTGCTGTCACCTGAATTTTTGATCTTAGCCATTCTGACTGGTGTGAGGTAGAATCTCAGGGTTGTTTTGATTTGCATTTCTCTGATGATTAAGGATGTTGAACTTTTTTTTTTCAGGTACTTCACAGCCATTCAGTATTCCTCAGTTGAGAATTCTTTGCTTAGCTCCAAACCCCATTTTTTACTGGGATTATTTGAATTTTTGGAGTCTGGCTTCTTGAGCTCTTTGTATATATTGGATATTAGTCCCCTATCAGATTTAGGATTGTTAAAAATCCTTTCCCAATCTGTTGGTGGCCTTTTTGTCTTATTGACAGTGTCTTTTGCCTTACAGAAGCTTTGCAATTTTATGAGATCCCATTTGTCAATTCTTGATCTTACAGCACAAGCCATTGCTGTTCTGTTTAGAAAATTTTCCCTTGTGCCCATATCTTTGAGGCTTTTCCCCACTTTCTCCTCTATTAATTTCAGTGTCTCTGGTCTTATGTGTAAGTCTTTGACCACTTAGACTTGAGCTTTGTACAAGGAGATAAGAATGGATTAATTCGCATTCTTCTACATGATAACCACCAGTTGTGGCAGCACCATTTGTTGAAAATGTCTTTTTTTCTACTGGATGGTTTTAGCTCCCTTGTCAAAGATCAAGTGACCATAGGTGTGTGGATTCATTTCTGGGTCTTCAATTCTATTCCGTTGATCTACCAGTCTGTCATTGTACCAGTACCATGCAGTTTTTATCACAATTGTTCTGAAGAACAGATTGATGTCAGGCATGGTGATTCCACCAGAGGTTCTTTTATTGTTGAGAATCGTTTTTGCTATCCTAGTTTTTTTTTTTTTTGTTTGTTTTTCCAGATGAATTTGCAAATTGCGCTTTCTATCTCAGTGAAGAATTAAGTTGGAATTTTGATGGGGATTGCATTGAATCTGTAGATTGCTTTTGGCAGGATAGCCACTTTTACTATATTAATTCTGCCAATCCATGAGCATGGGAGATCTTTCCATCTTCTGAGATCTTCTTCAATTTCTTTCTTCAGAGACTTGAAGTTCTTATCATACAGATCTTCACTTCCTTAGTTAGAGTCACACCAAGGTATTTTATATTATTTGTGACTATTTCGAATGGTGTTGTTTCCCTAATTTCTTTCTCAGTCCATTTATCATTTGTGTAGAGAAAGGCCATTGATTTATTTGACTTAATTTTATATCCAGCTACTGCACTGAAGCTGTTTATCAGGTTTAGGAGTTCTCTGGTGGAATTTTTAGGGTCACTTATATATACTATCATACCATCTGCAATTGGTGATATTTTAACTTCTTCCTTTCCAATTTTTATCCCTTTGATTTCCTTTTGTTGTCGAATTGCTCTGGCTAGAACTTCAACTACTATATTGAATAGGTAGGGAGAAAGTGGGCAGCCTTGTCTATTCCCCGATTTTAGTGGGATTGCTTCCAGCTTCTCTCCATTTACTTTGATGTTGGCTACTGGTTTGCTGTAGATTGCTTTTATTATGTTTAGGTATGGGCCTTGAATTCCTGATCTTTCCAAAACTTTTATCATGAATGAGTGTTGGATCTTGTCAAATGCTTTTTCTGCATCTAACGAGATGATCATGTGGTTTTTGTCTTTGAGTTTGTTTATATAGTGGATTACGTTGATGGATTTTCGTATATTAAACCATCTCTGCATCCCTGTGATGAAGCCTACTTGGTCATGATGGATGACCATTTTGTCATCCTTTTGTAGTAGGATCTGATGATGTTTTGGATTTCCTCAGGTTCTGTTGTTATGTCTTCTTTCTCATTTTTGGTTTTGTTAATTGGGATACTGTCCCTGTGCACTCTCATTAGTCTGGCTAAGGGTTTATCTATCTTGTTGATTTTCTCAAAGAACCAGCTCCTGGTTTGATTGATTCTTTGAATAGTTCTTTTTGTTTACACTTGGTTGATTTCAGCCCTGAGTTTGATTATTTTCTGCCGTCTACTCCTCTTGGGTGAATTTGCTTCCTTTAGTTCTAGAGCTTCTAGGTGTGCTGTCAGGCTGCTAGAGTATGCTCTCTCTAGTTTCTTTTTGGAGGCACTCAGGGCCTCCTCTTTGGACTGCCTTCATTGTGTCTCATAAGTTTGGGTATATGGTGGCTTCATTTTCATTAAACTCTAAAAAGTCTTTAATTTCTTTCTTTATTTCATCCTTGACCAAGGAATCATGGAGTAGAGTGTTGTTCAGTTTCCTCGTGAATGTTGGCTTTCTTATTTATGTTGTTATTGAAGATCAGCCTTAGTCCGTGTTGATCAGATAGGATGCATGGGATAATCTCAATATTTTTGTATCTGTTGAGGCCTGTTTTGTGACCAATTTATAGTCAATTTTGAAGGAGGTACCATGTGGCACTGAGATGAAGGTATATCCTTTTTGTTTCAGGATAAAATGTTCTGTAGATAGCAATTAAATCCATTTGTTTCATAACTTCTGTTAGTGTCCATGTATTTTTGTTTTTTTTTCTGTTTCCAGGATCTGTCCATTGATGAGAGTGGGTGTTGAAGTCTCCCACTATTATTGTGTAGGTGCAATGTGTGATTTGAGCTTTACTAAAGTTTCTTTAATAAATGTGGCTGCCATTGTATTTGGAGCATAGATATTCAGAATTGAGAGTTCATCTTGGTAGATTTTACCTTTGATGAGTATGAAGTGCCCCTCCTTGTCTTTTTTGATAACTTTGGGTTGGAAGTCAATTTTATTTGATATTAGAAGGGCTACTTCAGCTTGTTTCTTTGGACTGTTTGCTTGGAAAATTGTTTTCCAGCCTTTCACTCTGAGGTAGCATCTGCCTTTTTCCATGAGGTGGTTTTCCTGTAAGCAACAAAATATTGGGTCCTGTTTGTGTAGCCAGTCTATTAGTCTATGTCTTTTTATTGGGGAAATGAGTCCATTGATATTAAGAGAAATTAAAGAAAAGTAATTGTTGCTTCCTTTTATTTTTGTTGTTAAAGTTGGGATTTTGTTCTTGTGGCTGTCTTCTTTTAGGTTTGTTGAAGGATTACTTTCTTGCTTTTTCTAGGGCATGGTTTCCATCCTTGTGTTGGTGTTTTCCCTTTATTACCCTTTGAAGGGCTGGATTCATGGAAAGATAATGCGTGAATTTGGTTTTATCATGGAATACTTTGGTTCTCCATCTATGGTAATTGAGAATTTTGCTGGGTATAGTAGCCTGGGCTGGCATTTGTGTTCTCTTAGCACCTGCATAACATCTGTCCAGTGTCTTCTGGCTTTCATAGTCTCTGGTGAGAAGTCTGCTGTAATTCTAATAGATCTGCCTTTATATGTTACTTGACCTTTTTCCCTTACTGCTTTTAATATTCTCTCTTTATTTAGTGCATTTGTTGTTCTGATTATTATGTGTCAGGAGGCATTTCTTTTCTGGTCCAGTCTATTTGGAATTCTGTAGGCTTCTTGTATGTTCATGGGCATCTCTTTCTTTAGGTTTGGGAAGTTTTCTTCTATAATTTTGTTGAAGATATTTGCTGGCTCTTTAAGTTGAAAATCTTCATTCTCATCCACTCCTATTATCCGTAGGTTTGGTCTTCTCATTGTGTCCTGGATTTCCTGGATGTTTTGAGTTAGGATCTTTTTGCATTTTGCATTTACTTCAATTGTTGTGCCCATGTTCTTTTTTTTTTTTTTTTTGAAGTTCCAGTTGGAATTTTTTAAAAAAAATATTTTTCATTAGGTATTTTCCTCATTTACTTTTCCAATGCTATCCCAAAAGTACCCCATACCCTCCCCCCCGCCATTCCCCTATCCACTCCCACTTTTTGTGCCCATGTTCTCTATGGAATCTTCTGCAACTGAGATTCTCTCTTCTATCTCTTGTATTCTGTTCCTTATGCTTGCATCTATGGTTCCAGATTTCTTTCCTAGGGTTTCTATCTCCAGAGTTGTCTCACTTTGGGTTTTCTTTATTGTTTCTAATTCCCCTTTTAGGTCTTATATGGTTTTGTTCAATTCCATCACCTGTTTGATTGTGTTTTCCTGTATTTCTTTAAGGACTTCTACCTCTTTAACATTTTTCTCCTGTATTTCTTTAAGTGAGTTATTAAAGCCCCTCTTGATATCCTCTACCAGCATCATGAGATATGATTTTAAATCCAAATCTTGCTTTTCGGGTGTGTTGGGGTATCCAGGACTGTCTGAGTTGGGAGTGCTGAGTTCTGATGATGGTGAGTCTTGGTTTCTGCTAGTAAGATTCTTACATCTGCCTTTTTATCTGGTAATCTCTGGAGTTAGTTGTTATAGTTGTCTCTGCTTGGGGCTCGTTCCTCCTGTGATTCTGTTAGTCTCTGTCAGCAGACCTGGGAGTCTAGGTCTCTCCTGAGTCTCAGTGGTCAGAGTAGGCTCTGCAGGCAAGTTCTCCTCTTGCAGGGAAGGTGCACAGATATCTGGCTTTCAGACATGTCCCCTGGTTGAAGATGAAGGGGCAAAACAGGGCTTGACTCAGAAGCTGTGTAGCTTCTGTAGTTTGTACTCTCACCTGCGCAGACTAGTCACTGAGGGATCTGGGATTCAAGATGCCTCTTCCACCTGCTCTGGCAGAGCCCTCCCAGCAGACACTTCTCTTCTGGCAGAGAAGGTGCCCGGATGTCTGGAGCCTGAAATGGGGTCTGTCCCAGAAGATGTGTCGCTTGTCCCTGTCCCAGAAGCTGTGTTGCTTCTGTAGTCTGCACTCTCACCTGTGCAGACTAGTCTCTGAGGGATCTGGGAACCATGATGGCTCTTCCACCTGCTCCAGCAGAGTCCTCCCAGGCGGACACCTCTCTCTGGCGGGGAAGTTGCCTGGATGTCTCACATCTCTTTCTTTATGTTGGGAAACTTTTCTCTATGATTTTGTTGAAAATGTTTTTCTGTCTTGGAGCTGGGACTCTACCTTCTTCTATTCCTATTACTCTTAGGTTAGGTATTTTCATTGTATCCCAGATTTCCTGGATATTTTGGGGACGTGGAGATTTCTTTTAGATTTAACATTTTCTTCAATTGATGTATCAATTTCTTCTATTGTATCTATTGTCTCTCCCCTATCTCCTGTATTCTGTTGGTGATGCTTGCATCTGTTTTTCCTGTTCTCTTTCCTAGACTTTCCATCCCCAGGGGTGTCTCCATTTGTGTTTTCCTATTTGCTTTTATTTCCACTTTCAGGTCTTATACAGATTTGCTTATTTCCTTTACCAATTTTCTTGTATTTTTCTTCATATCGTTAAAGGATTTGTTTCCTCTTCAAATACCTTTATTTGTTTTTTTTTGTATTTTTATGTATTTCTTTAAGGGATTTAGTCATTTCCTCTTTAACGGCATCTATCATCTTTATAAGATTAGATTTTCTTATGCTTTGGTTGTATTAGGATATCCTGTGCTTGCTGTAACATGGTAGCTGTGCTCTGAAGATGTCATATTGCCCTGGCTGTTGTTGACTGTTTTCTTTTGAGGACATTTAGCCATCTTGATGACTTTCTTCACTGGATGTTCCTGTTGTAGTAGGTATTGAGAAAAGGGTTAACCTTGGTGGTCCTGGTGTGGGAAGCCTCTGGGTACCCTTGTGCTGAGTTGTTTTAGATCAGTAAGCCTGTATAATTCAAG
This sequence comes from Mus musculus, assembly GCF_000001635.26. NCBI lineage: Eukaryota > Metazoa > Chordata > Mammalia > Rodentia > Muridae > Mus > Mus musculus. The sequence continues at coordinate 22,261,171 of NC_000069.6, forward strand.
ATCCACAGGTCCAATGAGGTTGACAGAGAGGTGGTAGGAGAATGGAGGTCCAGCAGGTATAGCAGACTGCTCAGAGAAGCTTGTGGTACCCCAGAGGACTCAGCAAGAAGAAGAGATAGGTGGGAGAAAAGAAGTTTATCTGTATGGTATGGGCCTGTGTACTGGAGGCTTTCAATGGAGATTTCTGTCTTGGTTAGATGGGAGGGTTCAGGCAAAGGGAAGAGAACACAAGCAGGTAGGGGGAAATCTACCAATTCCACTGCTGCAGCTGCCTCCACTTCCATCTCTGCTGCTGATATCACTTCTGTTGCTCCAAGACACTACACAGGTCACTCTTCACTGAGTCAGGCTAGGCTGGGCTAGCCTGTGGAGGGAGGCTAACTAGCCAGCGAGGGGTGCAGGGTAGCTTCTGATGGCATTTTTGGGAAAGCAGGTCTCTTCCTTGGTGGCAGTGTTACAGATCTTATGACATAAGCTCTAAGACAATGTAGTAATTATCACATACTTTTATTCCTCCTGGATAGGATTCTTATATATATTTTTGGGTTGGATCAGGGTCTGACAGTAGGTGCTTCCTATTGGCTTGTCTGAGAGGTTGGGGATACATCATCTACATCTGGGAGGGCTTGGGATGCTGCCCTTATGTGACTAATTGCAAGAAAACTCTCGGGGGGGGGGGAGAGGCTGTGGTGAGCTGTGGCTACATGAAAGGGCACTGGTTCCAGGAGTAGGCAAAGCTCCTACTGTCCCTTCAGAATCTTAGGGGCTTCAAATCTTAGTTCAACCTAACCAGACTTTCTCTCACAGCCCACCACCTCAAGGTATGGTTCAGGATCTGCAGGTATGTTGATGGAGTATAAGAGTGGGGAAGAATGGAGGTCCAGAGAGGATAATAGGCTGCTTAGGGCAGCTTGGCTTGCCCCAAAGCACTATATCTTTTTATTCAATTTAATCAATTTCAGATACTAATAAGGCCATAACTCATAATTAATAAGTTGTTTCTACCATCATCATGATGGCTATTCATAGTTGTCAACTTAACTACATCTGGAATTAATTGAAACCCCCAAATGGAGAGCATACCTAAGAGAGTTTTGTTTGTTTGTTTTTTCATAATTTGAAGTAGGAAGATCTACTTCTGATCTAGATCTTTGAGGTAGGAAAAAAATTCAATCCAGATCTTTATGCCAGATCTAATCTGGGCTACACATTCTGCTGGAAGCCTATATATAAATGTAACTTGTATTCAACAAGACATGTAATTGTCATCTCAGAGGCTTATTGCTGAATAAACTCATGCTTTCTAGTTCTTTCTGAACTCTGACTGGCTGGTTTAACTCAGCTATACTGACTTAAACTCCTCTCAGAGCTGACTGATTCAGTCTGCCTTCTCTTGGCTTCTCACTAAATTGTTCGGCTTTGCAAAACTGCCTATGAACCGCATGAATGCAAATGAACTCAACTGTATTCAACTGAACTGTCTGCTATGTAGAACTCCACTACATTGCCTAAACCCAACTAAACTCCACTGCACTGCCTGGACTCTACTGAACTGCATTTCTTGAATTGCCCTCCTGACTTATTCTGCACTGCTCTTAAGCCACTTCTCTTTCCTTTTTATTCTCATAAGAGTTTGGCATAACTTATCTCTTATTCATTCTATGAAATCTTTCTCTGATTTGCCACTTTGTCTGCCCCACAATTTAACTTTCAAACATGTCTGCTTCTTTCTACAAACTAACCTTACTTTCATTGTTTGGGATTAAAGGTGTGTACTAAGGGCATATTTGTATTCCAGCCACAGAACCATTCTTTTTTTTTTTTTTTTTTTAATTTGCTATATATTTACATTTCAAATGTTATCCCCATTCCCAGTTTCCCCTCCACAAATCCCTTATCCCCTACCCCTGCCTGCCTCTATGAGGGTACTCCCTGACCCACCCACCCACTCACTACTGCCTCAATACCCTAGCATTCCCCTACACTGGATCATCAAACCTCCACAGGACTAAGAGCTCCCCTCCCATTGATGCCAGATAAGGCAATCCTTTGCTACTTATCTAGCTGGAGCCATGGGTCCCCTGCCCCATATATACCCTATGGTTGGTGGTTTAGTTCATGGGAAATTTTTTTCTTTTTTGGACCAGGTTGCTTGATACTGTTCTTCCTAAGGGATTGCAAAGCCCTGCAGCTCCTTCAGTCCTTGCCCTAACTTCTCCATTGGTGTCCCTGTGCTTAGTTTGATGTTTGGCTGTGTGCATTTGCATCTGTATTGGTCAGGCTCTGGCAGATGCTCTCAGGACAACATAAACCCCATTTTTTCCATTTAACAACCAGGCCTGATTTTGAAAAGAAAGCCATAAGTTACCAGCTCCAGGAACAGACCATAAAATCTAGAAAAAAAGTTATACAACCCTCTCCCAAAGAACAACATAGGGATAATCACAAGAATGAGAATATGTCCTATCTCAGTATGGGCTATCTGTTATAGGCAGCCCTATCTCATGCTATGGTTAAATATTCATGACATAGGAATGCAGACCACTGACCACTTAGCACAATCTAATGAGAAGTCAACCAATGTGAAGCCATAGCACACACCAATGAAAGTTTAGATTACTGAATGCTTCTAGAAAATTCATCTCATTCCCTTTAAGAAGGCATGCATGCCTTTGTCTAAGGTCACTATTTCAAAGAATGGTTGACCCCTTCATGCTGGTTGTTTCTGCAGTAAAACACTCTTTGGGTCAAAACCTCTGTCTCCTGCGGGAGATACGTGTTGGCCCGGAGCTCCGTCATTAAACCACCTCATGCTTTTACATCAAGATGGTTGTCTGTTCGTGATTCTCGGGTGCATGCCGAATCAGGAATTGAGTGGGGGTTTCCCCACTAGGTTCTTTCATCTGGAGGCCCCAGCGAGATCTGCATGACACCCAGGAACCCCAAAAGCCCCCTTGGAGGTACGTTTGCTTGTGTACGTCTTACATGTTGTCTGTTGTCTAAGTGTGGCACCACTGAATTTGTGTCTTGGTTTGTGAATTTGTGTCTTGGTTTCAGGGTTACGAGCTCGTGGGTTCGAGTCCAACCTCGTGCCTTGGTTTTAGGGTTCTGAGATCGTGGGTTCGAGTCCCACCTCGTGCCTTGGTTTTCCGGTTACAAGATCGTGGGTTCGAGTCCCACCTCGTGCCTTGGTTTTCTGGTTACGAGATTGTGGGTTCGAGTCCCACCTCGTGCCTTGGTTTTCTGCTTCCGAGATCGTGGGTTCAAGTCCCACCTCGTGCCTTGGTTTTATATCTGGCAGAGTGAGGAACGAGTGTGCTTAGATACTGGTGTCTTTTATTCTCTGTTGCTGTCTTGTTTTTGTGTTGCTGTCTTGTTTTTGTTTGTGGTTTTTGTCATGGGACAGACTGTGTGTGTGGTGCCAACTGTGGACTTGGACTGACGTTAGGAAAGAATTTGTCAGTGATAGTTAAGAAAAAGGCACATGTCCCTGGCCACACACAGCCGCAGGACCGTACTGTACTTCCGGCTTGGGCAGCAGCAGTTTGCACTGGCTGAGGTGAGGTGCCATGTGGGAAACCGTGGCCCAGGGGGGAACACCAATGCGGAGGTTTCCCTGGGCTGCCCGCTCCCTACCCCCCACCACCACCACGGATTTCACCACCTGCGGGATGGGAAAGAAAAGAAAGAGGGGCGAGGCCTGCCGTCCCCCCCCCCACCGCCCTCAGCTGCTAACCAGCGAGGGAGACATCCACCACTTAAAACTTCTGTCCCAGGTAAGGAGCACCTACGAGTCTAATCACCAGGCTCTCACAAATGGGTATAAAGGTCTAGAAAAAAGTGAGCTTAGACTGTAAGGAAGAGCAAAGCTCTAGCAGACTCAGGAGAGACAGTGAAAATAGAGATGAAGGAGATAAGAGAGGTCTGAGATGAGAGAGATACTCTGAATGAGAAATATTTAGAGTAGAACCAGTAAGTAAGAGGCAGAGAAGGCGTATTACGAGAGAGAGAGAGAGAGAGAGAGAGAGAGAGAGAGAGAGAGAGAGAGAGAGAGAGAGAGAGGCGAGAGGCCGAAGAAAGAGGACAGGAGGGATCATAGACAAGAGAAAAATTTGACTAGAATCTTGGCTGCAGTGGTAGGAGAGAAAGAAAAAGACATGATCTAGAAATCTGGGCAACAGAAGACAGAGCCTCAGCTAAAAAGGCTCAGCTGTGTCAGATTGAAGTTACTTATTTGGGACACACCCTTCAAGATGGGAAGTAGTGGCTAAAAGAAGCCAGAAAAAGACTGTAACTACACCAAGGCAAGTAAGAGAATTCTTGGGCACCGCTGGGTTCTACAGACTCTAGATACCTGGGTTGGCAACCTTAGATGTCCGTTGTACCCCCTAACCAAGGAAGGGGAAGTGTTTGTGTGGACCCCAGATCACCAGAAAGATGTGGAAGAGAGATCAGGGGTCGCCAGAGGAGTCCTTACTCAGACTTTGGGGCTTTGAAAAAGGCCAGTGGCTTACCTATCCAAGAAGTTAGACCCTGTTGCCAGTGGGTGGTTTTCTTGCCTGAAAGCTATTGCTGCCATAGCAATATTCTGCTTGTCAAGGATGCTAATAAGCTCACTCTGGGACAGCAAATAACTGTAGTGGCATCCCACACTCTTGAAAGCATTATCTGAAAGCCCCCTGACTGATGGATGACGACCAACGCTCTTGTGACACATTATCAGAGCTTTTTGTTGACTGAACAAGTGACCTTCGCTCCACCTGCTGTCCTCAATCTTACTACACTACTGCCTGAGACTTCACCTACTCATCACTGCGCTGACATTATGGCAGAAGAAACTGGTACTCAAAATGATCTGAAGGATCAGATCAGCCTTGGCCTGAGAGTTTGAGCTGGTACACCGATGGCAGTAGCCTCGAGGTTGAAGGTAAGCAGAAGGCAGGGACAGCAGTATGGTGGTAGACAGAAAGCAAGTGATCTAGGCCAGCAGCCTCCCTGAAGGGATGTCGGCCCAAAAAGCTGAACTTGTGACTTTGATACAAAGAGGGCTGTTGACATCTGCAGAGAAGGACCTAAGATGCTGTGGCTAAAGGAAATCAGATGGCAAATCTAACCGCCAAACAGGCGGCCCAAAGAGCAATGATCCTGGCAGTCAAGGAGCCTAAAGATTATTATGATGTCAGAGAGACCAGCTTTAAATACACCCCTGATCACTATCAAGTTATGGACATTATTTGACCCACCTGGGGGCCAAGAAATTAAAAGGTGTGGTTAGGTCCTTTGACTACTATGTTATAGGACTCTCTGACTTGGCAGAAGAAATAGTCAAAAGCTGCAAGGCCGGTGCTATGACGAGGTAGAGTTTACAGAAATTAAGCCAGCTAGATATGGCAACAAGTACTTATTAGTGTTTATAGACAACTTTTCAAGGTGGATAGAAGCTTTTCCTACCAGGACTGAGATGGCCAATGTGATAGCCAAGAAGATCCTAAAAGAAATCTTCCCAAGGTAATGGACCTGCCTTTGTTGCCCAGGTAAATCAGGGACTGGCCAAATATTAGAGATTGGTTAGAAGTTACATTGTGCATACAGGCTCCAAAGCTCAGGACAGGTAGAAAAGATGAATAGAATTCTAAAAGAGACTGGTGCAGACTTGGTGCTCCTTCCCCATGCTCATCACTGTCTTAAATGATGTGTTTAAACTTACATGTTGTTGTAATAATAATCTGTATGCTAAGTTAAAAGGCTTGCAGGTGGTGCAGAAAGAAGGCCTTTCACAATTGGCTACAGCCAACGAGCTGGGTACCACAAAAGATATCTCACCAGTTCCAGCCAGAGATCTGATCCACGTACACCTACATCATGCCCAGACCCTCAAGCCTCACTAGAAGGGTCCCTGCCTAGTTCTGTTTACTATCCCTTCTTATTCTGTTTTTGTTCTTATAGAAAAAGAGTATGATTTCTATTCTCCACATACTTCTGAAATTCTAAGATTAGAATTACTTAGTAGAAGACGAGGGGAATGAAAGGAAATAAAACTTGAGACCTGTGATTCATGTAATGTATGTCAAATAGCCCAAAGAGTTGTTTGTGAGCTTTGAAACCTGGGGCTGAGAACATAGCAGAACAGGCCAGGACATGCCCGGGCAGGCCCATCGTTACATGTCCTGACTGGCCTGCTGCCTCCCTATCTCCTGCCCTTCTGACAGTCTGTTGATGTTTAAATGGACCAATCATGTGAAACCATGCCAATTCCTCCCCCAGACCCACCCCTTTTCTATAAAAGCCCCTAGCTTCCAAGCCTCGGGGTCAAAAGCACTGTCTCCTGTGTGAGATACATTTCGACCCAGAGCTCCACCATTATGGCTCCACCATGTGGTCGACACCTCTGTCTCCTGTGGGAGATACATGTTGGCCCGGAGCTCCATCATTAAACTACCTCATGCTTTTACATCAAAACAAACAAAAAAAAAAACCAAAAAAACCAAACCAAAACAACAACAACAACAACAAAACACTCTTTATCTTTGTATGTATATGAGTCTGGGGTCTTCCTTCATCTATTTTTGGAACCTTACATTATGATTCCTGCTCCAGGGGTTCTGATTACTCTTGCACATATGCATACACATAATAATAAAGTAAATCTTTTTAGATGAAGAGAGAAAGGAAGGAAGAAAGAAGGAAAGAGAAAGGAAGCAACAGAATTCTAAATGATGACTTTTCCCATCCCCAACAGGAGAGGATGAAAGCTTTGTAGATGTGAACAAGGAAGGCTGCAGAAACAGCACACATAGAACAGCAAAGCTCTACTGCTCTGCAAACTTTAAGGAGCTCTGTGGTTTTGGTAGTGTATCCTGTGGAAAAACCGATGAGAGTCAATTATACTCTTTTCAGATAAACAAATGAACCACGAATATGGTCAGATAATTTGAAGGAAGATGTAGGGAGTTCTATATTTAGATCATAGTGTAAGACATCATGGTACAGAGAAAGCCACTCAGCCTTCCCTAGCCCCAGCTCATGTATATGGTTGATTTACACCATTTCCTTCATGGTTCCTTTAGGAATAGACCTGGCTAGACAAGATTCTAGAATCATGTTTTAATCCATAATGTTATTGCTTTTTTAACATGTGTGTTGTAACTGTCAAGAGATGGGGTGTATTTTTTATTGGTGGGACAGGGTCCTGGCAGAACAAAGAGTTGTCACTTGCCTGATAGAATCCAGTAAGCTGTGGTAGGTATTGGGCTAGAGGGGAACTATGTTTAGAGATGTAGTACTGAATTTGGGAAGCAGTAAAGGAAGGTGGGTGCCAAGGAAGGAGACAACCAACACCATTGCAGGTTCTTCCTCCAAACGCCCTACCTTAGCCGAACTCATGAGTTAGTCCAGAACAATGGGACATGTGACAAGGCTAAATAATTTTCATCCAGATATTTTCTGTGATCGACATACTGAAGTATCCAAGATAGAGAAGTGAAAGAATTGACTAAAGGCAGTGTACAGCAGGCAGGAGAGATATCTCAGTGTTAAGCACATGTGTCAGAGCGAGTGTACAGGGTACATCTGTAAGAGCTCCACTAGAGGACCTGAATTTGATTCTGAGCATCGAGGTCAGTCAGCATAACTAGCTGTAATCAAGCTTCAGAGGATCTAGCACACTATTCTGGCCTCTGGGACACTCACATGTCCATACCCCACCCTACAAAAAAAAATCAAATCTGAAAAACAACAGAAACCCTTTATGGATGCTCACTACCAGTTGATATAGGGAAATGGTAGTTGGGAAAGGGCTACTCAAGTCACAGTTAAAGAGTGTGTGCTATGAAGCCACCAATGATATTAGGACAACATATTTTAGTGCCTATCTTATCTATCTTATCTATCTATCTATCTATCTATCTATCTATCTATCTATCTATCTATCTATCTATCTATCTCCTGTAGTCCACGTTGTCCTCAGACTCCCAGTAGCTGAGAAGCGCTTGAACTCCTGCTGTTTCATCCTCCACCTCCCAGGAGTTAGGTAAGAGGTATGCACCACCAAAGACAATGCATTTAAAATTTTCCTAAAGAAAATCACTAGTCAACAGAGCAATGTTTCTTGAAGACAGAGTGTTAAGGATCATCTACAAATGTCACATTTCTTCCTAAGAACTTAGGCTGGAAGGTTATGGATATTTTGGTCCATTTTGTCTTTAAAAGTTTTTGTTTGGCTTTATTGGTCATACTGCCCCAATGCCTTCATCAAGTTGCAATTAAATCCTTTGGGATGGAGTTCTGTGTTTCTGTGAGAGGCAATTATAAAAGCTGGATTAGTTTACCATTGAATTATTTATGCAAGCATAAATACACAGAAGCAATTAAACCTCAGGGATTTTTTTTTAAGGTGCAGATAAATCAATTTACATTGTGTACCTCCAGTTCATTTCAGAGGGTATGTGGCAGAAAATAGAAATCGCAGTCAAAAGGTAAAATTACACTAAAAATCCATCTCTCCATTAATGTTCTTTGCTCTCTAAATATCCCGTAAAGTAATTTCATGTGTTATTGTAATTCTTTCTAGCTGCCAGAGATAATAAGTCAAAAGACACTGAGAGTTTTCTCTTGTCAATACAAAGAAATCACTCTACTGTCTATTCCAGGGTAATTTAGCGCAGTAAGAATCAACTGATTTCACAGATATTAACTCTATTGAATACACAAACGGAAGAATTATAGGGAGAATAATTTCTCCTCCAACAGTAGAGATAACATAGCAATCAGAAAATGCAATCTCATTTTTGGTGTCCAAATTTATTCAATGGCTGGAGCTTGCCTGGGATGCCTCCCTTCTCCTTCCCAAAGCAGTGATTTGTGGAAATGAAACCCTCGGGATGTACATTATGCAGATGCTCTGGGGGAAGTGACTCAAAGCATCTGCAAACAGCAAATGGAAAGTTATTACCTTTGTGGAGAAGGAATGCAAGAAAACCCTGTTATACAGTGTTTTATGCATAGATCCATCAAGGGGATGTTTCTTAAGAGGTGGCTGTGTGACATCACAGTATCCAAACTCTAGCTGACTGGTCACCTGTCACCATCCTAAGGCAAGAGTGTCAGTCTTTCAACTTTATCCCAGGGCTAATGCTGCATTTACTTCTTGTGCTTTTCAAACTTTAAAAAAAAAAATATGTTCATTGACAAAATCTTATGTTTAGATATTTAAAGCTTTCACCTTACGAGTATTGTGTAATTATGTGTGTGAGAATGCAGGTGAAAGCCAGAAGACAACTTCGGGGAGTTAGTCCTCTCCTTTTACCTTTGAGTTCTGGGGTGGAGTTTAGGTGGTCAGGTTTCTGCTCAGGCATTTGCTTAGCCATCTCCCTGGCACATAACGTTTACATTTCTCATGTAGGACACAGTGCTGTGAGAAATCCTTTAATTTGTGGCATAGCATAGTTAAATCAAGATGGTTATCATGTGCCTTACTTTTCACATGTCATGTGTATGTATGTGTTATATGTTTCTTTTTTTCCCATTTTTTATTAGGTATTTAGCTCATTTACATTTCCAATGCTATACCAAAAGTCCCCCATACCCACCCACCCCCACTCCCCTACCCACCCACTCCCCCTTTTTGGCCCTGGTGTTCCCCTGTACTGGGGCATATAAAGTTTGCAAGTCCAAAGGGCCTCTCTTTGCAGTGCTGGCCGACTAGGCCATCTTTTGATACATATGCAGCTAGAGACAAGCGCTCCGGGGTACTGCTTAGTTCATATTGTTGTTCCACCTATAGGGTTGCAGTTCCCTTGAGCTCCTTGGGTGCTTTCTCTAGTTCCTCGAATGGAGGCATTGTGGTCCATTCAATAGCTGACTGTGAGCATCCACTTCTGTGTTTGCTAGGCCCCGGCATAGTCTCACAAGAGACAGCTATATCTGGGTCCTTTCAGCAAAATCTTGCTATTGTATGCAATGGTGTCAGCGTTTGGAAGCTGATCATGGGATGAATCTCTGAATATGGCAATCACTAGATGGTCCATCCTTTCATCACACTTCCAAATTTTGTCTCTGTAACTCCTTCCATGGGTGTTTTGTTTCCTATTCTAAGAAGGGGCAAACTGTCCACACTTTGGTCTTCATTCTCTTGAGTTTAATGTGTTTAGCAAATTGTATCTTATATCTTGGGTATCCTAAGTTTCTGGGCTAATATCCACTTATCAGTGAGTACATATTGTGAAAGTTCCTTTGTGATTGGGTTACCTCACTCAGGATGATGCCCTCCAGGTCCATCCATTTGGCTAGGAATTTCATAAATTCATTCTTTTTAATAGCTGAGTAGTACTCCATTGTGTAAATGTACCACATTTTCTGTAACCATTCCTCTGTTGAGGGGCATCTGGGTTCTTTCCAGCTTCTGGCTATTATAAATAAGGCTGCTATGAACATAGTGGAGCATGTGTCCTTCTTACCGGTTGGGGCAACTTCTGGGTATATGCCCAGAAGAGGTATTGCTGGATCTTCCGGTAGTACTATGTCCAATTTTCTGAGGAACCGCCAGACTGATTTCCAGAGTGGTTTTACAAGCTTGCAATCCCACCAACAATGGAGGAGCGTTCCTCTTTCTCCACATCCTTGCCAGCATCTGCTGTCACCTGAATTTTTGATCTTAGCCATTCTGACTGGTGTGAGGTGGAATCTCAGGGTTGTGGAAATGAAACCCTCGGGATGTACATTATGCAGATGCTCTGGGGGAAGTGACTCAAAGCATCTGCAAACAGCAAATGGAAAGTTATTACCTTTGTGGAGAAAGAATGCAAGAAAACCCTGTTATACAGTGTTTTATGCATAGATCCATCAAGGGGTTGTTTCTTAAGAGGTGGCTGTGTGACATCACAGTATCCAAACTCTAGCTGACTGGTCACCTGTCACCATCCTAAGGCAAGAGTGTCAGTCTTTCAACTTTATCCCAGGGCTAATGCTGCATTTACTTTGCATTTCCCTGATGATTAAGGATGTTGAACATTTTTTCAGGTGCTTCTCTGCCATTTGGTATTCCTCAGGTGAGAAATCTTTGTTCAGTTCTGAGCCCCATTTTTAATGGGGTTATTTGAATTTATGGAGTCTACCTTCTTGAGTTCTTTATATATGTTGGATATTAGTCCCCTGTCCGATTTGGGATACATAAAGATCCTTTCCCAATCTGTTTCTGGTCTTTTTGTCTTATTGATGGCGTCTTTTGCCTTGCAGAAGCTTTGCAATTTTATGAGGTCCCATTTATCGATTCTCGATCTTACAGCACAAGCCATTGCTGTTCTATTCAGGAATTTTCCCCCTGTACCCATATCTTCGAGGCTTTTCCCTACTTTCTCCTCTATAAGTTTCAGTGTCTCTGGTTTTATGTGGAGATCCTTAATCCACTTAGATTTGACCTTAGTACAAGGAGATAGGAATGGATCAATTTGAAATCTTCTACATGATAACAGCCAGTTGTGCCAACACCATTTGTTGAAAATGCTGTCTTTTTTCCACTGGATGGTTTTAGCTCCCTTGTCAAATATCAAGTGACCATAGGTGTGTGGGTTCATCTCTGGGTCTTCAATTCTGTTCCATTGGTCTACTTGTCTGTCGCTATAACAGTACCATGCATTTTTTTATCACAATTGCTCTGTAGTACATCTTTAGGTCGGGCATGGTGATTCCACCAGAGGTTCTTTTATCCTTGAGAAGAGTTTTTGCTATCCTCGGTTTTTTGTTATTCCAGATGAATCTGCCGATTGCCTTTTCTAATTCGTTGAAGAATTGAGTGGGAATTTTGATGGGGATTGCATTGAATCTGTAAATTGCTTTTGGCAAGATGGCCATTTTTACTATATTGATCCTGCCGATCCATGAGCATGGGAGATCTTTCCATCTTCTGAGATCTTCTTTAATTTCTTTCTTCAGAGACTTGAAGTTCTTGTCATACAGATCTTTCACTTCCTTACTTAGAGTCATGCCTAGGTATTTTATATTATTTGTGGCTATTGAGAAGGGTGTTGTTTCCCTAATTTCTTTCTCAGCCTGTTTGTCCTTTGTGTAGAGAAAGGCCATTGACTTGTTTGAGTTAATTTTATATCCAGCTACTTCACTGAAGTTGTTTATCAGGCTTAGGAGTTCTCTGGTGGAATTTTTAGGATCACGTATATATACTATCATATCATCTGCAAAAAGTGATATTTTGACTTCTTCCTTTCCAATTTGTATCCCCTTGATCTCCTTTTGTTGTCGAATTGCTCTGGCTAATACTTCAAGTACAATGTTGAATAGGTAGGGAGAGAGTGGACAGCCTTGTCTAGTCCCTGATTTTAGTGGGATTGCTTCAAGCTTCTCACCATTTACTTTGATGCTGGCTACTGGTTTGCTGTAGATTGCTTTTATCATGTTTAGGTATGGGCCTTGAATTCCTGATCTTTCCAAGACTTTTATCATGAATGGGTGTTGGATTTTGTCAAATGCTTTCTCAGCATCTAATGAGATGATCATTTGGTTTTTGTCTTTGAGTTTGTTTATATACTGGATTACGTTGATGGATTTCCATATATTGAACCATCCCTGCATCCCTGGGATGAAACCTACTTGGTCAGGATGGATGATTGTTTTGATGTGTTCTTGGATTCGGTTAGCAAGAACTTTATTGAGGATTTTTGCATCAATGTTCATAAGGGATATTGGTCTGAAGTTCTCTATCTTTGTGGGGTCTTTTTGTGGTTTAGGTATCAGAGTAATTGTGGCTTCATAGAAAGAGTTGGGTAGAGTACCTTCTGTTTCTATTTTGTGGAATAGTTTGTGATGAACTGGGATTAGATCTTCTTTGAAGGTCTGATAGAACTCTGCACTAAACCCATATGGTCCTGGGCTTTTTTTGGTTGGGAGACTATTAATGACTGCTTCTATTTCTTTGGGGGATATCGGGCTGTTTAGATCATTAACCTGATCTTGATTCAACTTTGGTACCTGGTATCTGTCTAGAAACTTCTCCATTTCATCCAGGTTCTCCAGTTTTGTTGAGTATAGCCTTTTGTAGAAGGATCTGATGGTGTTTTGGATTTCTTCAGGATCTGTTGTTATGTCTCCCTTTTCATTTCTGATATTGTTAGTTAGAATGCTTTCCCTGTGCCCTCTAGTGAGTCTGGCTAAGGGTTTGTCTATCTTGTTGATTTTCTCAAAGAACCAGCTCCTCGATTGGTTGATTCTCTGTATAGTTCTTCTTGTTTCCACTTGGTTGATTTCGCCCCTGAGTTTGATTATTTCCTGCCTTCTACTCCTCTTGGGTGAATTTGCTTCCTTTTGTTCTAGAGCTTTTAGGTGTGTTGTCAAGCTGCTAATGAATGCCCTCTCTAGTTTCTTTTTGGAGGCACTCAGAGCTATGAGTTTTCCTCTTAGAAATGCTTTCATTGTGTCCCATAAGTTTGGGTATGAAGTGGCTTCATTTTCATTGAACTCTAAGAAGTCCTTAATTTCTTTCTTTATTCTTTCCTTGACCAAGGTATCATTGAGAAGAGTGTTCAGTTTCCACGTGAATGTTGGCTTTCTATTAGTTATTTTGTTATTGAAGATCAGCCTTAGTCCATGGTGATCTGATAGGATGCATGGGACAATTTCAATAGTTTTGAATCTGTTGTGGCCTGTTTTGTGACCTATTATGTGGTCAGTTTTGGAGAAGGTACCATGAGGTGCTGAGAAGAAGGTATATCCTTTTGTTTTAGGATAAAATGTTCTGTAGATATCTGTCAGATCCATTTGTTTCATAACTTCTGTTAGTTTCACTGTGTCCCTGTTTAGTTTCTGTTTCCATGATCTGTCCATTGGTGAAAGTGGTGTGTTGAAGTCTCCAACTATTACTGTGTGAGGTGCAATGTGTGCTTTGAGCTTTACTAAAGTTTCTTTAATGAATGTGGCTGCCCTTGTATTTGGAGCATAGATATTCAGAATTGATAGTTCCTCTTGGAGGATTTTACCTTTGATGAGAATGAAGTGCCCCTCCTTGTCTTTCTTGATGACTTTGGGTTGGAAGTCAATCTTATCAGATATTAGGATGGCTACTCCTGCTTGTTTCTTCATACCATTTGCTTGGAAAATTTTTTTCCAGCCTTTCATTCTGAGGTAGTGTCTATCGTTTTCTCTGAGATGAGTTTCCTGTAAGCAGCAAAATGTTGGGTGTTGTTTGTATAGCCAGCTTGTTAGTCTATGTCTTTTTATTGGGGAGTTGAGACCATTGATATTAAGAGATATTAAGGAAAAGCAATTGTTGCTTCCTGTTATTTTTGTTGTTAAAGTTGGCATTCTGTTCATGTGGCTGTCTTCTTTTAGTTTTGGTGAGGGATTACCTTCTTGTTTTTTCTAGGGCGTTGTTCCCGTTCTTGTATTGGTTTTTTTTCTGTTATTATCCTTTGAAGGGCTGGATTCGTGGAGAGATAATGGGTGAATTTGGTTTTGTCGTGGAATACTTTGTTTTCTCCATCTATGGTAATTGAGAGTTTGGCTGGGTATAGTAGCCTGGGCTGGAATTTGTGTTCTCTTAGTGTCTGTATAACATCTGTCCAGGCTCTTCTGGCTTTCATAGTCTCTGGTGAAAAATCTGGTGTAATTCTGATAGGCTTGCCTCTATATGTTACTTTACCTTTTTCCCTTACTGCTTTTAGTATTCTCTCTTTATTTAGTGCATTTATTGTTCTGATTATTATGTGTCGGGAGGAATTTCTTTTCTGGTCCAGTCTATTTGGAATCCTGTAGGCTTCTTGTATGTTCATGGGCATCTCTTTCTTTAGATTTGGGAAGTTTTCTTCAATAATTTTGTTGAAGATGTTTGCTGGTCCTTTGAGTTGAAAATCATCATTCTCATCCACTCCTATTATCCGTAGGTTTGGTCTTCTCGTTGTGTCCTGGATTTCCTGGATATTTTGAGTTAGGATCTTTTTGCATTTTCCATTTTCTTTGATTGTTGTGCCGATGTTCTCTATGGAATCTTCTGCACCTGAGATTCTCTCTTCCATCTCTTGTATTCTGTTGCTGATGCTCGAATCTATGGTTCCAGATTTCTTTCCTAGGGTTTCTATCTCCAGTGTTGCCTCACTTTGAGTTTTCTTTATTGTGTCTACTTCCATTTTTATGTCTAGTATGGTTTTGTTCATTTCCATCACCTGTTTGGATGTTTTTTCCTCTTTTTCTGTAAGGACTTCTGTTTGATTGTGTTTTCCTGTTTTTCTTTAAGGACTTGTAACTCTTTAGCAGTGTTCTCCTGTATTTCTTTAAGTGAGTTATTAAAGTCCTTCTTGATGTCCTCTACCATCATCATGAGATATGCTTTTAAATCTGGGTCTAGGTTTTCGGGTGTGTTGGGGTGCCCTGGACTGGGCTAAGTGGGAGTGCTGGGTTCTGATGATGGTGAGTGGTCTTGGTTCCTGTTAGTAAGATTCCTATGTTTACCTTTCGCCATCTGGTAATCTCTGGAGTTAGTTGTTATAGTTGACTCTGTTTATAGATTGTTCTTCTGGTGATTCTGTTACCGTCTATCAGCAGACCTGGGAGACAGATTCTCTCCTCTGAGTTTCAGTGCTCAGAGTACTCTCTGCTGGTAAGCTCTCTTACAGGGAAGGTTCGCAGATATCTTGTGTTTGGACCTCCTCCTGGCCGAAGAAGAAGGCCCAAAACAGGACCTTTCCCAGAAGCTGTGTTGCTTTGGCAGGTTCCAGAAGCTGTCAGCTTCTGTGGTGCAGACTCTCACCTGTGCAGACTAAGTTCCTAAGTTCTGTGGAGTCCCGGAACCAAGGTGGCACCCACTGCTCCTGAGGCTGAGGCCTTCCGAGCCAGGCGGACACCTGTCTTCTGGTCCGGATGGTGGCCGGCTGTCTGTGGCCCGCAAAGGGTGCTGCCTCAGCGGCTCTGTGCCTCCGCCTGTCCCAGAAGTTGTCCGGTTCTGTGGCGCACCCTCTCACCTGTTCAGACTAATTTCCTAAGTTCGGTGGAGTCCCGGAACCAAGATGGCGCTCGCTGCTCCTGAGGCTGAGGCCTTCCGAGCCAGGCGGACACCTGTCCTTTGGTCGGAACGGTGGCCGGCTCGTGTTATATGTTTCTTAAGAAAACGAAAAGTTTACTCTCCACAGTTTCTCAGTATAAATGTGTTGCTATTAACTAGAGCCACCACATTGAATGGTGGCCCCATTGAGCTTATCCCTGTCATTAGAACTGAAATATTATATACTGGAACAACTGCTTTCGAATTCCTACAATTCACTTCAATCCTTGGTAATTTGAGATTGTTCTCAGCTTCTGTGAGCTCTTTGTTATTGCTGAAGATCAAGCCCAGGGCCTTTGGCATGGCAGCCATAAGCTCTGTCAGAGTTTACATATTTTAAACTCCACATATAAGTGAGGCCATGTGGCATTTATATTTCTCTATCTTTAAAGAAAGATTACATTTTTATTTATGTGTATGTATCTCCTTTTGTGTGCACACATTGAGGTGGTACCCATATAGGTAAGAAGGTGTATCAGATCTGCTGGAGGTGGAGTTACAGATGAAGTTACAGATGATTGTGAGTCCCCTGACCTGAGTCCTTAGAACTGAACTCAGGTCCTCTGCAAGAGCAGCAAGTGCTCTCAGTTGTGTGTGAGCCATCTTTTATACAATTTTGTATGCCTACACATGTGAGTGGGCATGTGAGTGCACTGCCATCAGCGATCACAAAAGGGCACTGGATCTCTACTGCTGGAATTACAACTGCCTTATGTGAGCTATAGGAACCCAGCTCCAGTCCACTCCAAGAGCAGTATGACCTCTTTAGTACTGAGCCATCTCTCTAGCCCCTAGGATTTATCTTTCTATGATGGGCACACAGGTGAAAGGATGTTTTGCTAAAGCAGCCATATGACAGAAGGTTTCACTAAAGCAGACATAGGTGAAATCATGTTTTGTTCTGGGTATGCCAGCTGACACAGACGCATGTCGAGTTTTACTAAGACAGATTCACATGGAGTTTTGTTGAGGCAAGACCCATGGGAAGCATGAGTCGTGGGAGGACACTTGATGTTTGGAGGGAGTATAAATACGACTCAATTGACAGTGATGGTGGGCTTGCATAGCTAGTTTTGTAACACTTTGTTGGTCCTGCAAGAAGATTGTTTTGCTGATCTTCACTTCATTGAGAAAGGCATAGTGGAAAACTCCTAGGATTCTGGCAAAGGCCTTCCTGTTTCTGGTAGGCCATGCCACTGCTGCTGATTCATGTTTGCTATCCCGACACTACTGAACTGGACTGCTGGTATCCTGACAATTGGAGACTGAAAATGCCCCACTTCTTAACAGCGTATAGCAGAGCCTTGCAGCTTCTTCTGGATTGAGCTGCTGCTGTTCATTCATGTGAATTGAACTGCTGATACCCTGACAATGCAGATTAGATTTGCTCCAAAGAACTACTTGCAAACAGGTTCACCTCCCCTGTATACTACTAATATTTCTTTTGCACTACCTCTGGTGGGTGGTGGGCTAGAAGGGAGGTTAAAGCATTTAAAGCCTTCATTAAGAGTAGGTTTTGAAAAATCTAAGCTTACATACTTACAATACTGTCTTCCAGGTACACATATATTATCTCTAGTGACAAAGAGTGAGTACTACTCCACCGTGGATACCAACCACCTTTACTTACTGAATGATGGACTCCTTAGATTGATTCCTAAGTTCACATACATGCTATTTCTAGAATACAAGGCAACCAAAGCCAACACATTTTGTTCATCTAAGTCATCTTTTTTTTTTATTACGTATTTTCTTCAATTACATTTCCAATGCTATCCCAAAAGTCCCCCACACCCTCCCCACCCCCACTCCCCTACCCACCCATTCCCATTTTTTGGCCCTGGCGTTCCCCTGGACTGGGGCATATAAAGTTTGCCTGACCAATGGGCCTCTCTTTCCAGTGATGGCCGACTAGGCCATCTTTTGATACATATGCAGCTAGAGTCAAGAGCTCTGGGGTACTGGTTAGTTCATAATGTTGTTCCATCGATAGGGTTGCAGATCTCTTTAGCTCCTTGGATACTTTCTCTAGCTCCCCCATTGGGGGCCCTGTGATCCATCCAATAGTTGACTGTGAGCATCCACTTCTGTGTTTGCTAGGCCCCGGCCTAGTCTCAAAAGGGACAGCTATATCACGGTCCTTGCAACAAAGGCTTGCTAGTGTATGCAATGGTGTTATCGTTTGGAGGCTAATTATGGGATGGATCACTGGATATGGCAGTCACTAGATGGTCCATTCTTTTGTCTCAGCTCCAAACTTTGTCTCTGTAACTCTTTCCATGGGTGATTGTTTCCAATTCTAAGAAGGAGCAAAGTGTCCACACTTTGGTCTTCGTTCTTCTTCAGTTTCATATGTTTTGCATATTGTACCTTATATATCGCTATACTAAGTTTCTGGGTTAATATCCACTTATCAGTGAGTACATTTCATTTGAGTTCTTTTGTGATTGGGTTACCTCACTCAGGATGATGCCCTCCAGGTCCAACCATTTGCCTAGGAATTTCGTAAATTCATTCTTTTTAATAGCTGAGTAGTACTCCATTGTGTAAATGTACTACATTTTTTGTAACCATTCCTCAGTTGAGGGGCACCTGGGTTCTTTCCAGCTTCTGGCTATTATAAATAAGGCTGCTATGAACATAGTGGAGCATGTGTCCTTCTTGGAACATCTTCTGGATATATGCCCAGGAGAGCTATTGCGGGATCCTCTGGTAGTACTATGTCCATTTTTCTGAGGAACTGCCAGACTGATTTCCAGACTGGTTGTACAAGTTTGCAATCCCACCAACAATGGAGGAGTGTTCCTCTTTCTCCACATCCTCGACAGCATCTGCTGTCACCTGAATTTTTGATCTTAGCCATTCTGACTGGTGTGAGATGGAATCTCAGGGTTGTTTTGATTTGCATTTCTCTGATGATTAAGGATGGTGAACATTTTTTCAGGTGTTTCTCAGCCTTTTGGTATTCCTCGGGTGAGAATTCTTTGTTCAGCTCTGAGCCCCATCTTTTAAGGGGGTTATTTGATTTTCTGGAGTCCACCCCTCTTGAGTTCTTTATATATATAGGATATTAGTCCCCTATCTGATTTAAGATAGGTAAAGATCCTTTCCCAATCTGTTGGTGGTCTTTTTGTCTTATTGATGGTGTCTTTTGCCTTGCAGAAGCTTTGCAGTTTCATGAGGTCCCATTTGTCAATCCTCGATCTTACAGCACAAGCCATTGCTGTTCTATTCAGGAATTTTTTCCCTGTGCCCATATCTTCGAGACTTTTCCCCCACTTTCTCCTCTATAAGTTTCAGTGTCTCTGGTTTTATGTGAAGTTCCTTGATCCACTTAGATTTGACCTTAGTACAAGGAGAGAGGAATGGGTCAATTCGAATTCTTCTACATCATAACAACCAGTTGTGCCAACACCATTTGTTGAAAATGCTGTCTTTTTTCCACTGGATGGTTTTAGCTCCCTTGTCAAAGATCAAGTGACCATAAGTGTGTGGGTTCATTTCTGGGTCTTCAATTCTGTTCCATTGGTCTACTTGTCTGTTACTATACCAGTACCACACAGTTTTTATAACAATTGCTCTGTAGTAAAGCTTTAGGTCAGGCATGGTGATTCCACCAGAGGTACTTTTATCCTTGAGAAGAGCTTTTGCTATCCTAGGTTTTTTGTTATTCCAGATGAATTTGCAAATTGCTCCTTCTAATTCGTTGAAGAATTGAGTTGGAATTTTGATGGGGATTGCATTGAATCTGTAGATTGCTTTTGGCAAGATGGCCATTTTTACAATGTTGATCCTGCCAATCCATGAGCATGGGAGATCTTTCCATCTTCTGAGATCTTCTTTAATTTCTTTCTTCAGAGATTTGAAGTTTTTATCATACAGATCTTTCACTTCCTTAGTTAGAGTCACACCAAGATATTTTATATTATTTGTGAGTATTGAGAAGGGTGTTGTTTCCCTAATTTCTTTCTCAGCCTGTTTATTCTTTGTGTAGAGAAAGGCCATTGATTTGTTTGAGTTAATTTTATATCCAGCTACTTCACTGAAGCTGTTTATTAGGTTTAGGAGTTCTCTGGTGGAATTTTTAGGGTCACTTATATATACTATCATATCATCTGCAAAAAGTGATATTTTGACTTCATCTTTTCCAATTTGTATCCCCTTGATCTCCTTTCGTTGTCGAATTGCTCTGGCTAGGAGTTCAAGTACTATGTTGAAGAGGAAGGGAGAAAGTGGGCAGCCTTGTCTAGTCCCTGATTTTAGTGGGATTGCTTCCAACTTCTCACCATTTACTTTGATGTTGGCTACTGGTTTGCTGTAGATTGCTTTTATCATGTTTAGGTATGGGCCTTGAATTCCTGATCTTTCCAAGACTTTTATCATGATTGGGTGTTGGATCTTGTCGAATGCTTTTTCCGCATCTAACGAGATGATCATGTGTTTTTTGTCTTTGAGTTTGTTTATATAATGGATTACATTGATGGATTTTCATATATTAAACCATCCCTGCATCCCTGGAATAAAACCTACTTGGTCAGGATGGATGATTGCTTTAATGTGTTCTTGGATTCGGTTAGCGAGAATTTTATTGAGGACTTTTGCATCAATATTCATAAGGGAAATTGGTCTGAAGTTCTCTGTCTTTGTTGGATCTTTCTGTGGTTTAGGTATCAGAGTAGTTGTGGCTTCATAGAATGAGTTGGGTAGAGTTCCCTCTACTTCTATTTTGTGGAATAGTTTGTGCAGAACTGGGATTAGATCTTCTTTGAAGGTCTGGTAAAACTCTTCCGTAAACCTATCTGGTCCTGGGCTTTTTTTGACTGGGAGACTATTAATGACTGCTTCTATTTCCTTAGGGGATATGGGACTGTTTAGATCATTAACTTGATCCTGATTTAACTTTGGTACCTGGTATCTGTCTAGAGATTTGTCCATTTTGTCCAGTTTTTCCAGTTTTGTTGAGTATAGCCTTTTGTAGAAGGATCTGATGGTGTTTGGATTTCTTCAGGATCTGTTGTTATGTCTCCCTTTTCAGTTCTGATTTTGTTAATTAGGATTTTGTCCCTGTGCCCTTTAGTGAGTATAGCTAAGGGTTTATCTATCTTGTTGATTTTCTCAAAGAACCAACTCCTCGTTTGGTTAATTCTTTGAATAGTTCTTTCCACTTGGTTGACTTCACCCCTGAGTTTAATTATTTCTACTGTCGTCTACTCCTCTTGGGTGAATTTGCTTCCTTTTTTTCTAGAGCTTTGAGATGTGCTGTCAAGCTGCTAATATGTGCTCTCTCCCGTTTCTTCTTGGAGGCACTCAGAGCTATGAGTTTCCCTCTTAGAAATGCTTTCATTGTGTCCAATAGGCTTGGGTATGTTGTGGCTTCATTTTCATTAAACTCTAAAAAGTCTTTAATTTCTTTCTTTATTCTTTCCTTGACCAAGGTATCATTGAGAAGAGTGTTGTTCAGTTTCCACGTGAATGTTGGCTTTCCATTATTTATGTTGTTATTGAAGATCAGCCTTAGGCCATGGTGGTCTGATTGGATACATGGGACAATTTCAATATTTTTGTATCTGTTGAGGCCTGTTTTGTGATCAATTATATGGTCAATTTTGGAGAAGGTCCTGTGAGGTGCTAAGAAGAAGGTATATCCTTTTGTTTTAGGATAAAATGTTCTCTAGATATCTGTCAGATCCATTTGTTTCATAACTTCTATTAGTTTCACTGTGTCCCTGTTTAGTTTCTGTTTCCATGATCTTCCATTGATGAAAGTGGTGTGTTGAAGTCTCTCACTATTATTGTGTGAGGTGCAATGTGTGCTTTGAGCTTTACTAAAGTGTCTTTAATGTATGTGGCTGCCCTTGCATTTGGAGCGTAGATATTCATAATTGAGAGTTCCTCTTGGAGGATTTTACCTTTGATGAGTATGAAGTGTCCCTCCTTGTCTTTTTTGATAACTTTGAGTTGGAAGTCGATTTTATCCGATATTAGAATGGCTACTCCAGCTTGTTTCTTCAGACCATTTGCTTGGAAAATTGTTTTCCAGCCTTTCACTCTGAGTTAGTGTCTGTCTTTTTCCCTGAGATGGGTTTCCTGTAAGCAGTAGAATGTTGGTTTCTGTTTGTATAGCCAGTCTGTTAGTCTATGTCTTTTTTTGGGGAATTGAGTCCATTGATATTAAGAAATATTAAGGAAAAATAATTGTTGCTTCCTTTTATTTTTGTTGTTACAGTTGGCATTCTGTTCTTGTGGCTGTCTTCTTTTTGGTTTGTTGAGGGATTACTTTTTTGCTTGTTCTAGGGCATGATTTCTGTCCTTGTATTGCTTCTTTTCTGTTATTATCCTTTGAAGGGCTGGATTCGTGGAAAGATAATGTGTGAATTTGGTTTTGTCGTGGAATACTTTGGTTTCTCCATCTATGGTAATTGAGAGTTTGGCCGGGTATAGTAGCCTGGGCTAGCATTTGTGTTCTCTTAGTGTCTGTATAACATCTGTCCAGGCTTTTCTGGCTTTCATAGTCTCTGGTGAAAAGTCTGGTATAATTCTGATAGGTCTGCCTTTATATGTTACTTGACCTTTCTCCCTTGCTGCTTTTAATATTCTCTCTTTATTTAGTGCATTTGTTGTTCTGATTATTATGTGTCTGGAGGAATTTCTTTTCTGGTCCAGTCTATTTGGAGTTCTGTAGGCTTCTTGTATGTTCATGGGCATGTCATTCTTTAGATTTGGGAAGTTCTCTTCTATAATTTTGTTAAATATATTTGCTGGCCCTTTAAGTTGAAAATTTTTATTCTCATCACTCCTATTATCCGTAGGTTTGGTCTTCTCATTGTGTCCTGGATTTCCTGGATGTTTTGAGTTAGGATCTTTTTGCGTTTTGTATTATCTTTGATTGTTGTGCCAATGTTCTCTATGGAATCTTCTGCACCTGAGATTCTCTCTTCCATCTCTTGTATTCTGTTGCTGATGCTCGTGTCTATGGTTCCAGATTTCTTTCCTAGGGTTTCTATCTCCAGTGTTGCCTTGCTTTGGGTTTTCTTTATTGTGTCTACTTCCCTTTTTAAGTGTAGTATGGTTTTGTTCATTTCCATCACCTGTTTGGATGTGTTTTCCTTTTTTTCTATAAGGACTTCTACCTGTTTGGTTGTGTTTTCCTGTTTTTCTTTAAGGACTTGTAACTCTTTAGCAGTGTTCTTCTGTATTTCTTTAAGTGAGTTATTAAAGTTCTTCTTGATGTCCTCTACTATCATCATGAGATATGCTTTTAAATCTCGGTCTAGCTTTTCGGTTGTGTTGGGGTGCCCAGGACTAGGTGGCATGGGAGCGCTGCGTTCTGATGATGGTGAGCGGTCTTGATTTCTGTTAGTAGGATTCTTACGTTTGCCTTTTGCCATCTTGTATTCTCTGGAGCTAGTTGTTCTAGTTGTCTCTGCTTAGAGCTTGTTCCTCAGGTGATTATGTTAGCCTCTATCAGCAGACCTGGGAGACTAGCTCTATCCTTAGTTTCAGTGGTCAGAGTACTCTCTACATGCAAGCTCTCCTCTTGCAGGGATGGTGCCCAGATATCTGGTGTTTGAACCTGCCTCCTGGCAGAAGTTGTGTTCCACTCACCAGAGGCCTTAGGATCCGTGGCAGATCCTGTGTGGGTCCTTGTGGGTGTCCGTAGACTCCCCTGGGCCAGGAACCCTGGTGTTGCAGTGGGCAGGTCGGAAGGGACTTGAGCCCCGTATCAGGCCGGGTTTCCTGCTTCCTTAATTAATGCATTCTCAGGACCTGCACGATTGGATTGGAGCGGGCGCTGTGTTCCACTCACCAGAGGTCTTAGGATCCCGTGTCGGATCCTGTGTGGGTCCTTGCGGGTGTTCCGAAGACTCCCCCGGGCCAGGGACCACGGTCCATCTAAGTCTTCTTGACTTCATCTTGAGCTTGTTAAGAGCAGCTGAACACTTTCCAAATCCAAATCAGTTCTACAATTATATGTGATAGATATAATAAACCATGATCAATAAATAGAGTAATTAAACGTTCTAAATCAAAGGCTTAGTAGTTAAGAACACTGGCTGTTCTTCCTGAGGATCCAGGTGCTAGTTCTAGGAGATCCAATTATCTCCCATGTGGTACAGAGATATACATGCAGGAAAATACCCATACACATATAATAAAAATTCATTAAAAATTTTAAATTGAAATTAACCACATTCATATATTAAATGATATTAAATGGAAGCTATAGTAAAGTCTACTACTGATTCAACAGGAAATACAATCTAAAAATTCAAGTGAACATAAATTTTTAAAACTAATGTTGGTATTCTGTACATGCTAGTGAGCAAAAAATTGGTCATGAGGGAGTTAAAGATGTGTCACTTTGCATGGTGGCTATTTCAAATGAAAAGTATTCTGTTTATTAAAAGTAAAAAAAATTCAATAGGAAAGATTTGTCTTTATAAAGTAGCATTCATGCTATCAAACATAGAAAACTGAGGCCAAAGGCAATGTCTACAAAACAGATACTGTGGTAAGTCATCTTCCCTGATACTTCTCAATCGAGCGCCTTTGCCTCAGCCTGCCTCAGTTGCATGTTTGACTACTTGGTTATGATCTGCAGATAAGTGCCTCTGTCGATATGGCTTTTCATTTCAGTATCAGAACTCTCATACTGCATACAGCTTCATTAAATAGCATTGTATGATTTCCCCCTGCTCTTGCATCAGTTTAATTCTCAGACCGATCTGGAAGCGTAGGATGCTAGAGGTGGAGACTCCCTACTCAGAATGATAAATGCTGAGGTATGGCTGTACTGTGCCTGCAGTTCAAGAACAAGAGTAGGCTGTGTTAGAAACAAGCTCAAAGCATTTACCATCATGATGGCACCCTGGGGAGGCAGTACAAGACCTGTTCCATCCTCCATGGCATGGAAAGAAGCTTTGTGGCAATGCAGGTCTCATTAAATTCTCTCAGCTGAAAGCACATCTTTATAGTCAATACCCTACCACAGAGACACTTGCACATTCATGTTCAATTGGTGCTCTATTTACAAGAGGTAAGAATTACAACCAGCTTAAAAGCCCATCAAAATAAATGGATAACTAAAATGGGCTTTGTTTGAAAAAATGTCATAATCAGTATTCAAATACTTTATGTGCTAACAAAATTAAAATAAATAAAAATGATATTGATAATATATTAAACAAACAAACAAAAAAACAGACAACAGAAGCACTTCATTTTTTTAACTTCCCACTGTTCTTGTCATATATGACCAAAATCTTCAAATGGACCAGCGGAGCTCTTCAACCCCCACTCCTCATCCCCCACATCCCTCTACGTTCCTCTAGTGATGCGTCACCAGCCAAACTCCCTTGAAAGTTCTCCTACAGAACATTGCTTGTGCAGTTTCATTGAGTTTGCCTTTCCTGCACTTCCACAGACTCTTCAGCACTGCCTTTATCCCTCCATGCTGTGTAGATTTCTCACAAAGAACACTCCTCATTGGTCTAGCATAGTACCTGGCTACCACAGGGTCAAAAATGGAGAAGAGACTGAGGGAAAAGAGGTTGGGTGATTGGCCCAACTTGGGATCCATCTCGAGGGGAGGCTCTAAGGCTAGACATTATTATCAATGCTATAGTGTGCTTAACATGGCTGCCCTCTAAGAGGCCCAACAAGCAGCCAACTGAGATAGACAGATACTTATACCCAACCAATGGACTGAAGTCAGGGACCCCTGTGGTTGAATTAGGGAAAGACTGGAAGAAGCTGAAGAGGAGAGTGACCCCATAGGAAGACCAGCAGTCTCAACTAACCTGAATCCCCGAGATCTCTTAGACACTGAGCTACCAACCAAGCAAATAGACTAGCTGGTACATGGCCCCCAACACATATACAACAGAGGATTGCATGGACTGGCTTCAGAGAGAAGACACACCTAGCCCTGGAGAGACTTGAGGCATGGCGGGGTGGGGATTGGGTGGAGACATCCTCTTGCAAACAGAGGGGAAGAGGAGGGCCATGAGGAATGGGATGTGAAACTGTGAGAGGTTGGACTGGAAGGGGGATAACAGATGGATTAATAAAAAAGATTAAAGAAAATGTTAAAAAGTGCAAAAGGGAATTAATAAATAATCTCTCAGGAATTCTCTTAAGGAGAAAAGTGAGAATGCAAACTCACATATTTAAAAAGATTGTCTTTTCTTCAGTAATGTAGTTTCTAGGTTTTAAAAATTATTATTATTTCATGTGCACTGGTGTTTTACATTCATGTATGTGTGTGCTCTGTATGCATATCTGGCACCTACAGAAGTCAGAAGGCATTGAATTCCCTTGACCTGGAGTTAAGATGGCTATGACCCTCTAAATGGTACTGGGATTTGAACCTCACTCTTCTGTAAGAGCAACCAGTACTTTTAACCACTGAGCCATCTTGGTCATGGTGTCTTTTTTAAAACAATGGAAATCTTGACTAAGACAGGAGGTTCTCTGGGGCTTGCTGGTTAGCTAGTCTAGACAAATCAGTAAACTCCAGATTCAGTAAGTGTACTGGCTGGTTTTGTGTGTCAACTTGACACAGGCTGAAGTTATTACAAAGAAAGGAGCTTCAGTTGGGGAAATGCCTCCATGAGATCCAGCTGTAAGGCATTTTGTCAATTAGTGATCAAGGTGAGGGGGGGCATTGTGGGTGGTGCCATCCCTGAGCTGGTAGTCTTGGGTTATATGAGAAAGCAAGCTGAGCAATCCAGGGGAAGCAAGCCAGTAAGTAACATCCCTCCATGGCCTCTGCATCAACTGCTGCTTTCTGACCTGCTTAATTTCCAGTCCTGACTTCTTTTGGTGATAAACAGCAATGTGGAAGTGTAAGCTGAGGTTACCCTTTCCTCCCCAACTTGCTTCTTGGTCATGATGTTTATGCAGGAATAGAGACCCAGACTTAGACAGTTAAGAGACCCTGTTTTAATATGTAAGGTAGATGGGAATAGAGGAATTCAAGTAACTGCTTTCTACATGGAAGATACACATTGTAAGGTGGGATGGCCCTCTGGAATCAGTACAGGACATACCCAGACCACAAGTTCTCAGCATAAAGGAGATTTATGATCCTGGAAGGGCAAGTAGGGAAGGTGGGGATGGAGCAAATAGAAATAGCAAGCATCATCATCATCATCAGCAGCATCATCATCATCAGCAGCAGCAGCAACAGTAGAAGCAAGCAAGCAAGCAAGCAAACAGGTTACAGCAGGTGTTTCTGCAGGAGTGGGGTTTTAAGGGGAAACAGGGTGATCTGTGCTAGGATGAGTTGGTAAATTCTGATTAGACATGTTAGCCAAATAGTGAATTTTGATTGGTCAACTGTGGTATTTTGTCTCTGGAATGAGTCAGTGACCAAATATGGGAATGGGCTTTGGGGCTAATGTTAGGAATGTAATCATTACAGTTTTTAGCAAGGGTAAAAGGCAGAACCCGTTGGAGCCATGTTTGCCATGTTTGGGAGTGTGTTTGCCAGGCTTGAGTGTATGTTTGCCATACTTGGGAGTGTGTTTGCCTTGCTTGCACCTGTTAAAGAGCCCTTTACCCACAAATAACTAGAAGTCCAAACTGGGAATTAAAAATATAGCTGAGTCCCAACAAATCCTTTCTCTGAAATATGGTTGGATTAGTTGTGAAAACAATTCTATGACTCCACATCCGTTATCATGACACCAGGACATGGAGAATGAAGACAAAGTAAGCCAAAACTCTGGGGCTCTGTATCTTTTCCAGGTGATGAAGCAGGTGACTGCCTTTCACTTGAGTCAACTTCAGACCCAGCCGTGTTTGTATTATGTCTCCCAAGCTACTCCCGTTCCTCATGAATTCTTTCCTGATATCCATAAGGAGGTCCTCATATAGACCATAGCTGCAAAAATTCCATATGCCAGGCATTAGAAGAAAATAGAAGAGGGGTTTGGGGTACCACATCCTGGGATTACCTTATCACTTCAGAAAAAGACCCTTATGAGATGTTATGGTTTGAATATGAAAAGTTACCAGGCCATCTGAGGCTATTTATTGAGATGACCATGGAGAGAGAGAGAGAGAGAGAGAGAGAGAGAATATGAGAGAGAATATGAGAGAGAATATGAGAGAGAGAATATGAGAGTGAGAGAATATGAGAGAGAGAATATGAGAGAGAGGTGCAGATATAACTAATACACAATTACTTTCCCAACTTGGTGAAAGGAAGGAGACCAGAGCAAAGCAAGCTGAGGTGGCATGATCACTTGCTTTTTATAAACAACTGTGAGGACTTAGAACAGAGCTTGGAGAAGTTCCTCTAGAGCAGTGGTTCTTAACCTTTCTAATGCTTTAATACAGTTCCTCATATGGTGATGACCACCCCCCCAAACATTATTTTATTGCTACTTCATAAGTGTAATTTTGCTTCTGTTATGAACTGTAATGTAAAATATCTCGTAATGTGACCCAATAGGGCTCACAACCCCTAGGTTGCGAACTACTGCTCTGGAAGAATGACCATTAGCCCCATGGCAAGGCAAGAGACTGATGGATCAATTGGAATCAGTAATCTCTAGGCTAAACGTATAGAGGGTCCTTCAGTGCTCAGATTCTTCAACTCTGTATAAACATACACAGCATCTAGTTCAGAGGGAATACTTTACTCCAATCTGTAAGAGGAGAAAAAGAGTTGCAAATAAAAACTAAACCTGATACCAAATTCTTTCTCTTTCTGAAGGATTTGATGGAAGAAGAGCCTATGGGACCAGCTATAATACCAGAGCCAACTATAATATCCAACAGTGCAGCCCCACCAGCAGTCCCCAGCCCAGTGTGACAGGATGGTGTTCACTCTGAGAAGATGTCTGTGTTTGTCTCTCATCTCTGAGTTGTGCCTTCTGTATTCCACTTACATGCCAGGAACTCTTTTAGTTCCTTAGGCTCTGCACTGTGCTAGCATGTGTATAGCGGAATTTAAGCCCTCAGTGGCTAACAACCAACACCATGAAGACAGCTCTACTGTTGCTTTTAGGTGACCTGCAAACAGAAGGGAAGAAAATGAAACAAGCAAAGCAAAGAAGTAAGCATTTCCTCTATAGTCTCTGTTTTTAGGCCCATAAGTATCCATCTCTTTCTTTCCCTCATTCCCCTTGTTCACCCCGTCCCCTTCTTTCTCTTGCTCCTTCCTCTCCCTCTATCACACCTTTCATTCCCACCTATCTCTTTATTGATATTGACTGCCTTAACTTTTACCATGAGTAAGTGGAGATGAACTTTTACAGAATTGAGACTATCACTTCGCTTAATGTGCATCATACAGATTTCTTTAGTTAGTTAATGATAATAAGGAAGATGATGAGAATCAACATTTGAATCCTTGCTATTTCATTTTCCTACATACTCCAGTGTTTGTGATTTCAGCACTATTGTGTATCTGTGGGTGAATTCATCTGTAGATGGACAAGATATCTGGTTATTTTTTATGGGAGTTGGATCTGAACTTTGGTTCTTCATTTTGTACATCAGTTGCTCTTAACACTGAACCACCTAAGTAGCTCTATTATTGTTGTTTTTGAATTTTATTTTTGAGACAGATTATCACTATGTAACCTAGATTGAACTTTACCTCACAGTGAACCTCCTGCCTTGGCTTTTAGGTTCTGGGATTACAGACATGTGCAACCAAAGCCTGGCCGAGTTGGAGAGTGTTGAGTCGTCTCATTGAACAGCTAAGCAGAAGTTAAGTCATCATATGAAGACCTTGCACTAGTAGGTGGTTTAACTGGAACATGAGACTGCAACTCACAAAATCTTGTCCTTTTCAAATGCTCACACAGTGCTTCAACTGTGAAGGCTATCACTTGATAATTACAGAGAGTATGCACACTATATTGGGAAGAGCACAATGTTTGTATACACTTCTTACACTGCTGTGATCAGGGCCTGAACAGTAGGCATATTATGCCAGCCTTGATTTTCTCTATTTCCTCATTTAACCCTTCCTTTTGCAGATGATTCTATTAGGGCTCATCCTATAAATCTCATTATTATGGCCCACGGAAGGGAGTGCCAATATCACCTCAGGTATACAGAAGGTCTACAGTGCCAGGTGTTAATGTCTTCTGTTTCTATCACAGTAAACTTATGATGAGTAGCCCATGGTGTATAAGTTTTCTGACCCCTCACTCTGAATAGAACAATTCTTCATAGCCTCCCACATTTTCTTCTGCAGAAGGGTTTAGCTCCAGTTTTGAGCAGGGTAGCAAGCCCTTTGTTATCTGCCTCTCTTGTCTGAGGTATCTACTCTACTACTGATGTTTTCTTCTCACCATCACACACATTATTCACACTCAAAATTTCCATCTCAGGTCCTGCTTAAGGAGGCATCAAAGCAAGGCAAAACTTGATAACTTGCCCAGTGGAGTGCCAGTCATTATGTACTTTAGCAGATACTCAGAACTTGGATTCGCTGTCTCTTCTGTCCTTCTTGTCTCCCCTCCTCTGCCAAAACATCACCCATAAGCTCTCTAGGACACATGGGACTCTTTGTGCTCTAAAGTGTCATCCTGTGCTGCTCTACTAGAATCTGGGTTCTGTCTTGTCTTTATTTGCCTGGTTAAGCAGTTTCCATGGATGCATGGGTGGTATGACAGACACGTTTTGGGTTTGTGGTGAAATCATAGAAATTCAGCTGCTTTGAGGACTCCTGTCTTTGCTGGCTTCAGTCTGACTCTACTTTCTTGACAGTGGCTACTTTTTAACCTAGTGCTAACCTATCAATATAAAGACTACTACTTATACTCCCTATTCTTGCAATTTTATCTTTTTTTTTTTGAGTCAAAAAATGGACCTAGGTGTTTAAAACAGTTAATATAAGTTCTACTATTCTAAAGGAGCAGTTCTTAACTCATGGCTATGCTTGAAAAGCAGGTAAAAAACTCTATAATTATTCTTATTCATGGACACTACTCAAAGAACCCACTATAATTTGCCTAAATAGAGGCCATGTAGTGCTTGTATTTCAAGGTTACCATGTAAGTCTACTAGGCATCCAGGTTGAAGAGCAATGTAGAGAATTCCCAACAAAGTCCTATGGGGATTCATAAAACCCTTGTAATGTCCTTCCAATGGATGTGTTCTCTCCCCTCACCCTATGTGATGAGGGGAGGCTATGTGACTTAGTCAGAGACACTGGTCCCTAAGAGAAGAAGAAACTTAACTCCATCTTTGAGATTGGTTTTGTTAATAGAAATATAATATCAAGTATAAGGGGAGGAAGCAGCACAGTTGGCAGAGTTCTTGCCTAGCATATATGAGGCCTTGGCTTTAATCCTCAGTGTTGCATGAAACTGGATTAGTGGAGTATACACCTATGATTATAGTACTCAGGAGGGAGAAGTAGAGGGTCAGAAACTCAATGTCATCTTTGTCTACATACCATATATGGTGTGCACATGTGTGTAAGATATCATGTAGCCCTATTATCCCTTTTATTTTGTTATTATAAAGCTGATGTTTTAAAAATTAATTGTTTAAATTCATTTTTGTTATTATACAAGTGGTCTTTATTATGACATTTTTACACACATGTACACACACACACACACACACACACACATACACGAGTATCTGTTCACATTTGGCCCTATTATTCCCTCCTCCTACAAGCCTCCCCCATGTATCTGTTGAATTTTGACTCTATCTTGATCCATCTATCTACCTATCTACCTATCTACCTATCTATCTATCTATCTATCTATCTATCTATCATCTATCTATCTATACATTTGCTTTTCTGGGAAAAATTCAAATGCCATGCAATGATAAAAACATGCCCATGTTGCAGTGAGTTGACACTCAGTCATCATGAACAACAAGGACTTTGGAGCTGCATCTGGAATATTTTTTTTTTATTGGACATTTTCTTTCTTTACATTTCAAATGTTTTCCCCTTTCCAGGTCCCCCCTTTGAAACCCCCTATCCTATATACAAAGAACTCAAGAAGATAGACTCCAGAGAATCAAATAACCCTATTAAAAAATGGGGACAGAACTAAACAGAGAATTCTCAACTGAGGAATACAGAATGGCTGAGAAGCACCTAAAGAAATGTTCAACATCCTTAGTTATCAGGGAAATCCAAATCAAAACAACCCTAAGATTCCACCTCATACCAGTCAGAATGACTAAGATCAAATGTTGGGAACCAGCCCACGGCTCACTTGGACAGGGGTTATTCCTGGGAGGCAAACTGGGGCTGAAAAGACAGAAACTATGTGATCGAGAGAAATAATGGAGCCAAATCAAGGTTCCTGATCAAGGCTCAAATGTTTAATAGCAAACTGTGCTTATAAAAGGGGGTGGGGGGGGAGGCCCATACCCTGCTAATCCATTCTTGGAGCCTGGAACCAGTTGCAGGTGATGACATGCAGGATAGGGTGTATCCTCTGGACTATCTCAGTGGCCTCTCAGCAGGTAGCAGTGTCTTGGAGGAGCAGTGGCAGGACAATAGAGCCATCTAGGTAATCTCCTTAGTGGCGGCAAGGTCAAAGTCTGGATCAGCCTGTTTCAGGCTGGGGGAGGTTACATCCCCCCCATCCCCGTTTATAATATTAAAAATAGCTGGACTGAGGCATAAAATTTATTTATAGTCCTGCTTGGGAGTTATGGTGGCTGGCAGCCGCGACTGACTTAGGAAATCTTAGATCTTCCCAAACCATTCAATTCTGTCATAGATGGTATGTGCAGCTTGTTTGTGTTTATTTTACACAAAACATGGCTCTGTGGTGTATTATTAACAACCACAGCCTCTTGGCATGTACCTCTGTCTTAGATTGATATGATTCTGAGATTTGGGCGCCTGTCTTTGACTGTCCAGCCCTCATAGCACACTTTATTCCCAATTCAGACCAGAGCCACAATATGTACTTAAAATGCTTCTTAATATAGATTAATAACTGCCACCTGCACTGTTGGAGGCAAGGCTACACACCTGCTGCAGTCAGGCTGAAGGGTGTTGACTGACCTGCTTGAAAAACAATGGGAGTCAGTGAAAAGCAACAGTACAAAAGCATCTTTGCGGAAGTCCAGGTACTCCATTCAGTTGCAAATTAGCAACTACCAAGGTAGACTTAGAGCTCCTGGTGTGGGGGAGGTGGTTTTGAGATTTGCAGAAATGCTGTTACTTCTCTGGGAGTGGAGGCTGTGCTCCAAATTAACTTTGCTAGGTAATTAAGATTTTAGCTATCTTCAATAGGACTCTCTAATACTGGAATTATTACTAGACCAGTCCAAGATTGAGTTAGAATAACTGATCACAATGAGGGAAGGAGAAGAATCACTATAACTCTTTCTTGTGACTAATCTTTCTAAGTCAGACTACACGGTCTCTAATGTTCTATGTCCCATAAGGTTTAAAAAGCTCGAAGCAAGGCATCTTAGCTTGTCCAAACTGGGAAAATGGCAAGCAAAGGTGGGTCAAAAACATATACCCAATTCAGCTTTCTTGTCACTACAGTCAGGGCACTCAGCCAACTCACCTGTCAGCTTGTCACATGAATTAGCTGTCATGCTTTTGCAGCTTTCTGTGAAGAGAACCTATGCTTTCCCCCTTCCCAATAAGGTAGCTGTTCAGGATCAAGCCATATGCCAATAAGTAGATCATTTTCATCTCACCTAGACATGATTATGTCTGGTTTTAAGATACTATAAGGCATTTATTAAGTTCTTTGACATCCAAATTTCAAAATTCTTAAAATAAAAGTATGATTTAAATAATGTGCACAGGGATATATTAAATAATATGCATGGGGATATAATTTCCCCCTTTCTTTGTTTTTCAAGAAAAAGAGTTTTTAAAGTTCCACAATACCTTGTCTTTGAGAATTATTAAATTGTTGACAAAACATCTCAAATACTTGACTGTTATAGTCAGTTTTAATATAACAAGGGCAGTGACTAATTACACTTTTAATTGTTTCTCTTGAAGAGCGGTTGTAGCTAGAAAGCTTGAAAAGTATTAATAGTCACATGTGCATAATTTATTTACTTATTAATCAGAAATAAGAGCATTCATTTGCAGCAATTTATTAAGTATAGGTCCTCAAGAATTAACACCATTATGTGGAAACAGGTAGGAACTGAGGACACCAAGAGCAAATTTTTTACAATTTGACATGCACAGTCTCCAAAAATACCAAAAATACATGGTCCACTATGTTCATAGCAGCCTTATTTATAATAACCAGAAGCTGGAAAGAACCCAGGTGCCCCTCAACAGAGGAATGGATACAGAAAATGTGGTACATTTACACAATTGAATACTACTCAGCTATTAAAAAGAATTAATTTATGAAATTCCTAGGCAAATAGATGGACCTGGAGGGCATCATCCTGAGTGAAGTAACCCAGTCACAAAAAAACTCACATGATATGTATTCACTGATAAGTGGATATTAGCCCAGAAACTTAGAATACCCAAGATACAAGATACAATTTGCAAAACACATGAAACTCAAGAAGAATGAAGACCAAAGTTTGGTCTCTTTGCCCCTTTTTAGAATTGGGAACAAAACAGCCATGGAAGGAGTTACAGAGACAAAGTTTGGAGCTGAGATGAAAAGATGGACCATCTAGAGACTGCCAAACCCGGGGATCCATTCCATAATCAGCCTCCAAATGCTGACACCATTGCATACACTAGCAAGATTTTGCTGAAAGGACCCTGATAAAGCTGTCTCTTGTGAGACTATGCTGGGGCCTGGCAAACACAGAAGTGGATGCTCACAGTCAGCTATTGGATGGAACACAGGGCCCCCAATCGAGGAGCTAGAGAAAGTACCCAAGGAGCTAAAGGGGTCTGCAACCCTATAGGTGGAACAATAATATGAACTAACCAGTACCCCCAGAGGTCATGTCTCTAGCTGCATATGTATCAGAAGATGGCCTAGGCGGCCATCATTAGGAAGAGAGGCCCCCTGGTCTTGCAAACTTTATATGCCTCAGTACAGAGGAACGCCAGGGCCAAGAAGTGGGAGTGGGTGGGTAGGGGAGCGCGGGGGGTGGGGGGTGGGCAGGGTAAGGGGGACTTTTGGGATAGCATTTGAAATGTAAATGAAGAAAATACCTAATTAAAGAAAGAAAGAAAGAAAGAAAGAAAGAAAATCTTAAATTTGCGATCAAACCGTAAGCTGCAGTCAATGGAACACTGGCAATTTTAACCATGATTTTTAGTCTCTTTCGAAATGTTAGAATAATATCTCCAGCCTTGGGAAAGTAAAAACCCAATTTCAAAGCAATTTATCACCTTAGAATCAACATTAGAAACTTCACTACCACGTTATGAAATTTGGCTGCTAATTTATACCTAAGAATGCATGACAGTGCAAATTTTAATGCTCCATTAAAGAGACATTGTTTTAAATCTCATCTTTAATTCTACTTTCTAGGATAAGAATCACTTTAAATATTATTACAACTAGAAGTATCCTTAGAGGCCCAGCCTCTTGGCCTGCCTTATGCCATGTGTTCTAAAGACTCCAAACCTAAGTTACCAGTTTAAAGCTAACTTTCTAGTAACCAGTGTTACTTACACCTTTTTGATCATACCCAATAACTTATAAGCTAATACTATATGATGAAGACACGCAGAGCATATTACACCTTTAAAACCAGTAAAAAACCAAATGAAGCGGCTACACGAGTCTAATAAATTTAGACTAATCAAAGAACTCCAATTTTTCTAGCTATAAGATAACAAAAAAGGCACTTTGTCATTTGCCAAACACAATAATCATGATTGCAGAGAACCCTCCAAACAATCTATCAGTTTTTTTGCCCCAAAACTAAGAGGCTGCAGACTCCCTTTCTTTGAGAGCAGGTTTTCCAGCAGTGGCTCCCCTGCTGTGCCTGGTCCTTGGCTAAAGAGTGTGGCCACTCTTGGCTTTGCTGAACCAGCAGATAAAGTTTTAGCCATCTTTATTTACCAACATGAAACACAGGACATTCAGTCATTCAGACAACTAGACACAAACACACATGGATTGACTCGTGGTGCACCAGACATTAGACTAGACATTAGACAACACAAAGAGGGCAGAGAACTTCTGCTGTAAGGGCCAGAGAGAATAAAGCAGGGCGTCCCCGATTTTCTCTCTGTCTCTGGGAGAGTTTCAAAATCCATTTTCCTCTACTTTATTTTATTATTACAAATCTTGTTCCTCCCACCTGATGCAGCTCCTGACTGCGGACATCTGCCTGATTCATTAATTTAAACCCTTATTCCTCTCGCCTAAAGCAGCCTTTGAAAGCTACAGACAACCACCTGATTGAGTTCCTAGTTCCGATAATTCGCTGCTGAAGCTAAGTGGAAACCAGCACGCCTGTTAGCACTGTTCCAAACTTAGCCCGTATCCTTTCGCACCTCCAGCAACACTTTACCTGTTGCTCACCATGCCCCGATACAATTTGACTCTATGATTCTTTCCTTCCCATGGAGCTCCACACCAAGCAGCATTCCTTTAGCGTTTTTTCTGCCATTCCTCAGGTCCCTGGCCTGGGCGCCAGACTGTTGGGAGCTGGCCCATGGCTCACATGGACCGGGGTTACTCCTGGGAGGCAAACTGGGACTAAAAAGACAGAAACTAGGTGGTCGAGAGAAATAATGGAGCCAAGTCAAGGTTCCTGATCAAGGCTCAAATGTTTAATAGCAAACTGTGCTTATAAAAGGTGGGTGTGTGTGTGGGGGGGGGAGGCCTGGAACCAGCTGCAGGTGATGAAGGATAGGGTGTATCCTCCAGAATAACTCAGTGGTCTCTCAGCAGGTAGCAGTGTCTTGGAGGAGCAGTGGCAGATGGCAGAACAATAGAGCCATCTGGGTCACAAGGCTCCACCTTAGGTAATCTCCTTCTTAGTGGCAGCAAGGTCAAAGTCTGGATCAGCCTGTTTCAGGCTGGGGGAGGTTACAATAAAAAACTCAGGTGACAAGCAGATGCTGGCAATATGGAGAAAGAGGAACACTCCTCCATTGCAATTGGAATTGCAAGCTGTTACAACCACGCTGGAATTCAGTATGGTGGTTCCTCAGAGAATTGGACATAGTACTACTGGATGATCCAGCAATACCACTCCTGGGCATATAACCAGAAGATGCTCCAACATGTAAGATGGACACATGCTCCACTATGTTCATAGCAGCCTTATTTATAACAGCCAGAAGCTGGAAAGAACCCAGATGTCCCTCAACAGAGGAATGGATACAGAAAATGTGGTACATTTACACAATGGAGTACTACTCAGCTATTAAAAACAATGAATTTATGAAATTCTTAGACAAATGGATGGAACTAGAAATTATCATTCTGAGTGAGGTAACCCAGTCCCAAAAGAACACACATGGTATATACTCACTGATAAGTGGATATTACCCCAGAAGCTCAGAATACCCAAGATACAATTCACAGACCAAATGAAGCTCATGAAGAAGGAAGAGCAAAGTATGGATACTTTGGTCCTTCTTAGAAGGGGGAAGAAAATGCCCATGGGAGGAGATACAGAGACAAAGTGTGGAGCAGAGACTGAAGGAAAGGCCATCCAGAGACTGCCTCACCTGGGAATCCATCCTATATACAGTCAACAAATCCAGACACTATTGTGGATGCTAACAAGTGCTTGCTGACAGGAGCCTGATATAGCTGTCTCCTGAGAAGCTCCGCTAGTGCCTGACAAATACAGAGGTGGATGCTCTCTGCCAACCATTGGACTGAGTACAAGGTCCCCAGTGGAAGAGCTAGAAAAAGGACCGAAGGAGCTGAGGGAGCTTGCAGCCCCATAGGAGGAATAACAATATGAACCAACCAGTACCCCCATAGCTCCCAGGGACATAACCACCAACTGAAGAGTAAACATGGAGGGACCCATGGCTCCAGCTGCATAAGTAGCAGAGGATGGACTTATTGGACATCAATGTGAGGAGAGGCTCTTGGTCCTGAGAAGACTTGATGCCCATGTGTAGGGCAATGCCAGGGCCTGGAAGCAGGAGCGAGTGGGTTGGTAAGCAGAGGGAGGAGGTATCGGATAGGGGGTTTTCAGAGGGGAAATCAGGAAAGGTGATAACATTTGAACGTAAATAAAATATAACAATAATAATAATAAACTGTGTTTAGTGGTATTAAAAAAGACAAGTAAGGTTAAGTCATTGTAGTGAACCCAAATTGAGCAAAAGTGTGAAAAATGAGATCAAGACACAGAAACACACAGAGAAAAAGGCCACATGAGGTTATACGGAGAAGATGGCTATTTGTAGCTCAAGGAGAGAATCCACCAAAACATGGACTTTGCTGATTTCTTGATATTGTAGTGATGCTCTTATGTTTGTGAGAAAAGTAGTTTCTATTATTTAATGGCCTAGTCTGCAGTAGATTTTATGGTATCTTGAGCTGATTGAGCATGGGAGGTTATAGTAAATAGAAAACTGCCTAGGAAACTGTTTAAAACTGAGTACTAGCTGTCTTTAATTCTCCTCCCATCCTACTTCAAAATTTTGTTAAGAAAAGATTCTTAGGGTGTACAACAAGATGGATGCTTCACAGACGTTCAGAGCCTTTGCCTGGGGGTGGGGTGAGGGCTTCACACAGGCCTGACAGGCATCTCATCCCTCCATTTCCTACCTGTGGTACCTGGGGTCCAACAATGAGTCTGTTCATTTTTATGTCCTTATCTAGACTTGAAGATAGTACCAGAAGCCCCACAGTGAAATAGGTTTATTTGAGGCAGAATCTCTAGTAGCCAAGGCTTCCTCAAACTTCCTATGCAGCCTACAAAAATTTGAACCTCTCCTGCCTCTATCTTTCATATATTGAGATGATAGCCATATGCTAACAGAATTCTTTTAATTATTAAATATATAAAACAGTATATGAAAAATACCTACTAAAGGGCTGGAGAGATGACCTGGAAGTTAAGAACATTTGCTGACCTAGGCAATGTGGTATATGACTAATCTTAGCATTCAGGAGGCAGAGGCAGGAGGATCTCTGTGAGTTTGAGGCCATCCTGGTTAACATATTGAGTTTCAGTCTAGTGTTAGCTGAATAGTGACACTCTGCCTAAAAATAAAATAAAATAAAATAAAATAAAATAAAATAAAATTTAAGAGCACTTGCCGTGCAAGCACATAGACTGAACTCTGAATCCCTGCAGCCAGCTGACACAGACCTGTTAGCTTTAGGTGGACAGAGACAGGAGGATCTCTGGTGTTTGTTGGCTTTCAGGACAAGTGGGAAAACAGCAGACCTAGGTCCAGGGAAAGAATAGGCAGGTCTCAAAGGAATAGGCAGAGAGTGATAGAGAAACTTACCAACACCCGCTTTTAATCTCTGTAAGTGCTCACATAAGTGCATGCAGTCACATGGGCACATACATTCATAAATGCATATGCACATACACTCAGGCAGGCACATACATCCACATATACATATGCACATACAGGGGACACTCAGTACTACGTAATAAACAAATCTTAAACAACAAACTAAGGTCAGAGCAGAGTGCTGAGCTCAGCAAATATGAGGTATAAGCTGATACCATGTCACTGTGGTGGGCTAGTGGGTGTAGGAAAGGACGGTAAGGAGGGCAGGTGATCAGGCAGCTCTGCCAGTCCTGGCCAGGCTACACTTGCTCGGGTGTGCAGATGGGCAAGTACCCTCATCTCAGACTCACTCGTTTTCTTTGCTGATGAGCTTGGCTTCCTTTGCTTCTTAGAGTCCCTTCTGTCCTAGTACCATCAGGTTCTCCGAAATTCTGATTAGCCAGACTGATACCATAAAGTAAGAACCTTGGATTTGCTTGAAATGCTAGCTTAAGAGGTACTTTCATGTCAGGGAAAGTCTAGTGCAGCAACAGGTTAGATGTGCAGCAACAGGGTAGATAGATGAGCAGTAAGGAAATTGGAGAAGTGATCCTAGTTAATAATAAGTCATGGTGGTGTTTGTAGACCCACATGTCTTGGGGACCTAAGGTGGCTTTGAACAACAGAGTAAGATTCATTTATCACAACATAATATTTTGTTATCTCTGAGAAATGAGTATAAACAGCCTAAGTGTTAGCATGGCACATTGCAAAGTAGGCAACTTGTACCTTCATGGCTGGGAGAAGCCCTGTTTGTAGTTCAAAATTGGTGGGTGACACTAAGAAGTCCACAACTGAGGGTTCCATCCTAAGAAGATGACACCTCAGGCACCCAGAGTA
The DNA here is from genome assembly GCF_000001635.26 of Mus musculus. Taxonomy (NCBI): domain Eukaryota; kingdom Metazoa; phylum Chordata; class Mammalia; order Rodentia; family Muridae; genus Mus; species Mus musculus. Next base: position 22,301,442 of record NC_000069.6, read on the forward strand.
AGAATTTTTCCACTTTTTATGATTGGTCTTATCATTTTGTTAGAATCTAAAATCACCAGGGAGCTGGGGCTCTGGACATGCCTGTGGGAGATTTGGGGCTGCTTGGCTGTCTGTGAGATATTTTCTTGATTATCATCATTGACTTGGGAAGACCTATCTTAACTCTGGGCCGAGCCAATCCCTGAGCAGGAAATTCTAAACCATATAAAATGGAGCAAGAGAGCTGAGCCCTACCAATCGAGCACTCATTGCTCTGTTTCCCGACAGCAGATAAGAACAGCTGTTTCATGCTCCTGGTGTCTTGACCCCTCTCTCCTCCACCATGATGGCACCATGGCACCTTCAGCTGTGAGCCAGAGTAAACTCTTCCTTATGTTGCTTTTGCCTGGGTATTTAGTCACAGTGGCAAGAAAAGAAACTAAGATACCAGTTGACACCTATCTATCCTTTTCTGGTCTAAATAATATAACAGTGTTGCCAAGTTCTGCCTGGGAGTCTGAGAGCTTTCCTTTGTACCTGTTGTGAATAGAAAGCAGTAGGGGAAAGCACCATTCAGGCCCTGACTTTTGTCTAATGTGACTCCTTACCATCCCTCACATTGTGCTTTTAGGGGTAGTTATTAATTATACACATTATGGATTATACAATCAATATGCCTGAGTTCCTCTAAATTATCCCTTAATTTGATCACAGAGCAACCCAGTTAACAAGGCAGAAATAACTTTTAAATGATGTCTAATTACCACCCTAGTCACCAGATGTCAGCTTTCAAATGGAGGTCACGGATCAAAAGGCATTTTTTACAATTGTAGGGGAGGACATGGTAGCTGGTGAAGAAGTTCAGCGGCCCTGGTCTGTGGCTTCCTGGGGAGTGTTCAGCAATTAGCGATGAGTGACAGCAATTCCGTTTCTGAGAGAGCTTTGGTAGTATTTGTGTCTGTGTGCTTCATGATTCTGCCACACTAAGGAGTGCATGCCTGAACCCCAGAAACCATTGGAAGAGCTCCAGATAGATGTAGGTTAGAGCAGCTATCAGGAAATGCTGGCTGGTAGGAAGGTGATGGGGGTCCGTATGTATATCAGTGTAGGGTGGGAGGTTAGACAAACATCTCTATCTCCCAAGTGCCCTGGTGGCCTGCCTTTGCCTTATTACCTTATCAGTCAATGTTCTGTCCTGTGTTCTCTCACCGCCTCTCCCTTCCTTTCTCCCACCACTCCATCCCTCTCTCTCTCTTCTTCAGTGAAGTCAAGTGCAGAGTTGCAAGTAACCTAGTGCTGGGATTACATCACTTTCCAACAGAGCCCTTCAGTTTAATTCAAGACAGAAGGTGAAGAGCTGCCTCTGCCTTCTTTTCCCTAATGTGTCCACCTTTCAACCTCAGTGGCTGACAAGAGACATCAATATTTTCCAGTGACGATTTTATTCAATCCATATATAGTCTAAGTGGTAAAGCCACACATCATTCTCTGACTAAGGAAGGCACGGCTGATGGAAGGAGAAAGCTCATTCCATTTGTCTTGAAAATGCAGGTTTGTTATAAACAATTTTGTTCTTTGAGACTGGTCTTTGGGGTTTGAGTAGGCTCTCAGGGCCATGAGGGATATGTGGAAGGATGTCTTGTCTAAGAGCAGAGAATGGTGACAAAGGAACTGTGGTCTCTGACGCTGCAGGAGTAGACTAATCAAGGCGATCATTTCCTTTTCACTTAGGGCAAAGTAAGTTGCAGGTACACTGTGGCCTACTATTGATGGCACCTCTTTCTAGCACTATGATCAGGATAATATGAGATAGCGTAAGTACAGTGCTGGAGTTGAATGAGCCAGAGGAACTTACAGACACTGCACCATCAAACATGGTCTTTGTGGTTGGGGAGATGGACCAGACAGCTAAGTGCTTGCCCCACAAATGTAAAGACCAATTTGGTGGCACACCCTTGTAATTCCAGCACTAGGGCCAGAAACAGGGACAGGCAGATCCATGGGGCTCACTGGCTAGGCAGCCTAGCCTACTTAGTTACAGGTATTTGAGAGACTCTGTATGCCTTGCAGCTCTGAAGGAAAAAAAACCTTCCCTTACAGCTCTGCTCTGGATGCGCAAGGGTAAGTTTCCCCAGTGCAAGCTTACCAGTTATGCAGCAGGAGATAGTTTCCCCAGCAAAAGTATTCTAGCTCTGCTCTAAGAGGTATACTGGCAACCAGAAGCCAAGGAGTACCACAAAGTCATTCCACACAGCATAACAAACCTCACACAGGCGGGGAAAACCCAGGAGGGTGACTACCTTTGCTCAGGTGAGAAGCAGCAGAGAATTGAGCAGAAAGAAGGGTGCATATAGGAAATTTGGGGGTAGGAGGGAGTTGTCTCCGGGTGAGGATTGGTGAGATTTCAATTCCTGAGGTTGGTTGGTGATATTTTCTGTTCAGGATTGGTGGGTTTCTATGGCAAGCTCAAGGATTGGTGGCGTTCTGTTTCTTGGCCCTGGTCTTGGTCTTGGCATGGGGTCAAGTCAATATGAGGGTGTTTTTCCTCTGCCTTTTTAAAATCCTGCTCTCTGTCTCAAGAAGAAAAAAAAAGTAGCTGAGAAATAACAGCACTATTTGCCCTCTGGTTTCTGTGCCTGTACTCATGTTCATGTGTGCTGGTCCTTTCACAAATTCTCATACATAAAACTATTATCCTTAATGTCCACCAAACAACGTCCTTTTTATTTGTTTAGTTTTATAAACATATTAAATCAAGCCCTGAGTCACAATACTTAACTAATGCCACCTTTCTCATCTTGATACATCTTTTAAACCACACCTGTTCTCCTCCACATAGTTTGAATCTGACCTTGCCCCTTACCAACCAACTCCCACTGCCCAGATGCCTCCTCCTTTATTCCATTCTGTGGTTGCTTAGCAACCATGTGCTGCCCTATTTTCTTACTTTTTCTTCTCTGTCTTGTCTCCCCAGTGAAAGCTCTGGAAGTCAGGAAGCTGCCTCACCTCAGCGTGTTTTGACAGTTGTTAGAGTAGTTCAGAACAGAGGAGGCCAGAACTACCATGGATGACTGTCTCAGCTTTCTATTGCTGTGATAAACATTGCAACTAAAACCAACTCAGGGAGGAAGGGTTTATTTGTCCTATGCTTCTATATTATAGCCCATTGTGATGGGAAGTCAAGGCAGGCACTCAGGAGAGGAGCTCAAGATGAGAATTGAAGCAGAGGCCGTATACAGCTCACTGGCTTGCTTTTCATGACTTGCTCATCCTTCTTTCCTATGTGACCCAGGACCAGCTGCTCAGGTGTGGAACTGCCTCTAGACCTCCCACATCAATCATTAATCAAGAAAATGCCTCACAGACTTGCCTACAGGTCTGTCTGATAGAGGCATTTTCTCAATTGAGCATCCTTTTTCAAGATGACTCTGGCATATATCAAACAGACACGAAACAAAACCTACAGCTATTACAATGATGTAGAAGGCTATGGATTCACAGACTAGACTATAAACCTGATGAAAGGACATCTGACTTTCTGTGTTGTCCTTTAGTTCACAAATGGGAAAAGAAATTGAGACTTAGACACAGTGGACATACACTCAGAGTTTTAACTTGTGTATGCTTTCTGCTTTAGAGCTGAATAGTGTTTATTGAGCCCTCACAGATGTGTTAATACAGATGTAACCATGCACTGTCTTAATTTGACATATTGATTCTTCATATGCAGACTGTCAGAAAGCATTCTCTTCAGAGTGTGTTTCAGGGGCTAGGGATACGGGTCAGCGAGTAAACTGTTTGTTGTATAAGCACAAGAACCCAGGTGTGGTGGCACATGCTTGTATTGGGGAGGCAGGCACAGAGATTCCTGGGGCTCACTGGCCATCCTAGCTGACCAGGAAGAGACACTGTCTCAAAAACCAAATAGATGGCTCCTGAGGAAAAACACCCAAGGTTGACCTCTGACCTCTACATATATACACAAGGACTTCACACACTCACATCTTCATACACACACACACACACACACACACACCCCACAGACACCATAGACACCACACAACTTTCTCATACCCACATCACACCTACATCCACACACCACTTTCCCACCCCCATCACATCCCCACACACATACCACCCCCACACCAATCCACCCATATACCACACACACACACACACACACACACACACACACACACACACACACACAGACACACCATACCTACCCACATACCACACAAATATACACATCACACACATGCCAACACCCTCCCCATCAGACTCCCTCTATTCCCCCCCATCAAACTCCCCTACAACTCCCCCACCTCCACCCCTCCCCCTTGCACCTTGGCATGTGCCACTATGCCTGGCTTTCCAGGATCTAAAAAAAGCCATTTAAAAAATCGCAAACAATACACTAGCAAGTGTTTGCTGAAAGGACCCTGATATAGCTGTCTCTTGTGAGACTATGCCGGGGCCTAGCAAACACAGAAGTGGATGCTCACAGTCAGCTATTAGATGGAGCACAGGGCCCCCAATGGAGGAGCTAGAAAAAGTACCCAAGGAGCTAAGGAGATCTGCAACCCTGTAGGTGCAACAACATTATGAACTAACCAGTACCCCAGAGCTCTTGACTCTAGCTGCATATGTATCAAAAGATGGCCTAGTCGGCCATCACTGGAAAGAGAGGCCCATTGGACTTGCAAACTTTATATGCCCCAGTACAGGGGAACGCCAGGGCCAAAAAGGGGGAGTGGAGGGGGTAGGGGAGTGGTGGGGAAGGTATGGGGGACTTTTGGGATAGCATTGGAAATATAATTGAGGAAAATACGTAATATATATATATATATATATATATATATATATATATATATATATATATATATATGATAGATAAAGTAATGGACCAGAAAAAAAATCGCAAACAATAAATGTTAATATACACAACCCCGTTTATTAAAATGATGGTTCTGTCTCCAATGACCTGTGTGTACATGGTTGTCAAAAGGCTATTCCAGTTCCTGTGTTTCTATTTCTGCAATGTCTACTTTTTTCAGAGCTCCATATAAACACCAAGGGTTCCATGGCATGCATTTATTTTAGATTTATCTTCTCCAGTTGATTATTTGGTACAAGGGACTGAGTGAAGAATCTTGCTCACAATAGGCAAAGATACCTCCACTGAGTTACGTCTCCAGCTAACTGTGTGCTCTTACTGAGAATTTATTAAAATGTTTCTGGGAAAAAATTGCAAATAATTCAACATGTGATACTATTTTTCCCAAAGCTGAAAGTAAAGTGTGTGTGCTGGGCTTGGGGAGTTTTAGCTGCTTTCCTGGCTTCCAGGCTCTTGTCCTTAGTGAGCCGGATTGTGTTCCTTTGTTAGCTTTCTATCACTAGGGGGCGCACCACACAAGTTACTCTAAAGCCAGGTTGACTTTGTCTTAAGATTATGAGCGTCTAATTCCAAGATGACTTGGCCCCAGGCTTAGCCTTTTGGTAATGGAAGTACTTCATGGTGGAGATGGTGTCAGGGTGAACAATCACATCTTCAGCTAGAAACTGAAGACAAAATTCTCGATTCTTTTGGAGGGTCTGTGCCCAGTGACCCAAGGACTTCCTACTAGACTCCCTCAACTCCGATCCTAAAGGTGCACAGCATCTTCCACTACCACCGACTGTAAAACCTCTCCATGTGAATTTCTGGGCCTGGGACAGTGTTCATGTTTAAAGCAGAAACAGTCCCTGCCTCTCCATGACACTCAAATAAAGGCGATCCCACCTGTCCCTAGGGATGGATCCTGATTGATTGTAGGCTCTTAATCTTAGGAGCCTGCCAGACGATTGATAATGCATGTTTTAGCATGTAAATCAAAGAGTCAAGAGAAATTGCTTGTCAGAGCTTTATGGGAATGCTCCTCCTCTAGAAGGCTCCTCCCTCTTCTAGAGTCCTGGAAGGCGCTGAGGGTGGGTTTTATCAAGTGGTTACCATGGAAGCAGGAGGACCCTGTGTTTGATCCCAGAAACCATATACAAAGTGGTGTGTGGTGGCAGGCTTGTAATTCCAGTGCTGGGGCAGCAGAGACAGCAGGATTGCTGGCAACTCATGACCAGCCAAACTAGTCTACTTGGCAAGTTCTAGGGCAGTGAGAAGTCCCGTCTCAAAGCACAGGAGCCAAGGTTCTTCTCTGGTCTTCATGTGCACACACTTGCTCACGCTCCTTCCATATTCGCCTCCTTCAGTCCTTGGGAACTGTTCTCTCTCTCCAATTAATGGAAATGAGAACACCTTGGGGACCCAATTATGTTATATTAGAAATCTCTTAACGCCAGAGGCAGCAGCCTCAGAATAGAAGATGGCCGCAGCAGAGCACGTCAAAGAGGGAACGTGGGCTCTGAACCGCGTTTCTGCACTGCTGGAGAGGGAATGTGGGCTCTGCACCGCGTTACCGCACTGCTGGGTCAACACCAATTCGTCCTTTGCACTCGTGTTCCCTAATCAGGCAGAACTCATGCTGACTGCAGGCTTGTTGTCTGACTAACATCTTAGCAGAAGCACATGGGCAGACAGTTCCCTGAGCATACGAGATGGGTCCTTGGCAGGCAACAAAATGTAATATCTGCTGCAATATAAATTAATACTTCTTCGGGCCCCTCCAGGGAGAGCTTGGAACTAGTCAAGCAATTCCGAGAACTGTTCGAGATTTTTAAAACAGTGATTTGAATATTACAGCCTAGTTCCTAACAACCCCAAGGAACTGTGTGAACACTGATGCTCTGTGCATACCTGCACGGTGTCCGTGCTCAGCGAGGTTGTAGGATTTTGTAGTAAGATGTAGGTTGGGAATTGAGACCATGGAAAACAGAGAATGGAGAACACTTGGCATGCACACTTAACACTCCTAGTGTCTTTATTAAGTTCCCAATAGATCCCACAGTGGCATAAAGACCCTGGCGTTGTTGCCACATATTTATTCTGTGCCAAGTACCTTATAAACATTTTTCCATTTAATTGTTCTAATCACAGTGGGGCTTTCCAAGTTTGCACACAAACAAGCCAAGGCTAAAGAACTTAATAAACAAAGCCATGTGTGGCAATACCAGCACCCAGGTGATGGAGACAGGAAGATGCAGTGTTCAAAGTCATCCATGGCTACACAGTGAATTTAAAGCTAGCTTGGGATATACAAGATCCTGTCTCAAAAAGGGAAAAAAAATATGATGTGAAAGGCCCACCAGAGTATGTATATATAAAAGAGGAATCGGTGTTAGCTCATCTCTCTTTATGCTTTAAGCATAGGTCATCACTGTCTTAAAATGGTGCTATCACTTTGTGAATTTTTTTTTAATTTAACATGAATATTCAGGTTTTGTTCAAGGGGGCAATACAAAGAATACATTAGAGAATAAAAGGAAGTTGCTGCTTCACAAACTTACAAAATAGCCCTAGTATTCAATGCATATAGAAGGTAAAACATCATGACTAAGTAAGGATTTTGTAGTAAGATATAGATTGGGAATTGAGAACATGGAAAATAAAAGACAAAGAACACTTAATATGCACACCTAACACTACTAATGTCTTTATTAAGATTCCTCAGAGGCATATACTGTTGTCTACAATTTTTTTTTTTTGTGTGGTTTTCTTACAAAATATTCTCAAGGTGCCCGTGTGACTGGCTGTAGGGGAAAGCCAGATCATGGTCACAGTGCAAGGATGAAGTTGGTGAGACATTGCAATTTTAGTCTTGGCCAGTAGGTGGCAGTCGTGCATCACAGTTACCTGAACCTGATTGGCAGTTACAACTCACAATGAGACCTAAATTCTTTGATTTTATAATGCTAGCATTTCCTGTGCTATCTAATTATCTCTGCCGAATGGGTTGAGTACATGAAAGACTTTGTACAATCCGAAATACAGGTAATGTGGTAGTGTAATTTTCAGTGACAATTTATATACTTTATTTTAAGATAGTCCCCAAAGTGTACCAAATCTTGTTGAAGCCTATGGATTATATTTATATTCACGATGAACAATCTACTCTGTGATGGGAATAGTCTTATGGAAGTACTGCAATCTGTTAAATTATATGGTCAGACACAGAATTGAGATTCTAATAAAGGTTTTCACAGAGGAAAATGAGATTGAAAAATAAACCCCATTCCTGGAAACCGATATGACTTTTAATCAGGCTTGAGAGTTATTTTGACGACCTGCAGGGAATCTTTGCTGTTTTAGAGGGACGAGGACGCTGTTCTGGGCTTAGAAAAAGGGTCGTGTATCTGAGTTCTGATTAAAGACTTTTTGTAACACTCCTAGCAGTATAGTTCTCTTTGGTTTTTCCAGTCCAGATGGAGAGGGCTTATAGCATGCATTTTCAGGATATTCAAATGTTTTTAGTATTTCTGGCAGAGGCTCACTGTGTAGCATAGGCTAACCTTCTGTAGCATAGGCTAGCTTTCAAGTTCTGGTCTTCCTCCTTCAACCTCATATGTTGCCATGTTATAGGTGTGGGTGACATTATGTCCAGTTTCATACTACTATTTTTAAAATATATACCTGTGTCTACATTTGGAGATGCGCACATGTGAAAACCAGGAGACACCTCAGGTGTCTTTCCTAAGAAGCAACCCACCTTTTTCGGTGTCTCTTACTGGTCTGGTACTTGCCAAGTAGACTAGGTGCCTGGCCCACATGCACCAGGGGTCTTCCTGTCTTGGACTAGCCAGCACAACCTCTTTGTCTCACTGTTTTGCTTTTTTTTTTTTTTTTCCTGTTTTTTGTTAAAAACCAGCTGTGATGGCCACTCTTGGTTGAAGACTTGACCACATCTGGAATCCAGGCAGCTGGGCATGGCCATGAGGAATCTTTTGGTCAAGTCATTTGAGGTGGGAGGAACGACCCTGAATCAGGACCACAATTGGTGTTAGCCTTTATGAAAGGACATGGAAGAAGGAAGCTTTTTGTTTTTTGCCTGCTTGCCCTCACTATTTTTGGCAAGCTCATCTATCCTGCTGCTGAGGCATTCCTTCTCTGGAATTAAAGCCTACTTCTCCAGAACTCCAATATAGTCTGAAAACCAGCTAACACATCCAGCCCTGCAGATTGAACAACTAATGGGTTCTTGGTTTTTCCTGCAGGGGCAGCCATTGCTGGATGACAGACCATTGCCTAAAAGCCAAACCAATTAATCTCCTTTTAATAAACTCCACTTCCATCCCCCACTTGGTTTAGTTCTGTTCTGCTAGATAATCCTGACTAACTCACCTGAGTTCTGGGGATTGAATTCAGGTCTGTGTAATTTCAAGGTAAACACTTGGTTGATGAGATATCTCCTCGGACCCCCACATTGGTTATGTGAAGCAAGCAATCGAGGCCATGGTTAAATTAAAACGTAGGTGTGAACAGAATTTGGAGGTTCATTTATTTTCTGCTGTTTTAACTGAATTGTTGGAGGCTACAAGGCCCCCAACACTCCTGGTCTGATAGTCCTTCACCTTGCTCTATTGGCCGAGAGCGTTACTTGCTTTCTGCCTGGGCTATCTCCTAAATTCCACAGCAGCAATGATCTTATGTTAAGAACCTTAAGTCATTTTGATTGCATTGTTGACATCAAAGAGAAATCAGAAGATATCCTTCTGGCATTTGCAAAAACCACTAAAGATTTGACTTGGTGGTTTGTAAGTCACAGTCTGGAGCACACTGTGCTTTTTGTTTCCTATGTCAAATTTGGAATTTCTTACCTCAAGAAGTTGCTGGGAAGAAGTTTTATTAGTTTTGTTTTTTGTTGCTATTAGAACATTGACAAAAGCAACTTAGGGAAGAAAGGTTTATTTTTGCTCACAGTTCCAAAGAGGATACAGCTCCATCATGGCTGTCATGGAGGGCAAAGTGGGGTAGGAAGACTGTGAGCCTACATTGCATAGGCAGTCAGGAAACACAGAAAAGGAAGTGAGGTTATAAAATCTTGAAGCTGCAATCCCCCAACATCCTCCCTCGAACAAGGCTCCACCTCCTAAAGGTTCCCCAGCCTTCCAAACAGTGTGACCAGCTGGGGGCCAGGCGTTCAAACATATAAACCTAAGGGGCCCATTTCCTATTCAAACCACCACAGAAATGAAGAAAGAAATAAGTATCCTGGCTTCCATCTGCCAACCCAGAATTGTTATATTACACTTCTGCACCATTTGTTGGATGCATTTCTTGGTCACTTTGTTTGTCCCTGTGCCTATGTACCTGGCATGTTACCTTAGGAATAAAAAGGCCATTGTATTCAGTGAAATTTCATTTGTGAAATTGAAACTTTTTGTCATTTTCTTAGATGGTAACTGCAGAGTATTAGGAAAATCTCAGACTCCCATGGTGTTTGGATTCTCTCAGATCCTAACTAGAATGTCTGCAGCTCCTGGTTCTGTATTCAGTTGGATCTAATCCAATTGCTTGTTAGACAGAATTATGTCTAATGGCCTTCACATTTAATGTAACTATGCTTCAAGTTCACAAAGAAGACCAACATTTTACCTGCTATACCTTTATAGCCAAGAGCTTGGTTTTCTTTTTCTGTGAGATCGAAAGGGAAAAAGAAAAAAAACAAACCAAAAAAACAAAACTAAAAATCAAAAAATGAAAAATGTGAAACAACAAAACAAAACAAAAAACAACAACAACAACAAATAAAAAACAAACAAACAAAAAACCCCCAATGAACTAGCAATAGTAACTCTCTGCACCTGACATGAGATATGGACAAAAATTGGGTAACATTTTCAGTAGAAAAATGAAAAATTGATCTTTGGTTTTGCTATAATGGTAGCACTGAGGATTTTAATGTAAGGATAGTGGGGTAAGAAATCTTTCAGAACATGAAGACTGACTGTCAATTTAGAGTTTTTATTTTTTATTTTTATTTTTCTTTTTATTTAATCCAATTCAGCACAGCACATGACACTTGTCCGCAAAGGGTCAAGGACAGAGAGCTCCTTTTGAAGTCTAGACAAAAAGTCAGAAAGCAGACAAGGGTTTTGCTATAGTGGAATTGCAGAGATTAAAGCTAAGTCACTCTGCACTGTGGCATTTCAACAGAGTGACAGCTGAAGAGGAGAGTTCATATTCCCTGCCTTTCCTAAGTGAGTCTTTCTTGCAATGGACAAGTGGGAGAAAAACAAAGCAAAGCAAAACAAAAACACAACCCTTCCCCACCATTTAGAAGTGAAAAGACGTCATAGAACGGAGGACCCCAATAGAGCATCTGAGAAAAGACAGCATGGACCACTGCTTCTGAGTTAGATCACAGATTTTCTAGCTGATGGCAGCATTTCAGGCTTCATCCTGAAGGCAAAGATCTGAGCAAATTATATTTTAATATCTTAGGTTCATTGGTTCTCAATGAGCTCACACAGAGGCAAAAACATGGATATCATGGAAATGCACAGGGCTCAGGGGAGCTTGCAGCAGTGCAGAACATGGAGAGAGGGCACTGGTACGAAGCTCAGTCTTTGTGCCTCGGCAGCAGATGATGGATGCCACTTAGCACATACTGGCTCTGGGAGGCAGGATCTTCTCTCAAAGAGCCAGAGCAGACTCCAGAAGCGAACTTTACCTATCGAGGGTTCATGTGGTTAATGGCATGGATCTTCACGTCCTTCCTTATACATGGAGTTTTAACACTGACACAAGATTCCAATGACAGAGTCAGAGAACAATAAGATTATGTTTGGCAAGCTGAAGATTGCAACAGATGTTCAGAGACAGAGGAAGCTTATGAAATGCAAAAGGTGATGAATTATGTATAATTTATGTATATGCAAAAGAGTGGGATATATGTGATTGTCAACCTGACTGGATTTGATTTGATATTAACCAGGAGACACACATCTAGGTGTGTCTGGAAGATGTTCCTGTGGTTTGCCAGGACATCTTGATCATTTGCTGAAGTCTGAGACTGAATTAAGAGTAGGGAAAGGAGGAAACTTTGCCCCTGGGAACCATCACTGCACTGGTTAGCTTTTATCCACTTAATACAAGCTCAGATCATCTGGAAAGAGGAACCCTCAACTGGGAAAAATGCCTTCATCAGACTGGCTTTTAGTCATGTCTATGGGACATTTTATGGGTGACTGATGTAGGACCGCTCAGCTCACTGTAGACAGTGTCATCATTGAGCAGGGGGTTCTGGGTTATATAAGAAAGCAAGCCCATAGAAACATTCATTTATGGCATCTTTTTCCATTTTCCTTGGAAAATTTAGGCTTCTTGTAAATACTCATTTTAAGTTTTGCAATTTATTCTTCTATACACACGAGTTTTTTTCTTGTTTTACAGCTGAGCTTGACATTCAGCTAAATGAAAAAAAAAACCCTAAGCATATAACTTGATATGTGTATTTGTTGGGTTTAATGTAAGAATATGATGTAACATTAGTCATGATTAAATTAGCATCAACACTTCTGAGTGCTACTACTGGTGCATTTGCCTGGCTGAAGCAGCTCATACCTAAGACTTTGTATCGGTGATTTCCTGGAGGTTACTGTCCACACTGCACCACTAGCTTAGTTTCAGTTGTTCCTTTAGAAGGAGAATGGCTTTCCAAAGGGAGGCTGAAGGTGGGGTTGAAGGTCACAGGGATAGGTGAGGCTGAGGCTGAGGTTGAAGGTCACAGGGATAGGGGAGCAGTAGATTCATATTTAGGAGGCAGAGGAGGGGAAACCCAAGAGTTTGCTGAGAACATCCAAAGAAATGGCATATTGTATGTTCTCAGGGGAGGCAGAGGATACGTTGTGGGTTGTCAATGTAGTCAAAAGTTCTAGGAGATGTTGAATGAAGAGAGTTGTGTTTAGGGTGGACAGGCCGTGGGAAGAGAAATTCCAGTTGGTAAAAGGGGGTAGAAGTAAAACCCAAAGGATTAAGAACCCCTTCTTAGAATAGGAAACAAAACACCCATGGAAGGAGTTACAGAGACAAAATTTGGAAGTGTGACGAAAGGATGGACCATCTAGTGATTGCCATATCCAGAGATCCATCCCATGATTAGCTTCCAAACGCTGATACCATTGCATGCACTAGCAAGATTTTGCTGAAAGGACCCAGATATAGCTGTCTCTTGTGAGACTATGCCGGGGCCTAGCAAACACAGAAGTGGATGCTCACAGTCAGCTATTGAATGGACCACAGGGCCCCCAACGGAGGAACTAGAGAAAGCACCCAAGGAACTAAAGGGAACTGCAACCCTATAGGTGGAACAACAATATGAACTAACCAGTACCCGGGAACTCTTGACTCTACCTGCATATGTATCAAAAGATGGTCTAGTTGGCCATCACTGGAAAGAGAGGCCCATTGGACTTGCAAACTTTATATGCCCCAGTACAGGGGAATGCCAGGGCCAAAAAGGGGAAGTGGGTGGGTAGGGGAGGGGCTGGGTGGGTATGGGGGTCTTTTGGTATAGCATTGGAAATGTAAATGAGCTAAATACCTAATAAAAAATGGAAAAAAAAAGAAATATGCTAATAATATGTAGCAGAGGATGGCCTAGTCAGTCATCAGTGGGATGCGAGGCCCTTGGTCCTGTGAAGGCTCTATGCCCCAGTATAGGAGACTGCCAGGGCCAGGAAGCAGGAGTAGGTGGATTGGTTATCAGGGGGAGGGGGGAAGGGATAGGGGGTTTTCAGAGGGGAAACTCGGAAAGGGGTTAGCATTTGAAATGTAAATAAAGTATCTACTAATAAAAAAAGAAATGTGCTAATAGCCAGATACCTTAAATCTGTAGGCTTGCTGCTTGGGAAGCTGAGGAAGCAGCCCAGATAAACTTCTCTTCAGTTTAGACGGATAGAAGACCTAGATGAAATGCAGTTTTGTTTAAAAGAAATGAGAGAAGCAGGCCAGAAAGACCACAGTTTCCATACAAGTGATTGTATAGGGGCATTGTGACTTTGAAAAGCAGTCACTGCTGATTAAAAATAAAATAAAAATCGGGGCTGGAGACATGGCTTAGTGGTTAAGAGCACTGACTGCTCTTCCAGAGGTCATGAGTTCAAATCCCAGCAACCACATGGTAGCTCACAACCATCTGTAACGGGATCCAGTGCCCTCTTCTGGCATGTCTGAAGACAGCTACAGTGTACTTACATGTAATCAATAAATAAATCTTTAAAAAAATTATTGAAAGTCAGACATGATGGTGTACTCTCCTTGTAAACCCAGCTATTCAGCAGGGAGAAGTGGGAGGATCTGTTTGCCCAGGAACTCAAGGTAAGTCTAAACAGCATAGCCCGATTTTACAAATAAGAGACTGTGGGGATGAGATGTAAGGAAGGAAAGGGAGGAAATGAAGGAAGGAAATAGAGGAACAAGATTTTGAATGAAGAGCTATTTTTTTTTTTCTTGTAGGCTGTTGTGAACTACATAGCTGAAAAAGAAATACAGAAAAATCAAATCATAAGAGGTAAACTCCATCTGGGGATCCCTGGTGCTAATTATAACATTAGCTCCTGTTTCCTTCTTTATTTTTAGGAGAACTAAAAACAACTTCAGTGGTTAAAAAACAAACAGGGTCGGGGGGGGGGCATGGCTCAGTGGGTAAAGGAGCTTGTCATGAAAGCATAAGAACCAGAGTTTGATTCCTCAGTTTCCATATGAAAGCTGGACCTGGCTAGTGGCCTGCCTGTAATCTCAGCTCAAAGGAAGTAAAGGGGTAAAGGCAGGGAACCCAAAGAATGGAGGTAAAGGGGTAAAGGCAGGAAACCCCCAGATTGTGATGGCTGTCTCTACTTGGTTGAACTGGTGAGTTTTGAGCTCAAGTGAGAGGCCCTGAATCAATACATAAGGTACAGAGCTATTAAGAAGGACATGATGTCAACCTCTGGCTTCCATATGCATGTTACATGCAGGGACATTAGCATCTGTGCATGCATGTGTGCTCACACCCAGGAAATACCCATACAGATGCAAAAACCAACCAACCAACCAACCAACCAACCAAGCCAACAAACAGAAACCCAAATGACACAAGCAAATGACACAAAAATCCCAATAACCTCTGTTTAATAAAATAAGAAATCCAAGGAAAGTAAAAGGTGGCAATTGTTCTTGGTGGAAAATGAGTAATGGGGCGACCAGGCTGCTTTAGTGCTGATGATACATGTCTGTGAGCAGCAAACTGTTCCAGATGCTTTCTCCTCGTTAGTCTGGGTGATGTCTGGCATGACCCAATAACTAGCTCGGCCCCTCTTCTATCATCTAGTGGATTGTATTAAGCCACGTAAGTACAGTAATTTAATTACTGTTGCCCTGGATGATCGATGCTCTCTAATCTTCTTGGACTGAAGAGGCCAAATGAGAACCACAGGTTAGGTTGGCGTTTGACTTCGCTGAAATGCCAGGATTCTAGAATTCAGATCATATTCCTGGAGAAAACTAAAGTCTGGCTGCCAAGTTTGCTAAATATGCACAAAACAGTCCCGTGCCCATGAGTGGCTGGGCATACATTTCTTTTGCCAACTTGGCCAAAGCAACACACACTCTCCTATTCCAACTTGATGCTAAAGAACAGTCTCAGCCAGACCCCTGGAGGGCCAGTTCAGCGTGCCGACCAGCTTCCCTTGTGTGAGCCTCTCATCAAACATCAGTGTTAATTATGACTGATTAGATGAGTTGCATTTGTTGACAGAATAGCTAATGGAACTAATCAACTCCAATTTTTTTTTCAACTTAATTTTGTAAATGTATTCCAACTGAAGCACCATGGGGTAGGGACTTTTCTTGTTGAAGCTCATTATTAATAAGAAGAAAGAAGTATGGGATAAATAATTTTAGTCTTCTTAAATTACTTAGGCTTGTGCTTGATAATTTTTCTTTTCTGGAATCTCTGGAACAGTCTGTAGAAACTGACAGGGAGTTTATGGTGCCATGAACCAGTGGGCTCAGCTGTTCCCTGTTACTGTTTGCTTTAGAAATGGTTGCTTAAGAATTCCTCATTTGGGACAGTGGCTGTCACCAAAGAACATGTTCCAGAAAGATCATATCTAAAAAGTAAACTGGAAATCCATATTTCTTGGTCAATTAGCTGACATCACACATACATCCTTCTGTTCAAAAGTGGACATCTGTGGCTTAAGTTGGAACACTGTAGTACTGGTGTCCAGCCTTGTGAATTAACAGGGACACTTTCTCACATGCACAATAGAATTGTGTCCTGAACTCAACAGCTTCCCTCAACAGTTATAAATATTCTAACTTAACAAACCAAACCAAAGCAAACCAAACCAAACTAGCCATTTATTTTAGTTCTTAAATTTAACCCAAAAGCCATTTTAAAGTTTCCTTAAAGATATGCTTTTATAGCTGGGCAGGTGGTGGCAGTGTATGTCTATAATCCCAGCACTGCAGAGGCAGAGGCAGAGGCAGAGGCAGAGGCAGAGGCAGAGGCAGAGGCAGAGGCAGAGGCAGAGGCAGAGGCAGAGGCAGAGGCAGAGGCAGAGGCAGAGGCAGAGGCAGAGGCAGAGGCAGAGGCAGAGGCAGAGGCAGAGGCAGAGGCAGAGGCAGAGGCAGGCAGATCTCTATGAGTTTGAGGTCAGCGAGTCTACAGAGTGAGTTCTAGGGCAGTCTGACAGAGAAACTCTGTCTGGAACAATAAAATAAAACAAAAGAAACCAAAAGTATGCTTTGCTTTTCATGATTCCATCATCAAACCCCAGCATGCTGTTTGAATTAGCTCTCCTTGACCTTTTAGGACTTGAGTAGGAAGTTGGGATTTTTTCCTCCCTCTGTATACTTCCCTTGTTCCTTCTTTTTCCTCCTCTCCCTTTCCACCCCCATTAATTGATATGACATATTCTAACTTTCAATTTCAGGGCATTTTGTTGACAGTGAAAATATCTTTGCTTCATCTGGCATTTACTAACTATATTGAAGAGTATTCAAAATATTTTTTTTGTGTGTCTCAAATCACACTGTAAAATTTGTAAAATCAGTTTTAAAAATTTACACAGTTAAAGTCCTTATAATATGTATAATTGTATATACTATATATACAATTACTTTTGTATGCCCACAGGGGATATGGTAAGTCCTAGGATTTCTGTAGATTAATCCTAGAAGTTAGAATAAAGTTGGTGAAAATGTTATGAAGCATGTGCCTTTGATCTTTGCTGTCATAATGGAAATCATTTAGTTGTACAATGTTTGGCTTGGAATGAGTGAAGGTTTGTATTTTACTCTTGTCATAACAGTGTGAGCTGGCACTGAAACAGTGATGTTTGAAATGTCACTTTTGATGCCTGCCAACTGATCCCAGACAGGTGCTGTTATAAACCTCTTGATTTGGAGACCTCTGTAGGGAGCTACAGTGAGTGATCCAGAGAGGTGGCACATATATGCATGTGTATACATACCTGCACACTGGATGGCAATGCATAGAGATCAGTGACTGAGAGACACAGACACCATTATTATTCCAGTTTCCTGAATACAGAAAGCATATCAAACAAGGAAGCCAACTGTTCATTCCCTATGAGACAATTTCAAAACAAACATCATCATTGAGGAGTTTCTTCCTGCCCCATCTTGCATCCCCCTATTCCTGATCTGTAGCCTGACTGATCTATCATGCAGTAAACAGAGTTATATTGGGCGGTGGGGGAGGTTCTCATTCAAGCAGACCCTACTCAAGAATCACATGTTCGGGGGCTGGTGAGATGGCTCAGTGGGTAAGAGCACCCGACTGCTCTTCCGAAGGTCCGGAGTTCAAATCCCAGCAACCACATGGTGGCTCACAACCATCTGTAACAAGATCTGACGCCCTCTTCTGGAGTGTCTGAAGACAGCTACAGTGTACTTACATATAATAAATAAATCTAAAAAAAAAAAAAGAATCACATGTTCAAGTAGTAAACAGAAGGGAAGGTGGCAGAATATCAGGTGCACGAGAAAGGGTTAAATTTCCAAACAGCAGAGGAGACTGCTCAGTGGATGAAGTGCTTGTCTGTAAGGATGGGGACCAGAGCTCAGATCCTCAGTGCTCAGATAAGAAATGGAGTATGGTGGTGAATACCCATGATTTCAGCACTTGAGGGCAGAGGGTCCAAGGGTCAGCCAGTCAATTAAAGACCTCCAGATTCTTTAGAGATCCTGTCTAAAGAAACAAAAACCAAACCAAATCAAACCACAGTACAACAAAACAAACAAGTTTCCCCAACTCTCCAAAAAGCAAGCAAGCATACAAACAAACAAACAAACTAACAAAACCAAATAAGAAACCAAAAACATACCAAAAACCCCACAAAATTATGGAAATAAATGGAGGAAGACACCTAATGTTGACCTTTAACCTGCACAATTGCACACATAGATCGATTCAGGAACTACACATATGTGTACATTACACACACACACACACACACACACACACACACACACACACACACACATATATATGGGAGAGAATGTGCTTAAGTTGCTGAACATGTGTGTTTTTTTCAACTGTCATAAGGCTCCGCATGTTTGCTGTACCTCGTATATAGCTAAACTGAGGCCCTGTGCATTAGTTCTTTTTCTGTGATAAAATATTAGATCTAACAGCAACTCAAGGAAGAAATATTTATGTTGGCTTACAGTTCCACGGGCATAAACTGCATCATGGTGGGTGCCCTGACATGCAGGATGTAAGCAACAGGATTCTCAAGGGATGGGAGCAACAATGACAAATTTGGGATCAGGAGACAAGAAGGAAGGAGACAAGACAAAAAATTCTGTTCAAGTCTCATTTACTCTTGGGAAATGGAGGGTTTATAAAGCTGAAAACTACAAATGGTATTTAGTCAGTTGCACAGGCCAAACCAGTGTTATTGCTTGGTAACACACTGACGACAAAGGAATGTCCCCATTTAAAAATGCCTGGATACCCCCCATTGGAAAATGTCCTGAGAGCACCTATTGTAAAATGTTCCGAGTACCCCTACTGTAAAGTGTCCCAAGTGAGTTATGGGAACAGAAGCAAGATAGTAGAAGAAACAAGAGTGTTAGTGATAAGATAGTGGCCCAGGGACAACATAGAGACTGAAATGCCAAGGATTTTTGGGCCTCAACAGTGAGAAAGACATGGCATGGTGGTAGGGGCAGGAGAGGGTTGATCACATTGTAATTTGTACACAGCAAGCTGAGAGAAAGTAGGAATTGGGTGTGGTGCAAACCTCAAAGTGTGCCTCCAACTGATAAACTAGCAAGGCTGTGCCTCCCTATGTGGGGCCACCAATTTGGAGTCAAACAGTTGATACATGAGAGTGTGGGGGAGATTTTCTTTTTGTGTGTGTGTATCAGAGAACTTTATAGAAGAAATTTATTCATTAGATATGAGATTTGGATAGCGATGTTTAAAAGTTCTTCTAATTTCTACATACAATCACAGTGGAAATTAGATTTCAACATCCAAAATCTGAGATGAAATTGTCTATAGAATCAAAAAAATTGTATGGACTCCTGTTGACTGGATACATATGTTCAGGACTCCTGATTGATATTTCTGCATAAATGCTTGGCAATAGTTTAAGTTCAACAATAAATAGTTGGATAGATATCCCCCTCCCCACACACATACATAAACATACACATTGGTGAAAATTATAAAGGAATTATTCAATTTGTAAATGGAGGCTGGGTTTGGTGGTGCACACCTTTGATCCCAGTACTAGACGGGCAGAGGCAGGCAGATCTTTATGAGTTCAAGGCCAGCCTGGTCTACAGAGTAAGCACCAAGGCAGCCAGAGCTGCATAGTGAGACCTCAGAAGCTGCCTGACATGGAAACTAAATACTCTGAAAAGATACTCTGAAAGAGCAGTATGTGTTATAACAACTAAGACATCAGTTTTTCTGTATCTCCGCACCCCCTTATCCAAACTCTTCTATCTTGAGACAAGGTTTCTCTATTGATTCTGAGTTGGTCTTTCTCAAACTCATTAGGTAGCCCAAGGTGGCCTCAACCTTGTAGCAATCTCTCTGCTTTAGCTTCTAAATGTTTGGATTATACGCACACAGTCCCATATTTTGATTTGAGTGATGTGTTTAAAGTATAAATTTTATGTGTCTTTGTTTGCATCTTTTTATATAAGGTTATATATACTGCTTATTGCTTTGAAAAACACTGTTATGTCCAGAGAATATTATTAGAAGGGTATCTCTAACATGTCTTATTCCTAGACATTTCACATTAGTCTGCCATTTAATAGTTGCTTTAAAATTACCATTGCTTATTCTCTTGTATGTCTACTGAAGTATAAATAGTATGGCATTTTCAACAGTACAATATTTACATCCCATATATATATATATATATATATATATATATATATATATATATATTATTAGATATTTTCTTCATTTACATTTCAAATGTTATCTTGAAAGTCCCCTATACCCTTTCCTTGCCCTGTGTGCTCTTGGAATTTGTGGCTTATGATACTTAATTTCCAGTAATTTGCAAGAATGCATGATCCTCAAAATAAGATGTATTGCATTATATCAGAATATCCTACACAAAGCCCTTCACCATCAGGATCAGAATTCTAACTAGCATGCTTAAATATGCCCTGTTATCTATCAATTTATTTTAAAACTTTGGTGAAGGTATTTGCCTGAAAAGTATATATTTATTATTTAAAGACAACGTGCTGAAGAATTAAGTATTTCGAAAGCACAATTACAAATTCTAAGCCTTCCATTCACAGATAAACTTGGCAATGTATTTGTTTGCTCCCTCCTATTTACATTCCATACTCTAGTTAATGACTAGAGATATCCCTAGGTTTAGAACAGTGTATTATGCAGTTTCTTGTGAAGCACATTTATTATGCAAATTGTTACAGCAGCCCATTATTCATCTGCTAGTTATGTTTGATATAAAAGGGAAAAAGTACCTTGTCTCTCATTCTCTATAAATACTTCTTTGCCATCTATCAGACATGCAAAGACGTTTGAGAATGAGCAAATGTGTTATTAACAGTAGAGGATGTCTTTTGCTTAAAATATTTAGGATTTTGTTTTTTTTTGTTTGTATTTTGTTTTGTTTTTTTGAGACAGGGTTTCTCTGTGTAGCCCTGGCTGTCCTGTCACTCACTTTGTAGACCAGGCTGGCCTCGAACTCAGAAATCCGCCTGCCTCTGCCTCCCCAGTGCTGGGATTAAAGGCGTGTGCCACCACACCCGGCAGGATTTTGTTTTTGACACTTGTAATTACATTCACTAATTGTTCAGGGAATAGGTGAGGAAGATGAGTGATAGTTGATGCTCTCAGGAGTCATCACCCTGGCTCTTTTTCCCAGTCCTGGAGATGGCTTGTTTCAAAGGAGACAGGTCAGTAGCAGAGAAGACAACAGAAAAAAAACTTAAGTGAGATAGAAGAAAGACAGGGTTGGTTTCTTCATCCATTTTATGTATGTTAGTGGTCATCTATTTTTCTGGGATCATAAAGATAAAGTTTCTGTTTCCTGAATGCTTAGTCTGATAAGGGACAAGGTTTATAATAATGAAGTTTTTGTTTTTCCAGATGTGCAAAATTTTAATATCAATTAATATTCAATATGGGCACTCTTGTCTTCATTATGTTTTCCTTGAGACATGGTTTCATGTAGCTCAGACTGGCCCCAATCTTCACAGATTGATAAGGATGACTTTGATCTCCTGATTTTCTTGATTCTATCACCTAAGTGCTGGGATTATAGACATGTGTTCTGCTTATGTCTATGTTGGGGACTGAATCCAGGATGTTCGGTATGTTAGGTAGATACTCTACCAACTGAACAATATCCCCAGATACCTCCTCCTCCTATCATTTGGGGACAGTATCTCATTATTACTCAAGGAGACCTTGCACTCACTATGTAAGTAAGATTGGCTTTGAACTCCTGACCATTCTGTCTCCATCTTTTAAGTGTAGGGATTACAGGCATGTGCCAGGGCACCTAGCTCCTTAAAAAAAAAAGAATACTTATTAGAGCTGTATATTCAAGAAGAACTGCTTGGTAGTTTGTGCCGAACATGAATAAAACCCTGGGCTTGATACTCAGTGTCACATAGACCAGGCCTGAGATGTGTGCATATCATTTCAGCACCAAGGATGTAGAAACAGGACATCTTTATTGTCACAGCAAGTTTGAGGCCAGCCTGGACTATGTGAGTCCTTGTTTCAAGAGTTCTTGTTGACCTGGAGAGATAGTTCAGGGGTTAAGAGTACTGGCTGCTCTTCCAGAGGTCCTGAGTACAATTCTCAGCAACCACATGGTGGCTTACAACCATCTATAATGGGATCTGCTGCCCTCTTCTAGTATACAGGTATACCTGCAGATATGGCACTCATAATTAAATAAATAAATTAATTAAAAAAGAGTTTTTTCCATTGATTTTCCTTTTTTAAACATATATAAGAAATAAATGTAATAAACCAAATACATGGACAAAAAAATACAAGAATCATATGATCATCTCAATGGAAGAAAAAAAATAAACCAAACCCACAAAAAGCCAAATCAAAACAAAAAAAGTGAAAAAGTCTTAGATAGATTCAACAGGCATTCTTAATAAAAGCCCGAGAATAAGCAGGACTGTAGGAAACATATTCCAACACAATAAAGGTTATGCATGACAATATCATGGCCATTATCATCCTAAATGAATAAAACCATTAATGATCCCCATTAAAATCAGGAATGAGAGAGGACTGCCCACTGTCCCTACTGCTCATACATAATGTGATTGAAGCATTAGCTAGAGCAATAAGGCAATAGAATGGATACAAATGGGAACCAATTAAGTCAAATTATTTTCAAGTGAAGATTACATTATCTTATACCCAAAAATTGACTAGAAAAATTATAGAAATTATCAATAATTTCAGCAAAGTGTTAGGATACGTAATTGACTTACACAATTTACCAGTCTTAATAGAAATGAGTAAAAAGCATGCTGAGAAAGAGGTCATCGATACCTTTCTCTTCTCACTTTGTCAAATAAAATAAAATATTTAGAATATACCTAACAAAAGAGGTAAAAATACCTCTACAATGAAAACTTTAAATGTGTGAAGAAAGAGATTAAGAAACATACTAAAGTTGGAAGACCTCCCAAGTGTATAGCTTGGTAGAATTAACATTGTGAATAAAGACCTTTTTTTTTTTTGGTTTGTTGAAAGAAGATTACTTTCTTGCTTTTTTTAGGGTGTAGTTTCCTTCCTTGTGTTGGTATTTTCTATCTATTATCCTTTGTAGGACTGGATTTGTGGAAAGATATTGTGTAAATTTGGTTTTATCATAGAATATTTAGTTTTATCCACTCAGAGTTTTGCTGGGTACAGTAGCCTGGGCTGGCATTTGTGTTCTCTTAGGGTCTGTATAACATCTGTCCAGGATCTTCTGACTTTCATAGTCTCTGGTGAGAAGTCTGGTATAATTCAGATAGGTCTGTCTTTATATGTTACTTGACCTTTTTTCTTTACTGCTTTTAATATTCTTTATTTATTTGTGCATTTGGTGTTTTAACTTTATGTGATGGGAGGATTTTCTTTTCTGTTCCAGTCTATTTGGAGTTCTGTAGGCTTCTTGTATGTTCATGGGCATCCCTTTCTTTAGGCTAGGGAAGTTTTCTTCTATAATTTTGTTGAAGATATTTACTGTCCCTTTAAATTGGGAATCTTCACTCTCTTTTATACCTATTATACTTAAGTTTGTGTCCTGGAATTCCTGGATGTTTTGGGTTAGGAGATTTTTGCATTTTCTATTTTCTTTGACTGTTGTGTTAATGTTTTCTATGGTATCTTCTGCACCTGAGATTCTCCCTATGACTCCTGGTATCTTTCCTAGTATTTCCAGTATTGTCTCCCTTTGTGATTTCTCGATTGTTTCTATTTCCATTTTTAGATCTTGGATGGTTTTGTTCATTTCCTTCATTTGTTTGATTGTGTTTTCTTGTAATTGTTTCAGGAATTTTTGTGTTTCCTCTTTAAGGTCTTCTACCTGTTTACCTGTGTTCTCCTGTATCATTTAAGAGAGTTATTCTTAATGTCCTTCTTAACGTCCTCTATTATCATCTTGAGAAGTGGTTTTAGATCTGAATCTTGCTTTTCTGGTGTGTTGGTGTATTCAGGACTTACTATGTTGGGAGAATTGGGTTCTGCTAATGCCAATAACCTTGATTTCTGTTCCTTATCTTCTTATGCTTGCCTCCTACTGTCTGGTTCTCAATAGTGTTACCTGTCCTCACTATATCTGACAGGAGCCTGTCCTTCCTGTGATCCTGGTTGTGTAAAAACTCCTCAGAGTAACAGCTGTCTCTGTGATTCTGTGATTATGGGGTCCTGTGATCCTGAGATCCTGGGTGTGTCAGAGCTCCTGGGAGTAAAGATACCTCTGGGACCCTGAGATTCTAGTGTGACCAAGCCCCTGAGACCCTGGGTTCCCAGGATACCGGGTGTGTTAGAGTGCCTGGGATTGGAACTTCCTGTGGGTGTTGTGGGACTGGCTGCATATTTCGGGCCCAAGGTCTGCTCAGGGCTCCGGCCAAGACAGGAAGGAACCTGTGCCACTGGTCAGGTGGGGATCCTCCTGGATCCCACAGTTACTCACAGTAGTGTTGAGGCAGATGTTGTGTCAAAGAAGCGTTCTTGTTACTCCCCATTTCTTTCCTCTTGGTCCAATGTCTTGAAGGCTCTTGAATTTCCCAGTGCCAGTCATTGCCAGTCATTATTCTGAAAGATTCTATTCCAAATGCTCTGACTCTGAACTCTGAAATTTAGAAAGAGTCAACTTCCTATAATTAAAATCCTGAAAGACTACAATCATGAGAGCTGAAACTCCCCAAACCATAATCCTTGACTCCTGGTCCTTGCTGTCACCTCCAAACCTCCTCTCTCTCAACATCCCTTGGCAATTGTATTTTCTTTGGGAAAACCCTTTGATTCCAGGGTAAAATGACTTCTATTCTATCAGAATATAAATAATTTCTTTGTAGTCTGAGTGGGTTGACCTTCAGGCTACAGAGGACAGAGTTATATGGAGACCGTCTGTAAATTTTTCTTAGAATTTGTGCTATAAAAGAGAATAGGATGCTGTACATAATAATTTGGGTATTTAGAATTGTCTTGAAAGCTATATTTATAATTGAAATATATGTAAGCTGTGTGGTTTTATTTTTAATTATCTATTTTATTTTTTTCCAGTTTTTTTTTTTAATTAGGTACTTTCTTCATTCACATCTCCAGTGCTATGTCAACCCCCCCCCCCACTTCCACCCCGCCCAGTCCCACTTCCCTAGCCTGGCGTTCCCCTGCACTGAGGCATATAAAGTCTGCATGACCAATGGGCCTCTCTTTCCACTGATGGCCAACCAGGCCATCCTCTGATACATATGCAGCTAGAGACACGAGCTCCGGGGAGTACTGGTTAGTTCATATTGTTGTTCCATCCATAGGGTTGCAGACCCCTTTAGCTCCTTGGGTACTCTCTCTAGCTCCTCCATTGGGGGCCCTGTGATCCATCCAATAGCTGACTGTGAACATCCACTTCTGTGTTTTCTAGGCCCGGGCATAGTCTCACAAGAGACAGCTATATCTGGGTCCTTTCAGCAAAATCTTGCTAGTGTGTGCAATGGTGTCAGCGTTTGGAGGCTGATTACGGGATGGATCCCCGGATATGGCAGTCTCTCGATGGTCTACCCCTTTGTCTTAGCTCCAAACTTTGTCTCTGAAACTCCCTCCATGGGCGTTCTGCTCCCAATTCTAAGAAGGGGCAAAGTATCCACACCTTGGTTTACGTTTCTCCTGAGTCTCACGTACTTCACAAATTATATCCTATATCTTGGGTATTCTAAGTTTCTGGGCTAATATCCACTTATCAGTGAGTACATATCTTGTGAGTTCTTTTGTGATTGGGTTACCTCACTCAGGATGATGCCCTCCAGGTTCATCCACTTGCCTAAGAATTAATGGAGTACTACTCAGCTATTAAAAAGAATGAATTTATGAAATTCCCAATTATCTATTTTAAAATAAACATTTCAAAAAAATTAAAGTCTCACAGACCCTTAAAGGAATAAATAAAATATGGTAAAATCAGATGATATAATTTACGTGAAAAGTGGGGTGAGAGGAATTTAAATAGAAAATGTATGCAATCTTGTGAAACAAAGATTGTACCTCTATATGACACGAACATCTTTAGGATATTATAAGCAAGCAAGTTTTAAAAATTTAAAATGCACTTTATTACATTATTTTAGCTTTTTGCCCAAGCATTAATATTATTTTCATTTTATTAATTCATTGAATTATCTTTCTGCTAATTATCAGAACCCAAGTGGCCCACTGATGCTGTCTTCTCATAGACAGAAGAATAAGTGTATATTTTGTGATGTGGCTATAGTATCTCCAATGAAGGCAGCTTTATTGCACTAACAAATTTATACTTTATGTAACAAAACAACCTCAAGATTGGTAAAACAGCTGCACAAATTATAAGTAACATATAGAAAACTAGGTCATTTGGCATTAATTCCTAGAGAAAATAGACCTGTTCCAGCCTAGGTCTGAGAGGTGCTAATAGTGCTCATCATTTCTCTCCTACTGGAAGGAGTGGTGACTGATGGCTGCCCTCCATGTCTTACCTGGTTGCCTGCACTCTGTGTCTGTGAACACTAGAAAAGCAAATGAAAGAGGTACTTGAGTTCTGAGAGATGCAGTTGGGTAAAGGTCTGGGTTAGTGTCAGCTAAGTGTCCCCTCATAGTGAAAGGCCAAC